>NW_027361891.1:2287500-3487500 GCF_039654945.1 Dendrobates tinctorius
TGAAGAGTCTCCGTGAGCTCAACGATCACTGGGTTTTGGCCGTTGCAGCTGAAAAGAGGAAATCGGAAAACCAGGGGAAGAGTCTTGAGGAGATCATTTGCATATTCCCAGTGCCTTCTGGGATAAGTGAAGAGTCTCCGTGAGCTCAACGATCACTGGGTTTTGGCCGTTGCAGCTGAAAAGAGGAAATCGGAAAACCAGGGGAAGAGTCTTGAGGAGATCATTTGCATATTCCCAGTGCCTTCTGGGATAAGTGAAGAGTCTCCGTGAGCTCAACGATCACTGGGTTTTGGCCGTTGCAGCTGAAAAGAGGGAATCGGAAAACCAGGGGAAGAGTCTTGAGGAGATCATTTGCATATTCCCAGTGCCTTCTGGGATAAGTGAAGAGTCTCCGTGAGCTCAACGATCACTGGGTTTTGGCCGTTGCAGCTGAAAAGAGGAAATCGGAAAACCAGGGGAAGAGTCTTGAGGAGATCATTTGCATATTCCCAGTGCCTTCTGGGATAAGTGAAGAGTCTCCGTGAGCTCAACGATCACTGGGTTTTGGCCGTTGCAGCTGAAAAGAGGGAATCGGAAAACCAGGGGAAGAGTCTTGAGGAGATTATTTGCATATTCCCAGTGCCTTCTGGGATAAGTGAAGAGTCTCCGTGAGCTCAACGATCACTGGGTTTTGGCCGTTGCAGCTGAAAAGAGGAAATCGGAAAACCAGGGGAAGAGTCTTGAGGAGATCATTTGCATATTCCCAGTGCCTTCTGGGATAAGTGAAGAGTCTCCGTGAGCTCAACGATCACTGGGTTTTGGCCGTTGCAGCTGAAAAGAGGGAATCGGAAAACCAGGGGAAGAGTCTTGAGGAGATTATTTGCATATTCCCAGTGCCTTCTGGGATAAGTGAAGAGTCTCCGTGAGCTCAACGATCACTGGGTTTTGGCCGTTGCAGCTGAAAAGAGGAAATCGGAAAACCAGGGGAAGAGTCTTGAGGAGATCATTTGCATATTCCCAGTGCCTTCTGGGATAAGTGAAGAGTCTCCGTGAGCTCAACGATCACTGGGTTTTGGCCGTTGCAGCTGAAAAGAGGAAATCGGAAAACCAGGGGAAATCGGAAAAACCGCGCGCCATTTGGGCTCATCTTTCATCGTTTTTAAGAAATCTCAAGATGGAAGAGGCCAGGAGCCATTTGGTGAGCTGCATTTCTTGCTACATGTTCACAGACTTACCAGTGGAAAAGCCAAACTTCACATGCCACAAATGCAAGCTTGTGTCCCTGTTGGAGGAAAAGTTGCAAAATCTCGAAGAGAGGTTAGCTACGTTGAAGATCATTAAGGAAGGTGAAGAGTTCTTGGACAGAGCAGAATTATCTCTTCATGTTACAGAAAGAGAAGAAATTCGAAGTGCACCTGAAGAAACAGAGGAATGGAGACATGTGACCCAGAGAAGCAGGAGGATCAGGAGGCAGTCAGCACCCATACTGTTCAGAAACCAGTACCAGGCTCTCACGCAGGAAAACAATGAAGAAATACATCAGGATAAGACTTTGCCAACAAGCAGCAACCTTGTACGCCTTCAGAGTCCTCCTGGATGGAGAAAGAAAAATGTTGTGAAGAAGAAACGGAGAGTGGTGGTCATGGGGGATTCCCTGTTGAGAGGAACTGAGGCCGCTATCTGCAGACCGGATATAACTTCAAGAGAAATGTGTTGTCTTCCAGGTGCAAAAATTAAAGATGTGTCTGACAGGATATCAGGACTCTTCAGACCTACAGATGACTACCCATTCCTGCTACTACATGTGGGGACAAATGACACTGCAAGAAACGACCTGGAAACCATCTGCAGAGACTTTGAAGACTTAGGCAAGAAAGTGAAAGAACTGGGAGCGCAGGTGGTCTTCTCTTCCATCCTCCCAGTGGATGGCCATGGAACAAGGAGGTGGAATAAGATTCTGCAGGTGAATAACTGGCTACGTCGATGGTGCCGTCAGCAACGATTTGGATTTCTGGATCACGGAGTGAACTACTTATACGATGGACTACTTGCTAGAGATGGGGTGCACCTTACGAAGACTGGAAAACATGTATTTGGAAGTCGCCTTGCTACACTTGTAAGGAGAGCTTTAAACTAGAACAACATGGGAAGGGAAGCAAAAGACCAGAAAAAGCCATACACCTGACAAATGCTATTGAGAACTCTGCTATTAGAAGTGGAAAGGAAGAACAAAGACGAAAGAATCTAATTAATAAAAATATTGGAGAAAGAGAAACCAATCACAAACTAAAATGTTTCTATACTAATGCACAAAGCATGGGCAACAAACAAGGAGAATTGGAACTACTAACACAGGAAAAGAAATATGATGTCATTGGAATCACTGAAACTTGGTGGGACAATACACATGATTGGAATACAAGACTAGAAGGATACAACTTATTTGCAAGAAACAGACTTGATAAACGAGGAGGGGGTGTCGCATTGTATGTTAGAAACGCGTATATCTGCACAGAGATTGAAGCTTCAGAGACTGGGAGTTCTGTGGAAACTGTTTGGGTAAGAATACAAGGACAGAACAATGGAAAGGACACCATTGTAGGCATTTACTACAGGCCGCCTGTGCAAGCTGAAGCTATGGATGAACTCTTTATGCATCAAATGGCCAAGTTCTCCAAAAAATATGACATAGTTGTCATGGGAGATTTCAACTATCCAGACATTTGTTGGGAATCTCTCTCAGGCAAAACTAACAGGTCAAGGAAATTCTTATCCTCTCTTGCTGACAACTTTATCTTCCAAAAGGTAAGGGAGAAAACAAGGGGAACTGCTACCTTGGATCTAATCCTTATAAACAGGGAGGAAATGGTTGAGGAGGTAAAAGTGGCTGGGACCCTAGGAGGTAGCGACCATGCTATTTTAGAATTTTGGATAACTAGAGGCGGAAGACCTGTGAAGACTCAGACATCAAGGTTAGATTTCAGAAAGGCAGATTTTAAGGGATTCAGAAAGAGAATTGGAGGGATCCAATGGCTGGATATCCTTAAAGACAAAAATGTCCAGGAAGGATGGGAAATCTTGAAAAATGAAATTCTCAAAGCACAGTTGTTAACAATTCCGAAAAGAGGGAAGAATAGGAAGCAGTTAAGGAAACCAGGATGGATGAACACAGAACTTAAGCACATGCTAAAAAGGAAGAAAAAAATGTTTATAAAATGGAAAGAGGGAGGCATATCTAAAGAAGAATATAATGCTGTCTGCAGAACCTGCAGGGCACAAATCAGATTAACTAAAGCTGAAAATGAATTGAGGCTTGCAAGAGATGTCAAAAGCAATAATAAAGGATTTTGGGGATATGTCAAAAGTAAAAGAAAAGTCAAAGATGCTATAGGATTTTTACAGGATGAAAATGATGAAATGGTAAGACAGGATGTTGAGAAGGCTGAACTTTTAAATTCCTATTTTGCATCTGTTTTCTCTCAGAAAGGAAATGTAACACCAACTGTTATTCACTGTCCTATTAAGGGAATAGAAGAATCCAGGATATCTATAAACAGAAAGATAGTGAAGAAACACTTAGCTAGCCTAAATGAATTCAAGTCTCCAGGTCCAGATGAATTACACCCCAGAGTACTGAAGGAGATAGCAGAAGAAATTTTTGCACCCCTCTCTATAATCTTTGAAAATTCTTGGAGAACAGGAGAAGTGCCAGAAGACTGGAGAAGAGCAAATGTTGTTCCTATCTTCAAAAAGGGGAAGAAGGTGGACCCAGGTAACTATAGGCCGGTGAGTCTGACTTCTATACCAGGAAAGATCTTTGAACAAATTATTAAACAACATGTATGTCAATACCTGGATAAGAATGAAGTGATTAAACAGAGTCAGCATGGGTTTGTAACTAATAAGTCATGTCAGACTAACTTAATTTCCTTCTATGACGGTATCACTGATTGGGTGGATCAAGGAAATGCTGTAGATATAGTATATCTTGACTTCAGCAAAGCATTTGACAAAGTCTCTCATACAATCCTTATTGAAAAAATGATTAAGTATGGAATGGACAAGGCAACTGTTAGGTGGATTCATAACTGGCTTAGTGATCGGACCCAAAGAGTGGTCGTAAATGGCTGCACATCCAGTTGGAAGAATGTCTCAAGTGGGGTACCACAGGGCTCTGTATTGTTCAACATCTTTATCAACGATTTAGATGAAGGAATTGAGGGTAAACTGATTAAATTTGCTGATGACACAAAGCTAGGAGGGATAGCTAATACTAGAGAAGAGAGAGAGAGGATTCAAAAAGATTTAAATAAACTGGAGAAGTGGGCAGCAACTAACAGAATGGTTTTTAACAGGGAGAAATGCAAAGTACTACATCTGGGCAATAAAAATGGAAAAAACATATATAGAATGGGAGGAATAGGGCTAAGTGACAGCACATGTGAAAAAGACTTGGGTATACTAATAGATCACAGACTGAATATGAGTCAACAGTGTGATGCAGCAGCAAAAAAGGCAAATGCAATTCTAGGATGTATTAACAGAAGCATACAGTCTAGATCACGTGAAGTCATTATTTCCCTCTACTCCTCTTTGGTCAGACCTCATCTGGAATATTGTGTCCAGTTTTGGGCACCACATTTTAAAAAAGACATCAACAAACTGGAGCAAGTTCAGAAAAGAGCGACCAGAATGGTGACAGGTCTGCAAACCCTGTCTTATGAGGAAAGGTTGCAGGATTTGGGAATGTTTAGTTTGCAAAAGAGAAGACTGAGAGGAGACTTAATAGCTGTCTACAAATATCTAAAGGGCTGTCACATTGTAGAAGGATCAACTTTATTCTCATTTGCACAAGGAAAGACTAGAAGCAATGGGATGAAACTGAATGGGAGGAGACACAGATTAGATATTAGAAAAAACTTTTTGACAGTTAGAGTGATCAATGAGTGGAACAGGCTGCCACGAGAAGTGGTGAGTTCTCCTTCAATGGAAGTCTTCAAACAGAGGCTGGACAGACATCTGACTGGGATGATTTAGCGAATCCTGCTTTGAGCAGGGGGTTGGACCAGATGGCCCAGGAGGTCCCTTCCAACTCTACGATTCTATGATTCTATGACACTGCGGGGAGGCTGCGGGGGAGGCTGCGGGGGTGCCACAGCGGCCGAGTAAGTAGCGAGGAGTGATTGAGCCCTGGGGGCCACTGAGCCAATTTCTTCAAACTATCTAAGGTCATAATTACAACAGATGTGCTTGAGAGAGCATTGTATCGGCTGAGGCGACATTCTGGTGGGGGCGGTTCATCGGGCCTCTTCACTAATATTTTTATCGGAGAACCTCAAGAGCTTGTTTTTCTTTGTAAAGTATGCCCTAGAGCATCAAGGATACCTGCCTATGTAATGGGTTAGTTTTAGTTAGGTTATTTACCTCGTTAAGTGTTATATTGTTTGAAAAGAGTAAAACTGTATAATTAATGCTCTGTAATTCTACATACAGACTTGTACCTCAAAATTTGAACATGTTTTGCTTCTGTATTGCTGTAATCTCTCTTTATTAATAAAATAAAGAATTACAAAAAAAAAAGATAATACTGAAATAACCTGGTGACAGTTTCCCTTTAAATCTCTAGAATAGATGCAGTGATAATTTGGAGCACTCACCTGAAAAGAGTCGCTCCGCAGACAACACATTTGTCTTTGGGTGGTGTGAACACTCATATTTTTTACAGCAGTGTATTTATGCACATTTGTCATACTGTGTTTTTCTTTGTGTTTCAGTCTTTGGGTGGTGTGAACACTGTCCAACCGACCTGTTCACTTTTGTGCATGTCACATGTGTTTTTAATCTATTAGTTTCTTGCTTATGCAAGGTTTGGGAGTTTTCCGCCCCTCTTGTGTGACATGCACATAGCGTGCCCATATCAGGAAGCGTCTTTCTGAATCCTGATCATATAGGTACTGTTCACATGATCAGGTTTTAAAGTACATTAGATAGGACTGCTCCGAGATGGGTATACCGTGACGTTGGTGAAGTGGCTTAGTATACATGTTTTGCAAAAAACGTATCAACTAAATACCCTGTTTTTGTTATCATATTTTTACTAGCACTTGCTGTCTACTGTTTTATATTTTTTACAACAGAGTATTCATGCACGTTTGTCATACTGTGTTTTTTCTTTGTGTTTTAGTCTGCAGCAAAGAAAACAATGATTTTATCAAAAGTGCAACAAACAGCCAATTAAGTGATACATAGCTGCAATCAGGGTCTCTAGCTTTACTTTATGCTGCTCTCAGATAATACTGAAATAACCTGGTGACAGTTTCCCTTTAAATCTCTAGAATAGATACATTCATAATTTGGAGCACTCACTTACCTGAAAAGAGTCGCTCCGCAGACAACACATTTGTATGTCCCAGTTGCTGTGTTGTGCGTGTATTCCCCGGCAAAGGCACTGCAATACAAGTGAGTTTACACACATGAGACCTGGAAAGGGTTCAACATAACATTAATAATGAGAAATATGTCTAGTGGAAATAAACATCCCCAGTACAGTCTTTTTCAGGACCTAGATAACATTCTTAATTTACATGAGATTTTAAGAATGACCTAATTTCTCACTACTGGCATGCACTATATCATTTTGCTAGTAAGTGATCTGGATGGCAAATCTTCTGAGCCAAAGGTATGATCTGCTGCCAACTCTTCAAGGGCTGTATTGCCAGTGATGCAAATAGTCTGCTGTCTAAAGAAGAGAGCACTGCCTATTAAATGAGACCCCCATGTGTGGTAAAGAGCCTTTTCAGGTCATGAATGGAAACACGCAGTTACATCATTAATACATTTGGATCAGAGGTAAGCCAGGGCTTGCTGCCAAGCTGCATGGTATAAATTAGACAACAAAATGGTTAGTCCTTGGCAAGCTACACTTCATGCTGGAATCAGCTGAGACAGACTTTATTCACTAAAACTTTTTCTTTTTTCAGGACGCAGGGCTTGCGGCCAAGGACTAAAGCCATGTGAGGGCAGTTATTGAACATTTTTGACATTCCAACCACAAATGAGCCAATAAATATTTTCTCCACATGTGCTTCAAAAAGAAATTGGAGTGGAAAGGAACTGAGTTATGCTACCTTCTCACCCAGCCAAAACGTCTATGCTTACAATGACCACCTTCAGAATCAAGCCTTTCTGGCACATGGCCACGGTGTGTTTGGTTCTGCCTTTCAGAAATATGTGCCCAAACTCGTCTCACTTCCACACATTCTGCAGCAAGGTAAAACAGACCTTGCATGCTGCATTAGGAGGTTCATTGACCAACTAGAAAGCAATTACAATAACATCGCTCTATGTACATTCTGGCAAACTTTTAAGAGGATACAATACAAGCAATATTTAGGACACTGACACAAACAAGCTTGTTCCAGCATTAGACCTATACTTTTTTTCTAGCTTATTAGCAAAAACTGGAAATCAGAGGACAGTTATGCTTTTGGACAATTACTGATCTGTCCCTCCCAAATCAAATCTCTAATTTATAATAGAAGGCAGGCTGCATTCTAACTTATTCAATCAGATTAGTTTTAAACATGAATGTTATATTATATGAGAAGAGTCTGTGCAGAATCCTACATCATACCTTTCTTTCTCAAGGAAAACCAAAGAAAGGAAGACCGAGGAGCGATTAATTTGTGAATTAAAAATCGAGGGACAAGAATGAATGAAAAAAGCCTTTTGTTGACAACAAGTATGAGAGAATACATCAAATAAAAATGTATAGGACATGTACATAATAAACAGCACACAGAATATAAATATTGGCAAGGAATGTGAATCGGGGGGGGGAATAATAATACCAATCAGAAATAGAATTTTAGGCTAGTAAAAGTGCAATTGTGCTATAAGCAACCATGAAAAAGCATCAATTGTAATAATGTCTATAGTGCTTGGTATTGATAGAGGTCTAATGAGCAGGGCATGCATGCATAGAAGTCTAAAAATTGGATGAAAAGAGTAAACCCAACAGGATGTATTTTAAGTAAATGCAATATATATATATATATATATATATATATATATATATATATACACATATATATATATACAGTGGGGAAAAAAAGTATTTAGTCAGTCAGCAATAGTGCAAGTTCCACCACTTAAAAAGATGAGAGGCGTCTGTAATTTACATCATAGGTAGACCTCAACTATGGGAGACAAACTGAGAAAAAAAAATCCAGAAAATCACATTGTCTGTTTTTTTTTCATTTTATTTGCATATTATGGTGGAAAATAAGTATTTGGTCAGAAACAAGCAATCAAGATTTCTGGCTCTCACAGACCTGTAACTTCTTCTTTAAGAGTCTCCTCTTTCCTCCACTCATCACCTGTAGTAATGGCACCTGTTTAAACTTGTTATCAGTATAAAAAGACACCTGTGCACACCCTCAAACAGTCTGACTCCAAACTCCACTATGGTGAAGACCAAAGAGCTGTCAAAGGACACTAGAAACAAAATTGTAGCCCTGCACCAGGCTGGGAAGACTGAATCTGCAATAGCCAACCAGCTTGGAGTGAAGAAATCAACTGTGGGAACAATAATTAGAAAATGGAAGACATACAAGACCACTGATAATCTCCCTCGATCTGGTGCTCCACGCAAAATCCCACCCCGTGGGGTCAGAATGATCACAAGAACGGTGAGCAAAAATCCCAGAACCACGCGGGGGGACCTAGTGAATGAACTGCAGAGAGCTGGGACCAATGTAACAAGGCCTACCATAAGTAACACACTACGCCACCATGGACTCAGATCCTGCAGTGCCAGACGTGTCCCACTGCTTAAGCCTGTACATGTCCGGGCCCGTCTGAAGTTTGCTAGAGAGCATTTGGATGATGCAGAGGAGTTTTGGGAGAATGTCCTATGGTCTGATGAAACCAAACTGGAACTGTTTGGTAGAAACACAACTTGTCGTGTTTGGAGGAAAAAGAATACTGAGTTGCATCCATCAAACACCATACCTACTGTAAAGCATGGTGGTGGAAACATCATGCTTTGGGGCTGTTTCTCTGCAAAGGGGCCAGGACGACTGATCCGGGTACATGAAAGAATGAATGGGGCCATGTATCGTGAGATTTTGAGTGCAAACCTCCTTCCATCAGCAAGGGCATTGAAGATGAAACGTGGCTGGGTCTTTCAACATGACAATGATCCAAAGCACACCGCCAGGGCAACGAAGGAGTGGCTTCGTAAGAAGCATTTCAAGGTCCTGGAGTGGCCTAGCCAGTCTCCAGATCTCAACCCTATAGAAAACCTTTGGAGGGAGTTGAAAGTCCGTGTTGCCAAGCGAAAAGCCAAAAACATCACTGCTCTAGAGGAGATCTGCATGGAGGAATGGGCCAACATACCAACAACCGTGTGTGGCAACCTTGTGAAGACTTACAGAAAACGTTTGACCTCTGTCATTGCCAACAAAGGATATATCACAAAGTATTGAGATGAAATTTTGTTTCTGACCAAATACTTATTTTCCACCATAATATGCAAATAAAATGAAAAAAAAAACAGACAATGTGATTTTCTGGATTTTTTTTTCTCAGTTTGTCTCCCATAGTTGAGGTCTACCTATGATGTAAATTACAGACGCCTCTCATCTTTTTAAGTGGTGGAACTTGCACTATTGCTGACTGACTAAATACTTTTTTTCCCCACTGTATATCTATGTATATATACCCGCTTAAATTAATAAACGTTAGGTAGTGATAAGCAGATGGTCAAGTGGAGCAATATTATTTTACCTAGCCAGTACAATTTAAGTGTATCACATATAACAAAGCAAATAATTATAAAAGCAATGTCCATATTGAACGGGTACATACCAAAGGAGGTAGTGTGCTGGTAATGATGTGTGACACCGGAACCCAAATGTGCATTTTGGACCAACCAGACCTTGAGCCAGCACTTGCACTCAACACTAGCTGACATTTCGTTATTTTTTATTTTTGAAAAAAACAAACATTTCTAACTACAACCCTAACCCCAGCCCTAAAACAACCCTAACCCCAACCTTAATCCCAACTGCAAAGAATGGAAAAAAATATTTAATTAAAAAAAAAAAAAATATATATATATATATATATATATATATATATATATATATATTATAACCATTGTTGCAATGTGGCTGCAAAATCTGAGAATGAAACACAGCAAGCAACCAACTAGAGCAAGAACCAGTCACCATTACAGAAACAGACATCCAATGGCGGGTCAAGAACATGAAGAGCTGGACAGCAACTGGCCCAGACACGATCCACACCTACTGGCTAAAGAAATTAACAGCGGTACATGAACGCATGGCAAAGCAGGTGAACCAACTGCTAGAAGAAGGCCACCACTCAGCTTGGCTAACACAAGGTAGAACAGTGATGATCTTGAAGGATCCTCATAAAGGAACAGCTCCATCCAACTAACACCCAATAATCTGCCTTACAACAACATGAAACTCCTGTCAGGCATCATAGCTACCAAGCTACAGAACCATATGAACCAATACATGAATCCAGCTCAGAAAGGCATTGGGACTGACACCAGAGGCTCTAAGCACCAGCTCTTAGTAGATAGAGCAGTCGCTCAAGACTCAAGATCCAGACAGACCAATCTCAGCACAGCCTGGATTGACTACAGGAAAGCCTATGACTCAATGCCACACACATGGATCTGTGAATGCTTGGCTCTCTACATTGTCAACAGGAAATTAAGAACCTTCTTCAGAAACTCAATTGGGCTATGGAGAACAACATTGGAAGTCAACTCAAGACAACCAGCACAAGTGACCATCAAATGCGGCATATACCAAGGTGATGCACTGCCCCTATAGCAGTTCTGCATAGGCTTGAACCCCCTCAGATAATTACAGAGTCTGACTATTGATACAAGTTCAAGAGTGGAAGTATCATCAGCCAACTCCTCTACATGGATGACAACAAGCTGTATGTGAAAAATGAACGCGACATCGATTCACTGATCCACCTGACAAGGATCTACAGTGAAGACATTGGGATGTCCTTTGGACTGGAGAAGTGTGGCCAGTTGATAATAAAGAGAGGCAAGGTAGTCAAGACCAATGGAGTGGAATTACCAGCAGGTCACGTAGCAGATGTGCAGACATGCTACAAGTATCTCGGCATCCCACAGGGATACGGTAACCGGAGGCAAGGAAAGCAGCAACATCCAAATACCATCAAAGGGTAAGACAGATTCTTAAGAGACAGCTCAATGGGAAGAATAAAATCCGTGCCTTCAATACATATGCCCTGCCAGTTATCAGATACCCTGCTGGCATAGCGTGCTGGCCAAAAGAAGAGATGGAAGCTGAAGATGAGAAGACAAGAAAGCTCCTCACAATGCATGGAGGTCTCCACCCTAAGTCTAGCACTCAAACATAAGCATCCAAGCCTCCATCACAGATGAAACAAGGAGTATCCAGGAATACATCAGAAGAATGGCACCAAAAGATGAGATGCTGAGGGAAAGCCTAAGGCAGCAACAACAGAACTGGACAGAAGAACAGGAACATGACACGCCATGGCAAGACAAGCCGCTGCATGGGATGTACCATCGACAGATAATGGAGGTCGCTGACATTGAGAAATCCTACCTGTTATGATTGAGTCACTGTAGGAGGCAAAAACAGAAATGCTAGCTAAGTCCAGAAAACCAGAGAGGTTGGCAGCTATCGGATTGCAGACCCCTGATCCTATCACAACAACTAACAGTAGCCGTGGGGGGTTCCTATGATGCCCTAGACCCCTCGATCACAGCTGGAGAATTAAATAGGCCTAAAGAAAGAAAGGGGAAATCTAAACTGCCCCAGAGCAGACCCCAAAGCAATAGGCAGCCCCAACATATAATGACGGTGAAGCAAGATGAAAACACTAACACTGTGACGTCTGCCTGCGGTCTGGACTGCAGTCAGACAGCACCCCGAGAAACACTGATACCCTTTACCCCTATACAGGGATCTGGATTTATAGCAGAGCCCAGGAGGCACTGTCTGAATAGGAGCAATGACCAGAGCAGGACGGTCGCCAGAAAGGTGTTCCAATACAGGACACAGAGGCAATGATATCCGAGACTAAACCAGTCAGGCAGCAACGGTACAAAAACAGTAGACAGTAGCAGAGTAAGATTCCAGGCCGAAGCCAGAGTCATAAACCAGGAGAGTCGCAGAGGTACAGAATCGTTAGGCAGAAGCAGAGTCAGAATCCAGGCCGAAGTCAGAGTCATAAACCAGGAGAGTCGCAGAGGTACAGAATCGTTAGGCAGAAGCAGAGTCAGAATCCAGGCCGAAGTCAGAGTCATAAACCAGGAGAGTCGCAGAGGTACAGAATCGTTAGGCAGAAGCAGAGTCAGAAGTCCAGGCAAAAGTCAGAGTCAGTCAACAGCAATTCACACAGTAACACGCAGGGGAACCAAGAATATATCCGGCGGCTTGCAAGCCCAGTCCAAAGGTATTTGAGGGATCAGGTCATCCCTCACAGGCTCCCGGGCTGATGATGTCATCAGGACCGCCCCCAGGACCAGACCTGATGACGATGCACCAACCCCTTCATGACTGACAGAGGAGCGGAGTCTGTGTCCACTAGACGCCTGCGCAGAAGCCCTTTCACTGTTGCCGCCATTACTCGGGCGCGAGCCACGGCGCCTCACAGTGGCTGAGGGCGGAACAGCAGGCCCTGAATTCGACGATGACATGTCAATCCGGCGCCTCCTGGTAGCCGAGGCCTGGACAGCAGGCCCCGAGCCCGAGGGCGGCGTGACAGTCCGTCGCCTCCTAGTGGCTGAGGGCGGAACAGCAGGCCCCGAGTCTGACGGTGACGTGACAGTACCCCCCTCTCCAGGAGGGGCCTCCGGACCCTCAAAACCCGGTTTGTCAGGGTGAAGAAGATGAAATCTCCTAATTAATGCCTTGGCATGGACGTTCCCCGCAGGAACCCAGGACCTTTCTTCTGGGCCGTAGCCCTTCCAGTGTACCAGATACTGTACTGAGCCCCTCACAAGGCGGGAGTCAAGGATACCCTGGACTTCATACTCCAGAGCTCCCCCGACCGAAACAGGAGGAGGAGGGGACTGAACAGGGTGAATGGGAGAACGATAAGGTTTGAGGAGAGACCTGTGGAATACGTTAGGCAATTTGAATGACTGTGGAAGTTTTAAGCGGAAGGCTACTGGGTTAACCACCTCGATAATTTCGTATGGGCCGATGAACCTGGGACCTAGTTTGGCGGACGGTACCTTAAGCTTGATATTTTTTGTAGAGAGCCAAACCTTGTCGCCAACTCCCAGGTGCAGCCCCTTAGATCGTCGTCTATTTGCAGCCGAAGCCTGTCTAACCTGAGCCCCTTTCAAATTTGAATTAACCTCAGACCAAATCGTTTTTAGCCGATGTATATTTTGCTCCACCCCAGGGAGCTCCGACATCCTGGCCGAAAACGACCCAAAGCGCGGATGTAGTCCAAGGTTACAAAAGAAAGGGGTAGTTTTAATGGAGTCTTGATATTGATTATTGAGGGCGAACTCAGCCAATGGCAGATGTTCCACCCAATCGGTCTGATGTCCTGACACATAACAGCGGAGGTATTGTTCCAGAGCTTGGTTAGTACGCTCAGTTTGACCATTAGTTTCGGGATGGTATGCCGAAGAAAAGGACAACTCCACACCAATGCGTCTACAGAATGCCCTCCAGAACTTCGAGACAAACTGGGTACCCCTGTCGGACACAATATTTGCCGGAACGCCGTGCAGACGTACAATGTGCAGGATAAACAACTTACTTAAAGTCTCAGAGTTAGGCAACCCAGACAGGGGAATAAAATGGCCCTGCTTGCTGAACCTGTCTACCACCACCCAGATACAAGTTTTCCCATCTGATGGCGGCAGGTCTGTAATGAAATCCATGGAGATGTGGGTCCATGGACTCTCAGGGGTGGGCAAGGACTGAAGCCAGCCGGCAGGGCGACTATGGAGGGACTTGGCGCGGGCACAGACTTCACACGCTGAAACATAGTCCTTACAGTCCTTGACCACCGTCGGCCACCAAAAGTTCCTAGTTACCAACCTGGTGGTATTATTGAGACCTGGATGGCCTGCCAGGACAGAGTCGTGCGATTCTTTTAGAACCTGCAGACGAAGGAAAGCCGGAACGAACAATTTTTTTGGGGGTGTAGTGTCAGGAACTTGCTCTGAAGACCTACGGATCTCCTCCAGAAGGTCCAAAGACACTGCCGACACGACGATTCCATTAGCCAATATTGGGACTGGTTCACAGTCCTCGGTCTGTGTGGGGCAGAAACTGCGAGAGAGGGCATCTGCCCTCACATTTTTAGTCCCGGGGCGGAAGGTGATTATAAAATCAAACCTGGAGAAAAACAAGGCCCACCTAGCCTGCCTAGGATTTAGTCTTTTAGCTGACTCTAGGTAGGTTAGGTTTTTGTGGTCTGTAATAACAGTGACCTTGTGTTTGGCACCTTCGAGGAAGTGGCGCCATTCCTCGAAGGCCCATTTGATCGCCAGTAATTCCCGATTACCGACGTCATAGTTTCCCTCCGTGGCAGAGAATTTGCGGGAGAAAAATGCACATGGGCGAAGCTGAGTGAGGGATGCAGTGCCTTGTGAGAGCACTGCTCCCACTCCGACTTCGGAGGCATCTACTTCAACAATAAAGGGGTGGTCCAAGTTTGGTTGAATCAACACCGGGTTGGCCACGAAGCACTCCTTTAGTGTAGAAAAAGCTCGGGTTGCCTCAGGATTCCAATTAGTCACGTCCGCCCCTTTTCGGGTAAGGTCCGTGAGTGGCTTGGCAATCTCAGAGAAACCCCTGATAAACTTGAGGTAATAATTCGCAAATCCCAAAAACCGCTGCAGCGCTTTCAGCGATTTGGGTTGCACCCAATCCTTAATGGGTTGAATCTTGGCAGGGTCCATGCGAAACCCCTTGCCTGAGACCATGTATCCTAAGAACTGTACCTCTTCAGCAAAAAAAACACATTTTTCTAATTTCGCATACAAGGAGTTTTTTCGCAGTCTCTGCAATACCGAACGGACGTGTTGAGCATGTGTCACAGGGTGAGCCGAATAAATAAAAATGTCATCCAGATACACGACGACATACACCCCACAAATGTCCCTGAAAATGTCATTGACAAAGTGTTGAAATACGGCAGGTGCGTTACTGAGTCCGAACGGCATTACAAGGTACTCAAAGTGACCAAGAGGTGTATTAAAGGCCGTTTTCCATTCGTCACCGCTTCTTATGCGGACCAGATTATATGCCCCCCGGAGGTCAAGTTTAGTAAACCAGCGGGCTCCCAGTAGCTGATTAAACAGATCAGGAATGAGTGGGAGCGAGTACTGATTTTTTACAGTAATTGCGTTCAGCTCACGATAATCGATGCATGGTCTGAGTCCACCATCTTTTTTTTCTACAAAGAAAAACCCAGCTCCTACAGGTGAGGTGGAAGGTCTAATAAAGCCTTTACGTAGGCTGTCTGCTATGTAGTCATTCATGGCTACACGCTCCGGACCCGAGAGGTTGAATATTCTCCCCTTAGGGAGACGGGCACCAGGGACCAAGTCTATAGGACAGTCGTACTCTCTATGAGGAGGTAGTTTCTCAGACTCCACTATGGAGAAGACATCTTCATAATCTCCGAATGCATATGGAATGGAGGGGTTTTTAATTTTAACTTGGTTCACTGACAGTGACATACAGTGATTCTGACACCGTGGACTCCAGCGCACGATATCACCTATGCGCCAGTCAATAACTGGATTATGCTGGTGCAACCATGGCATGCCTAACACAACTGGATCTGATAAACTGTGTATAACAAAAAATGACATTTGTTCGTTATGCAATGTCCCCACTGACATAGAAATTTCGTCAGTAATGAATTCCACGCCTCCCTGATCTATAGATGTACCATTAATTGTAATAGTCTGAATAGGCACTTTAAGCTTTAGCAGAGGTACACCCAGACTCTTAGCAAATAAAAAATCCATAAGGTTGCCGGCAGCACCACAATCCACATAAGCCTTCACACACAGACGTTTCTTAGCAAAAGAAAGGGAAACTGGTAACAACAGTTTGGCCGCTTTTGCGGGCAATACCTGACCCCCAGCGCTGTCCAGGGGGCGATGCTCCAGGAATGTGGATTTCCAACAGCCAGTATTTTCTTTGAAGCTTCCAGGCTGCAGCATGCTTGAGCCTGAGAGTGACCTTCCAGGCTGTGCAATGTAACAGGTGTTTGGGCCAGGAATCAGCTCAGTCAGGAGGAAGAAAAAAAAAAGGTAAGGAAAACTGCTTTTATATGTGTTAAGTATAGACACAAGAGCAGTTTTATTTTTTTTGGGCCGGAAATAAAGTGACGTCTGCCTGCGGTCTGGACTGCAGCCAGACAGCACCCCGAGAAACACTGATACCCTTTACCCCTATACAGGGATCTGGATTTATAGCAGAGCCCAGGAGGCACTGTCTGAATAGGAGCAATGACCAGAGCAGGACGGTCGCCAGAAAGGTGTTCCAATACAGGACACAGAGGCAATGATATCCGAGACTAAACCAGTCAGGCAGCAACGGTACAAAAACAGTAGACAGTAGCAGAGTAAGATTCCAGGCCGAAGCCAGAGTCATAAACCAGGAGAGTCGCAGAGGTACAAAATCGTTATGCAGAAGCAGAGTCAGAATCCAGGCCGAAGTCAGAGTCATAAACCAGGAGAGTCGCAGAGGTACAGAATCGTTAGGCAGAAGCAGAGTCAGAATCCAGGCCGAAGTCAGAGTCATAAACCAGGAGAGTCGCAGAGGTACAGAATCGTTAGGCAGAAGCAGAGTCAGAAGTCCAGGCAAAAGTCAGAGTCAGTCAACAGCAATTCACACAGTAACACGCAGGAGAACCAAGAATATATCCGGCGGCTTGCAAGCCCAGTCCAAAGGTATTTGAGGGATCAGGTCATCCCTCACAGGCTCCCGGGCTGATGATGTCATCAGGACCGCCCCCAGGACCAGACCTGATGACGATGCACCAACCCCTTCATGACTGACAGAGGAGCGGAGTCTGTGTCCACTAGACGCCTGCGCAGAAGCCCTTTCACTGTTGCCGCCATTACTCGGGCGCGAGCCACGGCGCCTCACAGTGGCTGAGGGCGGAACAGCAGGCCCTGAATTCGACGATGACATGTCAATCCGGCGCCTCCTGGTAGCCGAGGCCTGGACAGCAGGCCCCGAGCCCGAGGGCGGCGTGACAGTCCGTCGCCTCCTAGTGGCTGAGGGCGGAACAGCAGGCCCCGAGTCTGACGGTGACGTGACAAACACAGACAGAAAGATAGACTGAGCAAAGACGGAGCCCAAGCTAACTAGATAGGAAAGGACAGGAAGGCTGCTGTCTGCAATCCGTGAAAAACCCTATGAAAATAAGAGCCAACAGACTGACAGTAAAAAAGGCCCTGAAGACGCTAGGCTTCAAAAAAGCTATGTCAGTACTCAGGAATATTCTGAAGACAGAGCAACCGGCAAAAGGAGATTCAGCTCATCCCAGCAGGGAATGGCAGAATCCAGAAAAGCAAGGAAAACAAAAACAAAAGACAAATGCTAACAGGTTAAGCCGAAAACTTAGCTTTAGAGGAGCAGGAATCAGACTGGTGTCCTAGAAGTCCACAGAGAATTCACCCGCAGGGCAGAAGGGCGTCGGCAGCCTTATATCCAGTCAGTGACTCCACTCAATCAGTCATCCTCATTAGGCTCAGGTGCCTGATAATCAGGCTCATTACCTTCCTTTACCAGAATAGGGAGTTCACCAGACCTCAGTGACGAAGGGGAAAATGAACTCACAACACCTACCAATGGCTGGAGAAAGCTGGACTCTGAGACAGCACAGAGGCACTAATCATAGCAGCACAAGAGCAAGCACTAAGTACCAGATCCATAGAAGCAGGAATATACCACACAAAACCCAAGGTGCAGACTATGCAAAGAAACCTCAGAAACCATCCAACACATAGTGTCAGGATGAAAAATGCAAGCAGGAACAGCGTATACTGAATGCCACAACCAAGTAGAGGGAATTGTATACAGGAACATCTGCACAACATATGGGCTAAGTCCTCCTAAGTCCAGGTGGGAGACCCCAGAAAAAGTGGGGGAGAATGAAAGGGCTAAAATCCTGTGGGACTTCAAGATCAAGACTGATAAGCAGGTGTTGGCTAACCAACCAGGCATTGTCACAGTAGACAAGGATCAGAAGACAGCAATGATAATAGATGTGGCAGTGCCAAGTGACAGCAACATCAGAAAGAAGGAATATGAGAAGCTGGAAAAATACCAGGGCCTCAAAGGAGAACTGGAGATGATGTGAAAGGTGAAGGCAACAGCAGTAATTCCAGTGGTGATAGGAGCACTTGGAGCAGTGACCCCTAAGTTAGAAGAATGGCTACAACAGATCCCAGGAGCAACATCTGAGTTCTCTGTCCAGAAATGCACAATACTGGGAACAACTGAGATCCTGCGCAGAACCCTCAAACTCCCAGGCCTCTGGTAGAGGACCTGAGAATGAGAAAGGGCAACAAAGACCACCCCCAGTGGGGGTGAGAAGGAAGTTTTTTTTATAATTTTTATCTAACTGAGGGGGTGATAAAAGGGGATTTGATTTACTATTTTTTTTATTTTGATCACTGTGATAGGGTCTATCACAGTAATCAAAATGAACCAATAGGAACAATTTCTTGTTATTGACGGGTACTGACCTGCAGATCTCGTCGGGCACACTGTGCATGCGCCCGCCATTTCTTTTTCCAGGAATTTGACGCCAAACAGGGGACGGATCAGGAAGGCCCAGAGATGGCGGAGGTATCGGAGGGTCTTGGGGTGCATCATTTCTCTCCCCTCTGACATATATATCATGTCAGAAGAGAGAGAAATTATTGAAACAGTGGGCACACTTTTTTTGTGATCGGTGTTATTCTCGGTAGCCGAGACCCCAGAGATTTTTCGACTCTGGGGGGCGTTACAGCCTTATTTCTGATCAGGGCATAAGTACTTTTAGTGCCCGTGGTTTTAATGCGTATCAGCAGTCGCTAAGGGGTTAAATTTGCACAAGGATTTTGCTATCTGGGCAGTGAATTTTCAATTACCCCATATAATAAACTAGAACTTGCAATGTCACAACTTATAGTGGGTACGGAAAGTATTCAGAAGACCACTTTTCCTTTTTCACTTTGTTTCATTGCAGCCATTTGGTAAATTCAAAAAAGATCATTTTTTTCTCATTAACCCCTTAACCCCCAAGGGTGGTTTGCACGTTCATGACCGGGCCAATTTTTACAATTCTGACCACTGTCCCTTTATGAGGTAATAACTCTGAAACGCTTCCATGGATCCCGGTGATTCTGACAATGTTTTCTTGTGACATATTGTACTTCATGTTAGTGGTAAAATTTCATTCAAATAACTTGCGTTTATTTGTGAAAAAAACGGAAATTTGGCGAAAATTTTGAAAATTTCGCAATTTTCCAACTTTGAATTTTTATGCCCTTAAATCACAGAGATATGGCACACAAAAAACTTAATAAATAACATTTCCCACATGTTTACTTTACATCAGCACAATTTTGGAACTAAAATTTTTTTTTGTTAGGAAGTTGTAAGGGTAAAAATTTGACCAGCGATTTCTCATTTTTGCAACACCATTTTATTTTTAGGGACCACATCACATTTGAAGGCTTTATGGGCTCTATGTGATAGAAATACCCAAAAGTGACACCATTCTAAAAACTGCACCCCTCAAGGTGCTAAAAACCATATTCAAGAAGTTTATTAACCTTTCAGGTGCTTCACAGGAATTTTTTGAATGTTTAAAAAAAAAATGAACATTTAACTTTTTTTCACAAAAAAATTACATCAGGTCCAATTTTTTTTTATTTTACCAAGGGTTACAGGAGAAATTGGACTGCAAAAGTAATTGTGCAATTTCTCCTGAGTACGCTGATAACTGATATGTGGGGGGGAACCACTGTTTCGGCGCATGGCAGAGCTCAGCAAGGAAGGAGCGCCGTTAGACTTTTTCAATGCAAAATTGGCTGGAATTCAGAACGGACGCCATGTCACGTTTGGCGAGCCCCTAATGTACCTAAACAGTGGAAACCCCCCACAATTATCCCCATTTTGGAAACTAGACCCCCCAAGGAACTTATCTAGATATGTGGTGAGAACTTTGAACCCACAGGGGCTTCACAGAAGTTTATAACGTACAGCCGTACAATTAAATAATCATATTTTTTCCACAAAAATGATATTTTCACCCTCAATTTTTATTTTCCCAAGGATAAGAGGACCCTAACAGTTATTGTGCAATTTGTCCTGAGTACGCTGATACCCCATATGTGGGGGTAAACCACTATTTGGGCGCATGGCAGAGCTCGGAAGGGAAGCAGCGCCATTTGACTTTTTTGGCTGGAATTGGGATTGGACGCCATGCAACGTTTAGAAAGTCTCTGATGTGCCTAAACAGTGGAAAACCCCCCAAAAATGACACCATTTTGGAAACTAGACCCCCCCAAGGAACTTATCTAGATGTGTGGTGAGCACTTTGAACCCCCAAGGGCTTCACAGAAGTTTATAATGTCCGGGCGTGAAAATAAAAAAAATCATATTTTTTTCCACAAACATGATCTTTTAGTCCCCAATTTTTTTATTTTCCCAATGGTAACAGGAGAAATTGGACCCCAGAAGTTGTCCAATTTGTTCTGAGTACGCTGATACCCCATATGTGGGAGAAAACTACTGTATGGGCACACGTCGGGGCTCGGAAGGGAAGTAGAGACGTTTTGGAATGCAGACTTTGATGGAATGGTCTGCGGGTGTCATGTTGCCTTTGGAGAACCCCTGATGTACCTAAACAGTGGAAACCCCCCACAAGTGACCCCATTTTGGAAACTAGACCCTCTAAGGAACTTATCTAGATGTGTGGTGAGCACTTTGAACCCCCCAGTGCTTCACAGAAGTTTATAACGCCCGGGCATGAAAATAAAAAAAATATTTTTTCCACAAACATGATCTCTTAGTCCCCAATTTTTTTTATTTTCCCAAGGGTAACAGGAGAAATTGGACCCCAAAAGTTGTTGTCCAATTTGTCCTGAGTACGCTGATACCCCATATGTGGGAGAAAACTACTGTATGGGCACACGTCGGGGCTCGGAAGGGAAGTAGTGACATTTTGAAATGCAGACTTTGATGGAGTGGTCTGCGGGTGTCATGTCGCGTTTGGAGAGCCTCTGATGTGCCTAAACTGTTGAAACTCCACACAAGTGACCCCATTTTGGAAACTAGACCCCCCACAAAACTTATCTAGATGTGTGGTGGGCACTTTGAACCCCAAAGTGCTTCACAGAAGTTTATAACGCCCGGGTGTGAAAATAAAAAAATCATATTTTTTTCCACAAAAATGATATTTTTGCCCCCAATTTTTTATTTTACTAAGGGTAACAGGAAACATTGGACCCCAAAAGTTGTTTTGCAATTTGTCCTGAGTAGGCTGATACCCCATATGTGGGGGTAAAACACTGTTTGGGCGCATGGCAGAGTTTGGAAGGGAAGGAGCACCGTTTGACTTTTTCAACGCAGAATTGGCTGGAATTGAGATCAGAGGCCATGCTGTGTTTGGAGAGCACCTGATGTGCCCAAACAGTGGAAACCCCCCAATTCTAACTCCAACCCTAACCCGAACACACCCCTAACCCTAATCTCAGCCCTAACCATAGCCTTAACCCTAATGGGAAAATGGAAATAAATACATTTTTTTAATTTTATTATTTTTCCCTAACTAAGGGGGTGATAAAGGGGGGTTTGATTTACTATATATGGCGGGTTTTTATGTTTGGCAGCTGCCATATGCTAAAAGACGCTTTTTATTGTAAAAATAGTTTTTGCATCACCACATTTTGAGAGCTATAATTTTTCCGTATTTTGATCCACCGAGTCATGTGAGGTCTTATTTTTTGCGGGACGAGTTGACGTTTTTATTGGTACCATTTTCGGGCACGTGCCTTTTTTGATCGCTTTTTATTCCGATTTTTTTGGACGCAGAATGAACAAAAACCAGCATTTCAAGAATTTCTTTTGGGGAGTGCGTTTACACCGTTCCACGTGTGGTACAATTGATAAGGTGGTTTTATTCTTCGGGTCAGTACGGTTACAGTGATACCTCATCTATGTTGTTTTTCTATGTTTTGGCGCTTTTATGCAATGAAAACAATTTTATATAAAAAATAATTATTTTTGCATCGCTTTATTCTGCGAGCTATAACTTTTTTTATTTTTTCGCTGATGATGCTGTGTGGCAGCTTGATTTTTGCGGGACAAGATGGCGTTTTCAGCGGTATCATGGTTATTTATATCCGTCTTTTCGATCACGCGTTATTGCACTTTTTGTTCAGCGGTATGATAAAGCTTTATTTTTTGCTTCGTTTTTTATTTTTATTTTTTAAGGGGTTAACTAATGGGACAGTTTTATAGGGCGGGTCGTTACGGACGCAGCGATACTAAATATGTGTACTTTTATTGTTTTTTTTTATTTCCAAAAAATGAATTTATTAGGGAACATTTTTTTTTTCAATTTAGCGATTTTTTTATAAATTATTTATACACTTTTTTAAACTTTATTACAATGTCCCAGTGGGGACATAACTGTCATGTGACACATCGCTGATCTGTCACATCACAGATCACTGTGACAGATCAGCGATCTGTCACAGGCACTGCAGAAGGCTTCCTCATGCCTGCGCTTTGCAGACACTGAGGGAGCCAGCTCCCTGCAGGCCCCCGAAGGTCTCCGCCGCCATTTTGGATCCGGGGACCTGCAGGGAAGGAGACCCTCGCAGCAGTGCTGCATATTGCGCTGCTGCGGGGGTTGCAGGGAAGCACGGAGTGAGCCCCCTCCCTGCCGATGCTTCCCTAAACCCCCGGTACACTGCGATCGTGGTTAATCGCAGTGTGCCAGGGGTTATCATGTTGGGGGCGGTCCGAGACCGCCGATGACACATAGTGCCGGGTGTCAGCTGTGATAATCAGCTGACACCCGTCCGCGATCAGTGGCGTTCACTACATGAGCGCCGTTGATCGCTATGACGTACTATCCCGTCCATGGGCATAGGGGCCCGGGACCCATGGACGGGATAGTATGTCAGATGGCAGAGAGGGGTTAATGTACACTCTGCATCCCATTTTGACTGGAAAAAAAACAGAAATTTTTGCAAATTTATTAAAAAAGAAAAACTAAAAATTTACATGGTCACAAGTATTCAGACCTTTTGCTCAGTATTGAGTAGAAGCACCCATTTGAGCTAGCACAGTCATGAGTCTTCTTGGGAATGATGCATCAAGTTTTTCACACCTGGATTTGGGGATCCTCTGCCATTCTTCCTTGCAGATCCTCTCCAGTTCCGTCAGGTTGGATGGTGAACGTTGGTGGACAGCCTTTTTCAGGTCTCTCCAGAGATGCTCAATTGGGTTTAGGTCAGGGCTCTGGCTGGTACAGTCAAGAATGGTCACAGAGTTGTTCTGAAGCCACTCCTTTGTTATTTTAGCTGTGTGCTTAGGGTCATTGTCTTGTTGGAAGGTGAACCTTTGGCCAAGTCTGAGGTCCAGAGCACTCTGGAAGAGGTTTTCATCCAGGATATCTCCGTACTTGGCCGCATTCATGTTTCCTTCAATTGCAGCCAGTCATTCTGTCCCTGCAGCTGAAAAACACCCCCATAGCATGATGTGGCTACCACCATGTTTCACTGTTTGGATTGTATTGGGTAGGTGATGAGCATTGCCTGTTTTTCTCCACACATACCGCTTATAGTTGTCACCAAAACGTTCTATCTTCATCTTATCAGTCTAGAGAATCTTATTTCTCATAGTCTGGGAGTCCTTCATGTGTTTTTTTAGTAAACTCTATGCCGGCTTTCATATGTCTTGCACTGAGGAGAAAAATAAAGAAAACTTGTCACTCAACTTCTAGAATATTTTTTGGACTTTTTAATGGGTGGGGGTGCCGTGCAGACATTAGCGACCCAGTATCCACACAGCTGACCAACAGTGGAGACTGGGTGGCTGATGTCGGCACGGCACCCCCACCCACCCAGGTACTATTTGAATCAGGCTCCATGCCCAGCGCCTAGTGCATGACCAGGCACATTTAAAGTGACTATGGTGTCACTTCTACTATCACACTGAATGCGATTAACTACTATACTGCAGTCTGTTACTGATGAAGGCCAGTGAGGCCGAAACGTCTATTATTTTCTGGCTGCATTAAAAAATCCAAAAAATATTCTAGAAGTTGAGTGCCAAGTTTTCTTTATTATTCATGTATGGTGTGGGGCCATACTTGAGCACCTTCTGAAGTTGTGCATACGGTGTTTTTCCTTGCACTGAGGAGAGGCTTCCGTCGGGCCACTGCTATAAAGGCCTGACTGGTGGAGAGCTGCAGTGATAGTTGACTTTGCACAACTTTCTCCCATCTCCCTACTGCATCTGTGGAGCTCAGCCACAGTGATCTTGGGGTTCTTCTTTACCTCTCTCACCAAGGCTCTTCTCCGATTGCTGAGTTTGGCTGGACGGCCAGGTCTAGGAAGACTTCTGGTGGTCCCAAAATTCTTCCATTTAACCCCTTCATGACTAAGCCTATTTTGACCTTAATGACCATGCCATTTTTTGCAATTCTGACCAGTGTCCCTTTATGAGGTAATAACTCTAGAATGCTTCAACGCATCCTAGCGATTCTGAGATTGCTTTTACGTGACATATTGGGCTTCATGTTAGTGGTAAATTTAGGTCGATAATTTTTGCTTTTATTTGTGAAAAAATCAGAAATTTGGTGAAAATTTAGAAAATTTCACAATTTTCAAATTTTGAATTTTTATTCTGTTAAACCAGAGAATTATGTGACACAAAATAGTTACTAAATAACATTTCCCACATGTCTACTTTACATCAGCACAATTTTGGAAACAAATTTTTTTTTGCTAGGAAGTTATAAGGGTTAAAAGTTGACCAGTGATTTCTCATTTTTACAACAAAATTTACAAAACCATTTTTTTAGGGACCACATCACATTTGAAGTCACTGAGGGGTCTTTATGGCAGAAAATACCCAAAAGTGACACCATTCTAAAAACTGTACCCCTCAAGGTGCTCAAAACTACATTCAAAAAGATTATTAACCCTTCAGGTGCTTCACAGGAACTAAAGCAACGTGGAAGGAAAAAATGGACATTTTAATTTTTCGAACAAAAATTTTCTTTTATCAATTTTTTAATTTTCACATGGGCAACAGGATAAAATGGATCCTAAAATTTGTTGGGCAATTTCTCCTGAGTACACCGATACCTCATATGTGGTCATAAACCACTGTTTGGGCGCACGGCAGGGTCCGGAAGGGAAGGAGCGTCATTTGACTTTTTGAATGGAATTCAATTATTACTTGCTATACGTGCTCACGGCTATCTGTCTCGCACTATCTGTAGTTAGCGCACTTCCGTGTACACTCTTGGTGTTCCTGGTATCCAGTTCCGTTCTTCCAATATACTCACCTGTGTCTCCTGTGAGCCGCCCCTCTTGGTACCGGCTGTCGCGGTTCTGACCTCTGTGGTCCTGCCCCTAACGATCCCTGTATAGGGGTCGGTCATCACCTGGCGCGCTTGGCCCAGGGGCTCCAGATCCGCGACCCAGAGGGTCCACTCTTGGACGTTGTCTGCTCCTGAACGTCACAGTATAATCAGGCCATGGACCCCGCTGGTACTACGGCTTCCGTCCAAAAGGAGCTGGCGTTCCTCCGGGAAAACCAGACTAGAATTATGTTATTCCTTAAGTCCATGGAGTCCTGTTTATCTGCCTTACAGTCCTCTGAGCCTGGGAATGCTGCCCAGTTGGCCAGTCTCCAACAGGAACTCGCGCAGCAATGACACTCCCAGGTCCAGATCCTCAACTATATGTCGTCAGTAGATAAATCGGCTCCTATCTATACAATCCGTTTCTGCCCAGGCCATGGTTCCTCTCTCGCTAACACGCTTATGTAAGCCACCTCGGTATGGTGGTGACCCTGTGTTGTGTCGCGGGTTTTTGAATCAGTGTGGTTTGCATTTTGAGTTTTTGCCGCAGCATTACCCCACCGATCGAGCTAAAATAGCATTTATAGTTTCTCACTTAGAGGGGAAGGCCCTTGCATGGGTTAATCCCCTTTGGGAGCGGGATGACCCACTCGTCGCTCAAATTCCGTCTTTTTGGACACCTTCCGTAAGGTGTTCGACGAGCCGGGTCGCCTCACTTCCACCATTGAGTCACTCTTTAATGTCCGTCAAGGTACTCTAACAGTTGGACAATACGCAATGTTTTTGCACCTTGTCCTCCGAACTTGGTTGGAATAATGATGCCCTCGCAGGGGCCTTTTGGCGTGGTCTGTCCAGCCGGATCAAAGACGAACTGGCGGGCCGAGATACTCCTACCATTTTAGAGGACGTCATCTCTCTCACGACACGCATTGATTTGTGATACCAGGAGCGCACCCGCGAATCAGCCAGAGAGAGAGGGGTCTCCCGCCTCTTCTTCTCCACGCGCAATTCTTCCCATCCATTACCCGAGTTATCTGCAGTAGATCTGGTACCTGAGCCTATGCAGGTGGACCGTCTCCAGATAGCTCAACGGCGTCATGTGAAGAGGCAGGCACAAGGGCTCTGTTTCTATTGTGGGATGCCTCCCACTTCCTACGCTCATGTCCCAAGAGGCCGGGGAAGTTTCTCCACCTGGGACTGGTAAGCGAGCTCTCTTCTGGTGTATGTGATTCCTCTTTACCCATTACCGTGCCTGTATCCCTGAATTTTGGTTCCTAGAGTTGCACTGTGAAGGCTATTGCGGACTTTGGTGCAGTGGGTAACTTTATTAGTCTCGAGGCAGTTAAGAAGTTTCGGATTCCTGTCAGATCCCTGGAGACTCCTAGGTCGGTAGTTCCGGTCGACGGTAAGCCCTTGCAGGACACCGTTTACCAGGTCACTGAGGAAGTAGAGTTGCAGATTGGCACGTGTCATCGGGAGCGAATCTCCTTCCACGTATTGCCGACTTCGGCTCATACCCTTCTTCTTGGTCTTCCTTGGTTACGAACTCATGGGCCGACCCTGGACTGGCAATCCGGAGATATACTCCGTTGGGGACCGTCCTGTCAAAAAAGATGCCTGCTGTCCGTTCATCCGAAGAAGCCTGCTTGCTCGTCTTCGGCGGTTACAGGTCCGCTGTCCGCTAACCGGTTTGGGACGTGTGACATTGTCGAGAAGGGGGCTGTGAGTCAGTCTCCACATCTGTTAAGCAACCGGTCTGTGACGTGTGACATTGTCGAGAAGGGGGCTGAGAGTCAGTCTCCACATCTGTCAAGCAACCGGTCTGTGACGTGTGACATTGTCGAGAAGGGGGCTGAGAGTCAGTCTCCACATCTGTCAAGTAATCGGTCCAAGGTAATTACCGTGGCTTCCATCAAGTTGACATTCCTGCGCCCGGGGGAGACCTTTGTGTCTAAAGGTAACCGTAGAGGTGTGTTATCCTGGGGACATTCTTCTTCGGTTGCCGGCCATGTTGGTGTCAAGAGGACACTCTCCCGTTTATCCCACTACTACTGGTGGCCGTCTATTGCTCAGGATGTCAAAGACTTTGTGGCTGCTTGTCCGTCCTGTGCCAAGAAGGAAGTTCCCAAGCAACCATCCTCCGACAGCTGGCCTCTTAAAGCTGAATTGACTTTCTGTAACCGCACCACCGCTTCGGCCTCCAAGCATGTCAGTGTGCCTCTGCCAGTTCGTCCTGTCTTGGGCGCACCTGCCTCCGACTCTCTGTCCGTGTTTTCCAGGGTATGGCAGGAGACCAAATTTTCTCGTAGTGAGACTCTGGATCTGATTGGTCCTCATGCAGTTAGGAAGTGTCTGGATCCTGCTCTTAGTGTAAAGGTGCTATTTTCCAGTTCAAGAGAGCGGGGGCATAAAGGAGGGGGTACTGTTATGCCGCGCTGACCAGGAGGCGGGGCTTCGGTCCTGACGTCACTCCCTCCGATACGGCGGTCCCTCCGGGGCTCCCGTCGGGTGCGCACGTGTAGCTCTCGCCCCCGGGGCTCCTCATCCATGTCATGTTTGCGCTTGCACGCTCCTGTCAGTGCTGTCTCCGGGTCGGTCCCCTCTATGGCAATGGAGGACCTGACCCGGAAGCTGTAGTGGTCATGTGCTTTCTAGCTAGGATCTGACCCGGAACCTGTCATGGTCATGTGCTATATCAGGCTACCTTCCCCTATGGGAGGTGCCTGATTATTGTTGTGCTTTCTGGCTAGGTCTGCTTTGTCCCAGCCGGGCCGTGCGCTGTTCTCAGGTCCTCTGCTCTGTCTGGTATTCTATTGTGCTCCTAGCACTCGCTCTGAACTTTCACATTGCTTCATGCTCAGTTGTGCCTCCTGGCACACTCTAGTATCCTGTCCTCTGTCCCTTGCTCAGTCGTGCCTCCTGGTACTCACTTTGTTCCTGTGCTCGGTAACACCTCCTGGCACGACTGCTGCTCCATTCAGTACTCTGTCGTGCTCCTGGCACGCGTCCTGCTTTGTTTACCTCCGGACGTATTACTCGCTATACGCCATACGTGCTCACAGCTACCTGTCTCGCACTATCTGTAGTTAGCGCACTTCCGTGTACACTCTTGGTGTTCCTGGTACCCAGTTCCGTTCTTCCGATATACTCACCCGTGTCACCTGTGAGCCGCCCCTCTTGGTACCGACTGTCGCGGTTCTGACCTCTGGGGTTCTGCCCCTAATGATCCCTGTATAGGGGTCGGTCATCACCTGGCGCGCTCGGCCCAGGGGCTCCAAATCCACGACCCAGAGGGTCCACTCTTGGACGTTGTCTGCTCCTGAACGTCACAGACCCCTTAAGGAACTTACCTAGATGTATAGTGAGCACTTTGAACCTCCAAGTGCTTCACAAAAGTTTAAAACGCAGAGCAGTGAAAATAAAAAAATCATTTTTTTCCCCAAAAATGATTTTTTAGCACGCTATTTTTTATTTTCACATGGCCAACATGAGAAATTGGATCACAAAAGTTTGCCCTGAGTACGCTGGTACCCCATATGTGGGGAGGAACTACTGTTTGGGCGCACGGCAGGGTTCAGAAGGGAAGGAGCGCCATTTGACTTTTTGAAAGGAAAATTAGCTCCAATCGTTAGCGGACACCATGTTGGGTTTGGAGAGCCCCTGTGTGCCTAAACTTTGGATCTCCCCCACAAATGATCCCATTTTGGAAACTAGACCCCCTAAGGAACTTATCTAGATGTGTGGTGAGCACCTTGAACCCCTAAGTGCTTCACAGAAGTTTATAACGCAGAGCCGTGAAAATAAAAAATATTTTTTTTCCTCCAAAAATGATTTTTAGCCCGCAATTTTTTTTTCCACAAGGGTAACAGGAAAAATTGGACCCCAAAAGTTGTTGTCCAGTTTGTCCTGAGTACGCTGGTACCCCATATGTGGGGGAGGACCACTGTTTGGGCACACGTCAGGGCTTGGAAGGGAAGTAGTGAGGTTTTGAAATGCCGACTACCGTTACATTTGCAGAGCCCCTGATGTGCCTAAACAGTAGAAACCCCCCACAAGTGACCCCATTTTGGAAACTAGACCTTACAAGGAACTTGTCTAGCTGTCTGGTGAGCACTTTAAAACCCCAAGTGCTTCACAGAAGTTTATAACGCAGAAACGTGAAAATAAAAAATCATTTTTTTTCCGCAAAAATAAATTTTCAGCCCCCAATTTTTTATTTTCCCAAGAGTAATAGGAGAAATTAGACCCCCAAAGTTGTTGTGCAATTTGTCCTGAGTACGCTGATACACCATATGTTGGGGTAAACCACTGTTTGGGCACACATCGGGGCTTGAAAGGGAGGGAGCACTGTTTGACTTTTTGAACGCAAAATTGGCTGGAATCAATGGTGGCACCATGTCGCGTTTGGAGACCCCCTGATGTGCCTAAACAGTGGAAACCTCTCAATTCTAACCCCAACACACCCCTAACCACAACCCTAACTCCAACACACTCCTAACCCTAATTTCAACCCTAACTATAACACTAACCACAAGCCTAACCCTAATCTTAACCCTAATTCTAACCCTAACCCTAACTCCAACCCTAACCCTAGTTCCACTCTAACTGTAACCCTAATCTCATCCCTAACCTGTTATGATTGAGTCACCGTAGGAGGCAAAAACAGAAATACAAGCTAAGTCCAGAAAACCAGAGAAGTTGGCAACTATCAGATTGCAGACCCCTGAACCTACCAAAACAACTAGCAGTAGCCGTGGGGGGTTCCTACGATGCCCTAGACCCCTCGAACACAGCCGGAGAATTAAATAGGCCTAAAGAAAGAAAGGGGAAATATAAACTGCCCCAGAGCAGACCCCAAAGCAATAGGCAGCCCCCAACATATAATGACGGTGAAGCAAGATGAAAACACTAACACAGACAGAAAGATAGACTGAGCAAAGCCAGGGCCCAAAACTACCTAGATAGGAAAGGACAGGAAGGCTGCTGTCTGCAATCTGCCAAAACCCTATCAAAGACATAAGCCAACAGGCTGATATGAAAAAGACCCTGAAGCAGCTAGGCTTCAAAAACTAAATCAGCACTCAGGTATTTTCAGAAGACAGAGCTAAAGGAATTCAGCACACCCCAGCAGGGAATGGCAGAAATCCAGAAAAACAAAGCAAACAAAGTCAAAGCGCAAATGCAAATGCAAAAAGCCGAGCAGCAAACTTAGCTTTAGAGGAGCAGGAATTCAGACTGGTCTCCAAGGATCCCACAGAGAAATCACCCGCAGGGCAGAAGGGCGTCGGCAGCCTTATATCCAGTCAGTAACGCCACTCAGCCAGTCATCATCATCAGCCTCAGGTGTTTGATAATCAGGCTCACTACCTTTCTTTACCAGAAGAGGGAGTTCCTCGGGCCTCAGTATTGAAGGGGAAAATGAACTCACAACAGTACCTCCCCCTTGAGGGGTCACCGAACCCTCAACCACGCCACCAGGGCGATCAGGGTGAGCCCGATGAAAGGCACGCACCAATCTTTTGGCATGAATATCAGAGGCAGAGACCCAGGAATTATCCACCTAACCATAACCCTTCCACTTAACCAAATACTGGAGTCTCCATCTAGCCAGACGGGAATCCAGTACTTTCTCTACCTCATATTCCTTGTTACCTTCAACCAATACAGGGTCTGGAGGTGCCACCCCCGGAACAACAGGTTCAACAAACCTCTTCAACAAAGATTTATGGAACACATTATAGATTTTAAATGTGACAGGAAGAGCCAAACGAAGAGAGACCGGATTAATAATCTCCACAATCTTGTAAGGTCCAATAAATCTAGGCTTAAACTTAGGAGAAGCCACCTTCATAGCAATATTTTTTGATGATAACCACACCATATCACCAACCTTAAACTGGGGACCAATGGTCCTATGTCAGTTGGAAAACCGCTGGGCCTTTTCCTGGGAGAGAGATAACTTATCCACCACTTGGTCCCAGATCTGGTGCATTATCTCCACCACAGTGTCAACACCTGGGCAGGCAGAGGGCTCCACCTGCCCTGAAGAAAATCGAGGATGAAACCCAAAGTTACAAAAAAAAGGTGACATCAAAGTGGCAGAACTTGCTCTATTATTTAAAGCAAATTCGGCCAAGGGCAAAAATGAAACCCAATCATCCTGATCAGCAGAAATAAAACATCTCAAATATGACTCCAAGGTCTGGTTTTGTTCTCTCTGTCTGCCCATTGGTCTGAGGGTGAAAAGCAGAGGAGAAGGACAACTGAATTCCCAGCCTGGAACAGAAAGTTCTCCAAAATCTAGACACAAACTGGACTCCTCTGTCAGATACAATGTTCTCAGGAATCCCGTGCAAACGAACCACCTGTTGTAAAAACAGGGGCACCAACTCAGAGGAAGACGGCAACTTAGGGAGTGGTACAAGATGAACCATCTTAGAGAACCTATCACAAATCACCCAAATAACAGTCATCCTTTGAGAGACAGGCATATCAGAGATGAAATCCATTGAAATATGGGTCCATGGCCTCTTGGGGACAGGCAAAGGCATCAACAACCCACTAGAGCGAGAACACGATTTAGACTGGGAGCACGTCCCACAGGACTGCACAAAATTCCTGACATCACGAGACAAGGAGGGCCACCAAAAAAACCGACTCACCAGATCTCTAGTACCAAAAATACCTGGATGACCAGCCAAAGCAGAGCAATGAACTTCAGACATCACTCTCTTCTTCCACTGGTCAGGAACATACAACTTTCCACTGGGACAACGCTCAGGTTTGTCCTCCTGGAACTCTTCCAGAGCACGTCTCAAATCGGGCGAGATGGCAGAAAGAACTACCCCTTCGCCTAAGATGGTAGCAGGCTTGGTCACCACAGGAGAATCAGCAAAGAAGCTCCTAGAGAGGGCGTCTGCCTTGACTTTCTTCGTTCCAGGAAGAAAAGAAACCACAAAATCAAAACGTGTAAAAAACAAGGCCCACCTAGCCTGTCTAGGGTTCAAGCGCTTAGCCGAATCTAGGTAAATCAAATTCTTGTGGTCAGTGAGCACCACGACTTGATGCTTAGCTCCCTCCAACCAATGTCTCCACTCCTCAAATGCCCATTTCATGGCCAACAGTTCCCGATTCCCCACATCATAGTTACGTTCAGATGGAGAGAACTTTCGGGAAAAGAAAGCACAGGGATTCATTTTAGATGTTACAGGATCCTTTTGGGACAAAACAGCTCCTGCACCAATCTCAGAAGCATCCACCTCTACCTGGAATGGAAGTGAGACATCAGGTTGCCGCAAAACCGGGGCGGAGGTGAATCTTCGCTTCAGCTCTTGAAAGGAAGAAACAGCCTCCGGAGACCAATTTAACACATCAGCACCCTTCTTAGTCAAATCAGTCAATGGCTTGGCAATACTAGAAAATTTTGCTATAAATTTCCGATAAAAATTAGCAAAACCCAAAAACTTCTGGAGGGCCTTCAAAGAAGTGGGCTGAACCCAATCGTAAATGGCCTGTACCTTGGCCGGGTCCATTTCAATAGTTGACGGGGACAAAATAAATCCCAAAAAAGAAATCCTCTGTACTCCAAAAAGGCATTTAGATCCTTTGACATACAGGGAATTCTCCCTCAAGATCCGGAACACAGTCCGAATATGTTCCACATGAGAATCCCAATCCTTGGAGAAGATCAAAATATCATCCAGATAGATAATCAAAAATTTATCGACAAAATCTCGGAAAATATCGTTCATGAAGCACTGGAAGACAGAAGGGGCATTAGTGAGCCCAAAAGGCATCACCAGGTACTCAAAATGTCCCTCCGGAGTATTAAACGCCGTCTTCCATTCATCCCCATGCTTAATGCGAATAAGATTATACGCCCCCCTGAGGTCAAGCTTGGTAAACCAGCAAGCACCTTTAACTCTGGAGAATAGATCAGAAATCAGGGGTAACGGATACTGATATTTAACAGTAATTTTGTTGAGGGCACGATAATCAATACAAGGTCTTAATGATCCATCCTTTTTGGCTACAAAAAAAAAACCGGCACCTAAGGGTGACGAGGATGGTCTAATATGACCCTTCTCCAACGCCTCCTTAATATAGGATCGCATAGCCTCGTGCTCGGGTACAGATAAATTGAAGAGCCGACCCTTGGGAAATTTACACCCCGGGCTCAGTTCAATTGCACAGTCATAACTCCTATGAGGAGGCAGAGACGCAGACTCATTCTCACTAAATACATCATAAAAGTCCGCCAAATAATCAGGAACACCATGCGACTGAGGAGAGGTGGAAAACACCGGAGCCTCACTAAAGGCACACCGACAACCCCAACTCACCACAGACACTGATTTCCAATCCAAAACTGGATTATGAATTTGTAACCAGGGAAACCCCAGAACAATAGTATCATGCAGATTATGCAACACCAAAAATCTGCAATTTTCTTGATGGTCTGGGGCGACCCGCATTACCACCTGGGTCCAAAACTGAGGTTTATTTTTAGCCAAAGGAGTAGCATCAATCCCCCTCAAAGGGATAGGCGTCTGCAGAGGTGTCATCGGAAATCCACAACGTTTAGCAAAATCCAAGTCCATTAGGTTTATGGCTGCTCCCGAATCCACAAAAGCCTTGGCGGAAAATGTGGACAGGGAGCAGATCAGAGTAATAGCCAGAAGAAACTTAGGTTGAACACCCCCAACAGAAAACGTGTGTGCAAAGCATTTCTCTCGTTTAGGACAGACAGAAATAATATGCGAGGCATCTCCACAGAAAAAACACAACTTATTACGCCTTCTGAACTCCTGACGCTGCTCTCTGGAAAAAACTATCACATTGCATAGGTTCAGACATTTGTTCAACAGGTGGCAACACCTCTCGTGCAGCTTTGCGTTCGCGCAAACGCCGATCAACCTGAATGGCTAATGACATAGAATCGTCAAGACCAGAGGGAACAGGAAATCCCACCATAGTATCTTTTACGGCTTCTGACAACCCCTTCCGAAAGAGAGCAGCCAAGGCATTATCATTCCAGGTAGTCAGTACTGCCCACTTTCGGAATTTTTGACAGTACAATTCTGCAGAATCACGACCCTGGTTCAATGCCAGCAGGGTCTTTTCAGCCTGATCAATGGCATTAGGTTCGTCATACAACAACCCCAAGGCCTGAAAAAATGCGTTCACATTAGTCAGAATAGGATCATCTGGTTTCAAAGAAAACGCCCAATCCTGGGGATCGCCACGCAGCAAAGAGATGACAATTTTAACCTGCTGCGCGGAGCTCCCTGACGAGTTAGGCTTCAAGACAAAAAATAATTTACAATTATTTTTGAAATTCAAAAATTTAGACCGATCCCCAAAAAATACATCAGGTGTAGGAATCTTTGGTTCAGCAGCATGTGAATGAGCAAGGTAGGCGGAAATTCCCCGCACTTCCGCAGCGAGCTGCTCCACACGATCAGACAATTGCTTTATCTCCATTGAGAGAAAAAAAATTCCCCCTACGGCCTCAGAGATATAGAGGAAAAAATATACACACTTTTTTTTTTTTTTTTACTATTCTTTCCTGCTATTGAGTACCGTAGGATCTGCGGTATGGCGGGTGATTCTGTTATGATTGAGTCACCGTAGGAGGCAAAAACAGAAATACAAGGTAAGTCCAGAAAACCAGAGAAGTTGGCAATTATCAGATTGCAGACCCCTAAACCTATCAACACAACTAGCAGTAGCCGTGGGGGGTTCCGATGCCCTAGACCCCTCGAACACAGCTGGAGAATTAAATAGGCCTAAAGAAAGAAAGGAGAAATATAAACTGCCCCAGAGCAGACCCCAAAGCAATAGGCAGCCCCCAACATATAATGACGGTGAAGCAAGATGAAAACACTAACACAGACAGAAAGATAGACTGAGCAAAGCCAGGGCCCAAAACTACCTAGATAGGAAAGGACAGGAAGGCTGCTGTCTGCAATCTGCCAAAACCCTATCAAAGACATAAGCCAACAGGCTGATATGAAAAAGACCCTGAAGCAGCTAGGCTTCAAAAACTAAATCAGCACTCAGGTATTTTCAGAAGACAGAGCTAAAGGAATTCAGCACACCCCAGCAGGGAATGGCAGAAATCCAGAAAAACAAAGCAAACAAAGTCAAAGCGCAAATGCAAAAAGCCGAGCAGCAAACTTAGCTTTAGAGGAGCAGGAATTCAGACTGGTCTCCAAGGATCCCACAGAGAAATCACCCGCAGGGCAGAAGGGCGTTGGCAGCCTTATATCCAGTCAGTAACCCACTCAGCCAGTCATCATCATCAGCCTCAGGTATTTGATAACCAGGCTCACTACCTTTCTTTACCAGAAGAGGGAGTTCCTCGGGCCTCAGTATTGAAGGGGAAAATGAACTCACAACACTAACCCTAATTCCAACCCTAACCCTAGCCCTAACCCTAAAGGAAAAATAAAAATGTTTTCTTTATTTTATTATACAGTATGTGCCTACCTATGGGGGTGATAGGGGGGGTTATTTACTTTTTATTTCATTTTGATCACTGTGAGAGTGATCAAAATGAATGAATCGAATCTGCAGCCGGCAGATTCGGGCGGGCGCATTGTGCATGCGCCCGCCATTTTCCATGATGATGGCGCCCATGATCCGGAACTGCGGGACACCGGGAGCGACAGCGGCACTCGGTAAGCACCGAGGGGTGGTTGGGGGGGTCATCGGAGTGCGGGGGGGAGCGGAAGGAAGGCGGGGGGCAGATGATGAGAGCGGCAGCACATCGCCGCTGTCATTCAGTGGCGGGGGCCGATCGCCCATGCCAGCCGGTGTGGGGGGGTCAGGTAACTTTCTCCAGCCATGTTCAATGCTACTGCAGCATCTGCCATGGCTGGATTGTAATATTTCATCAATTTTCAATGATGAAATATTACTACCGCTCTGATTGGCTGTTTCACTTTTAACAGCCAATCAGAGCGATCATAGCCACGTGGGGGTGAAGCCACGCCCCCTGTGGTGAAGTTCAAAGCCCTTTTATCTGCGGGTCGGGTGACCTTTCAGTGACCCCGGTCACCCGACCCGCAGAGGGGCTTTAAAATCATGACGCCACATAGGCATCACTGGTCATAATGGCACAGGTTTTCATGACGCCTATGTGGCGTTATTGGTCAGGAAGGGGTTAAGGATTATGGAGGCCACTATGCTCTTAGGAACCTTGAATACTGCAGAAATTGTTTTGCAACCTTGGCCAGATTTGTGCCTTGCCACAATTCTGTCTCTGAGCTCCTTGGCCAGTTCCATTGACCTCGCGATTCTCATTTGGTCTGACATGCACTGTGAGATGTGAGGTCTTAGGCCTGTTTCACACATCAGTTTTTTGCCATCAGTCGCAATCCGTCGTTTTTAGAAAAAAACGGATCCAGCGACTGACGCTGGATCCGTTTTTTTCTCATAGACTTGTATTAGCGACGGATGGCCTCACGTTTCGTCCGTTGTTCACTGGATTCGTCAGAAATTTTGTGTCCGTCGGGCGGAGACGACGGACAAAGTAACATTTTTTGTCTCCGTCGAAAAGTCAGACAGCAACGGATCCAGCGCCGTCTGTCGTTGGCTATAATGGAAGCCTATGGGCGCAGGATCCGTCGCTATCCGCTAAATGATGGAATCCAGCGACGGATTCCGTTTTTTTAAACTGAGCATGCTCCAATTATTATTACCAGGTAAGGCAGTCGGATCCAGCAAAAAAATGGACCTGTCACATCAGTTTTTCACAATCTGCGACAAATCCATTTTTTCCAAAACTGCTGGATTGCGACTGATGGCAAAAAACTGATGTGTGAAACAGGCCTTATATAGACAGGTGTGTTCCTTTACAAATCAAGTCCTATCAGTTTAATTTAACACAGCTGGACTCCAAAGAAGGAGTAGAACCATCTCAAGGAGGATCACAAAGAAATGAACAGCAAATGACTTAAATATGAGTGTCTGAGCAAAGGGTCTGAAGACTTATGACCATGTGATATTTCAGTTTTTCTTTTTTAATAAATTTGCAAAAATTTCTACATTTATATTTTTTATCAGTCAAGATAGGGTGTAGAGTGTAAATTAATGAGGAAAAAAATGAACTTTTTTGAATTTACGAAATGGCTGCAATGAAACAAAGAGTGAAAAATTTCAAGGGGTCTGAATATTTTCCATACCCACTGTATATGGCCAATGTTGTACAGAGACTTGTTACCCCAAGTCCCAACCTACTTGATTTAGATACATGGACCAGTATGGGAGACATATGACTCTTTACTTTGTAATACATTGTTAAAACTACTTGAAAACAAAAAAAAGTTGCAAGCTAGAGCCATGACAAATGCATTCTAGCTCAGGATAAGATACATGTACAGTTCATTAATTTTGTGAAGGAGATCTTGGCACTGTATCTCATGCAGTGTTCACACTTGGTCTCTTGGACATAATTGTGCTGGAAGTCTATTGTGCATATTTTAAAATAAAAACATCTTATTACAGAAAGTAATCATTATCCATTTGTAGAAGTCATACTCTTTCCAACTTCTGCTTTTACACAAGATGTTATGTGTGCATCAATAATGTATTGAAATTTCATTGAATCCATTCTTCCCTCTACCCATGAAAAGTTCTCCATGCCATTGGCTGCAACACAACCCCACAGCATGATTGATTTATCCCCATGCTAAATGGTTGGTGAAATTCAGTGCCCTTTTTTCTCCACACATACATTTGATAATTGTGGCCAAAGAGTTCTATTTTAACCTGATCGGTCTACAGGACTTGTCTCCAAAATATATCACGCTTTTTTAGATGTTCTTTTGCATACTTTTGACGGTGAATTCTATGGTGAGGCTGCAGCAGAGGTTTTCTTCTGATGACTCTTCCATAAATGCTATATTTGTGCAGGTGTCTCTAAACAGTAAAACAATGTACCACAACTTCAGTGTCTTTTAAATCTTTCTGAAGGTCTTTTGCAGTCAAGTGGCAGTTCTGCTTTGCCTCTCTAGCAATCCTATGAGCATCTCTCACTGAAATTTTACTTGGTCTTCTAGACCTTTTCTTGACCTGTTCCTGTTAACTGCTATTTCTTAATTACATTTCAAACTACGTAAAGGGCAACTTGAAAATGTTTTGCTATCTTCTTATAGCCTTCTTCTTTTTGGGGGGCCTCCACCATTTTCATCTTCAGAGTGCTAGGCACCTGCTTAGAAGAACCCATGGCTGCTGTGTTTTGGCACAATGTTCTAAGAGCCTGGGTTTCTATAAAGCTGGGAAATTTGCATCACCCAGCCTTTCCTAACGATGATAGTGAACAAGCCATAACCCTAACAGGCTAATTAAGGTCTGAAAAGTTGGTCAAAGTTATCTGAGCACACAAATCTCTAAAGGTGGCCAAACTTTTGCATCTGCCCATTTTCCTTTTTGTAATTTTTAAAATGTAAAAAATATACATTTTAAAATACAAAGGAAATGTGTCATTTTTAACTTTAGGCCTTTTGGAGATCATTTCATCTTCAACTTGCTTAACTGTTCACAATAACAGTAATTTTGACCAGTGGTGCCCAAACTTTTACATGCCACTGTAGCATATCAATAATCTCACAGATTAGCAAATTTTTAAATTTTTTTACCACATTTATACAATCACTTTATGTCAATATTTTAAGCAGCCATATCCAAATAAGCTGGTGAAAAAAAAGTTTCACGTCTGCATACCATTTAGACAAGATGATTCAAATAACAGGAAAAAAGGGAAAGGAAAAGGTCAACTCACCCAGTCTTCAGTATATATCCATACCTTCCAAGCGCATGGAGCAGGCTAGATCACGGCGTTGTCAAAGCAAAAACATGAGGAAAAGGATCTCCAGCGCTGGATGAATGTTAAAATGCAGACATTTATTGAAAATTTTTTCTTAAAAAATTACAAAATGTACTTAAAGATACATATATGAAAAATAGCTGTACAAGTGGTATCTCAGGTGGTATGACCAATGCGTTTGGACCTCAACAGGTCTTATTCATGAAAAGACCTGTTGAGGTTGAAAGAAAATGTTTTCAATAAATGTCTGCATTTTAACATTCATCCAGAGCTGGAGATCCTTTTCCTCACATTTAGACGAAATGGGCATAATTGGAAAATTATTTATTGTTTAGCTAAAGCTTTCATGTAAAACATATTTTTAAACATTTTTGGTGGTATTATTTTCTAATCTTCTGGGCCAAAAAGTCTAAAACACTCTCCCATAAAAGTCAATAAATCCCCAGACATCAATTTCATATGGTCCAGGACCATCGGGCAAAATAGATTAGAAGAAAAATAATACGCTCAGTATATATTTCTAATGAGTAAAAATGAAACTAGACACATTTACTAATTGCACGCACCAACTAAAACGGTTATATAAACTGACATTTTCACATAAATATGTACTATTCTCCTACTTTTAACACATAGCTTAGGCTGGTTTCACATTCGCGTTAAAACGACGCTGTGCACTGCGTCATTAAGCCCCGCCCCGATCCGGCTCCCTGCCCGCCCCATCCGGGATCACCGCCTACTTTCGCATTTGCACGCATGCGATCGGCGCACCCTATCTTTAGCATAGGGTGCGCAGATCATGCGCTGCCAGTGTGAAAGTATCGTGCTGCGCACTTTTGACGGTGCGCCGTGCGTGCCGAAATGCAGCATGTTGCACTTCGGCGCTCACGGCGCACCGTCAAAAGTGCGCAGCACGCTACTTTCACACTGGCAGCGCATGATCTGCGCACCCTAAGCTAAAGATAGGGTGCGCTGATCGCATGCGTGCAAATGCGAAAGTAGGCGGTGATCCCAGATGGGGCGGGCAGGGAGCCGGATCGGGGCTTAACGACGCAGTGCGCAGCGCCGTTTTAACGCGAATGTGAAACCAGCCTTATCTGGCAGAAAGATAAACCTAGATGTGAAAATGGGCTTGACGTAAGCTAACCTCCTTGACCAGTTTTTTAGAGCCCTTACGATATGTGCACAAGGTCAGTATTTGATGCAGATTTTTCTGCTACAAAATCAAGAATGTTGGCAGGAAAAACGCTGCTTAAAATATGCATGTTTTTGCTGCGTTTTTACGTGTTTTTTTCCTCATTCATCTGAATTGGTGCAAAATAATGCAAAAAAACAATAAAAATTGGACATTCTGCAGATTTGAAAAAATGCTTTGAAATCTGTAAGGAAAAAAATGAGTAGCATGTACATGAGACTGTCAGAGGCCACAGGTTCAAAAAGCCAGATAGCATACCAGATAGCTAGATGGGGGTGTGAATCCTTTGTCTGAGCTGGCCAGGTGTCATGTTACCACAGCATGTGCTGAAGGATTTTTTATAATTCCATGCCCAATAGTATACAGATGATTGACATGGAATTATGTCTCCAATATTCTTCACAGAGGAACCACAAAAAAAATTATGTAGGGTCCCCCTATGATTAATAACCAGCAAATGCTAGGTGGACAGTTGCTGGCTGACATTAATAGCCTAGGAAGGGGCCATGGATATTGGGCCTGTCACAGACTAAAAACTTCAGCTCTCAGCTGCCCCAGAAATGACATATCCATAAGATGCGCCAATTCTGGTACGGTGGCAAGTGGGGTGATGGTATTGTGGTTTATGTCACCTTTATATTGTCAGTTGACATCAAGCCCAGAGGTTAGTAATGGAGAGGCGTCTATAGGATGCCCTCACTACTAATCCCATAGTCAAATTATTAAAAAAGTAACACCAAAGAATAAACTCCTTTATTTGAAATAATGACACAGACTCCTTTAATGAATCTAAATTTACCAAAAACAATTTTAATCACCTTAACGCCCAATCCACTGAACCCAAGTTTAAAAGAAATAAAATAATAAACAGCCATATTCCTCACCTGTCCGACAAGATTATATTCCAATTGTTTCATAATGTGTCTAGATCTGCTACATCTGGATGGCAGGCTGCACTGTTGCATGATGCGACTATACAGCGATCCAGCAGACACACTGAGCTGTGCATGCTTGCTCAGCTCAGCGCCTCGTGGTGAACTCCTTTCACTTCACTGACGTCACCGCGAGCATGAGAAAGTTTTCACACTCGTAGAAAGGTCAGCGGAGTTCAGGGCCAATTAACTCCATTCACCTCAATTACGTCAGCGCAAGTGCTGTGGGAAACGTTCTAACGGCGCTCATGCTAACGTCGATGAGTTGATCCGAAGAGCTTTTTGACAGCACCGCGAGCATGAGAACTTTCTCATGCTCGAGGTGATGTGAAAGGAGTTCATTGGATATGAACCCCGATCAATTTTAGCATGTCAACGTGAGGCGCTGAGCAAGCATGCACAGCAAGCATGCACAGCTCAGTGTCTCTGCTGGATGGCAGACTGTATAGTCGCATCTTGCAACAATTCAGCCTGCTGTCTAGATGTAGCAAAGCTAGACGCATCACAGGACAATTGGATTAATATCTTCTTGTCGGACAGGTGAAGAATATGGCTGTTTATTATTTTAATTCTTTTACAGGAGACATTGGCTTCAGTGGATTGGGCACTGCATTGAGTATACAAGTTTTTGGTAAACTTAGGTTCATTAAAGGAGTCTGTGTCTTTATTTCGAGTAAAGGATTTTATTCTGGGTGTTACCTTTTTTAACAATTTGACTATGCGATTAGTAATAGGGGCATCTTATTGTTACCTGACCATACAAAAATGACATCAACCCCAATACTATCACCCCACTTACCACCACACCAGGGCAAGTGGCAGGAGCGAGGCTAAGTGCCAGAATTATGTTATCTTATGGATGTATCTTTTCCCGGGGCAGCTGAGAGCTGATGTTTTTAGTCTGGGAAGGGGCCAATATCAATGTCCCATTCTTAAACTATTAATATCAGCCTGCAGCTTAACCTTTGCTGGTTACTAATTATAGGTGGGACCAACGTAATTTTTTTGGGAGTAACCAGGAAAGTTTAAGTACAGTGCCTTGGCGAAAGTATTCGGACCCCTGCAACTTTTCAACCTTTTCCCACATATCATGCTTCAAACATAAAGATACCAAATGTAAATTTTTGGTGAAGAATCAACAACAAGTGGACCACAATTGTGAAGTTGAATGAAATTTATTGGTTATTTGAAATTTTTGTGGAAAGTCAAAAACTGAAATGTGGGGCGTGCAATATTATTCGGCCCCTTTAACTTAATACTTTGTTGCGCCACCTCTTGCGGCAATTACAGCTGCAAGTCGCTTGGGGTATGTCTCTATCAGTTTTGTACATCGAGAGACTGAAATTCTTGCCCATTCTTCCTTGGCAAACAGCTCGAGCTCAGTGAGGTTGGATGGAGATCATTTGTGAACAGCAGTTTTCAGCTCTTTCCACATATTCTCGATTGGATTCAGGTCTGGACTTTGACTTGGCCATTCTAACACCTGGATACGGTTGTTTGTGAACCATTCCATTGTAGATTTTGCTTAATGTTGGGATCATTGTCTTGTTGGAAGACAAATCTCTGTCCCAGTCTCAGGTCTTTTGCAGACTCCAACAGGTTTTCTTCAAGAATTGTCCTGTATTTGGCTCATCCATCTTCCCATCAATTTTAACCATCTTCCGTGCTGAAGAAAAGCAGGCCCAAACCATGATGCTGCCACCACTATGTTTGACAGTTGGGATGGTGTGTTCAGGGTAATGAGCTGTGTTGCCTTTACACCAAACATATCGCTTGGCATTGTTACCAAAAAGATCGATTTTGGTTTCATCTGACCAGAGCACCTTCTTTCACATGTTTGGTGTATCTCCCAGGTGGCTTGTTGCAAACTTTAAACAACACTTTTTATGGATATCTTTGAGAAATGGCATTCTTCTTGCCACTCTTCCATAAAGACCAGATTTGTGCAGTGTACGACTGATTGTAGTCCTATGGACAGACTGTCCTACCTCAGCTGTAGATCTTTGGAGTTCATCCAGAGTGATCATGGGCCTCTTGGCTGTATCTCTGATCAGTCTTCTCCTTGTTTGAGATGAAAGTTTAGAGGGACAGCTGGGTCTTGGCAGATTTGCATTGGTATGATACTCATTCCATTTCAATATGATCGCTTGCACAGTGCTCCTTGGGATGTTTCAAATTTTGGAAATCATTTTGTATCCAAATCCAGCTTTAAACTTCTCCACAACAGTATCACGAACCTGCCTGCTGTGTTCCTTGGTCTTCATGATGCTCTCTGTGCATCCAACAGAACCCTTAGACTATCACAGAGCAGGTACATTTATACGGAGACTTTATTACACAAAAGTGGATTATATTTATCATTATTAGTCCTTTAGGACAACATTGGATCAATCAGAGATCCACAATGAACTTCTGGAGTGAGTTTGCTGCACTGAAAGTAAAGGGGCCGAATAATATTGCACACCCCACTTTTCAATTTTTGAATTTCCACAAAAATTTTAAATAACCAATACATTTTGTTCAACTTCACAATTGTGTCCCACTTGTTGTTGATTCTTCATCAAAAATTTACATTTGGTATCTTTATGTTTGAAGCATGATATGTGGGAAAAGGTTGAAAAGTTCCAGGGGGTGAATACTTTTGCAAGGCACTGTATATATATATCTTGAAGAATATTTCCTTTGAAAACTATGTGTAAATGAGATAGACAATGGCTATATGTAAAAGCGCATGGTAATATCGCATTGCAATCGGATCACATTCGCATGTAAATTGGATGTCATTGGGATCCTAGGTGTTAAAAATCAGATTGTACTCGCATGTAAAACGCAAGACACTCATCTGACTTTTCAGGAACAAAATCGGACCAATTCTAAAAACAGTAGTGGCACCCTAGCCTAAGACTATGTATAGTCCTAGTTCTAGATACTCTTTCAGCAGCAAAGACGATTTCCACAGGAGTATGTGCACAGGGTTATATTTGATCTCGCAACCCACTTTTTATTGCTCTAATAGATCTAAAATGAAGAAGGCTTTGTAAATGGTTTGTTTGCTCAACAGCGCCTTTGCTTGTCTATGGTAGTAGATAACGTGTAGATTGAACCTGGAATCATACGCTTCATCTGTACTATAAAATACTTCTTTCTAACCTTCTAAATAAATATTGTACAAGAAGGGTAGTGAAAACCGGTAAAAAAGTCATGTGGGACAATATAACAGCAGTCATATTAAATACAATCGTAGTCAATGTCCCACTACAATAAACCACCGTGGACTATAACTGACCGGTTGTAAAAATTCACATGAAGAGGGGGAGAGGGACGAATCCAAAAACAACAACCAATGGTCATAATATAAAATTGCTTTATTAAGTGGTAGGGCAAGGAACAAAATAAAACGTACTACAGTGCTGGTTAATCATTGCCAAAAGAAGGGACACAGTAGACCATGTTGCCAGTAGTACAAAAGTATTGCCATATGCCCCTTAAGAAATTTCTAATCAGGACCTAATCAGCAAGTGAATAACACAATAAAGAAGCCTATAGGGCCATCTCTAGACACAAGATGATAGATGCAAAATCCAATACAAATCGAGTAAACTAACACATACAGTATACATTGCATATTACCTGAGAAACGCAAGTGCAGGCAAACAGAGGGTCCCCGTGCCCGCCCCAACGGCCATTTTGGAACACACCTTCATCAGGGGGCACACTATTTAGCATGAACACGCAGTTTAAAAAGGGCACAAACTGGAAGGACCGCAGTCAACGCGACCGGAAGTGGTCATCCGTTACGCTGGTAATACCCACGCCATCAGGCACAGCGATTGCACGAAAGTTGTCATCTGTTACCTGGGAGATGCATAAGCCGTCCGAGCACAGCGAACGAGGAGGTTTGATGCCCAGATCACGCGGGGCCCCGCGTGACTAGACACCCTCCCAGGCGCTGGCATAGGAAGTGCTCAGAGCACCGCACAGGTGCAGAAAAGAGAGTGAAAGCAGCCACAGCATATTACAAGCGGGCAAGGTCCGTTTGTAACATGCCAGTGGCATCTTTCTTGACTACCGTGTCAAGAAATTCCACTTTCTCACTATTAAATGCATATGTCAACCGAATATTAAGATCGTTGTTGTTTAAACCAGCCAAAAAAGAAGATAAATCAATGGGGGAGCCCTGCCAGATCAAGAGGATATCATCAATGTACCGGGTCCAAAGAAGGACCCGGTGCATTGATGCCTGTTGATCCGACAGGAAGAGGTCCCTCTCCCACACAGTATTGACATATGCATTTAATAGTGAGAAGTGGAATTTCTTGACACGGTAGTCAAGAAAGATGCCACTGGCATGTTACAAATGGACATTTTCCATAAGCCTACTGCCACAAATTCACTTCTTCATGCCACCTCATGTCATCCTGCACATATTATCAGGGCGGTCCCTGTGGGACAGTTTCTCCACTTGCGGCGGATCTGTTCCTCAGACTCAGACTTTGAGAAACAGGCTAACGAACTTAAAAATCGCTTCCTAAGCCGGGTGTTGTGAGTTCATTCTCTGGTTCACCAGTTGTGAGTTCTCCTTCCAGACTCCCTCTGGTGGTAACAGGAGGTAGTGAGACTGATTTGATCGGTGGAGATCTGCCACCTGAGAATGAGGATGACGATTGGACCTCAGGAGTCTCAGATTGGATTTCAGACAGCCGACGCCCTATTCAGTTGCTGGTGATTCCTTCTGGCTTGTCAGCTCTTGGTTTTCAGCTCTGTTCCAGTCATCTAAAGCTAAGTTTTCCTGCTAATGTTCACACTTGATTTTGTTGGTCCTTTCAGTTTTTTGTGTGGTCAGCCAGCCCCGGCTGGGGGATGTGCTGAATTTCCACTCTTATTTATCAGTATTTTGCCAATTTGCTTTTTGTCCCTTGCTAGTTTGGTCTCTTTTTGCTCTGTCTCAGAATATTTCAGAGTGCTGATATAGTGGGAGAAGTCTAGTGAGTTCAGGGCTAATTTTGTTATCAGAAGTGTTGGACATTATTTTTGTAGGGTTTTTTGCAGGTTGCAGACAGTGTCTTTCCTTTCCTTTCTAGTTAGTTTGGGCCCCATCGTTTGCTCAGCCTATTTTCCTGCCTGTGTTTGTGCCTTCATCTTGTTTCACCGTCAATACATGTGTGGGGGCTAGAAATTTAAAAGACCACCTTACACGTAGCCTCTATGTAGGTGAGCCTATGACCACGTTTCTTGATACCATGGTCCCTCGGTGTGGATGTTATCCAAGTGGCCACTGCGTCGCTTGCCCCGACATGAATCGCGCCACTACCTTCTCTGACTCTAGTGGCAAGATATATAAAATTAAGAAATCCATCTCCTGTGATACATGTTATGTTATATATTATGCCACATGTCCCTGCAATCTTATTTATGTAGGCCTTACATCACGTCAGTTGAAGGTACGTGTGCGCGAGCATGTTTTGGGCATTGAGGCATCAGTCGGCCAGGTGGATGCATCCACACTGAAGACGATCCCACGTCACTTTAAGCTCTGTCATGCTAGTGACAGTAGCTTGATATGGTTTAGAGGGATCGATGCTATTGATATAAGCATACGGGGTGGTAAATTATCCACCAGATTAGCACATCTCGAATCCAGGTGGATTTGGACATTACGAACTGTGCATCTCCACGGGTTGAATGATAACCTTAGCTTTGCCCCCTTCCTCTGAAAATTGATTTGTGGAGCTCCACATGCATGCTGGTTTCATTTTTTTATTTTAATTATTGAATTAAACTTTTTAGAAACTTGTTTGAAATCTTTGGATTGGGCTTCCGGATGGACCTATTGGCATACAGATGAAGCGGAATGGCATATCTACCTCCACTATTGGCGTCGCAGGATTGAGTCTGCTTTGGTCATATAACTGAAAGGACATTGTATGTTCTATGACGACCATAGATTTGTCGTTCTATATCACTTATGTGGTACCATATTTGTTCTGCATGCCTGGATAGATTCTGTACGTTACTAGGATCTTTTCCGTCCAGCAGTAATATTTGGATAATATTATGACAGCTCTTTATAATTAATATAATTATTATACTTTTACTTTAAATATTCATATTATACTGTCACTATTATCCAGTTGCGCTGTGTCTATTTGTGTATTTATTGTCTATGATGATATATTGGTACAGTATGTATATCTTAGTTTTCTATTATTATTTATCTTTTGTCTACAAGTTCCATAATGTTAATGATTACTATCATTGTACTGCATGATCCTCCAGCTATTGTTATTGTACTGCCCCACTGGCAATATCTATCACTGGTATCCCTGCTGTATATTTGTATGATCTATTTTACAATCCTTGTACCAATGCGTTGTTAGGTATAGAATTATTACTGTGCTGCTTTATGAGCATTTTTTATCATCTGGATCTTTGCTATGTATAAGCACGATATATGTTAATATCTTTGCTCTAATATGCCGCCGATATAGATATGATGTGCACGTTCTTATATCTCCTTGCCCACTTGTAATATGCTGTGGCTGCTTTCACTCTCTTTTCTGCGCCTGCGCGGTGCTCTGAGCACTTCCTATGCCAGCGCCGCGTGATCTGGGTGTCACACCTCCTTGTTCGCTGTGCTCGGACGGCTTATGCATCTCCCAGGTAACAGATGACAACTTTCGTGCAATCGCTGTGCCTGATGGCGTGGGTATTACCAGGGTAACGGATGACCACTTCCGGTCGCGTTGACTGCGGTCCTTCCGGATTGTGCCCTTTTTAAACAAACTGCGTGTTCGTGCTAAATAGTGCGCCCCTTGACGAAGGTGTGTTCCGAAACGTTCGTTGGGGCAGGCACGGGGACCCTCTGTTTGCCTGCACTTGCGTTTCTCAGGTAATATGCAATGTATATGTGTTAGTTTACTCGATTTGTATTGGATTTTGCATCTATCAGCTTGTGTCTAGAGATGGCCCTATAGGCTTCTTTATTGTGATATTCACTTGCTGATTAGGTCCTGATTAGAAATTTCTTAAGGGGCATATGGCAATACTTTTGTACTACTGGCAACATGGTCTACTGTGTCCCTTCTTTTGGCAATGATTAACCAGCACTGTAGCACGTTTTATTTTGTTCCTTGCCCTATCACTTAATAAAGCAATTTTATATTATGACCATTGGTTGTTGTTTTTGGATTCGTCCCTCTCCCCCTCTTCATGTAAATAAATACTGGCAAGATGAAGAGGATGGATGGACAGTAGTAGGATGGTATAAAAAGTAGAGCTAAATAGAAGCTAAACAAGATTTACTGCATAATTTGTTATACATAATGATTTGTCTCTAAAATGAAAACACATTCTTAAAAGATCTCTGATCAAATCAAATATTCTCATTATATCGTTCTTTTTTACAATGGTTTAGAGGAAACCTGTCTGCCAGCCAATCAATAGCTAATCCAAAAAAGGTGGTAATGGGCCAGTAAAGACTGTACATTTCCCTTCTGCTCTTGTGTACTGAGTTTAGCTCAGGAAGAAGTCATGTCGAAGCAGCCGCTAACTAACTTTTAATCAGTGGAACAAAGCAATAAGAGAGTTTGGATTATGAAAGGAATATATTTAGTACTTTTACAGAGCTAAATTTGAGAATTAAAGGTAACATATTACTCCATTCATGCTGCCCAAACCTTGGCATTTCAGAGAAAACACAGTTTGAAGAGCCTTACAGGGACCATATGGAGAGACAGAATGAGTCCGATGTGATGATCGGACATATTCTACCTGGCCCACTCCCATGTGTGTACATAGGGAGAGACCTGTCAATTAATGAAGCAGGTCGGGGAAAATCCAGCCGGAGACTGAATCAGACTTATATTGTCTCTTCTTATAGTCCCCAGCCACGTCTTCTAATAATGCTTTCTCTGAAACGTTGGACTAAAACACACCTGCTGCAATCTCACAGCTAGGCTCTGACTTATGCTGCCCAGTGTATTCGCAGCATGAATCGAGTGACAGGTTTCCTTTAAGTTACTGTCAAGAGAACAGCCAGGAAATCCTGCAGATATCCCATCACTGCCACCAGTTGTTAAGGAGAACAGCCAGGGAATCCCACAGATATACCCCTTTAATTTCTAGGTCAACACTAACCAACACTCCACTTCCTCCAAGTGTCAAGATAATTACACAATTGGCTGGCGATTGATGAACGAGGCCAAAGCTGCTTTTGCCACTAGACTGGATATTGGGGAACTCAAAGTGAGAATATAGTATATACACATCCACTTCCGATTCCAATGCATGGAATATACACTCACTGGCCACTTTATTAGGTACACCTGTCCAACTGTGTGTTAAGACTTAATTTCTAATCAGCCAATCAAATGGCGGCAACTCAGTGCATTTAGGCATGTAGACATGGTCAAGACAATCTCCTGCAGTTCAAACCGAGCATCAGTATGGGGAAGAAAGATGATTTGAGTGCCTTTGAACGTGGCATGATTGTTGGTGCCAGAAGGGCTGGTCTGAGTATTTCAGAAACTGCTGATCTACTGGGATTTTCACGCACAACCATCTCTAGGGTTTACAGAGAATGGTCCGAAAAAGAAAAAAAATCCAGTGAGCGGCAGTTCTGTGGGCGGAAATGCCTTGTTGATGCCAGAGGTCAGAGGAGAATGGGCATACTGGTTCGAGCTGATAGAAAGGCAACAGTGACTCAAATTGCCACCCATTACAACCAAGGTAGGCAGAAGAGCATCTCTGAACGCACAGTGCGTCGAACTTTGAGGCAGATGGGCTACAGCAGCAGAAGACCACACTGGGTACCACTCCTCTCAGCTAAGAACAGGAAACTGAGGCTACAATTTGCACAAGCTCATCGAAATTGGACAGTAGAAGATTGGAAAAACGTTGCCTGGTCTGATGAGTCTCGATTTCTGCTGCGACATTCGGATGGTAGGGTCAGAATTTGGCGTAAACAACATGAAAGCATGGATCCATCCAGCCTTGTATCAACGGTTCAGGCTGGTGGTGGTGGTGTCATGGTGTGGGGAATTTTTTCTTGGCACTCTTTGGGCCCCTTGGTACCAATTGAGCATCGTTGCAACGCCACAGCCTACCTGAGTAATGTTGCTGACCATGTCCATCCCTTTATGACCACAATGTACCCAACATCTGATGGCTACTTTCAGCAGGATAATGCGCCATGTCATAAAGCTCGGATCATCTCAGATTGGTTTCTTGAACATGACAATGAGTTCACTGTACTCAAATGGCCTCCTCAGTCACCAGATCTCAATCCAATAGAGCATCTTTGGGATGTGGTGGAACGGGAGATTCGCATCAGGGATGTGCAGCCGACAAATCTGCGCCAACTGTGTGATGCCATCATGTCAATATGGTCCAAAATCTCTGAGGAATGCTTCCAGCACCTTGTTGAATCTCTGCCACGAAGAATTGAGGCAGTTCTGAAGGCAAAAGGGGGTCCAACCCGTTACTAGCATGGTGTACCTAATAAAGTGGCCAGTGAGTGTATATGTATACATAGTCATTTCTGAAGGTGTTGGCATCCTTGATATTGTTCTATAAAATGAAATATTTAACCTAGAAAATTACTGTAATTACATATGTTTTGTTATACATATGTTTTTTTTCTTTGTGTGCATTGGAAAAACACAAAAAAACACAGAAAAAAGGCAAATTGGACATAATTTCACACTAAACCTCAAAAGTTGGTCAGGCAAAATTGCTGGCACTTTTCCAAAAATGTGGGTAAACAAGTTTGTTTCAAGCCTCTGATGCTTGGTCAAACGCACCTGTGGCAAGTAACAGGTGTGGGCAATAAGAAAATCACACCTGAAATCAGTTAAAAAGGGGAGAAGTTGACTCAATCTTTGCATTTTATATCTTTGTGTGCCATGGATTCAGGGATGTGGTTTATAGAGCAAGAAGAATGAACTATTAAATTTTATATATTTAATCTTTATGTAAGAAGTGTTTATAAAAATATATCAAAGATGTTACAAAATGGGAACAAAACAATACAGCAAATACAACTACATAAAATAAAAAGGGATAACAAAGAAATGTACTAAACCTGATGTCACAAGAATGGCTTTTATCTTTATGGAGGGAAGTGCTCTGTTTAGGAAAATTGTACACTCTCATAGCAAACTGTGTCTTCCAGAAATGAACAGTGATCAAAACTCAGATTCTGATTTTATTAGGTAAAGGTTACATCCACATTCCTTTTTTTGGTGAGCTAATATGGGGGTTGCTCATGGGAAGTGGCTAGGTTTTTAGAAAATTATGGGATCCCCAACTTTCTTTACATCTTCGCTCCTGGAAGTCCGAGTCGAGAGATATTAATGTCATATTTCTTATCATGATTTTAGCTTTCCATAGATAGGAAACATGGCATATATAATTTAAACCCTCTGTTCGTTATTAATTTGGAACTGATTGGCAGGTCACAGCGATGAGAGTAAATGTGTTACGTTCACCACTTTGTCGCAATGCTGAAAATATATCTTCCATTACTGAAGAACCTATGCCTGCCACTTAAAAAACAATTTTCATAACAGGACACCAGAGCCAGGGTGTCTGGCTGTAATTGTGCAATGCTGCTTTGAAGAAATGAAGGGCTACCTCTGGAGGTAGTAGATTTTTCACTTCTCAGCCCCTTGAATATATAGATCCTAGACTTGGTGTCTGGCTCCCAGTAGATATCCTACTTAAATTACCAGTTCACAGCAGGAGGTCCTAGTTCAATAGGGACTGGAATGAAGTGCAAGCTCTTCTTCACTTCCCAAGTTGTAATTAACCCAATTATTTCAATATGAGGGTTACATGCCTCTTCTGAAGAGATGGTTTTATGGATTTTATCAGTTTTATAATTACATCAATGATAGTTACAATATGGAAGTTTATTGTGGACAATATGGCTGGTTTTATTCAGGACTACAGATGTCCCATGCTCCAGAGACACCATCTTTCTGAAAGCAGCCCTGCTGGATCCAACCACAACTCTTACATGCTGTACAATGATCAGCATCAATTTGCTAAATTATTCTGCATGCTTTAATGACGTCAGACCAGAGAGGTTGTTTAAAGAGTAACTGATTTAAGTTTTACTTCATAAATCAAAACTACATGTGAAAGTAAGCAACTTTGTAGTAGTATATCAGGGAAATCAACCTCTTTATCCTCGTGGACTGATCATTCTTTCTCAATTCATGGGTAAAATCTGTCTTCAGTGAGGACAGATTTTCACATTAATGAGATAGGAGATGGCAATTGGTCTTATGAGGTGAGGTGAGGGGTGGAGAGAGGACAGAGAAGCTAGAGGCAGATAGACATTCTCTTTAAAGGTTACTCCAGCATATGCACCTCAATGGCTGATTTTTTTCTATGCAATTCCTTGTGATTCTCATCTTAGTCCTGATTCAACCTATTCCAAACCTCCGTTTTGGTCATAAGTAGCGCTTGAAACTTGATCTTTAGATTGTTCTCCTGATACCTGCATTTTTACTTCTAACATTCGGTTCTGTTTCTGTGACTATACTGCCATCTTGACTATTGACTTGTCATATTCTGGCCTTTCTCTTAATGATGACCCCTAGCTTTATTCCTGGGGATTTTCCTCCAGCAAAGTCCATAAATCCTTGTGCTGCGTTAAGGGTGAAGACTAGTGATAAGCGAGTATACTCAGTGGCCTGACGAAGGACGTGTTCCGAAACGCGCGTTGGGCGGATGCGCGGACCCCCAGCCCCTGCACAGATTCATTACAGGTACCTCTTGCGGCATTATGTGTATGTTATACAATATCCTTTACCTTTGCAAACAGGTGGTAAACTGATAATATTTATGGATCTAGTGTGGCCAGTGACAATTTATCATCTATCTATCGGTATTTACTTATACTTTATACATAACATTTTGGTCACACTTCTAGTCATATCTTAGGAGCATGACAATCTATATGGGGCATTGGCTATCCTAGGGGTTCTAGCATCTTGGTGTTTTTATGGCACTGATGTGCCTCATGGCTGTATTCACTGACACTGTTTGTCCTTGTATATCTGTTCAACACAGATTTGTATTTTTGATATCCATGGACTTTTTGGTCGTATTTGTGGTCCTAACAGACCACCATTTGTAATACAAGTTCATAGCAGTCGATATTGGGGCCTACGTCTGATCCAATGACTCTCAGGTATTTAATTTGTCTGCAATAGGGCGTCACTTATATGGAAACAGCTTCCAATTTCCACCAAGACCGCTTCCTGAAACCTCTGGGCCACCAATGCCGCTTGTATGTGTTGGAGATAAAGGGTTCCAACTCTCACAACACCTGCTGAAGCCATACGCTAGTGGCTTGACGCCAACGAAAAGAGTGTTTAATTATCGCTTAACAAGAGCACGAAGAATGGTTGAGTGTGCTTTTGGCATTCTCACATCCAAATGGCAAGTTCTGTTGACCGCTATTAACCTGAAGACTCACACTGTGGATGAGGTGGTGAAAGCTTGTGTGGTCCTGCACAATTTCCTAATATGCATGGAACAGATTGCCATGGATGACAATTTGGTAGTAACCTCCATGTATGATTATCAGAATATTACTTTTTGAAGTCTTGAGGCAGTTTCAAAAATGAGGGACAAATTTACAGAGTACTTTATTTCACCTCAAGGAAGAGTAGAATGGCAGGAAGAGATGGTTTGATATCTTTGTCTTTTGATATAATGTATGTTGGAGTACCAAACTTATTGCAGTTTTCATATTTGTGATTACACCATGAATTTTTTCTATTAACCAAAGTTTTGTAACGTGTGAGGCTAGTTTCACACTTGCTTTTTTTTGCAGCGCGTTTTTCCCGCAAAAAAACGCATTGAAAAAACGCATACAAAAGCATACAACTGCTGCGTTTTTTTCAAGCATTTTTATGAGCATGCATGAAAAAAACGCAGCGTTTTTATGCGTTTGTATGCGTTTTTAGTGCGTTTTTACCGCGTTTGCGTTTTTTTCCAACATTAGGTGGCCCCTCACACTAACCCAAACCATGACTTTACTAACCCTAACCCTGACCCTAACCCTAACCCTGACCCTAACCCTAACCCTTAACCAAATCATACTTAACCCTAACCCAAACCCTAAACCCTAACTAACCCTAACGCTAACCCTGACCCTATCCCTAACCCTAACCCTGACCCTAACCCTAACCCTAACCCTAACCCTGACCCTAACCCTTAACAAAACCATACTTAACCCTAACCCTGACCCTAACCCTAACCCTAACCCTGACCCTGACCCTAACCCTAACCTTAACCCTGACCCTAACCCTTAACCAAACCATACTTAACCCTAATCCTGACCCTAACCCTGACCCTAACCCTTAACAAAACCATACTTAACCCTAACCCTGACCCTAACCCTAACCCTAACCCTGACCCTAACCCTGACCCTAACCCTTAACCAAACCATACTTAACCCTAATCCTGACCCTAACCCTGACCCTAACCCTTAACAAAACCATACTTAACCCTAACCCTGACCCTAACCCTAACCCTGACCCTGACCCTAACCCTAAACCCCCTTAACTAACCCTAACTCTAACCCAAACCCCTAAATTCCATGGTTAAAAAAACGCATATGCAAAAAAACGCATACATGAGCATGCCAGTGCGCACATATGCGCATCCATAGGCTATAATGGCCATTTTTAGCGCAAAACGTGCGCATATGTGCGCATGCGCTTTTTTGCAGGGCCAAAAAATGCAACATGCTGCGTCTGGAAAATACAAACGCACACCCCAAAAAAACGCAGCGCATGAAAATCACATACATGCGCTTACAAGCGCGCAGGTATGCGCACCCATGTTAAATATAGGGGAAAAAACGCATGCGCACATATGCGTTTTTTTCCAGCGCTAAAAAACGCAAATGTGAAACCAGCCTTACCCCAAGTATTGTACCTTGTTACCCAAAGTATTGTACCTTATCATTAAATAAATGAAAGACAATAAAGCTTTTTATAAAAAATAATATATTTTTATTTATTAAATAATTATAAATTAAGATCGTTTGGGGTGAAGATAGTACTGGAGGGGCTTGCTTGCTGGGACATGGGTGAGTGAAGCCCTACCTGGCAGGTTTATATACCTTTCTTAAATGGGGGCTGGCTAATTGGATCCTAAATCAATTGGAGCATGCTCAGTTAAAAAAACAGAATCCGTCGCCGGATTCCGTCATTTCACGGATCCGGCGCCCATAGGCTTCCATTCAAGCAAACGACGGACGGATCCGTCGCTGTTCGATTTTTCGACGTACACAAAAAACATCACTTTGTCCGTCGTCTCCGGCCGCCGGACAAATAATAATAATAATAATCTTTATTTTTATATAGCGCTAACATATTCCACAGCGCTTTACAGTTTGCACACATCATCATCACTGTCCCCGATGGGGCTCACAATCTAAATTCCCTATCAGTATGTCTTTAGAATGTGGGAGGAAACCGGAGTGCCCAGAGGAAACCCACGCAAACACGGGGAGAACATACAAACTCCTTGCAGATGTTGTCCTTGGTGGGATTCGCTAACCACTGAGCCACCGTGCCGTTCCCGGTGAATGACAGATGAAGCGTGAGGCCATCTGTCGCAATCCGATGCTAATACAAGTCGATGAGAAAAAAACGAATCTGGCGGCATCAGTCACTGGATTCGTTTTTTTTCAAAATTAGACGGATTGCGACTGATAGCAAAAAAATGATGTGTGAAAGGGGTCATACTTGCAGCCACGCGAATGCCGTTGCTGGCACTGACACCGGAGAATCTTCACAGTATGCAGTACATGCACTATGAGGTTTCACAAGTCTGCAGTTACAGAGTGACTGCAGATGTGTTGTTTTAGACTGGACAACCTCTTTCATAAATCTGGAGCATCAGAAAAGTGTTGAGCACCTCCATGCGCACACATTGAGTATTTGCTGAGTTTTTTACCTCATTATTTGAAAGCCAAACTAATGGCTCCTCTGAATGTTCCACTCCTGGTTTTGGTTCACTAATACTGACGAAAAACTCAGCAAAATACTGAACGTGTGCACATGGTCTTACACTTTCAGGACAAAGTCCCTTAGGCCATGTGCACATGTTGAGTATTTGGTGAGTTTGATACCTCAATATTTGTAAGCCAAAACCAGGAGTGGGTGATAAATACAGAAGTTGTGACGTGTTTCTATTATAATTTTCCTCTGATTGTTCCACTCCTGATACCTGAATGTCCACAACAAAATAGGACAAAATTAAACTGCATTTTATGTGTTTTGTAATTAATTGTAATTAGCTTAATAGACAATTTATAGCATGACATAATCCCGCTACTTTCCTTTGTAAAACATTATTCAATTCTCTCCAATTTTCTCCCTAGCTCCTCAAGATTGGGGAATATTTCTCAAGCTACAAAGATCAGATTCCTGGCAAAATTTTCACCAAAAAAGTGTTTTCCAAGAGTTGTACCATTTAATGCTTTGAAGACACTTTATGTGCCTTGGTGTACAAAGGAATGTGGCTTTGCTGACAAGGGACACCCACTGAACATGCAACACTGTGAACCAAAAATACACCAAAATTTAGGTTCAGATTTCTTGTTCAAAGCAAGCCAACTAATAGGAAGTGAAAACGTACACTAAACAGTCTACAGATGCACCAAAGTAATCAAACAACAGCAATGTGATAAAATTTGCACTGTCTAAGACTTAGGCTAGTTTCACACTTGCTTTTTTTTGCAGCACGTTTTTCCCGCAAAAAAACGCATTGAAAAAACGCATACAAAAGCATACAACTGCTGCGTTTTTTTCAAGCATTTTTATGAGCATGCATGAAAAAAACGCAGCGTTTTTATGCGTTTGTATGCGTTTGTATGCATTTTTAGTGCGTTTTTACCGCGTTTACGGTTTTTTCCAACATTAGGTGGCCCCTCACACTAACCCAAACCATGACTTTACTAACCCTAACCCTGACCCTGACCCTAACCCTTAACCAAACCATACTTAAACCTAACCCAAACCCTAAACCCTAACTAACCCTAACCCTGACCCTAAACCTAACCCTGACCCTAACCCTAACCCTAACCCTGACCCTAACCCTTAACCAAACCATACCCTGATCCTAACCCTAACCCTGACCCTAACACTGACCCTGACCCTAACCCTTAACCAAACCATACCCTGATCCTAACCCTAACCCTGACCCTAACCCTCCCTGACCCTAACCCTGACCCTAACCCTGACCCTGACCCTAACCCTTAACCAAACCATACCCTGATCCTAACCCTAACCCTGACCCTGACCCTAACCCTAACCCTGACCCTAACCCTTAACCAAACCATACCCTGATCCTAACCCTAACCCTGACCCTAACCCTAACCCTTAACCAAACCATACCCTGATCCTAACCCTAACCCTGACCCTGACCCTGACCCTAACCCCCCTTAACTAACCCTAACTCTAACCCAAACCCCTAAATTCCATTGTCTAAACTAATGGTAAAAAAAAAAAAACGCATGTGCAAAAAAACGCATACATAAGCATGCCAATGCGCACATATGCTCACCATAGACTTATAATGGGTGTCTTGCTGTAAAAAAACGCATTGCGCGCACATGCGTTTTTTTGAGGCAAGTCGGACACTCAAAAAATGCAACAGGTTGCATTTTGTGCGCCCGAGCGCATACCGCAAAAAAATGCATGCGTGGTAAAACGCGTACAAACGCATGTGTATGCGCACATAAGCGCATCCCATGCAAAGTATAGGAAAAAAAACGCATGCGCTATTTAGCGCTAAAATACCGCGAAAAAAAACGCAAATGTGAAACCAGCCTTAGTATTGATAAATCTACCCCATCTTGCTTACATTTCAGCAAATGCTAAGTACATGTGATCTCACCTTTCTGTCCCCTTTTCTTGGGTGACATGATATTGCTTTGGAGTTAGTCGGTTCCTTAATTCTTGCTCAGTGAAAACCACCTTGAAAGTCTTTTTTTCCTTTCGAGTTCCTGGAAATAACAAGAAAAAAGGGGATTTGATTGTTAATTGCAGAATAATTACCTTGGCGTTTAGTAACTTCTCAGCTTCTGCATTTGTTAGTCACATACTTAACCTATTTCTACAAATACAGTGACAGCTTAGCCAGGGAATTGTACTGGGGTAATGACGCGATGCAGCAGCCAAAGCCTTTCTGATGTAACAGTAAAAGCCTCACAGTCATTCTAAAATAGCGAACGCTCCAACCAAAAACTTCCCATATAATATAGAACAAGCTAAAAGCACATCTTTGCTGACAAGGGTATACTGAGCCCACAACATTCATACACTAAACATACAAGAGCTTTAATGTTATAAATGGTAATATACAGATTAATTCATCCAAAGAATTGTTAAATTACTATGCACAAAATCGCCCACAGCCTCACAGTTTTTGAAGTCTCCAAATGGTGTCCTTAATAGTCCAATTTAATGTGTGATTTTGATGAAAATGATTAATGGCCACTATCACTGTATACAAATAAGTTGCATACAGTCTTAGGCACTGCTGATTTAAGCTGTCCACACCTTATTCTCAACCCATGTGGCTTGCCTGATGTCCCCGAGGATAGGAAATAGCCTGTGCTTAGAGATGTCAATCATATGATATATAGCAGGGATAAGGTGTAGTCACTTCACACAGCAGCATTGGTGACTTTATTCAGCATTGTTTCCACCTTCTTGACTGTGTTCATCTGCAATTGCAAACAAGTTGCAATATCAGAATCCAGGAGTTTGCTCTATGCATTATTATATTGCTGTTAATATGTCTGTACTATAATGCTGAGACAATGATCTTTGTGCTGTTACAACTCTCTGGACTTACGACACTTAACTATAATATAAATATATTTATTATCCCTGTTCTGTGTCCACTGTGCACTGTATGCAATTAACTTTCCATAAGTGTTCATTACCTATTTTTATCTTTGTATTGGGATAGCAATATGCTTATTAAACCTGTACCCTCATAAAACTGTATTTAAAGAGAACCAGTCAAGAAATTCATGTAGCCTAAACCAAAGGCTGCACGATTACAGCCAGGTACAGGTGCATCTCACAAAATTAGAATATCATCAAAAAGTTAATTTATTTCAGTTTTTCAATACAAAAAGTGCAACTCATATATTATATAGAGTCATTACAAACAGAGTGATCTATTTCAAGTGTTTATTTCTGTTAATGTTGATGATTATGGCTTACAGCCAATGAAAACCCAAAAGTCATTATCTCAGTAAGTTATAATACTTTATAACATCAGCCTGAAAAAATGTTGGCCTACTGAAATGTATGTTCAGTAAATGCACTCAATACTTGGTCGGGGCTCCTTTGGCATCAATTACTGCATCAATGCGGTGTGGCATGGAGGCGATCAGTCTGCGGTACTGCTGAGGTGTTATGGAAGCCCAGGTTGCTTTGATAGCAGCCTTCGCTTGTCTGGATTGTTGGGTCTAGTGTCTCTCATCTTCCTGGTATTGGTACTTTTAGCAGTGTGGACAGGAGACAAGTCCTGCTGGAGAATTAAATTTCCATCTCCAAAAAGCTTGTAAGCAGGGAGAAACATGAAGTGCTCTAAAATTTCCTGGTAGACGGCTGCGCTGACTTTAGTCTTGATAAACCACAGTGTACATATACCAGAAGATGACATAGCACCCGAAACCATCACTGATTGTGGAAACTTCACACTAGACCTCAAGCAGCTTGGATTGTGTGCCTCTCCACTCTTTTTCCAGACTCTAGGTCCTTGATTTACAAGGTCTAGTGTGAAGTGTCTACAATAAATGATAGTTTTGGGAGCCATATCATCTGCTGGTGTAGGTCTACTGTGTTTTATCAAGACCAAAGTCAGCGCAGCCGTCTACCAGGAAATTTTAGAGCACTTCATGCTTCCCTCTGCTGACAAGCTTTTTGGAGATGGACATTTTATTCCCAACAGGACTTGGCACCTGTCCACACTGCCAAAAGTACCAATTCCTGGTTTAAAAACAACAGTATCACTGTGCTTGATTGGTCAGCAAATTCGTCTGACCTTAACACCATAGAGAATCTATGGGGTATTGTAAAGAGGAAGATGAGAGGCACCAGACCCAACAATGCAGATGAGCTGATGGCTGCTATCAAAGCAACCTGGGCTTTAATAACTCCTCAGCAGTACCACAGTCTAATTGCCTCCATGCCACGCCGTCTTGATGCAGTAATTGCATGCTGTGACAATTCTTTGCATACTTCCAGACACATTTTGACTAGATATGTCTGGCCTCGCTCAATGCACTTGAGCATGTCTAGTCAACATGTGACTGCTTGCATGCAAACCACCGCCCCCTGTTGCCAAAGAGCCCTCATAGCATGCAGTGCATGCGATGTGAGGACTCACAAGTATGCAGTCACATAGAGTGACTGCAGAATTGTAGCCTATGACTTCACAACACCTTTAAGGGCCTGAGACATTCCATGAGGCACCCCAATCATTGTTCAGTAAAAAAGACCCAGTGATCAAATGAAAAACACTCTATTTAGTTTGAAAACATATTTTACATAGCTTAAAAACTACCATTGAGCAACAGCACATCCCCTTGTGTAAGCAATGGATGTACTGCCAATAATGAAGTATGCCAGAAAGGGGAAATGAACAATCGTTTGTTTGAACCCTTTTATGATTGCTGACATAAGTAAATGAATGTGAACCAGCACCAACTGACTTCTACATCTTCAAGGGCAATTTATCAGCCTCTTAAAGTAGCGTTACACTTAGCGATGCACCAGCGATCCCGACAACGATATGACCCGGTCAGGATCGCTGGTGCATCGCCAAACAGGCAGATCTCACCAGCGACATAGCAGTGGTCGCTACTTACCTGTCAGACGAGGCGATGAAGACGTCCTCCCGCACGTGTCCACACGTCGCTCGTCGCCACAGCAGGAAGCAGATGACGAGAAATGGCCCAGGACATTCTCGTGCGATCAGCGATAACCAGCGGGGGAGCCAGTCGGAGGTAAGTATCACATGTAGCGATATCGCTAGCAATATCGCTGCTGCGTCACAAAACCAGTGACGTTATAGCGATATTTCTAGTAATATCGCTATGTGTAACGGGCCCTTTACTCTGCCATACAAGAGGATATCAGCACTCTAAATTGCATTACAAATATAGAAACCGGTCACTAATAGAAATGTGTATTAAGCACACGCACATGTAGATGAAGGTCATAAAACAGCTTGAATTAAAGGGAACCTGTCACGTGATAAAACACTATTAATCTGCAGAAATGGGGATAATGTGCAGGCTAATAGCATAATGACCCTGTCTGGTACAGGTTCATAATGGTTCAGAATTGGTGCATCTAATAAATGTGCCTTTTCTGGGCGGCTGTGGGCTGCTATTTTTATGCTGGGGGGAATATCCACTGGCCCTTACCAGCCTGAGAATACCAGCCCCCAGCTGTCTGCTTTAGCAAGGCTGGTTGTTAAAAATGAGGGGAGGGGGCACTTTTTTAAATTATTTATTTAAATAATTAAAAAAAATACAGACTGGGAACCCCTCTATTCGTCTCTGTTCTTGATAACCAGCCTTGCTGAAGCTAACAGCTGAGGGTTGCAGCCCCCAGATGTGAGTTTTGTCTGTCTGGTTATAAAATACAGGGCAACCCATGCAGGGTTTTTTATTAATTATTTATTTACAGATCAGGCAGCGGCTGATGAATAATCTCATCAGCCCTGCCTGCTCTCACTGTTATTAGCAGCAGCAGGCACTGGCTGATAGGAGCAGTAGTCCCATCAGCTGACACCAGTGACCGGAGGTAAACGTTATACAATAGAAGAAAAATCCAGCTCCACGATTAAGTGAAAACTTTAGATTCTTTATTCACTTGAAAATTCCAAAGTAGAGGATAAAAGTATCAGCACAGCTAGCAGCAGGTCATGCGTTATCAACGCGTTTCAGGTGTCGCAGCACCCTTAATCATGATAACAAACATAATCATGATAACATTCTCCAACACAATGCTTATATGCTGGAATCAATTGAGCACACCAGTGAAATAATTAAAAACATTAACATCCACAAATAACAGGTGAAGACAGACACAGTTAAAACAAAATTTAACATGACAAGAAAATGGAGAGAACAATTTATAAAAATATATTGCAAGCACAAAGCTTCCTATATTGCATGTTCTTATATTTTTTTGCAATTTTAAGTGACAGCCGTTTTATATACAAAAGGAGCAAAAGGTATTATTTTTATGAACAGTAGGATATGAATCACATCTCAGAGGAATCAAGGCTCATTACTGATAGTAATCAGCTCAATCACAGTTTGGAATGTTCATCTTCATAGCTTTGAAAAAACTCCATAAGACACAAATATGATCCATTTAGTATTGATAAAACAGATCATAGATAATTTTATCAACAGACTCTTATCTTAAATGAAATAAATATAATGTAAAAACATTTTTTATATTACATGACACGAAAATCTTGAGAAAAAAGCACAAAACTTCTCGTTACATGTTCTCATATTTTTTGTAATTTCATGTGATGACCATTATATATGCAAAAAAAAAATGAAAAATGCTATTTATAGAAACAAAAATTGAATCTTACTTAAGGAAGATCAAAGAACAAAACTAATGATGCTCAGCACGATGGCAATTTGAGATATTCATTTATAGGGCTAGAAAAATTCTACAGAACACGATTTTAGTCTATTTGATATTAGCCAAGGGGCCTAAATATGATCAAATCAAACAGTATAAAATAAATACAGAATGATATGCAGTAATAGCGCGTCATTAGTCAAAAAAGAGGCTTTTCCAATGCGATCGATAAAAATACTCCGTTCTGTAAAAAATAACTGCCTTCAGATATGTAATAACATAAAATAAAACACCTGCTATGAACAAAAGAAAAGCTGATTGTGCCTCTAATTTGATGCATGAAATTTAAACTATCGTACAGAAACCGCAGGAAAAACTGAAAAGGCAACAATTAATAAAACAGCATTATATCCTTTCATTTGTTCAAGCCAAAAGGCACTCTGGTGTTTAATTTAAAGATCCACCAGGCTTCTCTATTTCTCAAGGTGAGTTCTGTGTCACCGCCTCTGATGGGTGTATGTATTTTTTCAATCGCATATACTATGTTTTTAAATTTTCCCCATGACACTCAATGAAATGCTTCGATACCTGAGATATATTCCCATTTGTACTAATATTTACTACATCATAAATGTGTTCCCTGATTCTTGTTTTAATCATATGTTTCGTGCTTCCAACATACTTTAAATGGCAAAAAGTACATTCCATGATATAAACTACGTTTTTGCTGTTACAATTTATCAATGTCTTAATGGTAAAGCTGTTACTTTCGTTAGAGTCACTGAAACTGGAGCTTTTTTTGGTATATATATATATATGCACATTTTACATGAATTAGTACCGCACCTATGAAAACCTTTAATTCTCTCCTCAGCTCAATGTGAACAAGTCTGTTGGACCATGTTCACACCACCCTGACTGAAACACAAACAAAAAGCACAAAATGACAAATGTGCAAAAATACCTTGCAATAAGACATATAACAGTAATCAGCAAGTGCTGATAAAAGGTAATAACAAACACAGGGTATTTAGTCGATACGTTTTTTTGCAAAATAATGTATGCCAAGCTGCTTCACCAACGTCAAGGTAACCCGTATTGAAGCAGTCCCTATCTAATGTATTTAAAACCTGAACATGTGAACAGCTTGGCATACATTTTTTTGCAAAAAAAGTATCGACTAAATACCCTGTGTTTGTTATTACCTTTTATCAGCACTTGCTGATTACTGTTGTAACGGGGTCTTCCAAGCTGGGGTACCTCTTTCAGTACCATCCCGTATTTTCAGAGGTCCAGTCTGCGTTGGCTGGAGCCTGAATGACGCTGGCTGGAATTCCTCTGAGTGCATGGGCGCATATAAAAGATCACTGCTTCTCCATGTATTTCCAGTCTGACAACACTTTACTCACAGGACACAGAATATATCAGACAGATACAGAGGGCCGGCCAATAGACAAGCGTCAGGCCAGACATGCATTACAAAAGCCGCAGGTGGCCGGAGCCTGCGTATGTTTACTGTGGGAATTACAAAGGTGGGGGGAGGGCCGACACTGCTGATAACATTAGGGACATGCATCTCACATGGAACCTATTATATATACATATAACTGCACAACATATTCTGGGTGCTGAGTGGTTCTGTAACACGGCTCCCCTTTTCAGCGACGCGATCGGCATACACAGTCTCATCCTCAACGGATCGGTTTGGGGATGACCGAAGTTTATGGGGTTGGTATAAGTTCCGTTTGTCGACTTAGTCCATCGGCGTTACCACTTTGTTTGCCGGGTCTGTAGTGGATGGTGAAGTCCAGAGGTTGTAGGGCTAAACTCCACCGCAGCAATCTGGCGTTGTCTCCAGAGACCCGATTAAGCCAGACTAGGGGATTATGGTCCGTTAGGAGGGAAAACTGTCATCCATACAAATATGGTTGCAACTTCTTGAGTGCCCATGCTACTGCCAGGCACTCCTTCTCGATGGCCGCATAGCTTACTTCACGGGGCAGTAGTTTCCGACTCAGGTAAGCTACCGGGTGTTTTTGGCCGTCCGGCCCGACTTGGCTCAGTACTGCCCCCAATCCAAACATAGAAGCGTCTGTATGAACAAGGAAACGTGTAGTTGGATCGGGTGCGGCCAATACAGGGGTATTGGTGAGGGCGTCCTTTAGTTGGCGGAAGGCTTCCTCACAGTCTGAGGTCCAGGTTACCTGGCGGGGTTGGTTCTTACGGGTTAAATCAGTGAGGGGCTTGGCTATGCTGCTGTAATTGGGAGCGAATTTCCTGTAATACTCCGCTGTCCCTAGAAACGCCATGACCTGGGTTTTAGTGCGTGGCATGGGCCATTTGGCTATGGCCTCAATCTTGGCTGGTTCTGGTCGCTGTTTCCCATTTCCCACCCAATGCCCTAAATACTGAACCTCTGTTTTGCCCACGTGACACTTGTTTGGGTTCAGGGTGATTCTGGCCTGGTGGATCCTGTCCAATACTGTTTCTAGGTGCACAGATGGCCACTACCTCTTCAGGGCACTCCCGTTAGGGCTTCAGCATATTCACGTGGAACATGCGGATAACCCTGGGGTCGTCACAATCGGCGACATTATAGGTTGTGTCGGCTATTTTCCCCACTACCTGGTAGGGCCCCTGCCATGCAGCTTGAAACTTATTCTGCTTAGTGGGCTCTAACACCAGGACCTTCTATAGGCCGGTGAGTCTGACTTCTATACCAGGAAAGATCTTTGAACAAATTATTAAACAACATGTATGTCAATACCTGGATAAGAATGAAGTGATTAAACAGAGTCAGCATGGGTTTCTAACTAATAAGTCATGTCAGACTAACTTAATTTCCTTCTATGACGGTATCACTGATTGGGTGGATCAAGGAAATGCTGTAGATATAGTATATCTTGACTTCAGCAAAGCATTTGACAAAGTCTCTCATACAATCCTTATTGAAAAAATGATTAAGTATGGAATGGACAAGGCAACTGTTAGGTGGATTCATAACTGGCTTAGTGATCGGACCCAAAGAGTGGTCGTAAATGGCTGCACATCCAGTTGGAAGAATGTCTCAAGTGGGGTACCACAGGGCTCTGTCCTGGGCCCTGTATTGTTCAACATCTTTATCAACGATTTAGATGAAGGAATTGAGGGTAAACTGATTAAATTTGCTGATGACACAAAGCTAGGAGGGATAGCTAATACTAGAGAAGAGAGAGAGAGGATTCAAAAAGATTTAAATAAACTGGAGAAGTGGGCAGCAACTAACAGAATGGTTTTTAACAGGGAGAAATGCAAAGTACTACATCTGGGCAATAAAAATGAAAAAAGCATATATAGAATGGGAGGAATAGGGCTAAGTGACAGCACATGTGAAAAAGACTTGGGTATACTAATAGATCACAGACTGAATATGAGTCAACAGTGTGATGCAGCAGCAAAAAAGGCAAATGCAATTCTAGGATGTATTAACAGAAGCATACAGTCTAGATCACGTGAAGTCATTATTTCCCTCTACTCCTCTTTGGTCAGACCTCATCTAGAATATTGTGTCCAGTTTTGGGCACCACATTTTAAAAAAGACATCAACAAACTGGAGCAAGTTCAGAAAAGAGCGACCAGAATGGTGACCGGTCTGCAAACCCTGTCTTATGAGGAAAGGTTGCAGGATTTGGGAATGTTTAGTTTGCAAAAGAGAAGACTGAGAGGAGACTTAATAGCTGTCTACAAATATCTAAAGGGCTGTCACATTGTAGAAGGATCAACTTTATTCTCATTTGCACAAGGAAAGACTAGAAGCAATGGGATGAAACTGAATGGGAAGAGACACAGATTAGATATTAGAAAAAACTTTTTGACAGTTAGAGTGATCAATGAGTGGAACAGGCTGCCACGAGAAGTGGTGAGTTCTCCTTCAATGGAAGTCTTCAAACAGAGGCTGGACAGACATCTGACTGGGATGATTTAGCGAATCCTGCTTTGAGCAGGGGGTTGGACCAGATGGCCCAGGAGGTCCCTTCCAACTCTACGATTCTATGATTCTATGATTCTGTCCTATTTCCAAGGTGCGCTCTCTGGCCCTCCGATCGTACCATATGCGCTGGCGCCGCTGGGTCGCCTGCATGTTCTCACGTACAGCCTGAGTCAGCTCCTGTAGGCAGTCCTGGAATTCCAGCACATAGGGTACAATAGGTACCCCTTCTATGAGGCCCTCCCCTTCCTAGTGTTCCAGCACTAAGTCTAGGGGTCCCCTTACCAGTCTCCCGTATACCAGCTCGATTGGGGAGAACCCCGTGGATTCTTGGGGCACCTCCTGATAGGCAAACAGGAGGTGTGGCAAGAATTTCTCCCAGTCCCTGTAGGTCCTGGTAAAAGTCCCAATGAGCTGTTTTAATGTCCCGTTAAAGCGTTCACACAACCCATTGGTTTGCGGGTGGCACGGGGCGCTTCTAATGGACTTTACGCCGCACAGCTTCCACAGTTGGTTGGTCACCTCTGCTGTAAACTGGGTACCCTGGTCCGAGAAAATTTCCTGGGGAAATCCAACCCGTGAGAAAACCTGGAGCAGGGCGGCCGCCGTCTCTGCCAGTATGTTAGGTAACGCAACCACCTCTGGATACCGTGTGGCATAATCTACTACTGTCAATATATACTTTTTCCCGGACGGACTGGGTTTGGCTAACGGCCCTATCAAATCGACCGCTACTCGGCTAAATGGTTCCTCCACAATGGGGAGGGGGCGTAATTTGGCCTTGCATCGATTCCCCCCTCTTGCCAATGCGCTGACAACTGTCAAAGGTCTGGCAGTACTGACGAACATCATAGGTTACCCCCGGCCAAAAGAAGTTTTGTGTCAGACGATGCCTGGTGCGACTGACGCCGAAGTGCCCGGCCAAGGGTATATCATGAGAGATTCGCAGTAGCTCCTGCCTATACTTCTTGGGAACTACCAGCTGTTGTTTTATAGTGGAGCTCGTCCCTGTGTGGTGCTGCTGTGATCCGGTAGAGGAGTCCCTGCTTCCATACAAACTGCTCCCCTTCTAGTACTCCTCTCCCCTCCTGTGCCTTCCCACGATATCCCTCCAATGAAGGATCCTCAAGTAACTCCCTCTTAAATTCATCTGGGGTGGCCCAAGAAATGTGTCTGGCTATGGGAATACGTGCAGGGCTGGGATGTCTTACCTGGGCCTCCTCTGAGTGTGATTCCGCCTCCGCAGCTCGAGCTTGTCTCCGGGTGGTCACAGGATAGGTCTCAGCCAGAGGGGCCACCGAGAATGCAGACAACATGGGCCCCAAGTCATTTCCCAGCAAGACGTCTGCAGGCAAATCCTCCATCAAGCCGACCTCAACAAGGCCATCCCCGACTCCCCAGTTCAGGTGAATCCTGGCAGTGGGTAGTCGATGTATGGCTCCCCCTGCTACACGGACTGCCACTGTCTGGTCCGTCTTCTCTTGGACCCCGGACGAGATGAGGCTTCACAAGGGTCAAAGTTGCTCCGGAATCTCTTAGTCCCTGCATACGTTTCCCATTAACCCACACGACCTGTCGATGCTGTTGTCGATTATCTGCCCGGGCTGCCTGCACGGGGTCTACTTCATGCAGCACTTCCTCCATCTCTTCCACCCCTTGGTTAGTCGTAGCCCCCAATGCCGGGTCAGCTTCGCCTTGGTAGCAGTGTACAGCAGCCCGGCTGAAGGTAGCTGTTCCCGCCTTTGGCCACTGGGTATGCTGAGTCCGGTTGGGGCATTGTCTTTGCAGGTGGCCCAGCTGATGGCAGGTGTGGCATCGCGCCCCAGGGGGACTGTGGTAGGCCGGGTTTCTAGCTGATCCCCCTACAATCTTCGGTGGTTTGGGGCCCTCCAGGTCCATGGGCGGGCCCCTAGTGACCACCTTTGATCCAGAGAACTGCGGCCTCCTGGCATCATGATGTTCATCGGCCAGACGAGCGGCTTCCTCAAGAGTCGTTCCTCAAGAGTCTGGACCGCCTGTCCAGAAGCCATTCCTGTGTCTCGGGGTTTAGTCCATTAAAGAATCGCTCTAACAGGAAGAGCTGGAGGACGTCCTCCTTAGTGGTTGCTTGGCTCCCTTGTACCCACTGTAGCAGTGACCGCCATAATTTACAGGCCCATTCAGCGTGGGTATCAGTTACGCGTTTTATAAGTCCGTGGAACTTTTGGCGATAGGCCTCTGGTGTCAGCGCATACCGGGCCAAGATCACTTCTTTGATCCGCTCATAGTCCATACGGTCCTCATCAGGTACCATGCGATAGGCGTCCACTGCTCAGCCTGTCAGCTTGCTGGCCAGAATCTGAACCCGTTCCTCCGGCTTTACTTGATGAAGGGCACACTGCCCCTCAAAGTCCTGCAGAAAGCCATCAATGTCTTCCTCTGCCTCCCCCAACTGTCGGAAGGCATTGTACTGGATCTTTTTGTGGCTTACTGTTGAAGGTACCTGGTCGAAGGCCAGAGCTCCCCCTGCTCGCTGACTCTCCTCTCTGCCATCTCCATCTTGGCCAGCTCCACTTTGGTCTGCTCTGCCATCTCCATCTTGGCTAGCTCTATCCTGGTCTGCTCGGCCATCTTTTCCTTCAGATCAGTACGCACATCAGCCATCACCTCTCGTATGATCTCTACTGCAGGGTTTGGGCCATAGAACGCCAGTCTGTTCTTTACCTCCTTCTGGAATTCGGTCTCCTCCATGTTCACATTGGGGGGCGCTGCACTGTTGTGTTCCATGATGGCTGCTATCAAATCTGCTTTTGTTTTGTTGCTGGCGATCAACCCTCGGGCTTCCACCAGATCTTTTAATGTAGTCCTCTTTAACTTCTGGTAGTTATTTTCCATTCATTCCTTTCCTCCTGTAGAAGGGGTATCAAATCCCGCTGTCTGCCACCAGTGTAACGGGGTCTTTCAAGCTGGGGTACCTCTTTCAGTACCACCCCGTATTTTCGGAGGTCCGCTCTGCGTTGGCTGAAGTCTGAATGAATGACGCTGGCTGGAATTCCTCTGAGTGCATGGGCGCATATAAAAGATCACTGCTTCTCCATGTATTTCCAGTCTGACAACACTTTACTTACAGGACACAGAATATATCACACAGATACAGAGGGCCGGCCAATAGACAAGCGTCAGGCAAGACATGCATTACAAAAGCCGCAGGTGGCCGGAGCCTGCGTATGTTTACTGTGGGAATTACAAAGGTGGGGGGAGGGCGGACACTGCTGATACATTAGGGGCATGCATCTCGCATGGAACCTATTATATATACATATAACTGCACAATATATTCTGGGTGCTGAGTGGTTCTGTAACAACTGTTATATGTCTTATTGCAAGGTATGTTTGCACATTTGTCATTTTGTGCTTTTTGTTTGTGTTTCAGTCAGGGTGGTGTGAACATGGTCCAACAGACTTGTTCACATTGTGCATGTCACATGTGTGTTTTTAATCCAGTTGTTTTCGTGCTTATGCATGATTGGAGAGACCCCACCGCTCTCTCGTGTGACATGCACATAAGGAGCTGTCTTGCACCACGTGCCCATACCAGAAAGCGCCTGTCTTAATCCTGCTCATTTAGACACTGTTCACATGTTCAGGTTTTAAATACATTAGATAGGGACTGCTTCAATACGGGTTACCTTGATGTTGGTGAAGCAGCTTGGCATACATTTTTTTGAAAAAAAATGTATCTACTAAATACCCTGTGTTTGTTATTACCTTTTATCAGCACATGCTGATTACTGTTATATGTCTTATTGCAAGGTATTTTTGCACATTTGTCATTTTGTGCTTTTTGTTTGTGTCTCCTCAGCTCAAGTAGCTGAGGAGAGCTAACAACATACATACAGTTGTGGCCCAAAAGTATTGACACCCCTGCAATTCTGTCAGATAATACTCAGTTTCTTCCTGAAAATGATTGCCAACACAAATTCTTTGGTATTATTATCTTCATTTAATTTGTCTTAAATGAAAAAACACAAAAGAGAATGAAGCAAAAAGCAAAACATTGATCATTTCACACAAAACGCCAAAAATGGGCCAGACAAAAGTATTGGCACCCTCAGCCTAATACTTGGTTGCACAACCGTTAGCCAAAATAACTGCGACCAACCGCTTCCAGTAACCATCAATGAGTTTCTTACAATGCTCTGCTGGAATTTTAGACCATTCTTCTTTGGCAAACTGCTCCAGGTCCCTGATATTTGAAGGGTGCCTTCTCCAAACTGCCATTTTTAGATCTCTCCACAGGTGTTCTATGGGATTCAGATCTGCACTCATTGCTGGCCACCTTAGAAGTCTCCAGTGCTTTCTCTCAAACCATTTTCTAGTGCTTTTTGAAGTGTGTTTTGGGTCATTGTCCGGCTGGAAGACCCATGACCTCTGAGGGAGACCCAGCTTTCTCACACTGGGCCCTACATTATGCTGCAAAATTTGTTGGCAGTCTTTTGACTTCATAATGCCATGCACACGGTAAAGCAGTCCAGTGCCAGAGGCAGCAAAGCAACCCCAAAACATCAGGGAACCTCCGCCATGTTTGACTGTAGGGACCGTGTTCTTTTCTTTGAATGCCTCTTTTTTTCTCCTGTAAACTCTATGTTGATGCCTTTGCCCAAAAAGCTCTACTTTTGTCTCATCTGACCAGAGAACATTCTTCCAAAACGTTTTAGGCTTTTTCAGGTAAGTTTTGGCAATCTCCAGCCTGGCTATTTTATGTCTCGGGGTAAGAAGTGGGGTCTTCCTTGGTCTCCTAGCATACAGTCCCTTTTCATTCAGACGCCGACGGATAGTATGGGTTGACACTGTTGTACCCTTGGACTGCAGGGCAGCTTGAACTTGTTTGGATGTTAGTCGAGGCTCTTTATCCAACATCCGCACAATCTTGCGTTGAAATCTCTTGTCAATTTTTCTTTTCCGCCCACATCTAGGGAGGTTAGCTACAGTGCCATGGGCTTTACACTTCTTGATGACACTGCGCATGGTAGACACAGGAACATTCAGGTCTTTGGAGATGGACTTGTAGCCTTGAGATTGCTCATGCTTCCTTGCAATTTGGTTTCTCAAGTCCTCAGACAGTTCTTTGGTCTTTTCTTTTCTCCATGCCCAATGTGGTACACACAAGGACACAGGACAGAGGTTGAGTCAACTTTAATCAATGTCAGCTGGCTGCAAGTGTGATTTAGTTATTGCCAACACCTGTTAGGTGCCACAGGTAAGTTACAGGTGCTGTTAATTACCCAAATTAGAGAAGCATCACATGATTTTTCGAACAGTGCCAATACTTTTGTCCACCCTCTTTTTTATGTTTGGTGTGGAATTATATCCAATTTGGCTTTAGGACAATTCTTTTTGTGTTTTTTCATTTAAGACAAATTAAATGAAGATAATAATACCAAAGAATTTGTGTTTGCAATCATTTTCAGGAAGAAACTGAGTATTATCTGACAGAATTGCAGGGGTGTCAATAATTTTGGCCACAACTGTAGATGCCTAAGAAGCAGTACCCCACATAGCTCCCACTCTCGTGGTCATTCAATCAAGCTTACCCATGTATACAAGGGTAGCTCCTCCTGTTTGCACAGCAGCCCCTTGATGTGCGTTTCGTGGTCCAGGTTTCTCAAAATCACGGCCCAGCTTTCAGCAAAAATGCTGCAAAAAAGGTTTTTGTCCAATTTGTCCTGAGTACGCTGACACCCCATATGTGGGAGAAAACTACTGTATGGGCACACGTCGGGGCTCGAAAGGGAAGTAGTGACGTCTTGGAATGCAGACTTTGATGGAATGGTCTGCGGGTGTCATGTTGCCTTTGGAGAGCCCCTAATGTACCTAAACAGTGGAAACCCCCCACAAATGACCCCATTTTGGAATCTAGACCCCCTAACGAACTTATCTAGATGTGTGGTGAGCACTTTGAACCCCCAAGGGCTTCACAGAAGTTTATAATGCCTGGGCATGAAAATAAAAAAATTGTATTTTTTCCACAAACATGATCAATTAGTCCCCAATTTTTTTATTTTCGCAAGGGTAACAGGAGAAATTGGACACCAAAAGTTGTCCAATTTGTCCTGAGTATGCTGATACCCCATATGTGGGAGAAAACTACTGTAATGGCGCACGTTCGGTCTCGGAAGGTAAGTAGTGACGTTTTGGAATGCAGACTTTGATGGAAAGGTCTGCGGGTGTCATGTGCGTTTGGAGAGCCCCTGATGTACCTAAACTATTGAAACTCCCCACAAGTGACCCCATTTTGGAAACTAGACCCCCACGGAACTTATCTAGATGTGTGGTTATACTTTGAACCCCCAAGTGCTTCACAGAAGTTTATAACGCCCAGGCGTGAAAATAAGATCATTTTTTTCCACAAAAATGATATCTTTGTCCCCATTTTTTTATTTTCCTAAGGGTAACAGGAGAAATTGGACCCCAAAAGTTGTTTTGCAATTTGTCCTGAGTAGGCTGATACCCCATATGTGGGGGTAAAACACTGTTTGGGCGCATGGCAGAGCTTGGAAGTGAAGGAGCACCATTTGACTTTTTCAACTCAGAATTGGCTGGAATTGAGATCAGACGCCATGTTGCATTTGGAGAGCACCTGATGTGCCCAAACAGTGGAAACCCCCAATTCTAACTCCAACCCTAACCCCAACACACCCCTAACCCTAATCTCAGCTCTAACCCTAGCCCTAACCCTGGCCCCAGCCCTAACCCTAATGGGAAAATGGAAATAAATACATTTTCTTTTAATTTTATTATTTTTCCCTAACTAAGGGGGTGATAACGGGGGGTTTGATTTATGATTTATGGCGGTTTTTATGTTTGGCAGCTGTCACACGCTAAAAGACGCTTTTTACTGTAAAAATAGTTTTTGCATCACCACATATTGAGAGCTGTAATTTTTCCGTATTTTGACCCACCGAGTCATGTGAGGTCTTATTTTTTGCGGGATGAGTTGACGTTTTTATTGGTACCATTTTCGGGCACATGACATTTTTTTAGCGCTTTTTATTCCGATTTTTGGGACGCAGAATGAACAAAAACCAGCGTTTCATGAATTTCTTTTGGGGGGGTGCATTTACACCGTTCCGCGTGCGATAAAATTGATAAAGCGGCTTTATTCTTCGGGTCAGTACGGTCACAGCGATACCTCATTGAGGTCTTTTTTTATGTTTTGTCTGTTTTATGCAATGAAAACTATTTTATATAAAAAATAATTATTTTTGCATCACTTTATTCTGCGAGCTATAACTTTTTTACTTTTTCGCTGATGATGCTGTATGGCGGCTCGTTTTTGCGGGACAAGATGACGTTTTCAGCGGTACCATGGATATTTATATGCGTCTTTTTGATCGCGCGTTATTGCACTTTTTGTTCGGTGGTATGATAATAAATCATTTTTTGCTTCGTTTTTAACACTTTTTTTTAAACTTTATTATATTGTCCCAGGTGGGACATCACTGTCCTGTGACAGATCGCTGATCTGTCACATCACAGATCACTGTGACAGATCAGCGATCTGTCACAGGCACTGCTGCAGACTTCCTCATGCCTGCGCTTTGCAGGCTCTGAGGAAGCCGGCTCCCTGCAGGCCCCCGAAGGCCCCCGTCGCCATCTTGGATTCGGGGGCCTGCAGGGAAGGAGCCTCTCGCAGCAGCGCTGCACATTGCGCTGCCGTGGGGGGCTCAGGGAAGCACGGAGGGAGCCCCCTCCCTGCCGATGCTTCCCTTTAACCCCCGGTACACCGCGATCGTGTTTGATCGCGGTGTACAAGGGGTTAACGTGTCAGGGCGGTCTGTGACCCCCCAACACATTGTGCCGGGTGTCAGCTGTGATAATCAGCTGACACCCGGCCGCGATTAGCGGCGCTCACCACGTGGGAGCCGCTGATTGCGCTAGACGTACTATCCCGTCCCTGGGAATTAAGTCCCAGGGCACATGGACGGGATAGTACGTCTCATGGCAGAAAGGGGTTAAATGGAATATTTACAAATTATTGTTTTATATGAACTGCATTACTTCCATCTCCTAGTGTCAGGAAAGAGATCAGAGAATGCATACCTACCCAATTGTACAGAAAATGTCAAGCATATACAGGTAAAAGTTATTTAAAGGTAATTTCCCATGATGACTTTTGATGCTGTGTATTTTCAATGCACAAAAAACAATGTATTACAGTTCCAGCAAATTATATGAGATTTATAGAAATCTCATTGTTACTGTGTTTTTTTACTTGCTGTAAACTGACCTGCTGTGTTTGAAATCCTCAACATGTCAATTTCTCTTTCGAGTACACAAAGTTTTTATTTGCGGATTTTCCCCATCGAATTGCATTAGATGTGGCAAATGAGCAGGTGAAAATCATATATCCACTTTTAGTGCATTTCCACTGCGGAAAAGTATTAAAAACTCATGAAATCTACCCATGACTGTATTAAGAAAGTTTTGTCAATGCCATATACCAAGAAGTGTCAAAAACAAAGCAGCTTAATTTAACCCCTTACTGACCACTGACAGGATAGTACATCAGTGGCTAGTATCCCCTGCTTTGAGTTGGACTCCGGCGGTGAGCCCACCTCAAAGCCACGACATGCTATCTCCTTTAAACAGCTGACATGTGCCCGCAATAGGTGCGAGCAGAATCACGATCCACCCATGTCTAATAACTAGTTAAATTCTGCTGTCATATGCTGACAGCAGGCATTTAACTAGAGCGTCCGGTGCGCGGCAGGAAATGAGCGTATCGCCAACCCCGTCACGTGATCGAGGGTCAGCGACGCGTTGCCATAACAACCTGAGGTCTCCTCGAGACCTCTATGGTTGTTGATGGCAGATTGCTATGAGTGGCACCCTGTGGTCGGCTCCCATAGCAATGCTGTAATTCTACTACATAGACATGATCTATGCATCACCTCTATGTAGCAGAGGCAATTGTGCTGTAGCAGCTTCTAGCCTCCTATGGTGGCTATTGAAACCTGCCAAAAGTAAAAAAAAAAAGTGTTTAAAAAATTTAAAAAAAATAAAAACATAAAAGTTTTAATCACCCCCCTTTCGCCTTAATCAAAATAAAACAATAAAAAAATCAAACCTATACATATTTGGTATCACCGCATTCAGAATTGCCCGATCTAGCAATAATAAAGGATTAACCTAATTGCTAAACGGCCTAGTTGCCACAACATTGCATTAAAATGCAATAACGGGCGATCAAAAGAACGTATCAGCGCAAGAATCATTCCATGTCAAGTGAACCAATGATTTTTACTTCTATATTTTTAATTCTTTTGAGATTTTGTTATTTGGTAATAGTGTGTCAGAGAACACAAAATGTGAAGAAAATTAATTTAATTTTTTTTAATTGATTTTGAAAAGTGTGAATTTCGGTGTTGCCTGCATTTACATTTCTCCTCATAACTCAGGCTAGAAAAAAGATAGAGAAACAAAATAAACACCATTCTACTCAGAACTTTACAGGCTTTCACCAGATGTCACAAGAGCATCTTTGTTAATATTTTACCCATGCTAATGTAAACACAAAATTTTAAAACGCATGTTCGAAAAAAACATTTAATTTAAAAATTTCTAAAAATGCACATGTGCCTGCTATGCTCCTAGCCACATCTAACAAAATTCAAGTTGGGATCGCGATGGCATCATATTTAAAAATATATTTATTACAATGTCAATTCAAAAATCTTGGATTCAGATCTATTCAGCCTGTGGTCTAAAAGTATGGGGTCTATATTTACCAAATTATCCATGAGTTTTAGATATTACTGTATTATTTTATTATTTTACAGCTTAGAAGCAGGAGAGGACAGAGGTGAAAGTTTTGTTAGTTCTCAAACTTAGAATGAACAGGGGTAGACAGTGAATGCAGAGCAGATGACAGGCCAGCAGCTCTGTCAATCATGTTAAGTATCTGCCCACCGCAGAGTCAGGAAGTAAGACAGAGCTTCCGAGCTTTCATGTCCTGACATGCTTGGACATGTTCACTCTTGAACAAATAGTCTCTAAACAGGCATCAAGGGAGTCGGTGTGCTCCAATACTGGTGAGTGTGTTTAAAGTTTGAGTAACTTTAATATTGATAGTTTAATGCTTTTCTTATCAAGGGCTAAAGGGGGTTTTACACTAAGCAATATCGCTAGCAATATCGCTAAAACGTCACTGGTTTTGTGACGTTATAGCGATATTGCTAGCGATATCACTATGTGTGATACTTACCAACAACCGGCTCCCCCGCTGTCCATCGCTGATCGCGCGAGAATGTCCGGCTCCATTTCTCGTCGGGCACTTCCTGCTGAGACTTCCTGCTGTGACGTCCAGCGACGCGTGGAGGCGGGCGGGAGGACGCCAGGATCGCTGTGTGTGAATGGTAAGTATCGTGCGCTGCATCGTTGTGAGATCTTTCTGTATGAAAGCTCACTAGCGATCATTTAGCGATGCACCAGCGATCCTGACCGGGTCGGATCGCTGGTTGGATCGCTGGTGCATCGCTAAATGTAAAAGGGCCTTAATACACAGACAGCGCTATTCTGAGTGATCATCATTCAGAAAAACGCCCCCCTTTGATTTCAATGGGGTTTAACACATGCAGCGTTTGAGTAAATCACTGCTTGCACTACTTTTTGATTGCTGCAATAAACACAGCATTTATCACTATTTATATAAAAAAGCTGCCATAGTTTTCACAAGCGATTTAAAAAACTAATGCAGATATAGTGAAAACTTGGTAGAAAAATGCTGCCAAAACTGCAGCGTTTATCCGCAGAAAGAAAAAGCTCTGTGTACCCTAGCCCTAATACTCACTTTATAGTAACACAGTCATATCTCAATTGTACTGTAAAATTTTATTTTTATTACCAATCTTCCTTAATATTAACTGTATTTTTGTCACACAGCAATGGCTGCTACTTCTCAAGGAACAATATTTTAGAATATATGCTGTTGCAATCCTTTTGAAAAAACTGGACACACAAGAAAAAAATCTTAGGCCGGTACAAGATTGGATGTTTCATATAAATCCAATCAATGAAGGCATGAAAATTTGTGACAGTTGCAGAAAGCAACTTGCAAAAGAGAAAAATACTCTGCAAGCAGAAAATTTTGAAGAACTTGTAATTTCCAACACAGAGGATTTTATAAATCCTGATTTAACAATAGAGTATTTTAATAAATCACTTTCTAACATCGAAGACTCGCCCATTGCAAAAAAAAGAATCCATTATCCAGGCTATTGCCAAAAAAAAATTAGAAAAAGTCACAAAAAATTGACCCTTGAGCTGGTAGGTGAAACAGTAGAAGGTGAAGGAAAAAATGACACTGATGCAGAGATCATTCTGCAGCTTAAAGATAAATTTACATCCACCCATAGCAGAATTGAACAGTTCATGATACTGACTACACTACTGAAGAGTTGGACATGCAAAGAATAGAAAAGGTTAGCAATAGAATGGCTAGAAAAGCCAAATCTCTAGTTGATCAAAAAGGTATCATGTCTTGTCCTGATCCTAAACCAGGCAAAACATTAGATGAAGCTATTGTGGGTAATGTGGAAGATTTTTACAATAGTGATGAAATGAGCCAAATTATGCCTGGCAAGAAAGATTGTGTGTCTATAAAAGTGAACGATAACAAAACTCCTGTCCAGAAGAGGCTGGTTCTTACCAATTTGAAAGAAACCCATGAACTTTTTAAAGAAAAAAATTCCACTTCTGTCAAAATAGATTTTCAAAATTTGCTGAACTGCGACCGAAAAATTGTGTCCTGGATGGTGGTAGTGGTACACACTCAGTATGTGTATGTACAACACACCAGAACACTAAGCTCATGATTGAAGTGGGTAAGCTGAAAGATATTCAGATTGGAGTGTACAACCTTGGCGATTACAAAGTATGTCTGTCTCAAATATTGTGTCCAGAAAAGAGTTGGAGTTGTTACCTCAATATTTGCAAAAAATGTCCTTCAGTATTGTCTCGCAAAGAAAAATATTAAATTATTTTGAAGAGGCTATGGTAGATAATATAACTTATAAACAGTGGATATCTGTTGACAGATGTACTTTTGACACGGTTTTTAAAAGTGCAGAACTTTTTGTAAAATGTTTTTGTGAACAGCTGATAGTCCTTAAGAAACACTCATTTATAGCTCGGCAACAGTCTGACTACTACAATCACCTCAAAGAAAGCATCAAACAGAATGAGGCAGTAATAAGCTTAGACTTTTCAGAGAACTATTCCTTTGTTGTTCAGGATGAAGCACAGTCACTTCACTGGAACAATGGACAAGCAACTGTGCACCCTTTTGCGATCTATTACAATGAGAATGGAGAAAAAGTACAAAAGTGTAGTTATGATATCTGAGTGCTTACTTCATGATTCAATAGCTGTTCATTTGTTCCAAAAAAATTGATTTCAGTGATAAAAACGGACATCCTCCCAAGTTTGAGTAAGGTCTACTACTTCTCGGATGGCTCTTCTGCACAGTATAAAAACAGGAAAAACTTTATAAATGTATGCCATCACAAGAAAGACTTTGGAGTGGAAGCTGAATGGCACTTTTTTGCCACTGCTCATGGCAAAGGTGTATGTGATGGTTTAGGAGGCACCGTGAAATGCCTTGCAGCTCAAGCTAGCCTTCAGAGGCCATATTCAGACCAAATCTTAACACCCATGCAACTTTTTAAATGGAGTGAGAAAAATATTCTTAACATCCAGTTCATGTATTGTACAAACCAAGATTACGAAGAGGAGGAGAGTTTGTTAAAACATCGGTTACAGGAAGCAGAACCCATTAAAGGGACTCAGCAATACCACACTTTCATTCCATGTAGTGAAACAGAAATAAAAACAAGGATTTTTTCACTCAGCAAAGACACTGAAGTCCATAAAGTGGTAGAAGTATGATTGGCGCTGGTGGCTGGCTACTGTACTCTCCAAAGATTGTGAAAATGAAGAAGTGGAAGTTACTTTTTTGCATCCTTCTGGTCCAGTGCCATCCTTTGTGTATCCAAGAAAACCAGACATTTTAAAAGCTAACAAAAATCATATATTAACTCAAGTGGAGCCGAACACCAAGATAGGCTGTACATACTCTTTGACACAAAAGGAATTGGCCATTGCTAGTAAGCGCTTATGGACAAGATTACATTTCACCCATTAGAAGGGACAAATTGATGATAAAAGGCCAGTTTAAAAACTTACTATTAATTGTTTGATTAGTTCATATTTTATAGAATGAGGATTTAACTACTGAACTATTCTTCTTAAACACATCATAAATGACATGTTTAGTGATATAATAGAAAAAAAATTGTTACATGTATAAATAGGTGGTAAAAATATTGGTTCTTTTAATCTTGTTTTTTAGGATGAGACTGTATTTAGAAAATCACACATGAGGATATGATCACCTTTTTTCTTTTAGTTTGTTCAATGCATTCAGGTTGAAAATGCTGAGCAAGTTATGTAATGATTAAGATGTTCCGTATATACTTATAAGCCGACCCGCGTATAAGCCAACCCCACTAATTATATCACAAAAAAACTGGGAAAACTTATTGACTCATGTATAAGCCGAGGGTTAATGGTAGTCCAAGAAGATGCGCCATAGAAAAAAAAAAAAAATCCCACATGCTGCTGCACAAGGGTGAAAGGGGTTGTCCGGGCTTTTCACTTAATCTCAGTGCATATCTGGGCTGCAGAATTATGACAATATGTAATTTACCTTCTCTGGCCAGTTTGCAGGGTTTCCAGGATATCATCTCTTGCTTGTAAGAAAAACGTCCGGGGGGTGTGTTCTGGCATTGAAATGAGAACTGGTCGTTTCCTCCCACTCTACTAAAAACCTGCCCTCTATAGCAACAACCCCACCCTCCATAGCAACAGGCCCTCCCCGACCACATGAACAAGCCCTCCTCACACAGTAGCAAATCCTTCCCCTCTAGCAGCCTCAGTGCAGAGAGCAGGACCACCCATCTGCTCCTCCAACAGATACACGCTGAACAGTGATCTATGGAAAGTGAAACTAGTGAGGAAACGACCAGTTCTCATTTCAATGCCAGAACACACCCCCCTGGACGTTTTTCATAGAAGCAAGAGATCATATCTTGGAAACTGTGCAAACTGGCCACAGAAGGTAAATTACTTATTGTCAACATTCTGCAGCCCAGATATGCACTGAGATTATGTAGATAGATGCAAAAGGTAGCACACATCAGTACGAATGTCATATGGGAATAAATGAAAGGTCCAAAAGTATATAGAAGTATTATCCCATAAATAAATTTATTTACCGTGGACTGTAAAGAGACCAGTTGTCAAAATTAACATAGAAAAGGGAGGGAAGAAAAATACTTCCAAGACAACAATAAAGGTCATGATATAAAATTGCTTTATTAGATACAGGGCAAGGAACAATAAAACATGCTAAAATGCTGGTAACTTGTCACACAGACATAAGGACACCATGAACCATAGTTTCTGCTTCGAAATACCTCAAAACAGACACAGTAGGTGAAGTACCATGTTACTGACCAACTACACGGATCGATATATAGAATACACTGAGGTCAGAGAAATATATAGCACAGATATCCACACAATGCACACCATGTGTCAAAAATTACCTTGCAAATGCAAGTGCACGCCAGCAAGTAGAGGGTCTTGGTTTCCGCCCCAACGCGAATTTCGTGAAACCTTTGTCAGGGGGCCTCAGTGTATTCTATATATCGATCCGTGGTTCATGGTGTCCTTATGTCTATGTGACAAGTTACCAGCATTTTAGCATGTTTTATTGTTCCTTGCCCTGTATCTAATAAAGCAATTTTATATCATGACCTTTATTGTTGTCTTGGAAGTATTTTTCTTCCCTCCCTTTTCTACTGAGATTATGTGAAAAGCCCGGACAACCCCTTTAATGCTGGCCCAAAGAAGATGCTCCATAAATACCATCCATATGCTGCTGCACAAGGGTTAATGCTGCCCCATAAGATGCTCCATAAATACCCCCATATGCTGCTGCACAAGGGTTTATGCTGCCCCATAAATACCCCCCATAATAAGCTGCTGCAAAAGGGTTAATGCTGCCCCATAAGATGCTCCATAAATACCCCTTATTTGCTGCTGCCGCTGCTGCTATTAAATAAAAAAAAAGACATACTCACCTCTCCGTCGCTGGGGGCCAGGTACCGGTGTCCTGAGCCCCCGGCACTGGCAATATATACCTGTCCCCGTTCCATCACCGTCCACTGCTCTGTCTCCTGGCTCTCCGCAGTGAAGTTCAGCAGAGGGTGCACACTGACTAAGTCATCGCGCCCTCTGCTGAACCTCACAGCAGGAGGACCCGGAGACACAGAGGTGCACAGCGATGGAACAGGGACAGGTGAATATTGCTCTGCCCCCGTCATACTCATCCCCTCCTGGTGCATGGTCTTCTCTGCAGCTCCTGCTTCTCCCTCGGTCGTCTTCTTCCTGCATTCAGCGGTCACGTAGTACCGCTCATTAAACTCATGAATAGGCGCATATACATGAGTTTAATGAGCGGTACCACATGACCGCTGAACGCAGGAAGATGACCGAGGGAGAAGCAGGGGCTGCAGAGATGTGTCAGGAGGGGTGAGTATCGTCTCTGACACCACCGCTCCCCCTCCCCCGCCCACCCCTGGTATACACAGTGTTCCAAATTATTATATTTTTCTCTGATTTTCCTAAATAGTCAGTACAAATGACTGTCAGTCTAATAGAAGTCATCACCGGTTAGAGTATACAACAAATTTTATTGAAGAAACCTCCCAATGATAACAGTATAATCTCCAAAATGAATAAAAACTCAAATTGCACTGTTCCAAGTTATTAAGCAGAGTAGAATTTCTAAACATTTGATATGTTTTAAAGAACTGAAAATGCTCATTTGTGGAACTTGCAGCATTAGGAGGTCACATTCACTGAACAAAAAAGCTATTTACAGTCATATGTTAAAGTTTGGGCACCCCTATTAATGTTAACCTTTTTTCTTTATAACAATTTTGGTTTTTGCAACAGCTATTTCAGTTTCATATATCTAATAACTGATGGACTCCGTTACATTTCTGGATTCAAATGAGGTTTATTGCACTAACAGAAAATGTGCAATCTGCATTTAAACAAAATTTGACCGGTGCAAAAGTATGGGCACCTCAACATAAAAGAGACATTAATATTTCATAGATCCTCCTTTTGCAAAAATAACAGCCTCTAGTCGCTTCCTGTAGCTATTAATGAGTTCCTGGATGAAGGTATTTGTGACCATTCCTGTTTACAAAACAATTCCAGTTCAGTTAAGTTTGATGGTCGCCGAGCATGGACAGCCCGCTTCAAATCATCCCACAGATGTTCAATGATATTCAGGTCTGGGGACTGGGATGGCCATTCCAGAACATTGTAATTGTTCCTCTGCATGAATGCCTGAGTAGATTTGGAGCGGTGTTTTGGATCATTGTCTTGCTGAAATATTCATCCCCTGCGTAACTTCAACTTCATCACTGATTCTTGCACATTATTGTCAAGAATCTGTTGATACTGAGTAGAATCCATGCGACCCTCAACTTTAACAAGATTCCCGGTGCCGGCATTGGCCACACAGCCCCAAAGCATGATGGAACCTCCACCAAATTTTACTTTGGGTAGCAAGTGTTTTTCTTGGAATGCTGTGTTTTTTAGCCTCCATGCATAACGCCTTTTTGTATGACCAAACAACTCAATCTTTGTTTCATCAGTCCACAGGACCTTCTTCCAAAATGTAACTGGCTTGTCCAAATGTGCTTTTGCATACCTCAGGCGACTCTGTTTGTGGTGTGCTTGCAGAAACGGCTTCTTTCGCATCACTCTCCCATACAGCTTCTCCTTGTGCAATGTGCGCTGTATTGTTGACCGATGCACAGTGACACCATCTGCAGCAAGATGATGCTGCAGGTCTTTGGAGGTGGTCTGTGGATTGTCCTTGACTGTTCTCACCATTCTTCTTCTCTGCCTTTCTGATATTTTTCTTGGCCTGCCACTTCTGGGCTTAACAAAAACTGTACCTGTGTTCTTCCATTTCCTTACTATGTTCCTCACAGTGGAAACTGACAGGTTAAATCTCTGAGACAACTTTTTGTATCCTTCCCCTGAAAAGCTATGTTGAATAATCTTTGTTTTCAGATCATTTGAGAGTTGTTTTGAGGAGCCCATGATGCCACTCTTCATAGGAGAATCAAATAGGAGAACTACTTGCAAGTGGCCACCTTAAATACCTTTCCTCATGATTTGATACACCTGGCTATGAAGTTCAAAGCTCAATGAGGTTACAAAACCAATTTAGTGCTTCAGGAAGTCAGTAAAAAGTAGTTAGGAGTGTTGAAATCAAGAAAATGATAAGGGTGCCCATACTTTTGCACCTGTCAAATTCTGTTTAAATGCAGATTGCACATTTTCTGTTAGTGCAATAAACCTCATTTGAATCCAGAAATATAACTGAGTCCATCAGTTATTAGATATATGAAACTGAAATAGCTGTTGCAAAAACCAAAATTGTTATAAAGAAAAAAGGTTAACATTAATAGGGGTGCCCAAACTTTAACATATGACTGTAACTCCAAAACATCCTAACAGGCCAAGTTACATGTTAACATAGGAACTCTTCTTTGATATCACCTTCATAATTCTTGCATCCATTGAAATTGTGAGTTTTTGGAGAGTTTCTGCTTGTATTTCTTTGCATGAAGTCAGAATAGCCTCCCAGAGCTGCTGTTTTGATGTGAACTGCCTCCCACCCTTATAGATCTTTTGCTTGATGATACTCTAAAGGTTCTCTATAGGGTTGAGGTCAGGGGAAGATGGTGGCCACACCATGAGTTTATCTCCTTTTATGCCCATAGCAGTCAATGACTCAGAGGTATTCTTTGCAGCATGAGATGGTGCGTTGTCATGCATGAAGATGATTTTGCTCCTGAAGGCAGGTTTCTGCTTTTTATACCATGGAAGACAGCTGTCAGTCAGAAACTCTATATACTTTGCAGAGGTCATTTTCACACCTTCAGGAACCTTAAAGAGCCCTACCAGCTGTTTCCCCATGATTCCGGCCCAAAATATGACTCCTCCACCTCCTTGCTGAAGTCGCAGCCTTGTTGGGACATAGTGGCCATCCACCAACCATCCACTACTCCATCCAACTGGACCATCCAGGGTTGCTCGATACTCATCAGTAAACAAGACTGTTTGAAAATTAGTCTTCATGTATGTCTGGGCCCACTGCAACCATTTCTGCTTGTGAACACTGTTTAGGGGTGGCCGAATAGTAGATTTATGCACCACAGCAAGCCTTTGAAGGATCCTACACCTTGAGGTTCGAGGGACTCCAGAGGCACCAGCAGCTTTAAATATCTGTTTGCTGGTTTGTAATGGGTTTTTAGCAGCCACTCTCTTAATCCGATGAACTTGCCTGGCCGAAACCTTCCTCATTCTGCCTTTATCAGCACAAACATGTCTGTGCTCAGAATCAACCACAAATCTCTTAACAGTACGATGATCACGTTTAAGTTTTTGGGAAATATCTAATATTTTTATCCCTTGACCAAGACATTGCACTATTTGATGCTTTTCAGCAGCAGAGAGATCCTTTTTCTTTCCTAAATTCCTTGAAACCTGTGCCCTGCTTAATAATGTGGAACATCATTCTTAAGTAGTTTTCCTTTAATTGAGCTCACCTGGTAAACTAATTATCACAGGTGTTTGAGATTGATTTCAGTGATCCAAAGAGCCCTGATACACAATACCATCTATGAGTTTATTTGAAAAACAAAAAATTACATCTTTATGACACTTAAATCCAATTTGCATAATAAATTGGAACGCAGTGTATGAGTCGCGTATAAGCTGAGAGGGAGACTTTCAGCCCAAAAAAATGGGCTGAAAATCTCAGCTTATACGCGAGCATATACGGTATTTATTCTGACACTTATGGTATTTGTTTTTTGTGTTTCCTTATTGTTGCATATAAATGTTGAATTCAATAAGTTGTAATTTGAAAAGAAAAAGGAAGAAACTCACAAACATAAAATCAGATGATTCAAGGCTTAAAAAAATATATACATTTGATAGGTCCCAAGTTGAATCCCTGTACAAATATAAACAAGAACAGAAGTAATAAGCATGCATTTTTTCACAGTTTTAAAACATACATTTTTTCACAATTGCGCATCAAAATTTTGAATTTGATTTCTCAAAAAAAAAATATAAAGAAACATAGTCTTGTGACCTATCAAATGAAAGCCGGCACCGTTCTGAGAAAAATGACGCCTCTCCCACCTCTTTATCTTAATTCTTGCCCGAGATGTGATAAAAAATGTAAAGCCATACCAGGCCAAAATTCGCGCTTTTTCAAAATTTTAGAAGTCTGTAAAAAATTAACCGATGAAGAAAAAAATTTAAAACTTTAATTTGTAATTAACTGTTGTACTTCATAAAAAAAAATCTAAAGACGTCAGGTAAAAAAAATTCATATTTGGATCATTTGATATGGAATGACCCACAAAAATGGTATAATTAAAAACGTCAGCTCGACACGCAAAAAATAAGCCCTCACCCAACCCCAGATCACGAAAAATGGAGACGCTACGGGTCTCGGAAAATGGCGCTTTTTTTTAGCAAAGTTTGGAATTTTTTTTCACCACTTAGATAAAAGAGAACCTAGACATGTTTGGTGTCTACGAACTAGTAATGACCTGGAGAATCAAAATGGCAGGTCAGTTTTAGCATTTAGTGAACCTAGCAAAAAAGCCAAACAAAAAACAAGTGTGGAATTGCACTTTTTTTTACAATTTCACCACACTTGGAATTTTTTTCCCATTTTCGAGTACACTACATAGTAAAACCATTTATGTCATTCAAAAGTACAACTCATCCTGCAAAAAAATAAGCCCTCATATGGCCATATTGACAGAAAAATAAAAGTTATGGCTCTGGAAAGAAGGGGAGTGAAAAACAAAAAATCGAAAAAAGGTCTGGTTATTAAGTTGTTAAAGGGAACCTATCAAATCCCCCGTGCCCTCAGAATCACCAGCAGTTGTGTCTGCATATACTGTATAAATTCCCTGCTTAACAGTCTCTGTGTTACATTATACACATAAACAGAAAAGTACTTCTGAAGTTCAGTTATGGTGTGCAAATGAGGATTCTGACTAGTCGAAGGGGCACTGGTGTCCCCAGAGTAGTCGACCCACTTAGCATATTTTCACACTCCTGTGGGCATAATAACATAACTTACAAGCGCTGGCGTCATCACTAGCGCTATACTTACCTTTCACATATGTGCGGCCTTTTTCCTTCACTGCATTCATTCTCTGAAGCCGGGTAGGCCTCATTTAATAATAATAATTATTAATAATATTTATTTATATAGCGCCATTGATTCCATGGTGCTGTACATGAGAAGGGGTCACATACAAATTACAGATATCACTTACAGTAAGCAAACTAACAATGACAGACTTGATATAGAGGGGAGAGAGGATCCTGCCCTTTCGGGCTTACATTCTACAAGATGGTGGAGAAGGAGACAGTAGGTTGGGGGGTTGCAGCAGCTCCAGTGATGGTGAGGTGGTAGCTCCAGTAGTGGTAAGGAGGCAGCGGGGATCATTGCAGGCTGTAGGCTTTCTTTGAAGAGGTGGGTTTTCAGGTTCCGTCTGAAGGATCCTAGGCATACTGTGCATGATCGGAAGTCCTCTGCAATTCCAATTTTGCACAGTGCTCCTTTCTTAAGCCAGGATGAGTACAGAGGCTTCGGCTATGTGCACACGTAGTTTTGAGAGCTGCGGATTTGTCTCCGCGGATTTGTAAAAATCCGCAGGTCAAAAGTCCTGCGGTTTACCTGCGGTTTAGCCCTGCGGTTTGACATCTCACAATGGATAAGGTGTGAAACCGCAGCGGAATCCGCACAAAGAATTGACATGCTGCGGATTGTAACCCGCAGCAAATCCACGCGGAAAAATCCGCAGCATGTGCACAGCGTTTTTGGTTTGACCATTGAAAACAATGGTACTATAAAACGCAGCAGAAACTGCTGCGGACCCGCAGGGCCAGAAACGCTGCGGATCCGCAGCAGAATCCGCAGCGTGTGCACAAAGTCTTCAGAGGATGAATGCAGCGAGGGAAAGAAACCGCACACATGCGCGAGGTAAGTATAGAGCTAGCGATGATGCTGGCGCATTTAAGTTATGTTATCACGCCCACAAGGGTGTGATAATATGCTAAAGTGGGTCAACTAGGAACATTAACGCCCCATCAACTAGTCAAAGTCCTCATTCACATATCATAAATGGACTTTAAAAATACTTTTTCTAAATATCTGTTTATGTGCATCATGTAATACAGTGGCAGGGAATATATATATATATATATATATATATATATATATATACACCACCACTGGTGGTTCATTGGACATGGGGGGCTTGATAGGCTCCCTTTAAAACATGACATACCAACAATAGACTAAAACCGCAGTGTCAAAAACACAAACATTCTCAAAAAAAACACACTCACAAAAACAATGAAAAATGCAAGTAACCTAATTTAGCAAATAGGTTCAGATTCTGCAATATCAAAAACTCACCAAAAGCTCATCGTGGGAATCTAGGTTTACAGCTGTTTCCAATTTACTGCAGTAAGTTCTGTGAAACAGGAATACATGCATCTAACTACCATCTCATTATCGTCTTCAATGAAACTGAGCAAAAGCAATGATTATTTTTATGCAGCCTATTTATCTGAATAAACAAAAAAATCTGTTGATTTCTACTATGTTCACACGCTGCATTTATGTTGCATTTTTTTGCTATATTTCAATGCAAAATAAAATCTGCTTTTTACAGTAACAGCGAAAGCTATGATTGTTTTTTCTCTTGAGTGACTTAGGAAATAGATGCATTTTTGAATACTGCGGCATGTCAATTGATTCCCCGTTTTTGCAATGTTTTTTCACCCATAGAAAGCAAAAGTGTAAAAAACAGCAACATTTTTAATATCAGTTTTTGCAGTATTTTTTCTATAAAAAAAACACTAGTACAGCAGGATTTGAAACTCATTTTTCATGAACTTACATACATTTTTTCAGACATAATTTTTTTTTCCATTAACTAATTTAACCCCTTCACCCCCAAGGGTGGTTTGCACGTTCATGACCGGGCCAATTTTTACAATTCTGACCACTGTACCTTTATGAGGTCATAACTCTGGAACGCTTCTATGGATCCCGGTGATTCTGACATTGTTTTCTCGTGACATATTGTACTTCATGTTAGTGGTAAAATTTCATTCAAATAACTCGTTTATAACGTGCATCTAACTTTTTTTCACAAAAAAAATACTTCAGGTTCAATTTTTTTTATTTTCCCAAGGGTAACAGGAGAAATTGGACCCCAAAAGTTGTTGTCCAATTTGTCCTGAGTATGCTGATACCCCATATGTGGGAGAAAACTACTGTATGGGAACACGTCGGGGATCGGAAGGGAAGTAGTGACGTTTTGGAATGCAGACATTGATGGAATGGTCTGTGGGTGTCATGTTGCCTTTGGAGAGCCCCTAATCTACCTAAACAGTGGAAACTCCCCACAAATGACCCCATTTTGAAAACTAGACCCCCTAAGGAACTTATCTAGATGTGAGGTGAGCACTTTGAACCCCCAAGGGCTTCACAGAAGTTTATAATTCCAGGGCATGAAAATAAAAAAATCGTATTTTTTCCACAAACATGATCAATTATTCCCCAATTTTTTTATTTTCCCAAGGGTAACAGGAGAAATTGAACCCCAAAAGTTGTTGTACAATTTGTCCTGAGTAAGCTGACACCCCATATGTGGGAGAAAACTACTGTATGGACACACGTCAGGGCTCAGAAGGGAAGTAGTGACGTTTTGGAATGCAGACATTGATGGAATGGTCTGCGGGTGTCATGTTGCCTTTGGAGAGCCCCTAATGTACCTAAACAGTGGAAACCCCCCACAAATGACCCCATTTTGAAAACTAGACCCCCTAAGGAACTTATCTAGATGTGATGTGACCACTTTGAATCCCCAAGGGCTTCACAGAAGTTTATAATGCCAGGGCATGAAAATAAAAAAATCGTATTTTTTCCACAAACATGATCAATTAGTCCCCAATTTTTTTATTTTCCCAAGGGTAACAGGAGAAATTGAACCGCAAAAGTTGTTGTCCAATTTGTCCTGAGTACGCTGACACCCCATATGTGGGAGAAAACTACTGTATGGACACACGTCAGGGCTCGGAAGGGAAGTAGTGACGTTTTGGAATGCAGACTTTGATGGAATGGTCTGCGGGAGTCATGATGCCTTTGGAGAGCCCCTAATGTACCTAAACAGTGGAAACACCCACAAATGACCCCATTTTGGAAACGAAAACCCGTAAGGAACTTATCTAGATGTGTGGTGAGCACTTTGAACCCCCCAAGGGCTTCACAGAAGTTTATAATGCCCGGGCATGAAAATAAAAAAATCGTATTTTTTCCACAAACATGATCAATTAGTCCCCAATTTTTTCATTTTCCCAAGGGTAACAGGAGAAATTGGACCGCAAAAGTTGTTGTCCAATTTGTCCTGAGTACGCTGACACCCCATATGTGGGAGAAAACTACTGTATGGACACACGTCGGGGCTCGGAAGGGAAGCAGTGCCATTTTGGAATGCAGACTTTGATGGAATGGTCTGCGGGTGTCATGTGCGTTTGGAGAGCCCCTGATGTACCTAAACTATTGAAACTCCCAACAAGTGACGCCATTTTGGACACTAGACCCCCCCACGGAACTTATCTAGATGTGTGGTGAGCACTTTGAACCCACAAGTGCTTCACAGAAGACTATAACGCTCGGACGTGAAAATAAAAAAATCATTTTTTTCCACAAAAATGATATTTTTGCCCCCAATTTTTTATTTTCCTAAGGGTAACAGGAGAAATTGGACCCCAAAAATTGTTTTGCAATTTGTCCTGAGTAGGCTGATACCCTACATGTGGGGGTAAAACACTGTTTGGGCGCATGGCAGAGCTTGGAAGGGAAGGAGCACCATATGACTTTTTCAACTCAGAATTGGCTGGAATTGAGATCAGACGCAATGTTGCATTTGGAGAGCCCCTGATGTGCCCAAACAGTGGAAACCCCAATTCTAACTCCAACCCGAACCCCAACACACCCCTAACCCTAATCTCAGCCCTAACCCAAGCCCTAACCCTAACCATAACCCTAGCCCTAATGGAAAAATGGAAATAAATACATTTTTTTAATTTTATTATTTTTCCCTAACTAAGGGGGTGATAACGGGGGGTTTGATTTACTATTTATGGCGGTTTTTATTTTTGGCAGCTGTCGCACGCTAAAAGACGCTTTTTATTGTAAAAATAGTTTTTGCATCACCACATATTGAGAGCTATAATTTTTCCGTATTTTGATCCACCGAGTCATGTGAGGTCTTATTTTTTGCGGGACGAGTTGACGTTTTTATTGGTACCATTTTCGGGCACGTGACATTTTTTGATCGCTTTTTATTCCAATTTTTGGGACGCAGAATGAACAAAAACCAGCGTTTCATGAATTTCTTTTGGGGGAGTGCGTTTACACCGTTCTGCGGTAAAATTGATAAAGCGGTTTTATTCTTCAGGTCAGTACGGTTACAGCGATACCTCATTTGGGTCGTTTTTTTATGTTTTGTCGGTTTTATGCAATGAAAACTTTTATATAAAAAATAATTATTTTTGCATCGCTTTATTCTGTGAGCTATAACTTTTTTATTTTTTTGCTGATGATGCTGTGTGGCGGCTAGTTTTTTGCGGGACAAGATGACGTTTTCAGCGGTACCATGGATATTTATATGCGTTTTTTTGATCGTGCGTTATTACACTTTTTGTTTGGCGGTATGATAATAAATCATTATTTTTTGCTTCGTTTTTTATTTTTATTTTTTAAGGGGTTCGCTAAAGGGATTAACTAATGGGACAGTTTTATAGGGCGGGTCGTTACGGACGCGGCGATACCTAATATGTGTACTTTTATTGTTTTGGTTTTTTTTATTTTCAAAAAATGAATTTATTGGGGATTATTTATTTTTTTTACTAATTTATTTGGCGATTTTTTTAAAATTATTTTTACACTTTTTTTATTTTTTTTTTTACTTTATTACATAGTCCCAGGTGGGTCATCACTGTCCTGTGACAGATCGCTGATCTGTCACATCACAGATCACTGTGTCAGATCAGCAATCTGTCACAGGCAGTGCACAAGGCTTCCTCATGCCTGCGCTTTGCAGGCACTGAGGAAGCCAGCTTCCTCCAGGCCCCCGAAGGCCCCCGTCGCCATCTTGGATCCGGGGGCCTGGAGGAAATGAGTCCCCCGCAGCAGCGCTGCACATTGCGCTGCCGTGGGGGGCTCAGGGAAGCACGGAGGGAACCCCCTCCCTGCCGATGCTTCCCTTTAACTCCCGGTACACCGCGATCATGTTTGATCACGGTATGCAAGGGGTTAACGTGTCGGGGGCGGTCCGTGACCACCACTGACACATAGTGCCGGGTGTCAGCTGTGATAATCAGCTGACACCCGGCCGCGATTAGCGGCGCTCACCACGTGGGAGCCGCTGATTGCGCTAGACGTACTACCCCGTCCATGGGCATAGGGGCCCGGGTCCCATGGACGGGATAGTACGTCTGATGTCAGGTAGGGGTTAATCAAATTGATCTTTTTTCTAAAAATGTTTTATGGTTTCACTTATGTTTTGCATTAGTGGCCTAACACCTTGCATTGTTCAAGCTTCCATGGTGGAAGTAAAGCTAAACTTTAAGATCCTAAAAAACGCAGCAAAAAAACCCCAGCAAATTCTGCAGTCTGTCTGCAGATTTTTTTATTGCCAAGAGGTCAGTTTTTGTCTGCAGAAAAAAAATCAGCAAGAAGCAACATGTGAACGTGTGACCATAGCCTTTGTTAGGCTGGATTCACACATCATTTTTTGGGTCAAATTTTCTTTATGATCAGTGTTTCATCAGGTTTTCTCAAATAAGAAAAAAAATGATGGGTGTCCTAACCTTCTCTTAACATTAGTTGGTGAAAAACTGCACTAAAGTAAACGTTAACTGCCTCCCTATGCTGTTTTTTATTTGTTTGAATGGGTGTGATTTTGGTTATCCAATACACTGCAAAAATCATGTTTCTTTACATAAAAAATGACTTGTGTCTTTTTTTCTGTCACAAATGCATGAAGACTGAGCGATCTGACATGCCCAATTATTTTATTCTTTTACTATATTGCAGTCATCATATTATATGGCTCTGTGTACTTACAATTGCTCATTTTGCCTTTCTACCCAGCTAATTCTTCTTGCTTCCATTAGTTCTATGACATTGCATGATTAAAAACTGACTAGCTGAATCATTCTAAGCTCTATGTAGAAAAAAGAGGTCAATTTTCCCTGTATGAGTCATAAGTCACTGCAAAAGTCCCTGTCAGAGCAGCTAGGTCAGGATTTGAAAGGGGATTGATAAATGCAGGGACAAGACAATTCCTTTTTCTATATAGCGCAAAGAAAAGAATTAGCTGGGTACAAAGGCAAAATTAGCAATTGTAAGTACACAATGCTATAGAATATGATGACTACTATACAGCTCTGGCAAAAATTAAGAGACCACCACATCAAAACCCTGTCACGGGCAGCCCATTCTCCAGACCTGAACACCATTGAAAACCTCTTGAATGTAATCAAGAGGATGATGGATAGTCACAAGCCATCAAACAAAGAAGTACTGCTTAAATTTTTGAGCCAGAAGCAGTGTGAAAGACTGGTGGAAAGCATGCCAAGAAGCATGAAAGCTGTGATTAAAAATCATGGTTATTCCACAAAATATTGATTTCTGAACTCTTCCAGAGTTAAAACATTAGTATTGTTGTTTCTAAAAGATTATGAACTTGTTTGCTTTGCATTATTTGAGGTCTGAAAGCACTGGGGGGTTGTTAATTTTGACCATTTTCCTTGTTCAGAAAAATTAAAAAATGTATTGCTTGGAAATTAGGAGACATGTTGTCAGTAGTTTATAGAATAAAAGAACAAATTGTATTTTACTCAAAAGTCAGACAAACTAAACATTTGAAAGTGGAGGGGCATGGCCTAGCGCGGATGTGAGTGGACGCTAGGTAGAAGAGCTCCGCCGTCAGATCTATGAATTATCCTTAAACAGGCCGTTCTAACACTGACCTGGACACATCTGTTGGCACAGTGAGTGCCCAAGAGTCGGGAGGAGACTGTGACGAACAGCCCACCGCCGTTCGTCCACTTACGGGCGACACTAACGGGAGTCCCGCTGCCACCAAAACGCGACGGACAGCGGACCGTGTCACCACTATGTCACAGTCCCACCACTGACACGGGTGTATCAGCGGACGGAGGGGCGTGACACAATGCCGGCACACGGCTATCACAGGCGCAGTGGGGCTTATCTTAGTTATCCCAACACTGGCACCATGTGACCAAAAATATCCAGCAAGCTAATCTCGCTCTACAATTTGCCGCAGGGGGAGTTTAATTTGGATGCCCCACCACTGCCATCAATCTTCCAAGTACTGCGGGGATTTATGTATATCCCACTTTCTCAGTTCCACTTTGGAACTCGCAGCTCTCCGGCGCCCCCCTTACCCTCAGGTCAGTCAGGGAACTGCACCTAGGATAATTAGTCGCCGGACGGGCTGCCTGTTGTGAACCGGCAATTAGGCTTCTGCAGTAAGGGAATTATCAATGCTGTGGCTGAAGCCCCTTACTCAGCAATATAAGACCCTTCTAGACTGCCAGCAAGCCGTAATAGCCGTACACAACGCGCTGCCACCAGTCACGGTTACTTAATTCACAGTGTTAAATTAAGAGGGTCCGTGGCAAACCCCTTGAATTAGTAGCGATTATCTATCAAAGGCGTATAGTTCGATTCTTAGAGCATGGAGACAGATCTAAATAATTTCATTTATTTTCCGAAAGAGGACAGTGATTACAGATAAAAGTTGCTATAAAATTGAGACATAAAATATGTACAGTACAGGTATAAAATAAAAGTGGAGAAAACAAAGAGATTACACTCACAGTTCCATATTGTTCCTTAGGCAGACCATGCGGCTAAGGTGGGTGGAGGCGGAGCTGCACTTCTCCGCTCATTGGGGTCCTTCTAGCACGACGACTTGAGCTGTTCTGAGCTGGTTTGCCCAGGAAATGCCTTATAGACTGTCCTATGTGACATCACAGAGAGGTGCATTCTGGGTTGATCCCACCTCTCTTATCCAAGTTATGTTTTGGCTACAAAACTTAGATTAGCTATAACTTTATGGGAGAAGCTGGTATGGACTCATCAGTGGTATCATGTTTCCCAGCGTAATGAGCCCATCAAGAAAACATCAAACATCTATGCGATATGACCGTCCATTTGGGCGCAAATCCTATCTCATGTTCTGGACAGGGTAGAACTTCGAAACATACGCGGTCTCGAAGCTGGGACCGCTCAGGTTACAAAAATATGATTTTCATATCTCTAGGGTATTTGGTTCTTATGGTATAGTCTCTCATAGTTTTATTCGTTTCAAACAAAGAAGTTTTTCCCGCTCTGAAGAGGAGAGAAGGCAAATGGTGTGAGGAAGATGGTCTAGCTAATTAACATTCCTGCTCTTCCAGAGGAAGTGGCAGGGTTGATAAAACCTGGGGGGAAGGAATTCCTACTACTGAGAGTTTACAATGTCCTAGGATGGAGGATTTGTTAGCACATTGCAACAGAAAACATATCTTGCAGACATGGTACATCACAGAGACGCCGTGAGTGCAGAGGAGCGCCGAGATGGGGAGGAGGAGGCAGAAAGATATCGGGGAGGACGGCAGCGTGACTGCACAAGATGGCGCCGGGAAAGTGGAGGAGGCGCGGAGACAATCTGAGAGCTTTGATAAAAGGTCACGGATCCTCCAGAAGTTGCAGCGCTTTGCAAGAGAGGAGGAGGGGGACACTGAAGAAGGTATAGTGCTGGAAGGAGAGGGGGTGAGCGGTGAAACCGTGGGAGATGCTGATAGCAGGAGAAGAGAGGGAGGGGAAATCGCTGGCCCTGAGTGTGTGTATGAGGAGGAAGACAGTGGAGCTGATGATGAGACTCCTGAGAGAGAGCCAACCTTGAAAGATGTCTTCATGGTGGTGTCGTTCTGCAAGAGGACACTGACTAAGTTGAATAGCCGGGTTGATAAGATTAAAGAAGAAATCACTGGCATTAAAGAGGCACTGAACAAGGCAGATACCAGGATGGGTGCTGTGGAAGAGAGAGTGAGCAGCACTGAGGACTCTGTAAACAAAATGCAGAGGACTCAGTCCCAGCATGCTCAAAAGATATCAGCAGTGCATTTGAAGCAGGATGATTTGGAAAATAGATCAAGGAGGAACAATCTCAGATTTGTGGGTTTTCCGGAAAAAGTAGAGGGCAGCGACCCCACCGACTTTATTGAGCAATGGATCTTATCCAAAATCGGCAGAGACACGCTTTCCAGAGTGTTCGCGGTGGAGAGAGCACACCGTGTCCCCCTACGGCCCCTCCCACCGGGTAATGCTCCTCGTACTATGCTGGCCAGGATACTGAATTGTAGAGACAGAGAGACTATCCTCCGGGAAGCCAGGAAGTTGCAGGATCTTATGTTTAATGGAAGCCGTATTGAAATATATCCGGACTATTCAGCAGAGGTCCAGAAAATGCGGATGAAATTTGGCGAGGTCAAGAGAGAAATGAGAGCGCTGGGAGTGAAGTACTCTATGATGTATCCTGCTAAACTGAGAGTAGCAGCGTTGGGGTCTGTTCAGTTTTTTCCGTCCCCAGAAGAAGCAGTCAAATGGATGGAGAACAATCGTTCTAAGCTGGGAGTAGTGAGAGACGGTGAAGGATGAAGTAGAGACTCTCGGACATATTTCCTTTCCTTTCTTTTTTGGATGTTGTGCTCTGAGGCACCTGGTTTTTCAAAAACTTTTTTGGGGGCGTTGATCCCCGGGTGGTTTTTTGATGACTATTGCAATATCCTTGTTAGAAAATGTTATGCGGCCTGATTAGTATTGATAATTGTTTTTGTTTTCTGATGGTGGGAGTGTAGGACGCCAAACAAGGGAGACTCAGTGGCTTTATATGGGTGTGAAGCAATTGGGTGCTGGCTGTATTCTCTCTCGTTGGAAGGAGAGAATCAGCTAGATTGGGTTGGAGGGGATTGGGGGGAGGGGAGGGGGTTTGGGGTGGGTTGGTTACGGGGGAGTTCGCATACTGCAATATAATATAGTGACCACAGAAGTCCGGTTATCTTTTATTTTTTTAGGACATAATGAGTGGTGATGTAAAAATTCTAAGTTGGAACGTACGGGGAATGTCAGATCCAAATAAAAGAGCGGCAGTTATGGCAGAAATTAGAAAGCATAACCCAGATATCGCATGTATATTAGAAACTCATTTGATTAAAGGAAAGGAAAATTGGTTAGAGAAAAAGTGGGTCACTCGGGCCTATCACTATGTATTCGGCTTACGCAAGGGGTGTATCTGTATTAATACACTCTCACACTCATTATGAAGAAATTGACTCTTATATAGATAAGGACGGTCAGTTTGTTTCTCTGCATTGTCGAATTTCTGGAATATGCATAATTGTGGTGGCTCTCTATATCCCACCCCCATATTCGAAAAAGAAACTACAGGAGATTTTTGAGTGGATTGGGGGGAGAGGGGATTGCCCAGTGCTAATATTAGGGGACATCAATAATGTTATGAATGAGTATTGGGACCGGGTGGGCAGTGAAGGAAATTGCCCTAGGAAAGATAGGATGACTCCATTTGGGACATATGTTAGTGAAATGGATATGATAGACCTATGGAGAGTATGCAATGAGGGGAAGAAATGCTTTTCGTGTTATTCGACTTTGAATCATACTCTATCACGCATAGATTTGGCACTGGGTAATAGGGGCATGGACAGATTGGTTGGAACAGTGGAATACTTACAGAGACTTATCTCCGATCACAGGGCAGTTGAGGTTAGTCTGAGATTGGGAGTGGGGAAAAGGAGGAGAGAAGGGGGGACGATTCATCCGGAATGGCTCAAATGCTTAAACATGGGAACTATTAGGAATGATATTGTTGAGTTCTTTCAGTTAAACGAAGGCACTGCAGATCCACTCATAGTATGGGATGCCATGAAAGCTTATCTGCGGGGTTTATTCATACGAGATATCTCGAGGCAGAAGACACGAACGAGGCAGGTAAACCAAGAGGCTGCTGAGAGACTCAGCAGGGCAGAGGAAGAGATGATAGTTAGTCCCAATGCCGACACCCAGAAAGCATTAAAAGAAGCACAAGAAGAAGTAAATAAGTTATATCTACAAGGGATAGATAAGAAAAGGGCATTCCAAAAAGCATTGTTCTATGAAGAGGGGGAAAAGGTGGGACACTTATTATCAGTGATTACTGCTGCGCAGAAAAAACCATCACAAATATACAAAATTGTCACTAAAGATGGGGCAGTTCATAGGGATACCATCGGGATATTGGAATGTTTTAAGGAATATTATGTAGAATTGTATACCTCGGAATTGAGGGCCTCGGACTTGGAGTTGGATAAATACGTACAAGGGATAGAGTTACCTAGGTTAGATGATACTGATAAACAAAATTTGGAAGCATTATTCACTGTAGAAGAGGTAGAGAAGGCTATCCTATCATTATCAAATGACAGGTCACCTGGATCTGACGGGATACCGGGAGAAGTGTACAAAGATTTAATAGAAATTGTAGCGCCTAAGTTTAAGCATGTACTTGAGGTGGCAGCGGAGAAGGGGGTATTGCCAAGCTCTATGAGGGAGGCTGTAATCGTGGTGATTCCTAAAGAAGGGAAAGATGCCTCATCCGTAGAATCCTATAGACCAATCTCGTTATTGACATCAGATGTTAAAATACTAGCCAAAATTTTGGCGATAAGAATGTCTAGAGTTGTCCCAAAATTAATACATCCAGACCAATCAGGGTTCCTGCAAAACAGATCTACCGCCATTAACCTGCGAAGACTGTTTTTAAATATTCAAATCCCAGCAGATAATAGGGGGGAAAGGGTGGTGGCCTCACTGGACGCACGGAAAGCCTTTGACAGGGTAGAGTGGAAGTATTTATGGGCAGTATTGAAATGTATGGGATTTGGGCACAGATTTATTTCTTGGGTTAAGTTATTGTATGTAGACCCGAAAGGATATATTAGGATTAATGGGGAGACTTCGGGGGCATTTGGGTTGTTCAGAGGAACTCGTCAGGGTTGTCCATTGTCACCGTTATTGTTTGCTGTGGCGATGGAACCGTTAGCGATTAAAATTCGCAATTCCAAAGAAATACAAGGCTTTAGATATGGGGAGCTGGAGGAAAAGATCGCCCTTTACGCGGACGATATACTCCTGTTCTTAAAAGACGGTGGAGAGACACTGACTGCGGTCATGGACCTTATAGGGGAATTTGGTTTCTTTTCCGGATTGAGAATTAATTGGGACAAGTCATGTATCATGGAGATTGATGGAGAGTTGGGATGTCGAGCTGTAGGGGAGGCGGTTGGTCATTTGAAAGTAGTTAAGGAGTTTAAATACCTCGGAATATGGGTATCTATGCCTGTATCTAGATTTCTCCAACTAAACTTCGACCCATTACTAGTTAAATTCAAAGTTAAAATGACAGCATGGTGTAAGTTAGTACTTTCAATAGTGGGGAGGACGAATCTAATTAAAATGATAATGATGCCTCAGTTGATGTATGTCCTCCATAATGCCCCGGTTTGGATTCCAAAGAAAAAATTTTATAAAGTTAATACCATTTTTAGAGAACTGATCTGGGGGAAAAAACAAGCAAAAATTAAATTGGAAATACTGCAAAGGGGGAAGGATGAGGGAGGGTTGGCGGCGCCAAATCCATGGATATACTTTGTAGCAACGCAGGGGCAGCACTTTAGGGGCTGGCGAGAGGAGGGGAACTTGAGCGTTATGGGGGAAATTTTGGTCCAACTGACCAACAAGAGAACATTGGTACAAAGTTTGGAAGCAGGATGTTTTGGGAGACTTGGGAAGGACGTACCCACATTTGGACTAATGCACAAGATATGGCAGCATATCAAACTTCTTAGACGAGTTAAGGAACTGACGATATACACACCTATTTGGGATAATGTGAATCTATCGGAACTATATAAACTGAAGGACTTTATCGATTGGGAGAGGAGAGGTTTGCAATATGTGTGGCAATTATTGGAGGGGTCTGAGATCAAGCCTTTCTCTGTTCTTAAAGAAGAGTTTGGACTCTCATGTAGTGGGGAATTTCGATATTATGGTCTTAGGCATGCATTTCAAGCACAGAAACAGACAACGAATATGACGGTACAGAGGGATGTGGTGCTGGATTATGTGTGTGCACCCGGGGGTACTAGAGCTGCTATCTCTACCATTTATAGAGATCTATTATACTCTTACTTGGCTGGGTTTCCTCTAACAGTAAAATCTAAATGGGAGAGAGAAGTGGGGGACATGGTAGATGAGACATGGGAGACCATCTTAGAGTATATACCTAAACTTTCTTTGAGTGAGCCGGGTAGGATATCTCAACTATATATCATTCATAGAACTTATAAGACCCCAGAACTTATGAGGAAAATGGGCTTGAGGGACAACGCGGAGTGTCCAAGATGCGGGTACGAACCTGCGGGACTGCTTCATATGCTCTGGTCCTGTCCAAGACTTTTGTCATACTGGGAAGAGGTTATAGGGCTTGTTGAGAAGATATACCGATGTGATATAGGAAGAGATCCAATCACGTGTGTGTTGGGATATGTGGAGGAGGTGTCGGTGGGAAATGCCTATAAGTCCATCATAGCAAAACTTATATACTGCCCGCAAGCTGATCGCACAAAAATGGATTGATGTTGTACCCCCAACGATTGGGGAGTTTGTCACTCGTGTGAATAATGTAATCCGATTGGAAGAGAGAATTTATAGAAAACGACATAAAGAGGCACACTTTGAAAAACTCTGGGCCATGTGGTTACAGTCGAGACAATCACATTGAGAAAGTCTGTATTGCAGTTGGGAAGGGGGGGGAGGGAGGAGGGAGGAGGTTGGTTCTGTTTTTTATTTTCTTCTTTTTGACGGGGAAGAAATTGAATGTCGTGTTCCTTTTTTTTTGTATGCAATGGAGACGATTTGAAAGCTTTGCTTAAATGTAATTATAACGACATTTGAATATAATAAAAAATTCTTTGGTTAAAAAAAAAAAAAAACATCTGAAAGTGGCCTCTAAATTTTTGCCAGAGCTGTAGTTATTCCTACATAACTGTTTACATCTAATTCCCCTGGTACCTTCCTTTGTCATCCCACTTTTTCTGAGAATGGTATAGCCCTTATCCATGGTACATAAACTCGTATAATTACAGATTTTTTTTTTGGAGGTTTGGCCAGTCTCCTTGGTGTGGCACTCTGCTTTTTTTATTGTTGCTCATGTATTTTGTCTTTTTTATTGATTCATATAAATTACTTTTTACTCTAATGATCTCTTCATTCCGCAAGGGTTATTCATACAGAGGTTTTGGATTTCACAAGGATGTGTGGATGTAGTTTAAGGATGGAGCAGTTGAAATAGCAATTTCCAAATAATTTGTTCTCTGGGAAGATAAGATGCTGTCAGAGGAGTCTGGCTGTAGCTTTCTCCCAACCGGCAGTGAAAACGTATGAACACTCCATATTAGTCATATATATGTGGGATAGCTGATGGATGATCTGACCTTTATCTCATATGTATGGCTTTACACTCTATAATGTCATACTGTAGTACTATTATTTGATTTTGCAAGTATAGCCATTACAGAGAAGGTTCATTTACATAAACTAAAGTATTAGATTAGAGAAATGCATAAAGAGAAAATGCCTGAAACTGTATAAGTGGACCTTCCTGCCTATTAAAGAAGCAATCCCTATAACAGGAAAATATCAGGGAATTGCAACATCTTCATGTAAACACAATGAATTTTACTATAATGACCTAATGGTAAAAAGGTCTATCAAAATATTATTTATTAAAAACAAAGAAGCATGCTGTAACAGGAGTAGCGACTACAAGTGTAACGGCAAGCTCATTCAACTTATTTTTGTTTTCAAGTGGTCTTGCATATTTGCTAATCTATCTTGACAAAGTACCAGGTTCCATAATTAATAGTAGAAGTGAACTACATACAATTAGAAATAAATACTCCTGACACAAATATGGCATGGCCAGTGTGTGTGTGAGAAACTATAAAAAGGCCAATTGTGTTCCCAAAGCTTCAAGAAGAAGGCCGGCCATCTGTATGTCATTTAGTATACAAAAAGGGACTTCAGGTTTAAATTACATGGTCTCGGGTTGCAATTTCCTAACATTTACAAACTTTTACCATTTTTCTCTTTCTATTTTATTTTCTACATACTCTGTCATTATTAAGATTTGAAAATAACACATTACATTTTTAACTGCTGATCATGAAAGAAAATAAGTTATACATGATATACACACAGCGTAGTTAGTGTGATTATTACATACACAAATATTTATAGATTACTTTATATGGCTCATTTTTGTATGTCTTTTGAATGTATTTGATTCATTTTGTATATATTGCCTGGTGGACCACTATATAGTTTATAGACTCTTCCAAAGAGGCACCTTTTTTATCATTAATAACAATTATATGCCATAGTTACTTTTTCTTATATTTAAGCATCTTTTTGTTTTTAGTACCCGAGACTCATACCAGGTTTCAAGAACTATTATTAATTGGTTTCTGACAAATTTTTCTGGAATGTGCCCTGTGTCGTAGCCCACAAACTATTTGGTTTTGGTGCATTTAAAGGTCACTATCCGAATTAGTTAAATTTCCCAACATCCTGTCTTTTCAACCTAAAGTATAAATATTGTTTTCCTAATTGCAAGTGAGGTTTAGACTTTTTAAAGCTCAATTGCTTATTTAAAGTTGTCAAACTTTGGAGGCTTTCATTTTCAGGGTATACTAAGTTCTTAAACTAATAAGCCATTGCAAGTATTGCAAACTGATAAAGGAAATGTGTGTGTAACACAAATAACTTAGTATAGCATTAGGTAACATTGTAAGTAATCAAAGTATATTAACAGTGAGGGGTCCACATTACAAGCAGAATTATGCCAATTCTTAGATTATCTTTATTAATTCATGTAGGTTCCGAATCACACCGCACCAAGCATCTATAAGTTTTTGTACTACTTTATGGTCCATTTAGTCTGTTAGTCAGAAATGCACAGCTACACACTGGTAAAATAAGAAAAACCCACAATGGTTACTGAAATAACTTGAAACTGACAAAAGTAATTTTCAATTTAAATTTACTGAATATGAACTGATGAAAATCAGACACTACTTCTGAATTAAAATATAATAATGAAAATGGACAAAAATAGCGGTACAGCTAGAAAAGATGAAAAATAATTTAACTAAAGGGACATGTTAAACTAAGGTGTGTCCAGTAATTAGGATGACAGGTGTCTACAAATATGTAATCAGTCAGTCTACCTACTTTAAAGGTGAAAACTAGTCACTGTTCTGTTCGGCATCATGGTGTGTACTACACTGAACAAGGTAACAAAGAAAACTAAGGAGAGAGTTGTCTCAGGAAAGTAGAAAGAAAATGAAAGACAATCATGTTAAAGGTAAAGGCTTTTCTTGTTACTAGAGTTGCACATATTATTCAAAAGTTTTAGTTCTATACGACTGTAGCAAACTTCACTGGACATGGCCGCAACAGGAAAACTAATGAAAAATTGAAGAAACTGATAACACAAATGGTAACCAAAGAGCCCAGAACAACTACCAAAGAGAATAGTGGTGAACTGAAAGGTCAATTTACACAAGTGTCAGATCACACCATTTGTCACTGTCTTGGCTATAAAAGACTTCATTGAAGACAAAAAAGAAGGAAACTACTATTGAAAGCAAATGATTAAAAAGGGAGATTGTAATTTGCCAAAATGCATATCAACAAGCCTCAAAGAGTCTAGGAGAATGTCCTTTGGGCAGATAACAAAATACTGAAGCTTTTTGGTAAGTCACATCAGCTCTATGTTCCCAGTCACAATAATGAAGCAAATAAATTAATTTTGCACCTTCTGTGTAAGAGGAGGCTCGATTATGTTTTGGGACTCTTTTGCGGCATCTAGCACAGGGTGTCTTGAAGCTGTGCAGGGTACAAGGAAATCTCAAGACTATCAAGGCGTTCTGGAGCAAACTGTGCTGTCCAGTGTCAGTAAGCTTGGTTCTGAGCCACAAGTCATGGGTCCTCCAAAAGAACAATAACCAAAATCACACAGCTATAAATATACGAGAATGGCTAACAGCAAACCAGTGGGCTTTTCTGAAGTGGTCTTCTATGAACCTTGTTCTAAATCCTATTGAACATCTGTGGAAGGAGCTGAAACATGCAGTCTGGAAAATACCTTTCATACCTGAGACAGCTGTTTGCTTACAAGGAATGGGCCAAAAGACCTGTGGCCAGGAAAAGTCTCATGGGTCATTGGAAGTTACAGAATCATTTGTTTGCACTGATTACATATATAGGTTGAACAATAAAATATTAAGAAAAGGGTATCATTTTTGTCCAAGCCATTTTCATGACTTTTTTTTATTTACTATTAGACCACAAGTCAAAAGCAATGTCTGATTTTCATTAGTTGATATTCAGTAAATTTAAATTGAAAATTACTTCTATTTGTTTCAATTTATTTCAGTGACCAGTGCGTTTTTTATCTTTACCAGAAGGGTTTCAAGAATTTGAAATCATAATTTTTTTAGATAATTAAAAATTATTAATTTATGAAATTATTTTTCTGTGAATTTTTGTGGACACTTCTGTGAAACGTCTCTAGTTGCTAGTGATATACAGCTCTAAAAATTAAGAGACTACTTCCAAATGTTCAGTTTGTCTAATTTTTCTCTTTATAGGTATATTTTTGAGTAAAATGTAAATTGTTCTTTTAGTCTACAAACTTCTGACGTCCCCAAATTTCCAAGCTATAAATTTTGTTTTTCTTTCTGGAAAGGAGAATTGGTCACAATTTAAAAAAAAGTGCTTTCAGACCTCAAATAATGCAAAGAAAACAAGTTCATGATCATTTAGAAACAACAATACTAATGTTTTAACTCGGGAAGAGTTCAGAAATCAATATTTTGTGGAATAACCATGATTTGTAGTCACAGCTTTCATGATCCTTGGTATGCTTGCCACTAGTCTTTCACACTGCTTCTTGCGCAAAAATGTAAGCAGTTCTTTGTTTGATAGCTTGCGACTATCCATCATCCTCTTGATTACATTCCAGAGGTTTTCAATGGGGTTCAGGTTTGGAGAATGGGCTGCCCATGACAGGGTTTTGATGTGGTGGTCTCTTAATTTTTGCCAGAGCTGTATATGGCTGCTGCCATTCAACAATTTATTAATACATATGTTTCATAGAATTGTACATAAAAAAAATCTCCCCAACTTCACGAATATCAAAAGCATATAAACTTTTATGAATCTGTTTATGTTCAGAAATGTGACAGTATTCTGCACATCATATTTTACTCTACCTATATTCTACATATGTAAAGTAAGTGGTCATCTACATAGGGCCCAATACATCAATACATTATTCACACTGACTTTGATGAGATGTGCAGGAGTCAGATGTTTCTGATTCATGAAGAGACTTATGCCTCTTCGTGAATCTGGAAAATGCCACTGCTTGTCATGATTTGCAAATCTACCAAGACCCGGCCGTCCCTCTATACTTTTATCTCAAACAAGGAGAAGACTGATCAGAGATGCAGCCAAGAGGCCCATGATCACTCTGGATGAACTGCAGAGATCTACAGCTGAGGTGGGACAGTCTGTCCATAGGACATCAGTCGTACAGTGCACAAATCTGGCTTTTATGGAAGAGTGGCAAGAAGAAAGCCATTTCTCAAAGATATCCATAAAAAGTGTCATTTAAAGTTTGCAATAAGCCACCTGGGAGACACACCAAATTTGTGGAAGAAGGTGCTCTGGTCAGATGAAACGAAAATCGAACTTTTTGGCAACAATGCCAAACGATATGCTTGGCGTAAAGGCAACACAGCTCATCACCCTGAATACCCCATTCCCACTGTCAAACATGGTGGTGGAAGCATCATGGTTTGGGCCTGCTTTTCTTCAGCAGGGACAGTAAAGATGGTTAAAATTGATGGGACGATGGATGGAGCCAAATACAGGACCATTATTGAAGAAAACCTGTTGGAGTCTGCAAAAGACCTGAGACTGGGACGGAGATTTTTCTTCCAAAAAGACAATGATCCCAAACATAAAGCAAAATCTACAATGGAATGGTTCAGAAATAAACGTATCAAGGTGTTAGAATGGCCAAGTCAATGTCCAGACCTGAAACCAATCAAGAATCTGTGGAAAGAGCTGAAAATTGCTGTTCACAAACTATCTCCATCAAACCTCACTGAGCTTGAGCTGTTTGCCAAGGAAGAATGGGCAAGAATTTCAGTCTCTCGATGTACAAAACTGATAGACATACCCCAAGTGACTTGCAGCTGTAATCGCAGCTAAAGGTGGCGCAACAAAGTATTAAGTTAAAGGGGCCGAATAATATTGCATGCCCCACTTTTCAGTTTCTGAATTTCCACAAAAATGTAAAATAACCAATAAATTTCGTTCAACTTCACAATTGTGTTCCAATTGGTGTTGATTCTTCACCAAAAATTTACATTTGGTATCTTTATGTTTGAAGCATATGTGGGAAAAGGTTGAAAAGTTCCAGGGGGCAAAATACTTTCGCAAGGCACTATAAATCTGCGGGTAAAATGATCTGCATTTTATCTGCGGATTTAGTGCGGATTAGCCTGCGGATTTGCCCTGCGTTTTGACAACTGCAGATTCCTATAATGGAGCAGGTGTCAAACCGCTGCGGATTCCGCACAAAGAATTGACATGCTGCGGATTTCAATCCTCGCGAAAAAATCCGCAGCATGTGCACTGCGTTTTTCAAATTACATAGACTTTAATGCTACTCTACAACGCAGCAGAGTCTGCTGCGGATCGACAGGGCCAAATCCGCAGCATGTGCACTGCGTTTTTCAAATTACATAGACTTTAATGCTACTCTACAACGCAGCAGAGTCTGCTGCGGATCGACAGGGCCAAATCCGCTGCAGATCCGCAGAAGAATCCGCAACGTGTGCACACAGCCTAATGGCACCGACCTGACACTGTAGGCTACTGTGCACAATTCTGCCGACAGGTTCAATGTAATGTTGATTTAGACAGTCATTCTGAATATTCAGTGAACTTTGCAGTAAGCTACCATGTGTATTTATGAATTTTGACTCAACATCTATTTCTCTCAGTTGGCTATTCATGTTTTTAGTTAACTTCTGCTTGTTCATCCTCTAATTTCATTTACTTCTTGGCTTAGATCATCGGATAACTTTTTGTGTGCTGAAAATATTTGTGTATAGACATACTCCTGGCTCTATGGCTTCAAGTGAATCCTGCTCCGCTTGACAGCCTACCATCCTTCATACACATTTCTCCTGGTCTGCGCTGATTCCTGTGATGTCCAGCAAATCTTGTCCACTGTGTTGTTGCCTTCAGTCCGTTTTGCTCCCCCTGACATATGACTTTGATCAGTATTCCCCAACTGCAGTCCTCAAGAGCCACCAACAGGTCATGTTTTCAGGATTTCCCTTAAAATTGCACAGATGAGATCTGCTCACCTGCACAGGCAATAATTCTGGGTGATACTAAGGAAATCCTTAAAACCTGACCTGTTGGTGGCTCTTGCGGACTGGAGTAGGGGAACCCTGTCTTAGATAATCTACCTCACCAGGATAGCCCATAACAAACAAGGTGATACCACAAATATATAGTTTATATATTTATACTTGTTTATATATTTATACTTATTTATTATATTTGTTCCTGTTGTAGGATAAGATTCCATTAAAATAAACATTTTAAATTTGTGTTTGCTGTTTTTTTTTCAGAGACAGAGTTGTATGAGGACTTGTTTTTGCAGGACAATCTGTAATTTTAATTGGTATAATATAGCTAGTGTCTTTTTGACGGCTTTTTATTCAATTTTTTTAGGTGAAATGACAAAAAAGCAGCAATTCTGGCTTTTTTATGACATTTTGCTTTTCTCGTTATGGTTATTAAGGGCACGAAGATACCAAATATGTGTGGTTTTGTTTTCCAAAAATAAAAGACAGAAACAGAGAAAAGGGCTATTAATGTTTTTGCACGAGTTTTCTGTTTTTGTAATTTTGTAAACACTTTTTTGTTATACTTTGCTGTTGTGATACACAGAAAATCTACACTGCTCAAAAAATAAAGGGAACACTTAAAAACAGAATATAACTCCAAGTAAATCAAATTTCTGTGATATCAAACTGTCCACTTAGGAAGCAAGACTGATTGACAATCAATTTCACATGCTGTTGTGCAAATGGAATAGACAACAGATGGAAATTATTGGCAATTATCAAGACACACTAAATAAAGAAGTGGTTCTGCAGGTGGGGACCACAGACCACATCTCAGTACCAATGCTTTATGGCTGATGTTTTGGTTACTTTTGAATGTTGGTTGTGCTTTCACACTCATGGTAGCATAAGATGAACTCTACAATCCACACAAGTGGCTCAGGTAGTGCAGCTCATCCAGGATGGCACATCAATGCGAGCTGTGGCAAGACAGTTTGCTGTGTCTGTCAACGCAGTGTCCAGTATTCTGAGAAGTTAGCATGGCAGGGGACAATGTGGACATATAGAGTGTAAGGAAAAGCAGAAGAGAAAAGACAGCCATGGTATAGGCTGTAGTTCATAAGGGTGGACAGTGTGGTAATTAAATCTGATAATGGCAGTGTGGTGGTTATAGCTGATAATGGTTGACTGTGTGGTAGTTATAGATCATTATGGCAGACAGTGTGGCAGATGTAGTTCAAAAGCGCAGAGAGTGTGGAGTCCATATCCATAGGAGGCTTATTTAGGAAACAGTATGGAGAGATATTTTTATGTAGATGGCATTTTAATAAAACTATTACTATTATGTACTATTATGTATTATGTAAAACCAGGGGAAGAGTCTTGAGATCATTTGCATATTCCCAGTGCCTTCTGGGATAAGTGAAGAGTCTCCGCGAGCTCAACGATCACTGGGTTTTGGCCGTTGCAGCTGAAAAGAGGAAATCGGAAAAACCGCGCGCCTATCGGCGTGCGAAATTTGGCTCATCTTTCATCGTTTTTAAGAAATCTCAAGATGGAAGAGGCCAGGAGCCATTTGGTGAGCTGCATTTCTTGCTACATGTTCATAGATTTACCAGTGGAAAAGCCAAACTTCACATGCCACAAATGCAAGCTTGTGTCCCTGTTGGAGGAAAAGTTGCAAAATCTCGAAGAGAGGTTAGCTACGTTGAAGATCATTAAGGAAGGTGAAGAGTTCTTGGACAGAGCAGAATTATCTCTTCATGTTACAGAAAGAGAAGAAATTCGAAGTGCACCTGAAGAAACAGAGGAATGGAGACATGTGACCCAGAGAAGCAGGAGGATCAGGAGGCAGTCAGCAACCATACTGCTCAGAAACCAGTACCAGGCTCTCACGCAGGAAAACGATGAAGAAATACATCAGGATAAGACTTTGCCAACAAACAGCAACCTTGTACGCCCTCAGAATCCTCCTGGATGGAGAAAGAAAAATGATGTGAAGAAGAAACGGAGAGTGGTGGTCATGGGGGATTCCTTGCTGAGAGGAACAGAGGCCGCTATCTGCAGACCGGATATAACTACAAGAGAAATGTGCTGTCTTCCAGGTGCAAAAATTAAAGATGTGTCTGACAGGATATCAGGACTCTTCAGACCTACAGATGACTACCCATTCCTGCTACTACATGTGGGGACAAATGACACCGCAAGAAACGACCTGGAAATCATCTGCAGAGACTTTGAAGACTTAGGCAAGAAAGTGAAAGAACTGGGAGCGCAGGTGGTCTTCTCTTCCATCCTCCCAGTGGATGGCCATGGAACAAGGAGGTGGAATAAGATTCTGCAGGTGAACAACTGGCTACGTCGATGGTGCCGTCAGCAACGATTTGGATTTCTGGATCACAGAGTGAACTACTTATACGATGGACTACTTGCTAGAGATGGGGTGCACCTTACGAAGACTGGAAAGCATGTATTTGGAAGTCGCCTTGCTACACTTGTAAGGAGAGCTTTAAACTAGAACAACATGGGAAGGGAAGCAAAAGACCAGAAAAAGCCATACACCTGACAAATGCTATTGAGAACTCTGCTATTAGAAGTGGAAAGGAAGAACAAAGACGAAAGAATCTAATTAATAAAAATATTGGAGAAAGAGAAACCAATCACAAACTAAAATGTTTCTATACTAATGCACAAAGCATGGGCAACAAACAAGGAGAATTGGAACTACTAACACAGGAAAAGAAATATGATGTCATTGGAATCACTGAAACTTGGTGGGACAATACACATGGAATACAAGACTAGAAGGATACAACTTATTTGCAAGAAACAGACTTGATAAACGAGGAGGGGGTGTCGCATTGTATGTTCGAAACGCGTATATCTGCAGAGATTGAAGCTTCAGAGACTGGGAGTTCTGTGGAAACTGTTTGGGTAAGAATACAAGGACAGAACAATGGAAAGGACACCATTGTAGGCATTTACTACAGGCCGCCTGTGCAAGCCGAAGATATAGATGAACTCTTTATGCATCAGATGGCCAAGTTCTCCAAAAAATATGACATAGTTGTCATGGGAGATTTCAACTATCCAGACATTTGTTGGGAATCTCTCTCAGGCAAAACTAACAGGTCAAGGAAATTCTTATTCTCTCTTGCTGACAACTTTATCTTCCAAAAGGTAAGGGAGAAAACAAGGGGAACTGCTACCTTGGATCTAATCCTTATAAACAGGGAGGAAATGGTTGAGGAGGTAAAAGTGGCTGGGACCCTAGGAGGTAGCGACCATGCTATTTTAGAATTTTGGATAACTAGAGGTGGAAGACCTGTGAAGACTCAGACGTCAAGGTTAGATTTCAGAAAGGCAGATTTTAAGGGATTCAGAAAGAGAATTGGAGGGATCCAATGGCTGGATATCCTTAAAGACAAAAATGTCCAGGAAGGATGGGAAATCTTGAAAAATGAAATTCTCAAAGCACAGTTAACAATTCCGAAAAGAGGGGAGAATAGGAAGCATTTAAGGAAACCAGGATGGATGAACACAGAACTTAAGCACATGCTAAAAAGGAAGAAAAAAATGTTTATAAAATGGAAAGAGGGAGGCATATCTAAAGAAGAATATAATGCTGTCTGCAGAACCTGCAGGGCACAAATCAGATTAACTAAAGCTGAAAATGAACTGAGGCTTGCAAGAGATGTCAAAAGCAATAATAAAGGATTTTGGGGATATGTCAAAAGTAAAAGAAAAGTCAAAGATGCTATAGGATTTTTACAGGATGAAAATGATGAAATGGTAAGACAGGATGTTGAGAAGGCTGAACTTTTAAATTCCTATTTTGCATCTGTTTTCTCTCAGAAAGGAAATGCAACATCAACTGTTATTCACTGTCCTATTAAGGGAATAGAAGAATCCAGGATATCTATAAACAGAAAGATAGTGAGGAAACACTTAGCTAACCTAAATGAATTTAAGTCTCCAGGTCCAGATGAATTACACCCCAGAGTACTGAAGGAGATAGCAGAAGAAATTTTTGAACCCCTCTCCATAATCTTTGAAAATTCTTGGAGAACAGGAGAAGTGCCAGAAGACTGGAGAAGAGCAAATGTTGTTCCTATCTTCAAAAAGGGGAAGAAGGTGGACCCAGGCAACTATAGGCCGGTGAGTCTGACTTCTATACCAGGAAAGATCTTTGAACAAATTATTAAACAACATGTATGTCAATACCTGGATAAGAATGAAGTGATTAAACAGAGTCAGCATGGGTTTGTAACTAATAAGTCATGTCAGACTAACTTAATTTCCTTCTATGACGGTATCACTGATTGGGTTGATCAAGGAAATGCTGTAGATATAGTATATCTTGACTTCAGCAAAGCATTTGACAAAGTCTCTCATACAATCCTTATTGAAAAAATGACTAAGTATGGAATGGACAAGGCAACTGTTAGGTGGATTCATAACTGGCTTAGTGATCGGACCCAAAGAGTGGTCGTAAATGGCTGCACATCCAGTTGGAAGAATGTCTCAAGTGGGGTACCACAGGGCTCTGTCCTGGGCCCTGTATTGTTCAACATCTTTATCAACGATTTAGATGAAGGAATTGAGGGTAAACTGATTAAATTTGCTGATGACACAAAGCTAGGAGGGATAGCTAATACTAGAGAAGAGAGAGAGAGGATTCAAAAAGATTTAAATAAACTGGAGAAGTGGGCAGCAACTAACAGAATGGTTTTTAACAGGGAGAAATGCAAAGTACTACATCTGGGCAATAAAAATGAAAAAAGCATATATAGAATGGGAGGAATAGGGCTAAGTGACAGCACATGTGAAAAAGACTTGGGTATACTAATAGATCACAGACTGAATATGAGTCAACAGTGTGATGCAGCAGCAAAAAAGGCAAATGCAACTCTAGGATGTATTAACAGAAGCATACAGTCTAGATCACGTGAAGTCATTATTTCCCTCTACTCCTCTTTGGTCAGACCTCATCTGGAATATTGTGTCCAGTTTTGGGCACCACATTTTAAAAAAGACATCAACAAACTGGAGCAAGTTCAGAAAAGAGCGACCAGAATGGTGACCGGTCTGCAAACCCTGTCTTATGAGGAAAGGTTGCAGGATTTGGGAATGTTTAGTTTGCAAAAGAGAAGACTGAGAGGAGACTTAATAGCTGTCTACAAATATCTAAAGGGCTGTCACATTGTAGAAGGATCAACTTTATTCTCATTTGCACAAGGAAAGACTAGAAGCAATGGGATGAAACTGAATGGGAAGAGACACAGATTAGATATTAGAAAAAACTTTTTGACAGTTAGAGTGATCAATGAGTGGAACAGGCTGCCACGAGAAGTGGGAGTTCTCCTTCAATGGAAGTCTTCAAACAGAGGCTGGACAGACATCTGACTGGGATGATTTAGCGAATCCTGCTTTGAGCAGGGGGTTGGACCAGATGGCCCAGGAGGTCCCTTCCAACTCTACGATTCTATGATTCTATGTGCACAGTGTGCAATGGCTGGGAGACAAGTATTATTTAAGGCACCTCCACCTGCATGGAGGTGCCTGTACAACATTGTAGTTTGTTTCTAACATACTTGCTAGTTCTCAGGTCCCAGTGCTCGTTTCTTAGTATACTTGTCCTATATATCAGCCATGCCTGCCTGCCTCCCTGTCTATAAGATGTGCCTGCCATCCTATCAGCCGTGCCCACCTGCTTGCCTGTCTATAAGCCATGCCCGCCTGCCGGTATATCAGCCGTGCCCGCCTGCATCCACTTGCCTGGATACATCATGCACATCAGTACCTGCCTGCCTGTATGTCTATCGTGCCAGTCACTATACAAGCCAGGATTTGATAGGTCTACCATTCCTAGCTGTGTTCCTGCCTCCTTTGGGTGTCAGGTGCAATCTACCCGAGGTTGATCCTGGTGTAACACCTGGCGTGAGGGATGAGAGAGAATCCATTTTGGATTATAGGTTCAGGACATCTCCATCCACTCCTGGAATGTGCCCCCACCCTTGCGTTCCCCCAGGCCATAAAAAGCAATGCAATGTGTTTCTTTAATAAACTCCAGGAAGCTCTTTGAAGCTTGGTCCCCACTAATTAGCACCAGAGTGTGAGCTCTCTGCAGCTACAGGCAAATTGGATTCTTTGTCTGACTCAAGCTCATGGAGACAGCATGGCACTATACAGTAGGTCACAGCAAGCTCTGAGATATTGAATCTGGAAAATGACCTATAATAACAGAATGCAATATCTCTGAGATGAGCTGAGCACATAATTGGAATCGACATTTCTTCACCCACACGCCCGTGCCCGGCAGCCACCAGGAATTGCATACAGTAGGCATATTTAGTCTCTATGTGCAGATAAAATCCAGCGGAACCCAGTGGCGGTGCCACCAACCCATCCAGAGCTTTATGGGCCATCCACAGTTCTGGACAGAAAATCAAATTCTCAGATATGGGAGGAGAGGCTGCACAAACCCAATGTTGGGCACAAAGTGTTGGAGGGAACAACCTAGGAGATAAGAGACAGCTGCTGAATTTGAGCTTAGTTTTTCTACTGGCAGGATACGTTACCAGACGCAGCCAGGAAAACCACATAACTAAGATTTGGACCTGTGATCCATCAGCGTCTCTCTGTGGTCACATACTGCATAACACAGTAATTACTTTACACACAATTGCCAAAATCAAACAAAATTAGCTCAAGAACTAACAATAGAATTCCACCATCTGGTAACTACATTTAAGTATCAAATCACATGAGCATATAACCAAGTGAATATTGCAAAAAAAAAATCAATTTATTCATAATCAATAAATACAATACTACATAAAAAATATAAATACATACAGAGTACAGAAACAAAAAAGACATGACAGATTGACTCCACCAATTAATTAAAAAATTTCTGCATGGTAAATTCCCTGGTACTCATACAAATCCAACAAGTATATTGCTAAATGCCTTGCCTCAGAGTGTATACTGCCTTGTAAACACAATAGCTCAGTGCGACACCCTTGAGAATCATTAAATACTGCATTCACCTTCCCTATATAGATCCATGCCGCTAGCCACTGAAAAACCCCTCTCTCGGAGGTGTATATAGTAATAGATAGCAGACATGGCTAAGGAAATGGCACCACCGTCACAGTTAGTAACCCAAATGGCATGTAGAGTGACCAAAGAAACTTTACCTGGATCCCAGCAGTGTGAAAACTGAATAAGTGGGAGCCCCGTCATGAACCCTGATGCGCACGTTTCGCCCCGCTTCCTCGGGGGGCGTGTCCAGAAAGTGGGTGTGCTTCCTTTAAATTAGAGTCCTGACCAATGGGGATACTGCCCTAATGAATGTAATTATTCAGCCCGTTTCGAAAGTTGGCGCATGCGCCAATGGAGCACAGCTCCTATGAATGGCAGCATCCAGGCGCGGTCACGGTGGACCTTCCCCAACCCTCTGTGTCATATGACGCGGTCAGAGTGTGTAGTAGCCAGCATGTGAGACCGCTGCCTGTATGTCGCGGGCGCCCACTAGTCCGCGCATGCGCACTAAAAGAAAACCGGGCTGACAGGAATTCAATAGGAATGCCATGGGTCTTTGATGCACTCATCAAAGTCGTTCAATGGTTTTTACTATCAAGTAATATCGCAAGACCCATGGCTGACTTCTTGATTGAGTTGCTGGATTTTGTTTTAAAACATAATGTATTTATTTTTGACAAAAAGATTTTTGTCCAGCAACAAGGGACAGCTATGGGGGCATCTTGTGCACCCTCTTATGCGAATTTATTTTTGGGGTTTTGGGAACGGGAAATATTTTTAAGTGATAGCATTCCTGGGATGAACCGAATCCATAATTGGATAAGTTTCATCGATGATGTCCTTTTCATATGGGAGGGACCAAATGAGGATTTGGATACTACGATGAGAAGTCTCAATGACAACCAATTTAATATTCATTTGACCTACAAATTTGGTCACTCTATTAAATTTCTGGATCTTTTTATTTTAGCTTCAGAAGGAGGCACACTTTCAATTACTGTTTTTCGTAAGGAAACAGCCACCAACTCCCTACTTGATGCCAACTCGTTCCATCCCAAATCTTTGATTCAGGGCATCCCCATAGGACAATTTTTGAGGATCAAGTGTATCTGTTCTGATAGTGACCAGTTTGAGTTACAATCAAAAGAACTTTCGCAGCGTTTTCAAGAATGCGGATACAGCCATAGAAGTACCCGGAAAGGGTACAACAGAGCAAGGAAAACATCAAGGGACGTTCTCTTATGCCAACCACGGAAAAGTCACTTTGGTGACAATAAGGTGAGATTTATTACCCCCTTTCACAACCAGTGGGAGGAATTCAGGGAGGTCCTAAAAAAGCATTGGAAAGTTCTGCTTACAGATCCAATTTTGGGGAAAATGCTTGATCCATTTCCATAAATGGTGGCAAAATGGGCACAAAATTTACGTGATCGTCTAGTTCACAGTCACTTCGAGTCCGATAAAAATAAATCAAGATCTGCAATTCCTGGTTTTTTTTCCCTGTGGCCTGTGTAAGGCTTGTGCCAGTTTGGTGAGACGTAACACTTTTGAGAATCACGATGGTTCAAAAGTGTTTGATATACGGAGGCATATTACATGTGCCTCAAAGGGAGTTATCTACCATGCTTCATGCCCCTGCAAAAAGGTTTATATCGGACTCATGTCACACAAATTAAAAATTCGCACTAGGGAACATTGCCTTGATATTGAAAAGGCCAAAATGGTCACTGATGACGCTACATTGAAAACACTTCCTAGGCATTTAAAAAAATATCATGATTGTAAGTCCTATGGTTTAAAGATAAGAGGCATTGATGTGGTTGTTTTGAATTCCAGGGGTGGGGACATAGGAAAAGAGTTGGCTAGACTGGAATGTAGGTGGATCTATAGATTGGGCACTCTTAGCCCACAGGGTCTCAATTAGAATTCTGGCTTTGAAGCTTTCTTATAGAACATGTATATTTTTATGGAGGTGCATTTGGTATTTCATTTTTTAAGTATCTCAATTTGTGTGTTTTAACATTTATTTTTCCTTGACTATTTTAGGTTGGTGGATATCCACTATATTTTATATCTCATTTTCTTTTCCTTCTTTGTTTTATGCCATATCTTACTTGTACGTTTTTTCTTTCTTTTTTCATGTCCTTTGATATGGGTCATGTGGAGCTGTTCATTCCAGGTGGATATATCTTATGGGAGAAGAATCTATGGGTTGATCTATCTGTATGAAGAATCTGAGAGATGATACAAGAATAATACCCATTATGATAGAACTGTGTCTTTCTCTTTTCCTTGGTCATCATGAGAGAAAATATTTGAGATATTTATTGTATTATATAAATAATTTTTGATGAATTGGGATTGATATACCTTAAAGCTGTGAGACCTAAGGATCTTATTTTTTGTGGTTAAAAATGACATCTTTTTGGATCATGATGGTTTTTTGGTCATCATAACAGATAACTGAAATACCCATAAGATTCATAGAAATTGTATTTGGAGATTGATATCTCACTGGGCATAATGTCAATAGGTTTAATTTAAGTCATTGGGTGATTAAAAATTATTATTTCTATTTTTTTAGTTTTTTATAGCATAATGAGGGTTGTTTGGTTGTCCAGGTTTATGTGTATGCAAATTTTGCACGTTATATCTATTGTTAGACAATCATGTCACCTTGTGGGGTTTATTGAATAGTAAAAATATCCATACAATGTAGGGCACATATTCACTTTATTAAAGCATCTATAGCGATTTATATGCTTGTATTAATATAATTATTTGGATATGCTCTTATATGGTGTATAAACAACATTTTTTGTACATATATTTTTTGCTCATATTATGTCCTTAATTTTGATTTTTGATATATGCTCAGTGAACTTTTTTCTCTGCCATGAGATATTCTCTAAAATACATCTTATATTTATAGTCTCTTAGGTGCAATACATACAGTTAATGTATATATGTATATTAGTTACATGCATTAGTTTTCTTCAGTTGGCATTCCTATTCAATTCCTGTCAGCCCGATTTTCTTTTAGTGCGCGGACTAGTGCGCGCCCACGATATACAGGCAGAGATCTCACACGCTGGCTCCTACACACGCTCTGGCCGCGTCATATGATGCGGAGGGTTGGGGGAGGTCCACCGTGACTGTGCCTGGATGCTGCCATTCATAGGAGCTGTGCTCCGTCGGCACATGTGCCAACTTACGAAACGGGCTGAATAATTACATTCATTAGGGCAGTATCCCCATTGGTCAGGACTCATATTTAAAGGAAACACACCCACTTTCCGGACACCCCCCCGAGGAAGCAGGGCGAAACGTGCGCGTCAGCGTTCATGACGGGGCTCCCCACTTATTCAGTTTTCACACTGCTGGGATCCAGGTAAAGTTTCTTTGGTCACTCTACATGCCATTTGGGTTACTGTGACGGTGGTGCCATTTTCTTAGCCATGTCTGCTATCTGTTACTATATACACCTCCGGGAGAGGGTTTTTTCAGTGGTTAGCGGCATGGATCTATATAGGGAAGGTAAATGCAGTATTTAATGATTCTCAAGGGTGTCACACTGAGCTATTGTGTTTACAAGGCAGTATACACTGAGGCAAGGCATTTAGCAATATACTTGTTGGATTTGTATGAGTACCAGGGCATTTACCATGCAGTAATTATTTAATTATTTGGTGGAGTCAATCTGTCATGTCTTTTTTGTTTCTCTACTCTGTATGTATTATATTTTTTTATGTAGTATTGTATTTATTATGAATAAATTGATTTTTTTTTCAATATTCACTTGGTTATATGCTCATGTGATTTGGTACTTAAATGTAGTTACCAGATGGTGGAATTCTATAACACGGTAATTGCAACCTATCTATACCCTACCTTTGTACTATACTCTAGACTGTATACTTGTATATTGTTCTTGTAAATATATGCCTGTATATTTCAGTGCACATTTTTGGCGATTAAATATAAAATTAATCTTGGGCTGCTCTTTTATCTCGATTCTGAATCCCCATGTCCACACGCTCGGTTTGTCAATTGTATGCTACCCGAGTTGGTTTCTGACCTGATACAAGCCTGTTGTCAGACGGGGCTTATGTCGAACGAGGAACTAATGGCAGAATACCATACTGTTTAGTGAGGAATTCTGGCAGTGGTGACCGGGAGGTTTATATATACAGTGGGGAAAAAAAGTATTTAGTCAGTCAGCAATAGTGCAAGTTCCACCACTTAAAAAGATGAGAGGCGTCTGTAATTTACATCATAGGTAGACCTCAACTATGGGAGACAAACTGAGAAAAAAAAATCCAGAAAATCACATTGTCTGTTTTTTTTTCATTTTATTTGCATATTATGGTGGAAAATAAGTATTTGGTCAGAAACAAGCAATCAAGATTTCTGGCTCTCACAGACCTGTAACTTCTTCTTTAAGAGTCTCCTCTTTCCTCCACTCATTACCTGTAGTAATGGCACCTGTTTAAACTTGTTATCAGTATAAAAAGACACCTGTGCACACCCTCAAACAGTCTGACTCCAAACTCCACTATGGTGAAGACCAAAGAGCTGTCAAAGGACACCAGAAACAAAATTGTAGCCCTGCACCAGGCTGGGAAGACTGAATCTGCAATAGCCAACCAGCTTGGAGTGAAGAAATCAACTGTGGGAGCAATAATTAGAAAATGGAAGACATACAAGACCACTGATAATCTCCCTCGATCTGGTGCTCCACGCAAAATCCCACCCCGTGGGGTCAGAATGATCACAAGAACGGTGAGCAAAAATCCCAGAACCACGCGGGGGGACCTAGTGAATGAACTGCAGAGAGCTGGGACCAATGTAACAAGGCCTACCATAAGTAACACACTACGCCACCATGGACTCAGATCCTGCAGTGCCAGACGTGTCCCACTGCTTAAGCCTGTACATGTCCAGGCCCGTCTGAAGTTTGCTAGAGAGCATTTGGATGATCCAGAGGAGTTTTGGGAGAATGTCCTATGGTCTGATGAAACCAAACTGGAACTGTTTGGTAGAAACACAACTTGTCGTGTTTGGAGGAAAAAGAATACTGAGTTGCATCCATCAAACACCATACCTACTGTAAAGCATGGTGGTGGAAACATCATGCTTTGGGGCTGTTTCTCTGCAAAGGGGCCAGGACGACTGATCCGGGTACATGAAAGAATGAATGGGGCCATGTATCGTGAGATTTTGAGTGCAAACCTCCTTCCATCAGCAAGGGCATTGAAGATGAAACGTGGCTGGGTCTTTCAACATGACAATGATCCAAAGCACACCGCCAGGGCAACGAAGGAGTGGCTTCGTAAGAAGCATTTCAAGGTCCTGGAGTGGCCTAGCCAGTCTCCAGATCTCAACCCTATAGAAAACCTTTGGAGGGAGTTGAAAGTCCGTGTTGCCAAGCGAAAAGCCAAAAACATCACTGCTCTAGAGGAGATCTGCATGGAGGAATGGGCCAACATACCAACAACAGTGTGTGGCAACCTTGTGAAGACTTACAGAAAACGTTTGACCTCTGTCATTGCCAACAAAGGATATATCACAAAGTATTGAGATGAAATTTTGTTTCTGACCAAATACTTATTTTCCACCATAATATGCAAATAAAATGAAAAAAAAAACAGACAATGTGATTTTCTGGATTTTTTTTTCTCAGTTTGTCTCCCATAGTTGAGGTCTACCTATGATGTAAATTACAGACGCCTCTCATCTTTTTAAGTGGTGGAACTTGCACTATTGCTGACTGACTAAATACTTTTTTTCCCCACTGTATATATCCCCATCCTGGACTGGTGATGCATATCCCCCCTCACTGGGAGCACCTCAATAACTTGTACCTATAAGGGAAGCCTTCCTGCGACTATTTGTTTCGGTGCAGTTCCCTGACTGACCTGGGGCAAGTGGTGGCGCCAGAGAGCCGATCCCTGCTGGGTCCTTCTCTCAACTCCCCTAAGGTGAACGAAGCCGACACCCCCTTCCCCTGTACCATCTGTCACACCTGGTCCTGTCTCCCTCGTCCCTCTTCGGATCGCGGTGGTGGAACCACCCTGTTACATTGATGATGGTTCTGGTGCCTCATTTATGAACTATTGATGGCTCTGGTGTTCTATTTATGTACTTATGATGATTTTGATTTCCTATTCATGCACTGATGATAGTTCTGGTGATGAATACAGCATCAGAACAACCATCATTACTTGAATGTAACCAAAACTACCATCAGTACAATACAACACCAATTACCACATTATTAATCTTGCTGGCATTTTTTGGTGAAAAAGTTAGCAATTTTAGTGTAAGTGGTCATTAGAGCTTGTTATCTGATCCATTGGAGGGGGAGGATGGGGTGCGCTAGGGTTCCTGTTACCTTAAGGGGGTTTTACACATAGCGATATCGCTATAACATCACCGATTTTGTGACGTTATAGCGATATCGCTAGCGATATCGCTATGTGTGATACTTACCTCCAATCGGCTCCCCCGCTGTCCATCGCTGATCGCGCGAGAATGTCCGGCTCCATTTCTCGTCGTCAGCTTCATGCTGTGACGAGTGACGCGTGGAGGCGGGCGGGAGGACGTCAGGATCGCTATGTGTGAAAAGTGAGTATTGTGCGCTGCGTTGCTGCTGCATCACTGTGAGATCTGCCTGTGTGACAGCTCACTAGCGATCATTTAGCGATGCACCAACGATCCTGACTGGGTCAGTTCGCTGGTGCATTGCTAAATGTAAAAGGGCCTTTAGTCTCTGACCCATTCCTTTGCTTGGGGGCTGAGGGTTCATCGGAGGGGGGGACACCATTGGCTTCATCTGTCTAGGGCACCAAAATACCTTGTCCCGGCCCTAGACAGGAAAATCGCAATTAATCTTTATTATCCCTACAACCTGTCAACTCCCTTTTCTTTCCTCCTACACACTGGCTGAAGTCAGAAGGGGGGTTATATTAACAGTCAGTATCTCAGACAGGATCACAGCTACGGCAGTGATTTAGGACTTACAGTATGTTAAGGCCCCTTCATATGTATGTGTTTATGGCACATGTCACATCCATTTTTTCACGGATATCACACATACCCATTATAACTTATGGTGATCATCATGTGTTCATGTGAACCACACAGAGGCATGTCCGTTTTTGCAGCAGCCCGTGGACAAGCGCCAATAGAAGTCTATGGGTCCGTGAAAAAAACCTACAGCACACTGATGGTATCCATGTGCCATCTGTGTACTGTATATGTTTAACATTGCAAAGTATAGGAAAGCTTTGTAATTTCATCCTGGTGGTGATGACACCAGTACTGTTTTTTCCGGTACTAGTTTTATATGGATGAGTGATGTGAGCCTAAAGCTTAGATTAAGCTCACATTTACAACTCTCATTTAAACTCCTGATATCTGGGGCTGGATCGAGACTGTAGCTGCGACTCCTGTCCAGTTGTAAAGCTGAGAATCTCTCTGCTGTAGCAGCGATCCAAACTGAGCTATTGCTATGAATAACCACGGCATATCAGACATACCCATGGCTGCTGAGCTGCCAACCTACAAAGGCATGTGTGACACATTCACAGGAAAAGAGTTAGCCCCTTCATGAACAGGAAATTTTACATACTGACCTTTCCTCCCCTTCTTCAGAGAGCCATAGTTGTCAGTATACATCTATTTTTCCGTCGACACACCGAATGAAGTCTTACTTCTTGCCAGAAAAGTTGTAGTTTAGAATTACTGCATTCACTTTACATCATAATGTAATGAAAAATGAAAAGAATATGGTGAGCTGAATGGTGAAAAAATTACAATTCCGCCATTGTTTGGGGGGTTTTGTGGTGTTGATTGTGAGGTAAAAATGACCTAAAATATGATTGTTCAGGTCAGTATGACTATTGTGATACCAAACTTCAAGTGTTTTTTCACTACTAATTTCACCCCCTTCATATGTCCTACTCCTAACTCTTTCTAACTATGAGTTTTCTAATATTCTCCAATTACCTGCCCTGCTCCTGTAAGCTCATCTCTATGTGGCTCATCTAGTCTTCTGCTGTGATTTTTGCTTTGCTACTTCTGGTATGGAACTGGAATTGGACTAACTGAGTAGTGCACGTCATTGGTGGTGGGCAGGGCTATCGATCAGTGAGTGAAAGCACCATGAGCAGGCATGCTCAGATCAGACTTTATCATCCCCCTCTGCCTATATCCTGCCAAACTAATCAATGTAAAGAGCAGAACACAGCAGCCCTGTACATTGCTTAGTGCCAAATAATGCATTTTATCTCAAACTCATGAAAGTGCAGTTCTCGACAGTTGCCACTAAACAATGAACGTGGCTACTGTATTTCGAACAGTGTGCCCAAAATGCAGTTCACATCCACATGTATGGCACTACTGTAGTGTTGAGAAACCACTTAGTCCAGTACTTAATTGTAAGAAACTGTCAGCTTTTTTTACAACAAACTGAGCTGGCAGGAAAATGTTTTATGAACAGGGAAACCTTTAAATTAAATTTATATGGTTGTGAAAGGGTTAAGTAAGCACTTTCCTATTTATATTTCTTCCATATGGAAACAAATGCCAAGTATACACATATAACACAAGCTAGTTTGGCAGAATTAGTAGCACACATTAGTATACAACATTTGAAGCACAACGTTAATAAATGTACTATTTCTAATTAAAAAGGTAATTTTAAAAGGTAAAATAAATATCCTTTTGTTTTCAATACTACATAATAAAAATAATCTATAAATATACTCTGTACACTGAAATGTAGAGCAGAACTAGTGTATTTATTTAAGGTAGAACATTTACAGTTCTGCCACTGAGCAAAATAGGTCTTAAAGATACTTAAGCTCACAAGAAACACCTAAATCCTTCAAAGGTCAAGACAGCAACAAATCAAACGTAAGACTAAATATGTCTCAAGGAACGTAAACACGTATCTGTAGGATCTGTTTTTATTTGTTATAAGTGATGGAGCTTTTGTTTACATTCCTCCGCCTTTCATTGATTGTTTTTATTTTATGCTTTGCTGCCACTGTAGTCAGAAGGGAAGTTGGACATACCTTACTGGCTACTCATGATTTATTATCACAAAATGGCCTGCAGCACACTCAGATCTAAAGCTCTGTTATGAGGTCATGAAAATAGTATACTGGAGAAATGAGGAAGGTGCAATGGGGTGAGTTAGCTACTTCTAAAAAAGCAATTCTTGGCAGATGAGTCACATTTCTAACAAATTAGTAATGATGTATAACTATCCATATATGAAATGCAGCCTTTGTTGCTTTTTTTTAGCTTATATCTTTGCAAAACACCCTATAATCACATATGCCACTTGTGAAAAGATGCAGCAGTCAGAAGTTACATGGAAATTAATACGAATTTAATCCATTGCACTGATAACTGTGCACAGTCTAGGTCATCTCTGGAGTTCTAGCTCTTTTCGTACTATAGCTTGATTATGGGAATCTACTAGTAATGATCAGAAGAAAAATTAAATTAAATGCTTATAATTATGACACATGGTTACAGTCATAAAGCTAACGTGATATGTGGCCCTGGAATTGTTCTGTACAGAACATTGGGTTTGATTACATGATATATTATGATGTGTCCTGTGTGATGCAGATCATGTGATTAGTGTATGATTCCAGGGTTGTGGAGTCGGTAAGCCAAACTTCCGACTCCTACTTCGACTCCTCAATTTCCATGACACCGACTCCAAGACTCTGACTCCCTCATACACGGTTCATGTTTAAGTGATACATTTACTGTAGTAAAATAGTAACATCAGGCTTTTAATAATTATTATGATACAATAATCAAACCATTTAGATAGAACATAAAATATGTTTATTGGAATATAACTTTAGAACAAAAAAACTTTTGCATATTTAAAATCTATTATACACTCTGAAGTGGAAAAAACAATTTTCAACAAAAACGTACTAAATAACATTTGTGCAGTCTATCAATTTGTTCTGAGGATTAGTATGGCCTCCAACAGATCTTCCTTCAAAAATGACCTCAAATCTGACCTAGTGATTTTAAGGCTAGAGAACAACCTCTCTACACTAACTTGGATTGGTGGCAAAGCAGTAACCACATGGGCATCTCTAACAATTTCAGGGTGTAAAGGAATTGCCTTGTGCACTGTCAGGTTTGATGAACGATTGGACTCTTCTACTTTTTTGAGAGCAAGTCAAAAATGTTGCTGAAATACGGTCAATCTGTTTTCTATGGGAGTGGAATCTTTTTCCCTGTGTCCAACGCTTTGCCTGCTCCATGTCATCCAAATACTTTTTGAAATCAAACTCCTCATCTGATGAGGTTGAAGAAACGGCAGCAGCAGCACTGGCAGGACCCGAGTCCTCTTGCTCTTGGCCATCCTGTTGACCACTCATCCTAACAGCTACCTCAATCAGAGCTTCTTTTCCTTTAGCAAGATGTTGATCATCCTGCAATATATGATGACTCGGGTCCACATAAACAGCTGCCAGAAGAATTTTATTTTCTAATAGCAGTGACTCTCTCCTTTTCATTGAAGCAGCAATGCCATCTGCGATTCAACCTCCTTTTTGTGACAGGCAAAACCACAATTGCACTTTTTCCAGCACGTCTCTTCAAGATGGAATCAATTTTAGGGGTTCTGGCAGCAATAGCCAATTTCCCCACTTTACTAATCAGAGATCCAGCATGTCCCTCTTGCAGACTGTCTCTTATTGCCAGCTGCAGAGTGTGCACAATAGGAAAGAGGTGTGAAGCAGCTTCAACAAGATCATCTAATTGTAAGGAATCATTTTGCTGTTCTTCAGTAGTAATATGTTTGTTCCTCCGTTATGGGAACAGGACTGTGGCCTTCCATCTCCAACATACACTACTGTTCAAAAGTTTGGGGTCACCCAGACAATTGTGTTTTCCATGAAAACTCATACTTTTATTAATCAAATGAGCTGCTAAATGAATTTAAAATCTAGTCCAGACATTGACAAGGTTTGAAAAAAAGATTTATATTTGAAATAATCATTTTCTCCATCAAACTTTGCTTTCCTCAAAGAATGCTTCCTTTGCAGTAATTACAGCATTGCAGACCTTTGGCATTCTAGCAGTTAATTTGCTGAGGTAATCTGGAGAAATTTCACCCCATGCTTCCTGAAGCCCTCCCACAAGTTGGTTTGGTTTGATGGGAACTTTTTACGTACCATACAGTAAAGCTGCTCCCACAACAGCTCAATGGGGTTGAGATCTGGTGACTGCGTTGGCCACTCCTTTACAGATAGATTACCAGCTGCCTGCTTCTTCCCTAAATAGTTCTTGCATAATTTGGAGGTGTGCTTTGGGTCATTGTCCTGTTGTAGGATGAAATTGGCTTCAATCAGGCGCTGTCCACAGGTTATGGCATGGCATTGAAAAATGGAGTGATAGCCTTCCTTATTCAAAATCTCTTTTACCTTGTACAAATGTCCCACTTTACCAGCACCAAAGCAACCCCAGACCATCACATTACCTCCACCATGCTTGACAGATGGCGCCAGGCACTCTTCCAGCATCTTTTGTTCTTCTGTGTGATCTAAACACCTCAAACTTGGATTTGTCTGTCCATAACCCTTTTTTACAATCTTCCACTGTCCAGTGTGTGTTCTTTTGCCCGTATTAATCTTTTCCTTTTATTAGTCAGTCTGAGATATGGCTTATTCTTTGCCACTATGCCCTGAAGGCCAGCATCCCGGAGTCGCCTCTTCACTGTAGACATTGACACTGGCGTTTTGCGTGTACTATTTAATGAAGCTGCCAGTTGAGGACCTGTGAGGCGTCGATTTCTCAAACTACAGACTCTAATGTACTGTCTTGTTGCTCAGTTGTGCAGCGGGGCCTCCCACTTCTTTTCTACTCTGGTTAGAGTCTGTTTATGCTCTCCTCTGAATGGTGTAGTACACGTCGTTGTAGGAAATGTTCAGTTTCTTGGCAATTTCTCACATGGAATAGCCTTCATTTCTAAGAACAAGAATAGACTGTCAAGTTTCACATGAAAATTCTTTTTTTCTGGCCATTTTGAGAGTTTAATGGAACCAACAAATGTAATGCTCCAGATTCTCAACTATCTCAAAGGAAGGTCAGGTTTACAGCTTCTCTAATCAGCCAAACTGTTTTTAGCTGTGCTAACATACTTGCACAAGGGTTTTCAAGGGTATTCTAACCATCCGTTAGCCTTCTTACACAGTTAGCAAACACAAAGTACCATAAGAACACTGGAGTGATGGTTGTTGTAAATGGGCCTCAATACACCTATGAAGATATTGCATTACAAACCAGACATTTGCAGCTAGAAGAGTCATTTACCACATCAACAATGTATAGAGTATATTTCTGAATCATTTAATGGTAGCTTCATTGGAAAAAAAACTGTTTTTCTTTAAAAAATAAGGCCATTTCTAAGTGACCCTAAACTTTTGAACGGTAGTGTACATGGACAGCATGGTGGCTCAGTGGAGAGCACTGCAGCCTTGCAACACTGGGGTCCTGGGTTCAAATCCCACCAAGGACAACATCTGCAAGGAGTCTGTATGTTCTTCCCTTGTTTGCGTGGTTTCCTCCGGGTACTCCGGTTTCCTCCCACACTCCAAAAACATACTGATAGGGAATCTAGATTGTGAGCCCCATTGGGCAAATGGTAAAGCGCAGCAGAATATGTTAGCGCTATATAAAAAAAAGGTTATTATACTGAATGTGAAATGTTCTTTTAGCCTGTTCACCTTCATTTTTCTCATTCATCAGTTTAATTGTAATTATCATGTTTGAAGCATTATCAGTTACAATAGCAAGAATCTGTTCTTGGGTGAGTTCATAATCTTGCAGAACTTTTCCCACTAAGGTCTAGAGAAACTGGCTGCTGTGATGAGCTTTAGTATCTTTTACTGCCAGCATCTTAGTAACATTTTTTGTTGTCACAAACATATTGAACGTTAATAGCAAAATAGTTCACACTGTGACATGTGCAGGTATCCATTTAAAGAAACACAAAGCATCTCATGAGTCTTATTAAGATCTTCCTTTTGGTTAACGGCTTCTTCAATCACTAATTTTCTAATACTTTCTTTTTCCAGAGAAACACCAAGTTTGCTGGCCATTTCTCCATTAAGAGCTGTAAAAGCTGGTCGAACAAATAATGATAATGGTACACTGTCCTTCACAACAAGCTCGATGAGCTGTCTTTTAAACACATCTGCTGTCATTGTTACAGTAACTTTGTCAATTACAAAATATCTTGTAAGTGATGTTTGAGACCCTCTTTCCTCCTCCGTTGCCTGGCGGGAAGTCCTGGACTCTGGTTTCTTAGTGCTGCTGTGATCTTTTTCAATCACAGCTTTGTAAACTTCTGGGTGGCAGTGTTGTAAATGTCTTTTTAGATTGGAAGCTCTTGAAGGAACATTTTTTTATCACTGCCTGAGTATGCAATGATTTTGGCATCACAGCATTTGTTTTAATCTGGGTCACTTATACACTGACACACAAAATGTTTTTTATCTTGAGTCGCTGTGAAATGCTTAAATACAGCAGACTTCATAAGATGCTTCTTAGACATTTTGCAATTATGTAAATTCTCTCTAGAAATAACTTTCTCCTGTAAAAAAAAAGGTATATTGTAATTCATGCATGAATAGGGGATCATGCACTGTATAATTTAGGATAGAAATAAAATAATCTTTGCATAAATCAATAGGACAGATGATAAGTATAAACTTTGTAAAATATGTTGTTAGACAGCTTTACTCTGAACTTTCAATGTCAGGCTTGTCACAGGATACAGCTAACTAAATGCTTCACATCATATTTCTTTACAGTCTATGAAGAGGGGAGGAGGGAAGGAGTATGTTTGTGCTGAATCATATCCCAGAACACACACACAAATATATATGTCATCATCGATCCTGTTACTGTATTTCCAAATTTGAGATGTTAGAAAAGTTTTTTCCCTTATATTCTATGTATAATGTATATGTCATCAGAGCAGCTAGTTTCTTCAAACAGGCACTAAGAGGAAAAACAAACTAAAACATCAAGCATACAGAGACAACATATACTGGACTATTGATTTATGCACAATTTAAAGTTTAGATATGCTATAAGAAATTCTTACCTTAATCCTGCTTTCCTGTTCACTCCACAAGTTTTGAGATTAATGCAGTCATTCCTTCTGTGTGTTTGTTAATTTTTCCCCTTATCTGTAGAGGAAGAGCTTCACTACTTATCATGAACATAAACTGCAGCACAGATTCATCTCAGCTAAAAATCTACACACCTTAGATCAGGAATAGGTCAGACATTTATAGGACATTTCATAACTTTCCAAAATTCTTATGAAAAAATATTCCCCACAAACTGCATTGAACTACTGTACCAAATTTATTCTATATTTTAGGAGTCGGTCCATTTTATACCAACTCCACCAAAATGGTCTCCGACTCCACAGCCCTGGATTTAACTTAGTGAGAGATAATTTCGTCCACTGTCACTTTATGTGCTAAAAACTCTGAACGCTTCAACAAATTCCAGTGATTCAGAGACTGGTTTTTTTGTGACATATTGTACTTCATATTAGTGGTAAACTTTGGTTGATATGATTTGAGAATACTTAAGAAAATATTGAAAATTTGACAAAAAGTTAGAAAATGTCACAATTTTCAAACTTTACATTTTTATGTACTTAACCCCTTAACGTCCACTGATGGACATATCCCGTCATTGGCAGGATGTCAGATTCCGCACCAGGATGGGCTATGTCCATCATGCATTTAAATTGTCACTGCATGACAGGCACAGGAAGAGGTGTAGGGACCCATGTCGTTGGTCCCTGCACCCAGATCGCTGTGATCGGTCAGTCAATCTGACTGATCACAGCATGATCGCGCAGGAGACGCCAAAATATTAGCACCTTCTGCCCGATCAGTGCAGCAGCTCAGCTCTGCCAGTGGCTGAGCTTCTGTACTAACAGCCAGGAGTGGTGTCAGCGCAGTCCCTGGCTGTTCACCCCCTAAATGCTGCGATCGAGCGTCATCACAGCATTCAGGAGGGAAGCAGAGGGATGGAAGCTCCCTCTGCCTTCAGATCGGCGCCCCCGCGATGATGGCATATTGTTGCATGAAGAACCCCGGGTCACCAAGCTATGAAAAGCTTCTGAGACCATGCACACTGCATGGAGTCAGAACCTTTCAGTATACAGTAGGTGTAATGCACTGCAATGCTAATGCCTTGCAATGCATTATGCCTGTAATCGAAGTAAAAAAGTGAAAGTCCCATAAAGGGACTATGTAAAAAAGTAAAAAAAATTACAAAATAATAATTATTATTATAATAATAATACACTAATATGCATTTTATGTAAAAAAAAAATAAACCAAAAAAGTGGACGTTTGGTATCACCGCATTCAGAACCTGATCTATATAAAAATGTCACACTAGTTACCCCCTTCAGTGGACGCCGTAAAGAAAAGTTGCAAACTATGCTTTATCATACCACTTAGAAAAAGTGGAATAAAACGCGATCAAAAAGATGAATGTAAATAAAAATGGTACCGCTGAAAATGTCACCTTGTCCCGCATAAAACAAGTTGTCACACAGCTCCATCAGCGGAAAAATAAAAAAGTTATAAGTATAAATGTAACCAGCTACTGATCACTTTAAAAAACCCTAAGATGAGAGATCAAAGGTTATATGCCATTGGAGCTGATTTATCAGGAACAGACCAAATAGGACACTTCTACATAGAACTTCAGAATAATACCAAACCATGACCTAAGGAAGATATGCTTGAAAGAACCATAATAGAGTCCATGGGAGACACAGTTAGATTTTCTAACCTAACTAATGAAGATAAACTAGCTCTATAGACAGGCTACGAGTTGAATGAATGGTTATAGTGGCTTAAATACACTGCAAAAAGACTTAAAAAACTGTAAAGCTTGTGCAACAACCAGACCATGGTTAGGAATTGTCCCTTTTCCTCTCAATGATCAGGAAGATCCAGAAGGATTAAAGTGTATAATTAAGTTATATAGTAGCGATATCGCTAAAGCGTCACAGATTTTGTGACGCAACAGCGATATCGCTAGCGATCTCGCTACATGTGACACGTACCTGAGACCAGGCCCCCCACTGGATATCGAAGATCGCGCGCGAATGTCCTGGGCCATTTTCTTCTCGCTGGCGCCGACTAGCGATGCATGGACGCAGGCGGAAGTCGCCATCATCGCTGCATGTGACAGGTAAGTAACGACTGCCGACGGGCTGCTGCGTCGCTGGTGAGATCTGCCTGTTTGGCAGCTCACTACCGACCATATAGCGATGCACCAGCGATCCTGACTGGGTCATATCGTTGTCGGGATCGCTGGTGCATCGGTAAATGTAACAGGACCCTTAGACTTATCTCACCTCAGAAATGGAAGGAAAATGCAAAACGTAATCACTTTTTTCCCCCAGTTGAGAAACCGGATATCCCACCACAGGTGATTGCTTATCCTGGTAACTATACTTGTTTTAGTCTCCAAGGGCATGGGCGAGGTGAACTCCAAGACGACTTTTGTAGATAACGGATCAATGTCTCCCACAGGGCCAACTACTCAGCCATATGGTCAAACCAGACTACCCTGAGAGGATAATATGGTGGTTATGCGGTGACAAAAGAATAAGAGCCAGATTACCACACGGTTCCCGAGGAGATTGTGTGGTGATCCAGCTGATCATGCCGTTCCACCTGTAGTCAACAGGGACCTGGCAAAGTTCCAGATGAAAGCATCTCCAAAGCTCTTGATGGACTGATTGCCCTGTCTAATGCATTAGCTGAAAACTCTGGATATGATGACATATTTACTTCCTTGACTGAAGGATCGCTAGGAAAATGGTCCAGATGTTTCACTTCTGTGTTGATATCTGTTGCAATCGTGGCCAATGTGCTAATTGTTTGCGGATGCTGCGCCATTCCATGCAGTAGAGAACTTGTTCAAAGATTGATTGACTCTGCCATAGCAAAAACTAAGTATCAGGTCAGTGAGGTGGAGGGAAAGGGGAGCTAAAGGTACCAGACAAAGGGAGGAGAAAGACTGGGAGAGTGGAGCCGACCCAAGTAAAGTACCTCCTTTTTCTTTGTCTCTTTGGAACATTTGCTTAAGAGCAGCAGTACTACCAGCATCTCCCTGCAGGAGGCAACGCTTATTATATTTCATATATTCTACCTATAAGTTCTCTGATTTTGGTCATATACGCCACCAACTTTAATTGCTTGAGCTTGTTCTGAATTTGATCTCTTTAACCCAGGAACTAATGTAACTGTTTTGTGAAAGCGACATGGCCGACATCATCACATATTAATACTGGAACTCAGAATATCACGGATAAATTTGTGGGTAAAAATACTAAAGGTGGCAGGAGCTCCACACGCACTCAGCCTGGCTCCTCTCCATCAATAACAGCCACTGACACCAATAGTGAGGACGCACAATCCACAGCAAAAGCCATTTTAGACCGATCAATGCCTGAAATAGATAATAGACTTGCAGCTTTTCAATCTTCCTTGGACACGATTGTCTCACAGGTCAATGCTCCGAGATCATATCTTGACGAGGCTGAGCAGAGAATCTCGGATTTGGAGGATGAGACTAAGGATCTTAAGGAAAAGTTAGAAAACAAGGAGAAAGACATCTCTAGCTTAATGGATAAGGTGGATGACCTTGAAAACAGGTCTCGGCAGAACAATTTAAGACTGGTGGGACTTCTGGAGTCATTTCCGCGTTCTGATTTGATAAAAATAACTTTGGAATGGCTACCGAAAATGCTAAATATACAATCAACAGGAATAATAGCCATTCAGAGAGCCCAAAGATTAGGACCTCTCATAGGAGGGTAAAAAGAGAGACCAAGACCAGTCATTTTTAAACTCCTGGACTTCCAGGATAAAGTGCGCATATTGTCGGCATATAGAAAGAAATAATCCTTGTCCTACAAAAACAATAAAATTCTCCTCTTCCAGGATTATTTGGCTGCCTTGGTGGCCAGGCGCAGAGCTTTCAACCCTGCATGCAAACTTTTAGTGGACAAAAATATCCGCTTCGGGTTGCAATATCCTGTGGTCCTGCGCTTCTGCTTGTCTGGAAAAAATTGGATCTTTGAAGACCCGAAGGAGGCTCTAAAGTTTCTTCAGGGAGAGTTTCAAGTGATGCGGTCAGAACATGGAGATACCTGAACTAATGGAGCCAACTTAATTTAATTGTAATGGCGATGTCGCTGTTTCTTATTCTTTATTTTTCATGTTTCTGGGCATGCTAGCCCTTCACATTTTGCTCATCCTGCTTTTGAGCAATGTAGCTATAATTGAAAAGTTGAATTTGCTAAAGTTGTGGGGGTTAGGGTATGGTAGGGTCTCTGTGTGCACAATCATAAATCTATTGGTTTGGGGGGTTTTGCGCCTACTCGCTGGGATGGGCAGAAATCTCATTTATATATGATGATATCTGGGCAACTGTTTCCGCGTATGGGAGTGGGTTAATGACTGACCAAATGACTTCAGAGGGGTCCACGATTCACTCTATCCACTGGTGCTCGTGGAATGTCAATGGGTTAAATCACCAGTTAAGCGATAAAAAACTTATCTTCACAGGATGAATTTTCATATTATTTTCCTAAAGGAAATACACATGAATAAAGGATAATCACCCATCCTTTTACAGTAGGAAATATACTGTGTGCTGAGGCATCATACTCAAAAAAACAGCGGGGAGTAGCCATACTGATCAATAAATGCATTAACTATGACATAGAGGTGCTGGAGGATCCAATGGGGAGGTTTCTCGTTGTTAAGGTTACAATAGAGGGAACAATCTTTAGTTTGGTTAATATATATGCTCCTAACTCCCCAGACTCACAATTTAAAGCCAAGATTAATTTTGGGTGGTGACTTTAACAAGACCCATGACACTTCTATGGACAGGTCCAACGCTCAAACACAACAAACATTATAAGGTAGTTGTATACAATCACTGGTGGACCATTTGGGTTTGATAGACATCTAGAGAGTACAACACCCATTAGAGCAATATTTTTCTCACTACTCCCATGTATATGACATACACGCTAGGACAGATTATTGGCTTGTAGACTCATCATTATTATCAGTACAGCAGTCGGATATTCTAAATATTCACATAGCAGACCATGCTCCTATAACATTCAAATCTAGTCTAATGAACTCAATATATTGTGAGAAAAGGTGGTTGTACCCCATGTACTGCTACCAATCGGACGACTTAAAAAAAAAAAAACCCTTCAGCTTTCCTGGGACGTCTACAAGAATGACAATCGAAATCAATGTGTTGAGACGGATCTATTTTGGGCAGCCTCTAAGGCTGTATTAAGGGGGCAAATTATTTCCTACGTTAGCCACAAAAAGAAAAGATTATAAGAACAAACATTGGTGGTGCAGAAAACACTAACCCAAGCATACAAAGAGTTCAAGGCCAACAACACATCACTAACAAAACTAAAATTTTTAGAGGCCAAAGAGGAAGCAGATACATTGACACACGAGATGGCCCTGTACAATCTGAACTACCAGAAACATAAATATTTCAAGTGGGGTAATAAACCAGGAAAGGTACTTGCCTCCCTCATGAGGCCATACAGAACAGCCACAATAATACATAAAATACAACAACATAATGGCCCTATTCTAATTAAAAATAAGGAGATAGTGAACGAATTTAGATCTCTTTGGGGACCTATATAACTTAGAACCAGGGGGTGGGGGTGAACACACAACATTTTTACAAAATGACGTAGCACCAAAACTTACTGAAAATCAGAGAAAAATTCTTAACTCTCCTATCACTACTGACGAAGTTCTTCAGGTCATTAATACATTAAAAATAGCTAAAGCCCCTGGTCTGGACGGGTTCAGCAATGAGCCTCTGTGGCACCTCATCTTTGTGAAGTATACAACAATGTGGTGGGCGCATTCCTGACAGGTTTAATGAGGCTGTTATCATTGTTCTTCCCAAACCAGGCAAAGATCACATGCAGGTAGATGGGTACAGACCAATTTCATTACTCAATTCTGATTTCAAGATATTTACTAAGATTCTGGCTGGCAGAATGCAAAAAATAATCCCAGAATTAATCACACCCCAACAAACAGGTTTTGTTCATGGTAAATCCAATATATATAACAATAGAATGGCATTGGGAGCCATATCTTTCAGTAGAGCACATAAATGTAAGCGATCTGTTGTGGTCAGCCTGGATGCCGATAAGGCATTTGATAGAGTGGCCTGGGATTACCTGAATGACATACTGGCATTTAGAGGGTTTGGCCCATGGTTCTGTGATGCTGTTAAAGCAATTTATAGAGGTCCGGTGCCCAGGCTGTCCATAAACAACACTGTCGGAGCCATTTAGGATTCAGAGTGGTACACACCAGGGTTGTCTGCTGTCTCCACTATTATTTAATGTGGCGTTGGACCCACTGTTGAGAACCCTCCAGAATCTGTCAGTGTTTAAAGGCATAGCGGTTGGCAATTCCTCAGTAAAAATTTCAGCTTTTGCTGATGACATACTTCTGTTCATCGCCAACCCATCTCAGGCAGTTTCAGTTATAATGGAGGTCCTGGGGGATTTTGGTAGATGTTCGGGTTTCAAGGTTAACTACAATAAATCTGAGGCTTTGGCACTTTTCAAATCTGGCAGGTCGTCTGACCCTTTATTCCCATTTCACTGGAGCCAGGAGTCTATTAAATACTTGGGTATTCAGCTCCTTGCGGACCCATCAATCTTATATAGGATTAATTACAGGCCACTATTTTCATCAATAACAAGCCTCTTAAATTCTTGGAAGCATTTCAAATTATCCTTTTCAGGCTGTTGCCACCTTATCAAAATGGTAGTATTCCCTAAACTGATGTATGCCTTTCATACACTTCCAATCCTACTAAGGCAGACCTCAAACTGTTAAATTCAGTTTTCCAGAATTTTATCTTGGGTGACTCGGGTAGGACACGCATAGGGCTATCTAAGCTACAGGCATTAAGGACAGAGGGGGGAATCAATTTTCCAGACATAAGTAAATATAACGTGGCAGCTAATATTCGGTACACTATAGATTGAATACGGGGAGTCTCTCATCTTACTAATGTAGGCTTAGACCAACAATTATGCCCACATATTTCATTAACCGCCTTGTTGCATTTGAGCAATGAGGAAATTCCAGATGTCAAACGGGAACACCCAACTTTATGGCAGACAATAGTGATGTTTAGGCAATGCAGGAAGCTTTGCAAACTATACAGTCATATGTTAAAGTTTGGGCACCCCTATTAATGTTAACCTTTTTTTCTTTATAACAATTTTGGTTTTTGCAACAGCTATTTCAGTTTCATATATCTAATAACTGATGGACTCAGTTATATTTCTGGATTCAAATGAGGTTTATTGTCCTAACAGAAAATGTGCAATCTGCATTTAAACAAAATTTGACCACTGCAAAAGTATGGGCAACCTTATCATTTTCTGGATTTCAACACTCCTAACTACTTTAAACTGACTTCCTGAAGCACTAGATTGGTTTTGTAACCTCATTGAGCTTTGAACTTCATAGCCAGGTGTATCAAATCATGAGAAAAGGTATTTAAGGTGGCCACTTGCAAGTAGTTCTCCTATTTGATTCTCCTATGAAGAGTGGCATCATGGGCTCCTCAAAACACCTCTCAAATGATCTGAAAGCAGATTATTCAACATAGCTTTTCAGGGGAAGGATACAAAAAGTTGTCTAAGAGATTTAACCTGTCAGCTTCCACTGTGAGGAACATAGTAAGGAAATGGAAGAACACAGGTACAGTTCTTGTTAAGCCCAGAAGTGGCAGGCCAAGAAAAATATCAGAAAGGCAGAGAAGAATGGTGAGAACAGTCAAGGACAATCCACAGACCAGCTCCAAAGACCTGCAGCATCATCTTGCTGCAGATGGTGTCACTGTGCATCGGTCAACAGTACAGCGCACTTTGCACAAGGAAAAGCTATATGGGAGAGTGATGCGAAAGAAGCCGTTTCTGCAAGCACGCCACAAACAGTCGCCTGAGGTATGCAAAAGCACATTTGGACAAGCCAGTTACATTTTGGAAGAAGGTCCTGTGGACTTATGAAACAAAGATTGAGTTGTTTGGTCATACAAAAAGGCGTTATGCATGGAGGCTCAAAAACACAGCATTCCAAGAAAAACACTTGCTACCCACAGTAAAATTTGGTGGAGGTTCCATCATGCTTTGGGGCTGTGTGGCCAATGCCGGCACCGGGAATCTTGTTAAAGTTGAGGGTCGCATGGATTCAACTCAGTATCAGCAGATTCTTGACAATAATGTGCAAAAATCAGTGACGAAGTTGAAGTTACGCAGGGGATGGATATTTCAGCAAGACAATGATCCAAAACACCACTCCAAATCTACTCAGGCATTCATGCAGAGGAACAATTACAATGTTCTGAAATGGCCATCCCAGTCCCCATACCTGAATATCATTGAACATCTGTGGGATGATTTGAAGCGGGCTGTCCATGCTCGGCGACCATCAAACTTAACTGAACTAGAATTGTTTTGTAAACAGGAATGGTCACAAATACCTTCTTCCAGGATCCAGGAACTCATTAATAGCTACAGGAAGCGACTAGAGGCTGTTATTTTTGCAAAAGGAGGATCTACGAAATATTAATGTCACTTTTATGTTGAGGTGCCCATACTTTTGCACCGGTCAAATTTTGTTAAAATGCAGATTGCACATTTTCTGTTAGTACAATAAACCTCATTTGAATCCAGAATTATAACCGAGTCCATCAGTTATTAGACATATGAAACTGAAATAGCTGTTGCAAAAACCAAAATTGGTATAAAGAAAAAAGGTTAACATTAATAGGGGTGCCTAAACTTTAACATATGACTGTATACTAGATTATCCCCATTTCAACCATTCCTAGGTATCCCTGGTTTCTTAAGTGGCTTTCCTCCATCCTATAGAATTCTTGCAGATGAGGGATGCATTCTGGCAATGGACCTACTGGACCTCAGATTCTCTGCTTTCTTTTGATTCAGCATCATGTTTTCCGTTGTTTAATAATAGCCCCTTTTTATTTCTTCAGGCACGTAGTTCGGTCCAAAAATGCATCTCTGGCGCCTGGTGTAGGTGAAGGGGGGAATAGTATGGATTGGTTTCTCAGGAGCACGAGATCACAGGGGGCATCTTCAAGTAGTATTTATTCGTTACTACACAAAAGTTGGTCATGGAGGGGAGAAACACGGGACCTACAAGATGGTCAAAAGATATACCAGGTTCGGAGGAGGGTGAGGGTGACTTCCTGGAGGCCACTATAGCACAAAGGAAAATCCATTCTAAGATGTCTCCCTCAACACCTTGTTCATGTTCTAAATACAAAGCACGAAACACAGAAATCTATCATCTGTGTAGCTGTACAAAAATACAGGAACTCTGGAGAATACATGAGAAACTGCAGGAGATGTGTGGGGTCTCATTCCCACTCACACCACAATGGGCTGTCTTTAGTATACTGGGTGGGTTTCCCAAACATAGTAAGGCTACTCTGACGATTTGGGCCTCGACCACCAGGAAAAGCATAATGCATCATTGGTTGAGCCTGTTGGTGCCGCCACAGTCTCTCATTCACACAAAGGTTATGTTCCTTTTCAAAATGGATTGGCTGGATGCATTGACCAGTAAAAGAAAAAATGTCTGGGAAATATTTGAAAACATGGTCTTTATTCATTCCATTTCTCCCTATGGGGATTAAAAATAAGATGTGCGCTCAATTTGAGAATACTCAATGGTACTTACTACAGCGAATAAGTGGACATACACCAATTCCATAATTTATCTATATAACAGGTGCACGCAGAGAGGATTGGGAAGGGAGTGGGGAAAAGTAGGGGTATTTGGGATAATCTCAATATTAGTTTCTTTAGTGTTAAATTGTTGAGTTCTAGCATATAGAGACCATTAAGGAAAAGAGTGTAAATGTTTTGTTAATGCATGTCCCCTGGACATGTCTCAAATAAGGATTGCTATACCCCTTGACTGTTTTACAATGTTTTACAAGTAACAGATCGGCAGAACGTCTGTCGGCGGTCATTAGAAGCTGCCAAATGTGTCATTCACGTATCCTACAGTCTGGAACATTTATAGATATGGTTCAAGTTCACATATTTTTTACTCTTGTAATTTTGTCTTGAATATATAAGATATGTGCCTAACATGCTTATAGTTCTTTTGTATTTTATCTACCATTAATGCTTGAGAAAGCTATATCACCAATTTGTTTTGTATTGTGTTTGATACTGAAAATTTAAGAGTTATTAAAAAAATATATATCAGGGAACCAGGACTTTGGAATTTAATGAAGGAATGGAAACTTTGGAATTCAATAATGATGCTGAACATAATACTCTTAAGATTATCAATACTCTACTGTTATATGAAGAGCTTCTGTGAAATCTGTCAAAAGAAAATAAAGCTCTCATGTATACAGATAAACAAATTTATTTCAAGATGAAGGAATGTCATAAAAATTGTAATAATGTCCTTTCTCATATATATGATATTGCATGTAATCATTAATAATATCTTATTAGGTATAGTATGACATTTAACCTTCTGAACTTAGAAAAATATTTAGTTAAAATATTGTGCAAACCAGATGTGTGTGTTAACCTTTGTGGTTTTTAGCTAGCTTCCATTTCTAACTTACAATCCAAGGTGTCTTAGCTTGCTTTTTCTAGTATCGTAGATAACAGGATGCTTGCGGTTAAGCTATATGACCATCATATGTGCAGTTACATTTTTATATCTGCATCTCTGTACTTTCTAAGCTAAGGTTATTGTTGAGACATGCCTTTATCTATTTAAATTCATCTATTGATGAAGTTGTATTAGGTCAGACATTAGATTGTGCTGACATTTTTGTTCGGCCTTAATTCTGTCTCCATGCTAGCACGATCAATAAATAAATTATCTCACAAATTCAGGTGTGTACAATATCTAATTGGAAAGAGACTAAACACCACTGACAGTCATAGCTGGGTCTTCCAGCATGACAATTACCCGAACCACAGCCAGGGCAACTAAGGAGTGGCTCCGTAAGAAGCAGTTCAAGGTCCTGGAGTGGCCTAGCCAGTCTCCAGACCTGAACCCAATAGAAAATCTTTGGAGGGAGCTGAAACTCAATGTTGCCCAGTGACAACCCTGAAACCTGAAAGATCTGTATGCATGGAGGAGTGGGCCAAAATCCCTGCTGCAGTGTGCGCAAACTTGGTCAAGAACTAGAGAAAATGTCTGACCTCTGAAATTGCAAACAAAGGTTTCTGTACCTAATTTTAAGTTCTGTTTTTCTAATGTATGAAATACTTATTTCATTCAATAAAATGCAAATTATGTAAAAATCATACAATGCAATTTTCTGGATTTTTTTATTTTAGATTCTGTCTGTCACAGCTGAAGTGTACCTACGATAAAAATTATAGACCTCTCCATTCTTTGCAGGTGGGAAAACTTGCAAAATCAGCACTGTATCAAATATTTATTTTCACCACTGGATATATACACTCACTGGCCACTTTATTAGGTACACCTGTCCAACTGTGTGTTAAGACTTAATTTCTAATCAGCCAATCACATGGCGGCAACTCAGTGCATTTAGGCATGTAGACATGGTCAAGACAATCTCCTGCAGTTCAAACCGAGCATCAGTATGGGGAAGAAAGGTGATTTGAGTGCCTTTGAACGTGGCATGATTGTTGGTGCCAGAAGGGCTGGTCTGAGTATTTCAGAAACTGCTGATCTACTGGGATTTTCACGCACAACCATCTCTAGGGTTTACAGAGAATGGTCCGAAAAAGAAAAAAAATCCAGTGAGCGGCAGTTCTGTGGCCGGAAATGCCTTGTTGATGCCAGAGGTCAGAGGAGAATGGGCATACTGGTTCGAGCTGATAGAAAGGCAACAGTGACTCAAATTGCCACCCGTTACAACCAAGGTAGGCAGAAGAGCATCTCTGAACGCACAGTGCGTCGAACTTTGAGGCAGATGGGCTACAGCAGCAGAAGACCACACTGGGTACCACTCCTCTCAGCTAAGAACAGGCATCTGATGGCTACTTTCAGCAGGATAATGCGCCATGTCATAAAGCTCGAATCATCTCAGATTGGTTTCTTGAACATGACAATGAGTTCACTGTACTCAAATGGCCTCCTCAGTCACCAGATCTCAATCCAATAGAGCATCTTTGGGATGTGGTGGAACGGGAGATTCGCATCAGGGATGTGCAGCCGACAAATCTGCGCCAACTGTGTGATGCCATCATGTCAATATGGTCCAAAATCTCTGAGGAATGCTTCCAGCACCTTGTTGAATCTCTGCCACGAAGAATTGAGGCAGTTCTGAAGGCAAAAGGGGGTCCAACCCGTTACTAGCATGGTGTACCTAATAAAGTGGCCAGTGAGTGTATATTCATTCAACATTGAAATAGGAACACCAAGAAGAAGTAAAAATAAAAATATTGCAGCATTGACAGACATGTAAATGATACGGAAATTATGAAAACATGGGAAAAAAAAATTCAAAACATCTCAATTCATTCAGTATCAAGGATGAGCAAAACATAGAAATAAACACACATCTTGGCATCCCATGAATGAGGTTATTAGTTGTTTGAGCTGTTAGTGCGCCTGTAATGAAAACTAGAGGAGTATGACTACCGTACATTATACTACCCAACACCATAGTACAAGGAGTAGGACTACATTCGGCTACGAGCCAGATATCCAGTTACAGGTGTTCCATTGAACTCATGCCATTGATCTAAATACTATCATGGTGCAGAGCAAGATGGAAATGAAGGTCTACCCTCTTTAGCTATGAGTCCCACTTTTGTTTGGATGCAATGATAGCTGTAGGTTGGTCTGCATATCTTGTGGACAACATCAATGAGAAGCTTACCCAAGGGAACATAAAAATGATCCGTCCAGGAGCTGTTTTTCAATATGATCACACCAGGACACGTTGCTCCTGCTACTTTAAGCAGTCTGTGTAGACTAAACGTGCTACCATTCCAAAAAGAGCTGCCAGCAGGCAATAGATATTGATAATTTGTGTGCATAAGTGCATACATTATGGCAGAACATTCCTCAGGCAGTCATAAAAAGCCTCATTAATAGCATGCTATGGTGTGTTAAGTGTGTGTATTTCTACTTGTGATCTACTTTCTACTTGTGGTGATTAAACTTGATACTGTATAAACTGAGATGTTTTGAAAATTTGCATAAGTTAATTTTAGGAATCTTGTTCACTTTTTTCCTCAGTTTTTGGCGCATGTAAACTATTGATTTTGACAAACAATACAAATTTTGAAGCAAATCTTACAAAAGAAAAAACATTTTTTTACCCAAAGTACACCAATTCTTTACTCTTCGAAAAAAATTTATGAAGGTGTGTGCCAGAATCCACTGGGACACTTTTTATAAATGATTCATTATGTTTGTAACAACCCTGCTGGCATCACTGCATGGCCTCCCAACCCCGCACACCAAGTTACTCACTGCTCCAGGTCATGCGGTGATTTCTGTCTGATGCCAGCTCCATGCGCTATGCCTCTTGTTTTCCTGCTTGCTCTCCATGTTTCCTGACTGTGTGTATAGGGGGGGCAGCGCCTGAACTCTCTGCTTCTTATGCAGTCAGGGGGCAGCGGTCTAATCTGTCCCCGACCAATCACCTGGAGACCTTTACTATATAGGCTCGCCACACCCACTAACCTTTGCCTGTGCAAGGTCTATACTCAGTTAGCTCCTTGCTACAGAAAAAGCTAGGCCCTGTCCTTTGTCTTGCCTTCCTTGAGAGGCTTTACTCCTAGCATTTCTAGTACACTCTGAGTGCCCGCCAGGAGGCTTATATCCTGGTCCCTGTCTTGTCCTAGCTTTGTCTGAGTACTTGCCTGGTACTTCTTTGCTCGCCCTCCAGGAGACAGAATATCCTGGTCCCTCTATCCTTCGGTCCCTGTACCTTGTCTTGTACTGTGTCTCTGTCTGATCTCTGTCTTACCTCTATCTGTCTGTCAGTCTCCTTGTCTGTGGTTCCTTTCCCTGCTGTCTTTCCCTGTGTCCTCCCTGTCTGTACCTTGTACTCTTGCAAACTCTGCCTACCTTGCACTCTTGCAAGCTCCGCCTACCTTGCACTCTTGCAAGCTCCGCCTACCTTGCACTCTTGCAAGCTCCGCCTACCTTGCACCCTTGCAAGCTCCGCCTACCTTGCACCCTTGCAGGCTCAGCCTACTCCGCACCCTTGCAGGCTCAGCCTACTCCGCACTCTTGCAGGCTCAGCCTACTCCGCACTCTTGCAGGCTCAGCCTACTCCGCACTCTTGCAGGCTCAGCCTACTCCGCACTCTTGCAGGCTCAGCCTACTCCGCACTCTTGCAGGCTCAGCCTACTCCGCACTCTTGCAGGCTCAGCCTACTCCGCACTCTTGCAGGCTCAGCCTACTCCGCACTCTTGCAGGCTCAGCCTACTCCGCACTCTTGCAGGCTCAGCCTACTCCGCACTCTTGCAGGCTCAGCCTACTCCGCACTCTTGCAGGCTCAGCCTACTCCGCACTCTTGCAGGCTCAGCCTACTCCGCACTCTTGCAGGCTCAGCCTACTCCGCACTCTTGCAGGCTCAGCCTACTCCGCACTCTTGCAGGCTCAGCCTACTCCGCACTCTTGCAGGCTCAGCCTACTCCGCACTCTTGCAGGCTCAGCCTACTCCGCACTCTTGCAGGCTCAGCCTACTCCGCACTCTTGCAGGCTCAGCCTACTCCGCACTCTTGCAGGCTCAGCCTACTCCGCACTCTTGCAGGCTCAGCCTACTCCGCACTCTTGCAGGCTCAGCCTACTCCGCACTCTTGCAGGCTCAGCCTACTCCGCACTCTTGCAGGCTCAGCCTACTCCGCACTCCTGCGGCTCAGCCTACTCCGCACTCCTGCGGCTCAGCCTACTCCGCACTCCTGCGGCTCAGCCTACTCCGCACTCCTGCGGCTCAGCCTACTCCGCACTCCTGCGGCTCAGCCTACTCCGCACTCCTGCGGCTCAGCCTACTCCGCACTCCTGCGGCTCAGCCTACTCCGCACTCCTGCGGCTCAGCCTACTCCGCACTCCTGCGGCTCAGCCTACTCCGCACTCCTGCTTTTGTCATATTCCACTCTCCTATTCGTACCTGCACATCCTATTTGAACAGGACCCTACCTGTTCCTCCATATTCCATTCCTTCCAGCCAGTACCCGCTCCTGCTGTGTGAACAGGACCCTACCTGTTCCTTCGCACACCACACGTACCTGCCCTGTATCTCAAGCCATGCCTGCTTGCCGTGTCTCAAGCCGTGCCTGCCTGCCGTGTCTCAAGCCATGCCCACCTGCCCTGTGTCTCAAGCTGTGCCCGCCTGCCTTGTGTCTCAAGCCGTGCCCGCTTGCCCTATGTCTCAGTCTGCTTGTCACTTGCACCTGTCCAGGTGTCCTGTTCCCGAGTGGGATCAGCAGCCACAGCCAGACACCACCCTTGAGTGGCACCCGGCAGCTACTTGCCGCACAAGCCTGACCTCACCATCAGAGGCTCCAGTGAAGACCGGGGTAGCTGCCGTAGTCACGCCCCTTCCAGGGTAGTCTGGTTTGTGGCACAGTGGGGCCACAACCCCCCCCGGCTCACGGCAATCAGCCTAGGCGCGAGCGTGACAGTTTGCACAGGCCATGGTCCCCGCTGAGTCCCATGTCCTTTCGCTCTCGGAGCAAGATTAACTTTTTTGCCAGTATGGGCAACCAAATAAATTTACCCGGTCTGAAGCCCAATCCTTCACTGCTCCACCCACCATTGTGGTCTCCAATAGACTGTTTGCTCAACTAGAGGCTGGCATACCTAAAGTTGAACCCCCCTAGGACCCGCCAAGATATGATGGGGATCCTAAGCAGTGTCGTGCCTTTATGGAGCAGTGCTTACGCTATTTTCAATGGCATGCTCCCTACTTCGCCAGCGATCGGGTAAAGGTAGGATTACTAATGTCCTACCTAACAGGAGATGTGTTGCAGTGGCTTAACCATCTCTGGGAAGCAGGGGATCCCATCATCTTGAGCTTACCGGCCTTCCTGGTGGCCTTCTGCAAACCCTTTGGCAAGCCAAGTACAGTGTCTCCTGAAGTCTTCCCCCCCAAGCTTCAAGGAACGGACTGGACGAAAGAAAACTGTGACTGTCCATGACCCATCTGTTCCTCAGCCTGCCAAAGCAGCCCCCCGTGCAAGGTCCAAGAAAAAGGGGCTGGCTAGGTTGTCGCCAGAGTCCAGTCCGGAGAAGGAACATCCTGACGGTCTCTGCCCTGCGAAGCCAAAGCTCCAAAACCTTGCGCCAGTAGGAGAGACTGCCCTTGGTGAGAGTACCTCCTCTCCACGAAAGTCTGTGACTGTTCTGGTGCCTTGTGGGACTTTCAGCCCTGCAGATGTATGCAAGCTGCAAGCCAGATGAAGTCTGTGCGTGGTTCCTGCTCCACCTCTCCAGAATCCATTGAGGGTGTTTGGTGATGGCCGAGCCCTACTTGTGAACAGTCCAGTATTGAGGGGTCAAGTACAGCTCCTAATCGGAGCGTTATACAGAGACATTTGTCTTCCACCTGCTGACCAATTTGCCCACCGGTCGTTCTGAGCCAGGTGCTCTACTGCCCCTTCCAGTCCAAAGACCCAGCGTGGTGCTGCGTTTGGAACTGCCTATCCAACAGAGGTGTCTAGTTACATTACTGCAAGGTCAGTCTTCTGTATCGTCACCTTCTCCACCTGATCTGCCAGCTATTAAGTCATGGTGTGCTGATGTCACTGAAGAAAGCAGTAGTGCCCTGTCCGCACACCTCCAGTGACCATACCAGTGACCAGTCCCCAGGAACATCCCTGTCGCTTCATTGTCTTCCCCAGGATAATAGGCTGTAGAAGGATCCTGAGTGGATGACCTCGGCTCCTCTATGGCCAGTGGGTGAAGGCCCCAAGATTAAGCATTACTCGTTCGCCAACTTGAAAGTGGCCCAGTTTTTTCCGGGTAACAGGCAGAAGTGGCTCCCCGTATGTATGCCTCCAGCTTCCATGTGGCAGGTGGATGAAGAGGTGAGAACAGTGGCCTACATATCTCCATTTTTTACGCACCTGGAGGAGGAGGTCCAATTTACTTGGCAAAATGGGCTGAAGTTGGACTCAGTGAACGTGTCTTCAGTTCCCAGGGGGACGGCTGATGTAGAGGTTGAGACAGAAGCTTCCAAACCCCTGCATTCTGCTAACCAGGAGGAGGAGGTCCTGGTCCTCGCATCTTCAGTGTTGGGAGCTGACCTCGCTAGGCACAAAGAGACTTGGCAACCTGAAATCCCTGATGTCACACTTGCCTCATCCTACCCGAGGAGTGCTATGATGGCTCTGACTGTGTGTGCCCCTATCCTTCTTCTACAAGTTATTCTGGTGGGCTTGAAGAGGGGCCGTAAATGGGGGTACTGTAACAACCCTGCTGGCATCACTGCATGGCCTCCCATCCCTGCACACCAACTTACTCACTGCTCCAGGTCATGCGGTGATTTCTGTATGATGCCAGCTCCATCCGCTATGCCTCTTGCTTTCCTGCTTGCTCTCCATGTTTCCTGACTGTGTATAGGGGGGCGGCGCCTGAACTGCTTCTTATGCAGTCAGGGTGCAGCAGTCTAATCTGTCCCTGACCAATCACCTGGAGCCCTTTACTATATAGGGTCACCACACCCACTAACCTTTGCCTGTGCAATGTCTATACTGTTAGCTCCTTGCTACTGATGAAGCCAGGCCGTCCTTTGTCTTCCCTTCCTTGAGGCTTTACTCCTAGCATTTCTAGTACACTCTGAGTGCCCGCCAGGAGACTTATATCCTGGTCCCTGTCTTGTCCTAACTTTGTCTGAGTACTTGCCTGGTACTTCTTTGCTCGCCCTCCAGGATGCAGAATATCCTGGTCCCTCTAACCTTCGGTCCCTGTACCTTGTCTTGTACTGTGTCTGATCTCTGTCTTACCTGTCTGTCTGTCAGTCTCCTTGTCTGTGGTCCCTTTCTCTGCTGTGTCTTTCCCTGTGTCCTCCCTGTCTGTACCTTGCACTCTTGAAAGCTCTGCCTACCTTGCACTCTTGCAAGCTCCGCCTACCTTGCACTCTTGCAAGCTCCGCCTACCTTGCACTCTTGCAAGCTCCGCCTACCTTGCACTCTTGCAAGCTCCGCCTACCTTGCACTCTTGCAAGCTCCGCTTACCTTGCACTCTTGCAAGCTCTGCCTACCTTGCACTCTTGCAAGCTCCGCCTACCTTGCACTCTTGCAAGCTCCGCCTACCTTGCACTCTTGCAGGCTCCGCCTACCTTGCACTCTTGCAGGCTCCGCCTACTCCGCACTCCTGCGGCTCCGCCTACTCCGCACTCCTGCTTTTGTCATATTCCACTCTCTCCTATCCGTACCTGTACCTCCTATTTGAACAGGACCCTACCTGTTCCTCCATATTCCATTCCTTCCAGCCAGTACCCACTCCTGCTGTGTGAACAGGACCCTACCTGTTCCTTCGCACACACCTATCTGCCCTGTATCTCAAGCCGTGCCTGCTTGCCCTGTGTCTCAAGCCGTGCCTGCCTGCCCTGTCTCAAGCCATGCCCACCTGTCCTGTGTCTCAAGCCGTGCCCGCCTGCCCTGTGTCTCAGCCTGCTTGTCAGTCGCACCTGTCCAGGTGTCCTGTTCCCGAGTGGGATCAGCAGCCAGTCAGACACTGGCACCCGGCAGCTACCTGCCGCACAAACTTGACCTCACCATCAGAGGCTCCAGTGAAGACCGAGGTAGCTGCCATAGTCATGCCCCTTCCAGGGTAGTCTGGTTTGTGGCACAGTGGGGCCACAACCCCCCGGCTCATGCCAATCAGCCTAGGCGTGAGCGTCACAATGTTTTTAGTCATTTGAAAAACTTGCGGTATTTGGTAGGTTTGGCCCATTGCAAAAATGTTTTGGAAACACTGCCTTAAAGGGAAAATTTTAAATCAGAGGGTAGACAGGGATTGGCTGCATATAAATAAGTTTGCCACTTCTACGGCAGCGTTCTAAAAGTATTAAAGATTAAAGAGTTCAATTCATACTACAAAAACTACTTAACTTAGTGACAAACCACTCAAATAAACATGTATGTTAATGCTTGTTACAAGCGGGTAGGTTCAAGCTCAACCACTGTTAGGTGGTCAGGGGTAAAAACAATAAGACAATACAAAAGATCAAACCCCGACACTCCAAAAACTGAAGAGAGAACTTGTTGCTTTCACAATTTTAACTAGTTTACCTTGTACAGAAAAGTAGTTTCCAAACAAAGTTTCGGCTCAGGCACGAGCCTTCCTCAGGAAGACAATTAGTAGTTATACTGTAATACTGTTTGTTGTCTTCAGTGACAACAGCATAATGAAGATGACAGGTTCTCTTTAGAAGAGAACACAGGAGGTAGACATTTATACATGTACTGTACATATTCCATTAAAAATGCAAATAATAAGAAACATTTATTTATATGGATATACCCAAGAAGTATCGTTACTCCTTGCAGAGATTGACATGCTAAGCATGCCGAGATGGAGACTTAAAGCCGCAATGCTCCTCTGGGAAATACGCAAATTTTCTCTTCAGAGAGGAAGAGGACTAGAACGCTAGTGCCACCTATTGGAAGTAGCAATCCTAAAAGTCAATGTCGACCCTTTAATGAGCCTTGTCACATGACTTAGGATAAAAGCCAAACCAGAATCTCAAACAGCAGTCACTGTGTTTCGGGGAACTGCCCCTCATCAGTGCAAAGTGTGAGATCTGGTTTGGCTGTGTGAGAGGCATCTGACCAAAATCCAAGAAGTATCGTTTCTCCTTGCGGAGATTGACATGCTAAGCATGCCGAGATGAGGAGACTTAAAGCCGCAATGCTCCTTTGGGAAATATGCAAATTGTCTCTTCAGAGAAGAGGACTAGAACTCTAGTGCCACCTATTGGAAGCAGCAATCCTAAAAGTCAATGTTGACCCTTTAACGAGCCTTGTCACATGGATATATCCAAAATAAATGTAGTATTATCTAGGTTGTAAATAACATTCTATATATATCAGAGAGCAAATACTGGTCAAGATCATTTCAAAACATATCCTTTTATTTGGCAAACAGCATGAACATTAAATCTTTTCCAAGAAAGCAATGTCAAATGTACTAGCTGAGAGTTTCATTCAGAATACATCTTCAATGGTGTAACTTAATATATTCCTAAGCAGCCAGTCAAACTGCCATAAATGGGAGTTTCTGGGTTGAGGCAAAGAAATCAGGTATGTACTGTATTACTCTCCGAGTTTTGTTTTCATTTTTAAAGGTGTTTTTAGGTTAACCAAATCCTCCCATGAAAGTAAATTTATTTTTTTCCTCATTTCAAAGCAAATTTAGCCCTAGAGCCTGTAATAACATATTTTTATCTGGAGAATGTACTGACATTTATCAGGTAACCTTGGCTTTAGAGAGTAATTACTCAAGCGTACAAGACTGTGCTTGGAACCATGCCACACTCATGTAAAACAAGAAACACAAAACATTCTTTGTTTCTTCCCTAATGTAAATGTATGTTTGAGAAGAAATGATGAGAAGGGATTATTTCACCTTCTGCTTGAAGCATTATTTTACAGTGCACACGTTGTATACCAAGTTGGTCATGGTTTTTGGAATTTTCAGGTTAACAACACTGAAACTAAATGTCTGTACTTTACACAATACAAAAATTCTACCTAATACACTATATGTAAAATGCATTCAGAAATTGTTTGTATTTTCTGTAGCCAGTAATAAATATCAGAACACAATTTTATTTTGCCATTTGTATTTTCTAATACAGCTCTAATGAATAGGTTCCAGTCTTCATTTACTCAATGGTGGCAGCAGTCACCATTAGTAACCACTGTTGAATGATTACTGATATTTAAATACAGTGAATTATTACTAATTATATAATTATTAATCTTATTTAGCAACAGTATTTATGTTACACTAATGTATTCAACAATACTAATTTAAAGAGGACTTTTTAGCAATATGTCAGCAAGTTAAACAGTCCATACTGTATTGTAGAATTTGGGCTGTAAATAAAATGTTCTTTTTATTTTCTTATTTTTGTGGAGATACTAGCTCATATCGTTATGGTAAGTCTAAGGAGGTGTTATCAAAATTTGTCTACAAAAGAACATGCATCTAGAACCTTGGAAAAACATGCTTAACATGCTTTCACTCCTGAGATATGAAATTATAGACAGCTCTGCTTTCAGTTACTTTGTAAAATACAGCAGAGCTAAGTGTGATTACAAATATCTCTTGCATCTTTTAACTCACAGCATTATTAATCCAATAGTAGCAAAGGGTTAAAAAAGACACACACATTAAAAATTATTTTACTGAAACAATTACACAGTTTTTGACCAAATTTATTATGCTACCAATCCAACAGAATCACTTGCTCTCCTGTAACCAAAAAAAAACATTAAAAACAAACAATATCCATACCTCTCCGCTGTTAAGTCAGGTCCCCCGCTACAATCCATCACAAGGGGTTAACTAGTTTACAACTGAGACCGGTGCTAATGCACCGGCCCAGCTGTAAACCACTGCAGAATGCGTTAAATCATGTCTGCGCAGGCGCCCTGGCTGACCGGGAATGACCTAATAAAAGTGGGAAAGTTTCTTCACTCACTGGCTTTCCCTCTCTGAGGAAGAAAATTGCGTGGGAGCCCACGCAATTTTTTTTCGTGATTATAGCCTTAAATTTAACCCCTTGAGTTCCAAATTTTTTCTAACACAAACTAATACATTTATTAAACACTGACATATATAAATCATTTTGATATGCCATGGCTTACTATATGTAAACCATGTGTTACATCATTTTGGGTTCTGCAATGATTTTACAGAAGCCGGCAATTGATTTAGCGGCTATTATGCTATGTAGAACTCTATGAACTATAAATAAATATATATATATATATACACTCACTGGCCACTTTATTAGGTACACCTGTCCAACTGTGTGTTAAGACTTAATTTCTAATCAGCCAATCACATGGCGGCAACTCAGTGCATTTAGGCATGTAGACATGGTCAAGACAATCTCCTGCAGTTCAAACCGAGCATCAGTATGGGGAAGAAAGGTGATTTGAGTGCCTTTGAACGTGGCATGATTGTTGGTGCCAGAAGGGCTGGTCTGAGAATTTCAGAAACTGCTGATCTACTGGGATTTTCACGCACAACCATCTCTAGGGTTTACAGAGAATGGTCCGAAAAAGAAAAAAAATCCAGTGAGCGGCAGTTCTGTGGCCGGAAATGCCATGTTGATGCCAGAGGTCAGAGGAGAATGGGCAGACTGGTTCGAGCTGATAGAAAGGCAACAGTGACTCAAATTGCCACCCGTTACAACCAAGGTAGGCAGAAGAGCATCTCTGAACGCACAGTGCGTCGAACTTTGAGGCAGATGGGCTACAGCAGCAGAAGACCACACTGGGTACCACTCCTCTCAGCTAAGAACAGGAAACTGAGGCTACAATTTGCACAAGCTCATCGAAATTGGACAGTAGAAGATTGGAAAAACGTTGCCTGGTCTGATGAGTCTCGATTTCTGCTGCGACATTCGGATGGTAGGGTCAGAATTTGGCGTAAACAACATGAAAGCATGGATCCATCCTGCCTTGTATCAACGGTTCAGGCTGGTGGTGGTGGTGTCATGGTGTGGGGAATTTTTTCTGGGCACTCTTTGGGCCCCTTGGTACCAATTGAGCATTGTTGCAACGCCACAGCCTACCTGAGTATTGTTGCTGACCATGTCCATCCCTTTATGACCACAATGTACCCAACATCTGATGGCTACTTTCAGCAGGATAATGCGCCATGTCATAAAGCTCGAATCAACTCAGATTGGTTTCTTGAACATGACAATGAGTTTACTGTACTCAAATGGCCTCCTCAGTCACCAGATCTCAATCCAATAGAGCATCTTTGGGATGTGGTGGAACGGGAGATTCGCATCAGGGATGTGCAGCCGACAAATCTGCGCCAACTGTGTGATGCCATCATGTCAATATGGTCCAAAATCTCTGAGGAATGCTTCCAGCACCTTGTTGAATCTCTGCCACGAAGAATTGAGGCAGTTCTGAAGGCAAAAGGGGGTCCAACCCCTTACTAGCATGGTGTACCTAATAAAGTGGCCAGTGAGTGTATATATATATATATATATATATATATATATATATATATATATATATATATATATATATATATATATATATATCTCTTAATGACCTGTATATATATATATATATATATGTGTATTCTTTGTGTATATATCTATTCTTTCGTTTGTGTTTTAACCTGTCATTGGGTTCCATTATATGTCCATTTTGCTAGCCGGCGAGAAAATCTCACCATACGGATGCCATACGAATATCACATGGATATGTTGATGCTAGGAAATCACATCCTCGCATCAAAAACGGATTACATACAGATCACTGTTCATGAAACATTTATGCGATTCTCGGCCGTAAAAAACGGACCGATTTTTATATGTTATGTGTGACTCCAGCGTTACAATCTAAACTTTACAAGCTTGTATCTTCACAAAGGAGATGAAAGATGAAAACATAAAAACATATTATTCAGCTGTGCAATCACTATGACTTGGCCTTTACAATATGTAAAGGTCCTCTTTAAGAATATATTCAGAAGTCTCACTGTAAAAGTGAATCAGTTATCTCATCAACATTTATCATCATTTATTCACTAAATTCCAAACCTGACCTGCCATTATGATTCTCCAGGTCATTACGAGTTCATAGACATCAAAAATTTCTAGGTTCTTCTTTATTTAAGTGCTGAAAAAAAATTCCAAAGTGTGTTAAAAAAAATTGCGCCATTTTCTGATACCAGTAGCGTCTCAATTTTTAGTGATCTTGAATTGGGTGAGTGCTTATTTTTTGTGTGCCGAGCTGACGTTTTTAATGATACAATTTTGGTGCAGATATGATCTCTTGATCGCCCGTTATTACATGTTAATGCAATGCTGTGGAGAAAAAGACGTAATTTTGAATTTTATTCTCGTTACGACGTTTGTAGAGCGGGTTAATCTTTTTTTACATTGATAGATCGGGCAATTCTGAACGTGGTAATACCAAATATGTGTATTCAAAATATAAGAAAAAAATATGCGGCACTCACCATAGCATATTTTCAGAAGGAACCTTCTCACTCTCTCTCTGCATACCTCTGCATATCTCTGCACCTGACCATCTGAGATTTCTTATATTTTGAAGATTTCATGGGTTTATATGCAGAGCACCGTTAATCCAAGAATTTATGCTGTACAAGCTCCACTATCTGGTTTACCTCCTCCAGGTGAAAGGGTTTGAAGAAATAGTACACTGGTGCCAATATTTATGTTCTTTGGACTTTAAGGCTATGTGCACACAGTGCGCATTCTGTGCTTGCATTTTCTGTGCAGAATTCACGAAATCCGCAGGTCAAATGACCTGCATTTTTCCTGTGGATTTCTTCCTGTTTTTTTGTGGTTATCTTGAGGTTTTTGTGCGGTTTTCCACCTGCGCATTCCTATAGTGGAATAGGTGGAAAACTGCAGGAAAACTGCACAAAAGAAGTCACATGCTGCTTTTTTTTCCGCGCGGAAAAACCACAGAATGTGCACAGCAGTTTTTTTTTTTTCATAGTCTTTAATGGTACTGTACATCAGCTGCAGTTCAGACGGCGCTGAGATCATCTCTGAAATGGTGGATCAGCAACAGAAACATCAGCCGGGGGGTTCCTTGGATCCTGTCTCCATGCGTGACCATCACCACAGATGCCAGCAAGGGGGGATCGGGAGCCCACCTAGAGGGAAGATTCTTACAAGGAACGTGGCCCAAGAATATCAGCTTACAGTCCTCAAACTACCGAGAGCTGCGAGCAGTTTGGGAAACTCTGAAGAGAAGCGGTTCAAGACTACGAAACCAACATATAAAGATCATGTCGGACAACGTGACCACAGTAGCCTTCCTACGCCACCAGGGGGGCCCGAGGCACGGAAAACTCTAGGAGCTAGCGGCTCGCATCCTCACCTGGGCAGAGAACAATTCTCGCTCCCTGTCAGCGGTGCACCTGGAAGGCTCCCAAAACAATATAGCCAACTTTCTAAGCAGACAAGAAGTCCGAACTACCGAATGGGAGCTAAAAGAGGAGATCTTCAAGGATATATGCCATCGCTGGGGGACACCCCAGCTGGACCTCTTCGCGACAAGGAAGAATGCCAGGCTGAAGAGATTCTACTCCCTCAACCCGGCGGACCATCCAGAAGGAATCGACGCCCTGAACCAGAATTGGAGAAGGGGACTCCTATACGGGTTTCCACCAATCGCCATAATACCGAGGGTCCTCAGAAAGATCCAGGAGGAAGGAGCTCGGGTGATGCTGGTTGTACCTTTTTGGCCCAGGCGGATTTGGTTTCCCCTCCTCAGAAAGATGGCTCAGAAGGGGCCACTCCACCTACCAACAATACCAGACTTGCTTTCCCAGGGTCCAGTGCTACACCCAAACCCAGGAAGCCTGCAACTGGCAGCATGGATCCTGAGAGGGACATCCTGAAGTCCAATGGCCTCTCGGACCAAGTGATCTCCACATTGCAGGCCAGCCGAAAACTGGTTACAAGAGCGATATATTGTAAGATCTGGAAGAGATTCTGTTCAGAAAGTGGTAGTGCCCCTTTAGACCTATCTTGACCAGATATCCCTCGAATCCTGGACTTCCTACAGGCCGGATTCGATAAAGGCTTGACCCCGAGCACACTCAACGTCCAGATAGCAGCCTTAAGTACCTTCTTTAATTCTTCCCTATCCTCCCATCCGTGGATAGCGCGTTTTATAAAGGCCACCCAGAGATTAAGACCCACATTGAGGAAAACTGTCCCCCGTGGGACCTAAATCTGGTACTCAACACGCTGTGTAGGCCCCCTTATGAGCCAATTTCGGAGAAAGACATTTCAAAACTCACACAAAAAACTGCTTTTTTGGTAGCTATTACCTCAGCTAAACGTTTAGGTGAGATCCAGGCCCTCTCAATCCAGAATCCCTACATTCAGATCTTCGAGGACCACATAACGCTCAGACTAGATCCAAAGTTCCTCCCTAAGGTAGTGTCACCACAGAACCTAAACCAAGAAACAATCCTGCCCTCGTTTTGTCCAGCCCCAAAGAATGATAAAGAAAAATTGTTTCATTCTCTGGACGTTAGACGTACGGTCACCCGTTACCTAGAAGTTACCCGGGAGTGTCGACGGGACACAAAACTATTTGTCCAGTACGGAGGCAAGAATAAAGGTAGAAGTGCGGCTACGCAGACTCTAGCAAGGTGGATAACAACAATAATCTCCTCGGCGTACGAGGCCGAGGGCTTGCCGGTACCTGAGGGGCTTAGGGCCCATTCCACCAGGGCGATAACGACTTCATGGGCAAAGAGGGCGGGTGCCTCAGTAGAGCAGATATGCAGGGCTGCCACCTGGTCTACACCAAATACTTTCTGTAGACACTATAAGTTGGACACGCTATCAGCTAGCCAGGCGACCTTCGGTCGCAGAGTGCAACAAGCAGTAGCCCCACCCTAAGCGAATTCCTACTTTGGTATTCTCCATGGTGCTGTCAGGATAGGACGTCCTGGAAAACGGAGATTAGACCTACCGGTAAGGTTATTTCCAGGAGTCCATCCTGACAGCACTGGTAGTTCCCTCCCTATGATTGGTATTGGCATCTTTATGCTTGTACTAAATCTAAATAAAATTTAATTGCATTCATACTGGTGTGGTACTTGGAAACATCACTCGAGTGTGGTGTGGGAGGGGACCTTTTAACCTCTCGTGCATTTCCTGTCCCTGAAAGGATGAGAAAGACAACCCCCATGGTGCTGTCAGGATAGACTCCTGGAAATAACCTTACCGGTAGGTCTAATCTCCGTTTTTTCTACAGTACAATACTGATAGCATATTCTTAGAAAAGGAGATACATATCAGATTCGACTCTTGGCACCACATCAGGTGACTACAGAGGCCATGAAATTCCAGCAAGTGCCGTGTCCTCGTCATTGTTTTCCAGCCAAAGCTCTACACCTGTCTCAATGCTTGACCTTGTTATTATAGTTTATAAGATGATAATGAACAGCACAGAACTTCAGTACCAGACATCTCCATCACCAAAAGTCAACACTGTCATGGTAAACAATAAAGGGAACATGGTTCTCACCTAAGAACAGGTCATCAAAAATTATAGTCATGGAAAACTTGTTTAATTCATCATTACCAAATCAAGCCCAATATGGGAATATAGAATCTGATAACAAAAATATATTTTCTGATTTGTGCTGAGTAAAAAATATGTGGATCCTATTCATGTGCATCTAGATATGAGATGTACTGTAGATAAACTTGTATTTGATATTTTTTTCCTTTTATAATGTACAGCAATTGGTCTTTTCATTTATTTTTGTACATACATTTGCTAACTATGATATGTTCCATGGAATAATGGTACAGATGCTCTATGGTTAATAATAATAATAATTCTATTTCTATAGCGCCAACATATTCCGCAGCACTTTACATTTTAGCGGGGACTTGTAAAGACAATAGACATTACAGAATAACAATAAACACATAGATCAAAACACATACCAAGAGGAATGAGGACCTGGATTCCAATTAAAAACAATAATATGTGTCCCTATATAGTCTGCAATGGTCACCTCTAACTGAAGAATATCAGATTATAAATGAATTTGCTCTATTAACAACTGAGTGAAAAATATGTTTCATAAACAGTACTGTGGAAAAGTTTTAAGCAGGTGTGGAAAAATGCTGCAAAGTCAAACTGCTTTCAAAAATAGAAATGCTAATAGTTTAGTTTTATCAATAAACGAAATGCAAAGTGAATAAACAAAACAGAAAATAAATCATTATTGGGTGTGACCATCCTTTGCCTTTAACCCCTTTGAGACCTTGCCCTTTTACGTTTTTGTGTTTCTGTTTTCCGCTCCCCTTCTTCCCAGAGCCATAACTTTTTTATTTTTCTGTCAATATAGCCATGTGAGGGCTTGTTTTTTGCAGGACGAGTTGTACTTTTGAACGACACCATTGGATTTACCATATCTTGTACTCAAAAATGGGAAAAATCCACGAATTTTGGGATTTTTTTTTACCATGTTCACCAAATGCTATAACTGACCTGCTAATATGATTCTCAGATCGCCTGTATGTAGCTGAATTACTCACTTGCTATGAGCACCGACCACCGGGCAGCGCTCACAGCATGCCGGCAGTGACAACCATAGAGGTCTCCAGGAGACCTATGGTTGTCATGCCAATCCATCGATGGGCGGAAGCGGGCATTATACGCAACTGTCAGAGTTTGACAGCAGCATTTAACAGGTTAATAGCCGTGGGTGTATCGCGATTCCACCCACGACTGTTCCAGGCACATGTCAGCTGTTCAAAACAGCTGACATGTACCGGTAAAGATGTGCCGCATGTTGCAAAGGGGTTAAAACAGCATCAAAGCTTCAATCCTTCTTGGAACACTTGCACACAGTATTTGAAAGAACTCGGTAAAGAGGTTTTGTCCAAACATTTTGGAAAACTGACCACAGATGTTCTGTGATTGTAGAATTATGTAAATCCTTCTGTCTCTTCGTGTAATCCCAGACTTTATGATGTTTAAATCAGGGTTCTGTGGGGATCATATGATAACTTCCAGGACTCCTTGCTATTCTTTACACTGAAGACGGTTCTTAATGAAAGTGTCTAAATGTTTGAGGTCAGTGTCCTGCTGGGTAATAAATTTGGAGCCAATTAGATGTCTCCTTGATGGTATTGCATGATGGATAATTATCTATCTGTAGTTCTCAGAATTGAGAACACCAAGATATGGCAACATTGAGGACCGTAGGTGCATTGGTCAGCTAAGGAAAATTAATTCAGCAGAAGAAAGACACTTCATGCTTAAATAAAAATTCTAAGATGCCGAGCATTGTCATCAACTCAGAACTGGTGGCAGCAAGTGGGTGCCAGATAGACCCATCGGCTGTTCAGAGAAGTTTCGCAAAAGTGATGTTCAAGAAAGAATCGCAACTAAACTTCAACTATGCATGAAAATGTAGGAAGTGTGGTGGAGAACAATGGCCGCAAGTGCTCTGGTCTAAAATAGTAAAAATTTCAAATATTTGGTCTTAACCCCTTAACGACCGTCGATATGCCTTTTAACGACGGCAGTTAAGGGGCCTTATTCCTCAGTGCTGCTTTTAACGGCGCTGAGAAATAACTGTATAGGGCCCCCCAGCGTCAGAAGATGATTCGGGTCGGTTTTTACTGTCCCCAGTCTCGTGATCGCCATTATTCACCAAATAACGTCGATCGCAGGAAAAAATTCCAATTTTCAATTAATTTCTTTCTTCTCTAATATCATCTGGCATACCAGAAAAATTGGGTCCTGCCAATTTTGCGTTCAAAAAGTCAAATTGTGCTCCCTCCCTTCTCAGCCCTGCCATGTGCCCAAACAGTGGCTTTCCCCCACATACTGGATATCAGCGTACTCAGGAGAAATTGTACAACAAATATTGTGGTCCATTTTATCCTGATACTGAAAAAGATAAAGAGGATTAGAAGAGATTTATGAGGTAGAGACATTGAAAAACCTTTAAGGAACCGAGAGGCACATTGGATATATATGTTTGATACACGTGTTCCTCTGAGATTAAATTTAAAAAAAAGGAATTTAAGCTGTACTATTGAATTTTTATATATATTTCTATTATGTTATGTATTAATGTGTTTTTGTGTTTTTTCCTTTTTTTTTTTCATTCTTATTTTTCTGATTTTATTATTTTTGTACAAATTGTTCACTTCTGATTAGATCACCTGTGACAGAGTTTTATATGTGGTTCAGCTGATATTCCACAGCTACTCTGAGTCTAAGAGCACTTGTGCTCGAATCGCGTACAGAGACCTGGAGAATATCCCCATGCGGTGAACTTTGTTGCCGTTACTTGATCACAAGCAGCCATGAATATTTTAAATATGATACAATAAAAACCCTGGATTTTAAATTTCTGGAGCTGGACCTTTCCTCCTTTTCTTGGAGACATTTTATCCTGATACCATAGTGAAAATAAAAAAGTTTGGGTCTAAAGTAAAATTTGTGTGAAAAAATTAAAATGTTCATTTTTTCCTTCTACATTGCTGTAGTTCTCGTGAAGCACCTGAAGGGTTAATAAACTTCTTGAATGTGGTTATGAGCACCTTGAGGGGTGTCAATTTCTGTATTTTCTGTCATATTGGCCCCCCAAACTCACTTCAAATGTGATGTGGTCCCTAAAAAAAGTTTTTTTTTTACATTTTGTTGAAAAAATTAGAAAGCGATGGTCACCTTTTAACCCTTATAACGTCCTAAGAAAAATAAATTGCTTCCAAAATTGTGCTGATGCAAAGTTGACATGTGGGAAATGTTATTTATTAACTATTTTGTGTAACACGATTCTCTGATTTAAGGGCACAAAAATTAAAAGTTTGAAAATTGCAAAATTTTCAAATTTTCTGCCAAATTTCCGTTTTTTTCTCATAAATAAAAGTCATGTCGAATAAATTTTACCACTAACATGAATTACAATATGTCACGAAAAAGCATTCTCAAAATCAGTGGAATCCATTGAAGTGTTCTAGAGCTATAACCTCAAAGTGACAGTGGTCAGAATTGTAAAAATTGGCTTGGTCATTAAGGTCACAATTGGCTTGGTCACAAAGGGGTTAAAAGAAGGCAGTTTGTTCATGAATCACTGGAGAGGAGTACAGCTGTAGGCAACAGGTTAATTGGAAGCTGGGGTCCACATTTCAGCAAATGGAGTTGGAGATTTGGTCAGGATTAATGATGTCTTCAATTTCTTCCTCAGAAAGGTAAAGGACATGAACTCTATTCCAGTAGGTGGCACTATTGTTCAAGTCCTCTTCCTGTCTGGAGAGGCTATTTGCATATTTAATTGGATGACCACACTACCACACTGTGTATGCCATGCTTAACTAATATTTATATGAAAGTTTCATACTTCAGTTCATGATATGGGCTTTCCTGAGCCACTGGCTTGAAACCACATTTATTACACAATGTGAGAGCATTACAGATCTGTGTTGCATAAGTTTTTGAAAAAATGCAGCCAAAGAGCATGGGTATTTCACTAGTAAACTCTTATACTATTACACTGCATACACTGATTGACTGTCTAGTAGCGCATCTCCACAGTATCCAAATGTTCAATCTTTACCTGTGCTTGGATTTCCTAAACACCAGTTTGGGACACTGAAGAAGCTCCTGTCCTTTGTATACAACTCTGGTCCTCAAGAGCCACCAACAGGTCATATTTTCAGGATTTCCTTAGTATTGCCAGGATGATCATCGCATCACCTGGACATGCAATAATTCCATCACCTGTGCAATACTAAGGAAATCCTGAAACCATGACCTGTTGGAGGCTCTTGAGGACCGGAGTTGGGGAACACTGGTATAGATAATGATTTCTGTTATATACATAATTTTGCTTTATTCATATTTTTAATCAGGTTGTTGTTCTTAATTTTTTTTACTTATTTTATGTCATTTTGGGGACATCATGACCAATTACTAGTTTACATAAAATAATGTTCTAAACTTACAACAGTTGTCCCAGAACACATTAACCCATTTGTCATAAATCGTGTCTCCCCCTTTGATGCAGGCTCCAGCGATGAGCCCGCATCTTTTCTGGCACATGACAGCTGATTTGATCAGCTGACATGGGCTCTTAGCAGCTGCAGGTGGAATAGTGATCGACCCGCGGCTGTTAACATGTAAAATTCCATTGTCAATCTCTGACAGCAGCATTTATGATGATCACACGAGAAGCGTGCCACAAACCCCGCACATTGGAACCCCTGTAAAAGGATCGTGGGGTGCCGATGGGTTGGCAAACACATCAGCTCTGCGAACAAAAAATAAGCCCTTACCCAGCCCCAGATATTGAAAAAGGGAGACTAGAGTTGAGCGACTTTGGTCGGATCGGGTTTCCTGAAACAAAATTTGTTTCAGATGAAACTGGTCCGACTAGGGCAAAAAAAAGTCGGAGTTTCGTCCGAAACCCGACCCCAATGCAAGTCAATGGGAAATAAAAGTCGGCATTGAGTGGATGAATGTCATCCGCTCAATGCCGACTTTTATTCCCCATTGACTTGCACTGGGGTCGGGTTTCGGACGAAACTCCGACTTTTTTTGCCCTAGTCTGACCAGTTTCATCCGAAACAAATTTTGTTTCATGAAACCCGATCCAACCAAAGTCGCTCAACTCTAATGGAGACGCTACGGGTCTTGGAAAATGGCGCCATTTTTTTTTTTTTTTGCAACAAAATTTGGATTTTTTTTAACCACATAAATAAAAAAGAACCTATGCATGTCTGGTATCTGTGAACTCGTAATGACCTGGAGAATCATAATGGCAGGTCAGTTTTAACATTTAGTGAACATAGTAAAAAGGAAAAAAACCACAATTGTGAAATTGCACTTTTTTTTGCAATTTCACCGCACTTGGATTTTTTTTCCCCATTTTCCAGTACACTATATAGTAAAGTCAGTGGTGTAGTTCAAAAGTACAACTCGTCCAGCAAAAAGCCAGCTTTCACATGGCCATATTGACCGAAAAATAAAAAAGTTATGGTCCTGGGACTGAAATGCAAAAACTGAAAATCCCAAGGTCATGAAGGGGTTAATATTGTACCTTGAGTCTCCACTATACTTAGAAATTTAGAATGAAATATACTTTTGAAATGATAAACAAAAACAATTTGAATTAAACATATTAAGCAACACGTATAGGGGTGTGCAAACATTTTAGTCAGTTGAGAACACAATGCTGCAAAGTAAATGTTTGCAAAAACAAAAAGTATTAATAATTAATTTATTTTTAATTTAAAGGGAACCTGCCACGTCATTTCAAACATCTTAATTGTCCCCATTGTGTTGTTAGGCTAGGTTCAGATTAGCATTTGAGTCCGCAGCGTGGTGCTGCGGACTTCTTTTCTTAAGCTCCGCATACTTCTGCATGCGTCCTGCATACCCAATTTTAACATTGTGTACACAGGGACATGCGTTGCTTGCAGATGCGTCTGCGTGCGTCGTTTTGATGTGCCCTCCGAACGCAACATGATGCATTTTGTTGCATTCGGCGGGCACATCAAAACGACGCACATGGACGCATCTGCATACAGTGCATGTCCCTGTGTACACAATTGAAACATAGCTATGCAGGACGCATGCTGAAGTAGTAGGAGCTTAAGGAAAGAAGTCCGAAGCACCACGCTGCAAATTCAAACGCTAATGTGAACCCGGCCTTAGTGATGCAATGTGCATCACTAATGTTTTTTCATTAAAAATGGTGGTTTCATCATGTGGAAAAAGCACTTTATATAGTTATATTGTACCTGCTCATTTAGTCATAAGGATGTGCTTCATTTTCTATTTAGTCATGGGCGTCGCCGCCCACTCAATTTGATTTAATTCCATGGTTGTGTCGACGTCACTGGAATCTCATGCTTGCGAAGTGTGGTGCTTGGAGACACTCTTGAGTAGTGTCAAGCGTGAAGCTGGCCACACTTGCACAGTATTGAGCGCGGCCAGCTCCATACTACACACTGCACGAAGCAGCGGTCAGCATCGATACGCGTGGGCTCCCTACATCACCTTTGGTCCCGGGACCACTGTCCCATTTGCCTTGCTATCCCCGACACCCTGACGTACTCTCCTGGTTGGTGACTTGCTGGCTATTTTAGCCCTAAATATTACCTTGGTGCTTTCTTCTATGCAGGTTATTTTCATTTTAGTGGGTACTCCCTTTTCATAGGGGCACTATCTTTACAGGTATCTCATGCAAATACTCTGATCTCATACAGAGCTCTGTCTCTTTTTTTGCCTTCTGGGGACGCCCAGATTGGCACTATTTCTGCAAGTATTCGGGATTCATTTATATACTACTTGGGGATTCTTGTTTCACCCATATTATATTATGGTGTGCTATTTTGCTGCTTTATGGGACCTATGTGATGTGTTTTGTCTTTTTAATTGATTTTATTGTGGTTTGTTTTGTCTACTAATAAAAATTGTTTATATACTTTTTTACGTATCATGGTCTATACTTATTTTTACTCATGGGTGTGCGCTTTTTTGTGCATGGATCTTTTTCTCTAATTGAACAGAAAATGAAGCACATCCCTATGACTAAATGAGCAGGTATTATCTAACTACATAAAGTGCTTTTTGGACATCATTACAGTGTTATTTTTACTGAAAAAAATTTGTTAGTGATGCACATTGTATCACTAACAATGCACTGGGGACAGTTTAGATACTTGAAATTCAATGGCAGGTTCGCTTAACATAATGCAAAGTTAATAAACAAAGTAGAAATTTTAAACAAATTAATATTTGGTTTGATCACCTGAATGAATGCATCTATTCTTCCAGATGTACGCTGAAGATTGTTCTAAATGACATTGGCTGTATGTTTGGGGTTGTTTTCCTGCTGCAGAATGCATTTTCTTGCATGATGCATCTGCCTGTATTTCTCTGCATTGAGGATGCTGACCAAAAAATGTGAAGATTGAGAACTGTAGGCATATTTGTTGGCCATGGGAACTTAGTGCAGCAGATAAAAGACACATCATACTTCCCTTCAAAATCGGATGATATCCAGCAGTGCCATCAGCTGAGAACTGGCATCAACATGGAAATAAGGCCAACTGACTCAACTGTAAAAACTAGAAATGGGGAAGCAGAAAAATGGCAGTAGATGCTTTGTTCTGATGAGTCACACAATGTTTTCACTTCACTCCAGTTTCTATTTTTTACAGTTGAGTCACATGGCCTTGTTTCCATGCCAAAGTTATGGCTGTTGGTTGCAATTCTTCCATGAATTTCACTTCTGGGTGAAAATTACTGAACAGTCAATGAGTGTAACTGGTTCTCACTGATTGACGCCAGTTCTGAGCTGATGGCACTGCTGAATATCTTCAAGTTTTGAAGGGACGTAAGCATGTTATTTTATTAGCTATAACATAAGCCAGTTTATTTGGCAAAATGCTAGAAATCTTGTACAATAATGATTGTCTGCAGTCAACAGTGAAACAGTGGAGGTTCCTTGGTAGTCTGGGGCACCACCAAATATTGATTTGATTTAGGCTATGTGCACAAGTTGCGGATTTGTTGCGTTTCTGCAGTGGTTTTTTTCAGCACGGAAATGCTCCAAAAACGCAATGGATTAATTGAGCAATGTTAATCAATTGTATTCCTGAATTGTTGCACACATTTTATTTTCCACAGCATGTCAATTCTTTTTGCGGATCTGCATCGTTTTTCACCCATCAACCACCCATTGAGTCAGTCAAATCTGCAGCAAAAACACAGGTGTAAAAAGGTTTGCGGATTTGCTGCCAAAAACACTGCAGAATTATCAAAGGAAATGATGTCAGAAGGAGGACGAGTGTGAGGGAGGAGAACATGTATGAGCGGAGAATAAGTGTGAGCGGAGAATATATGCGTGTCTGTGTGCGGGTGTCTGCGGCTATCTGCGTGTGTACAGGGTGTCTGCGGCTGTGTGCCAGTGTGTGCGTGGGTGTGTGTACCTATGCGACGAACAGCCCATAGTGATTGTACTTGGGCGTCGTCTGATGGGACTACTATCCCATCCGGCTATGTCTGCTGTCACATATAACAGACAGCATGAGCTGATGATGGGAGAATAGTCTCAACATCCGCCGTCTGAGTACAATTGTAAAATAAAAATCAAAACATTGACATTCACATACAATATACATACTCACCGAACACTTAATCCCCAACGCTCGCGTCTCCAGCAAGCAATCAAAAGTAATAAACCAATATATACTCTCTGTCCACTGTAGTCCATTTAATACCGAGTGTCCGACGTCGTTTTCACCCCGCCGCCAGCGATACACTGACAGGAAGTAATTGTTCCCGCAGTGTATCACTGAGCCGCCGTGAGAGTTCACTGGAGTACATCAGTTGACCAGCTCCGGTGCTCTCACTTATGGCACCACTGCACAAGAAAATTCTCACACAGCAGTAGTGCAGTAAGTGAGAGCACTGGAGCTGATGAACTCCGGTGTACTATCAAGGCAGCGCAGTGATACACTATGGGAGCGATTACCTCCTGTCAGTGTATCGCCGGAGGCTGGGTAGAGCAATCACATCTCCCGATGTGACTGTTCTACACGTTAGATCGCCGTGGGACAATAGATATTAAATGGACTACGTCGGACAGGAAAGTATTAATCATAGAATCATAGAGTTGGAAGGGACCTCCTGGGCCATCTGGTCCAACCCCCTGCTCAAAGCAGGATTCGCTAAATCATCCCAGTCAGATGTCTGTCCAGCCTCTGTTTGAAGACTTCCATTGAAGGAGAACTCACCACTTCTCGTGGCAGCTTGCTCCACTCATTGATCACTAACTGTCAAAAAGTTTTTTCTAATATCTAATCTGTGTCTCCTCCCATTCAGTTTCATCCCATTGCTTCTAGTCTTTCCTTGTGCAAATGAAAGACTAGAAGCAATGGGATGAAACATTATATGTTGATTCACAATGTAGAAAAAAAAAAGAGCATGGCACTTACTGTCCCAAAACAATGTCCTTTATTGTAGATACATATAAAACAGAGGCAGGGAGGCTTTAAAGTGGAAAACGCACCAGATGACGGCAGTTTCGCACTGAATTTGTGCTTCTACGGACCGTTGTCTGGTACGTTTTCCACTTGAAAGCCTCGCTGCCTCTGTTTTTATGTATCTACAATAAAGGATATTTTTGTGGGGGCAGTGAGTGCCATGCTTTTTTTTTCTACATGGTGAATTTGGATGCTGGCCCTTATCCATGCTGATCAGCACCCGTGTCCCTGGAGTTTTACTGAGCCTTGAGTCCCTGGAATTTTAATGAGATTTGTGTCCCCGGAGCTGAACAGCTGTGCCGTTCACATTTATCTACATGCTTGAGTATTATATGTTGGTTTATCATTTTATTTTTGTTGCAGGAGACAAGGGCGTCGGAGATTAGGTGTTCAGTAAGTATGGTTAATTAAGATTCATTAAAGGAGTCTTTGTGATTATTTGAAAAAAAAAAAGGACTTTATTCTGGCTGTGTCTTTATTTACCATATAACTATAGGATTAGTAATGGATAGGTATCTTATTGACGCCTCTCCATTACAAACCTGTGAGCTTGATGTCACCTGAAAATACAAAGGTGACATCAACCCAAGAATGGCTAACAGGAAAACATTGGACTACTCTGAAGTGGCCTTCTATGAGTCCTGACCTAAATCCTATTGAGCATCTTTGGAAAGAGCTGAAACATGCCGTCTGGAAAAGGCAACCTTCAAATATGAGACAACTGGAGCAGTTTGCTCTTGAGAAGTAGGCCAAAATATTTGTCGAGAGGTGCAGAAGTCTCATTGACAATTACAGGAATTGTTTGATTGCAGTAATTGGTTGTGCAACAAAATATTAAGTTAAGGGTACCTTCATTTCTGTCCAGGCCTATTTCATGAGTTTTATTTAAAAATTTCGTTGGAAGCATGGATGAAAAGCAATGTCTGACTTTCATTTTTTCAATTTCATAGATTTTTTATTTATTTATTACTTTTGTTAGATTCAAGTTAATTCTGTGACCATTGTGGGTTTTTCTGTCATTAAATGAGTGGTACCAACAATTCTGACCACGTGTGCATCATTCCTTTATAACCACAGATAACATAAGGAACTCAGTAATGATCAAATGAAGATCCTTTAACACCTGTGGACACTGTGAACTTTCGTACATCCTATGCTTACGACCAATAGCACAGGCACACTCAATGCAAATAACAACGATACATGCAAAGTACAGGTGATGCAGGCAACAATCAATGTGAAAGCAGAAAAAACACATGGTAGGTGAGAGCCCCTAACAAACAGAAATAAGTAAATAACTCTTTATAATAGGTCTCCAAAGCCTGGGTGGTCTGCTGCAGCAAATATACCTTAAAACGTCAGTAGAATCATTATTCAATAGATTTTGAGACATACAGGAAGAAATAAGAAATGAAACCTTATGTCTTACAAACTCTAAGCTTTGAATGTGACTTCTAATTATTTATAAAGAAATATGTTTTACAGAATCACAAATGGGGTATTTCCAGTACACCCCATGTTTTTGTGGCTCAGCATAGCTGCAGTAATTCCTTCCTTTATTCTGATATCTGGAATGCATTAAAGATCTGCTAAGCCATTTTCATTGTTTCTAATGCTGGAACAGGTCTGTGATATCTCAGGAAATAGTCTATTTGTGAGCAAACTTTGTGTGTGTGACACATTAATTCTTAGTTTACTGGCATTGTGCACAATGCATACATACAATTACCACCACAGCTAGGTCAAAATGTATGGACAAAAATAAGTAAATACTGCCATCTACTGGAAAGTAGCTCATGATATACAAGAATGTTAGAGGACCGTCAGCCCTCGACAAGTGTTTTAGTAAATATGTGCTTTCTCAAAAGAAAAACAAACTAAACAATGCTGTTGTAACAATTAGGTTTTACCAATTCCCTTCTCAATAAGATGTGTAACGTTTTATAGGGCCTACATATAAGGCCACAGAGTGAGGAAAACATTTTTATTTACAATGGGATACTGTAGCTGCTGTATGGTGGTGGCATTGGTGGGGGTGATGGGTGTCGAATCCCAATCTTGAAGATACGTCATCAATATAAGCTATAAGAGGCAGAGCAAATTATAAAAGATATAAGAGGCAAAACAAAGGCAAATTATTCAATACCCAGGAAGACTAATTTTCACTGCTGTTTGCAGCCTCCTTATTCTGCACCTAACAATCCTGACATGGAAGGTAATAGGTCACTACTGAACCTATTTCCCTTACAAACAAAAAAAGTGAATGTACAGTATTAGGCTGCGTTCACATGTCGCTTTTTTTTGCGTTTTCGCTACATTTTTTAGGCTAGTTTCACACTAGCGTTCATGGGCGCAGCGCAGTGCCGCCGCTAAGCTCCGCCCCGGCCGCGCCCCCTCCGGTCAGTTCCTCCTCTGATTGCATGAGGCTGCATGCGATCATCGTATCCTATATTTAGCGTTGGATACGCTGATCGTGCGCTGACCATGCGCTGGTCTGATTTTGCTGGCGCTGCGCCCAGAGCACAAAAATGCAACACAGAGCGTTTTTGTGCACTGGGCGCAGCACCAAAAGGGCGCAGCACCAGCAAAATCAGACCAGCGCATGGTCAGCGCACGATCAGCGTATCCAACGCTAAATATAGGATACGATGATCGCATGCAGCCTCATGCAATCAGAGGAGGAACTGACCGGAGGGGGCGCGGCCAGGGGCGGGGCTTAGCGGCAGCCCTGCGCTGTGCCCACAAACGCTAGTGTGAAACTAGCCTTAACGCTCGATTTTGCCGTGAAAACGCAAAAAACAGCATCCCATGCAATCCTATGGGATTCTACAATGCTGCGCTAATGCTGCAGATTTTACCACGGCGGAAACGCATTGCGGAAGAATATGCAGCATGCTCATTAATTTGCGGAATTGTGGCGATCCCACACCCATAGGATTGCATTGTTCCGCTTACTTCCCGCATGTGACTGTGCCCACCATGCAAAAAGTAAGCAGAACATTTGCAGATGGTACCCACGGTCCGGAGGAGAGGAGACTGTCCTCCGGGCTGTGGGTACCATATCCCTGTAAAAAATAGAATAAAAAATGGTGTTATATTCACTTTCCGGCGTCCCGCGCAGGCTTCCCGGGCCTCAGCGATGCTTCCGTTCCCAGTAATGCCTTGTGAGACCTTTGATGACGTCGCGGTCTCGCGATAATGTAGCGGTCCCTATTCCCTGCGAGACCACTACATTATCGCGAGACCGCGACGTCATCAAAGGTCTCGCAAGGCATTACTGGGAACGGAAGCATCGCTGAGGTCCGGGAAAGCTGCGCGGGACGCCGGAAGGTGAATATAACACCATTTTTAATTTTTTTAATTATTTTTAACTTTATATCTTTTACTATTGATGCCGCATAGGCAGCCTCAATAGTAAAAAGTTGGTCACACTCGTCAAACACTATGTTTCCGAGTGTGACCAACCTGTCAATCAGTTCTACAAGCGATGCTACAGATCGCTTGGAAAACGCTAGCATTCTGAAAGCCAATTACACTTGCAAATCGCTAGTTTTTCCGCGGGAAAATCTCGGGAATTTAAAATGCGATTTTCCCGCGGAATGGAATTCCGGAAATCTCGCGGTAACTTCCGCGAAAGTTCAGCTACGTGTGCACATAGCCTTTAAAAAGCAAAGAAAGCCAATATTTATCTAAGCATAGAAGATCACCTCAATTCATTTATATCAGTTCTGCTTGCAACATAGCAGATAAAGAAGCTCCCCAGCGTGAGGACAAAAACTATAAAAATCTCAGCTTTCTGGACCACTCTGAATATGACAATTCATAACGGAGTAACCAAACCTAAATTCTCACATGTCCAAGTCTACATAGCAAAGCCGACTATTGAAATACAGCCTTGTTTAAAAGGAAGAAAAGCTTATTAGCAATGCTGGAAAGTACAGAACCCTACAAAGCTCCTGGAGAAACATATTGGCAACTTATCTGTGCACATCTAATGATGAGGATTGGAGGATTCTGTAAAGTGCTTCACCACCAGCACTTTTTGTGCAGTATAAAAAGGTCTAAATAGATCATGGTGAAAGGTTGTTACAATTAGACTCTTCCAAAAAAGTTAAGATTTTTAATACTAACAGATTTGCCAAATTCTAAGGAACAGTGTTCTATACTGACATTGGTCAAGGTATGTGATATTGTTGCCAAATAATCACTTTTCATTAAAAAAAAAAAAAAACATTCCCAATACTAAGTTACAAAGGTGCATTTATATTGCATGATTATCATGAACGAGCGTTCTTAGAAACACTTCTTTCACGATAATAGTGCTGATTAAACAGCCTGCCAATCACCTAACAAATGAGCAAAACACTCATTCAATTAGTTAAATAATCTTTTGGTTTGCGCAAAATATCATAGTTCTCAACAGCACATCATTCTTTGTGAATACTGCCTGAGCTGGTTACAACAATGCCAGCCTAAGCACACTAGTATTCAAACTGGACAGATTCGTGGTGAAAAACCTGCGCTGCTGTACAAATCACGATCCAACAGTAATGATTAAAGTGATGGTTTATATTCTTTCTCAACGTGTTTCAAAGTCACAAGGACTTCTTTTTCAGGCGATGATACAAGTATGATGACAGTGCATACTTGTACTACTCCCGAAGAAGTCCTTGTGACTTTGAAACGCGTTGAGAAAGAAAATAAACCATCACTTTCATCTTTACTGTTGGATCGCGATTTGTACAGTAGCGCAGGTTTTTCACCACGAATCTGTCCAGTATGAATACTATTATTTGGTCATGTGCCTGACCAGTTGTCCTGCTGCAGCTGTCGGCTCTGATGAGCTATTACACACCCTAATACTTTAAAAAAAAAAAAAGAAAAGTGCAATCTGATCTTATATCTTGTCTTCACCACCGGATAAGACCCTATTTGTGCTTTTATCTCTCTAGCATCTTATAATAAGCCTAATATTCAGGATTGAGAGTCCTCAGTAGTTGATACCTTTTAATGGCTAACTGAAAAGATGGTAACACATTGCAAGCTTTCGAGACTACTCAGGTCTCTTCATCAGGCTAGACTAAGACAAGATCTGAAGTCACATATTTATGCACAATACAGCCTAGAAAAAATGCAATAGATAAGACAAGTGACGTGAAGCAGAACTATCAATATGGGAGAGGGAGAAACAAATATAAACATTGGACCAGTTCATAGATAAGGAGTCCGGATGTTTTATGGTCCTCTGATTGGGGTCTAGTTCTGTGTTGTGAAGCCCCCACGGTTTTAAAAGGAAATTCCTTAATTGATGTAAAAAGACATAAATCCATGCGACACATTCATTCCAGCTGAGAATGTCAAAGTTCGTCATAAATTTGTACTCACAAACTCGTCTCTCTCTCTGAGAATTGAAGTTACCTTTCAATACCAGTAATTTCATATCCACGCTGCTGTGATCATGGATACAGAAATGTTTTGCCACAGGTAGATCCATTCTTTTTTCTCTTATTGTGTGACGATGAGCATTCATCCTTGTTCTAAGCTTTTGCCCTGTCTCCCCCACATACAGACCCCCCCAGTTGGACATTTAGTACAAATAATTAAGTACACCACATTAGATGTAATGCAGGTGAAAGTACCTGGGATCTTGTAGTCCTGATGTGAGTTGGGGATCTTTATCTTGTCCGTGGTCATTATAAATGGACAGGTTTTACATTTTTTCTGGTTGCAAGGAAATGTTCCTGCAGCTGTTGGAGAGGACAGGGAGCTTCTGACAATGATGCTTCTTAAATTTGGGGGCTGCCTAAAACACAGCAGTGGGGGGTCTGGAAAAATGGATTTTAATCGGGCATCTTTTTGTAGTAAAGGTTGTAATTTCCGTGCAGCTCCCCTTAGCACCTCCAGATTTGGATTGTAGGTGACTACTAGAGGCACTCGGTTATTTTCTTCTTTAGCTTTGTAATTTAGCAGGTGATTCCTTGACAATCTGGTGGCTCTTGTAATTTGGTTTTCAATTGTTCTTGGATGGTAACCCTGATTCAAAAAGGTCTTTTTGAGGCGACCAAGGTGTTTGTCTCTATCCATGGGGTTGGAACATATACGATTGTATCTGATGGCTTGGCTATAGATAATTGAGTTCTTTATGTGTTTTGGATGGAAACTGTCCCATTTAAGGTATGTTGGACGGTCGATTGGCTTCTGATACAGGGATGTCTCTATTTCATTGTTTTTTAGCTTAATGATGGTGTCCAAAAAATTAATCTCAGTACTGGAGTAGTTGAGTGCTAAATAGATCGTGGGATGAAATTGATTAAACTGTTCGTGGAACGTCTTTAGCTGTTGCTCAGACTCCGTCCAGATGATTAAAATATCATCAATGAAGCGGTAGTAGGCCAGGGGCCTGATGGGGCATGAGGACAAAAAGTCGCTTTCAAGCTTTGCCCTGAAAGGAGACTGGCACAGCTATGGGAAGTAAAATGGCTCCACAGTATGCAAATCTTTTCATGGCAAAGCTTGAAAGCGACTTTTTGTCCTCATGCCCCATCGGGCCCCTGGCCTACTACCACTTCATTGATGATATTTTAATCATCTGGACGGAGTCTGAGCAACAGCTAAAGACGTTCCACGAACAGTTTAATCAATTTCATCCCACCATCAATTTAACACTCAACTACTCCAGTACTGAGATTAAATTTTTGGACACCATCATTAAGCTAAAAAACAATGAAATAGAGACATCCCTGTATCAGAAGCCAATCGACCGTCCAACATACCTTAAATGGGACAGTTTCCATCCAAAACACATAAAGAACTCTATTATCTATAGCCAAGCCATCAGATACAATCGTATATGTTCCAACCCCATGGATAGAGACAAACACCTTGGTCGCCTCAAAAAGACCTTTTTGAATCAGGGTTACCATCCAAGAACAATTGAAAACCAAATTACAAGAGCCACCAGATTGTCAAGGAATCACCTGCTAAATTACAAAGCTAAAGAAGAAAATAACCGAGTGCCTCTAGTAGTCACCTACAATCCAAATCTGGAGGTGCTAAGGGGAGCTGCACGGAAATTACAACCTTTACTACAAAAAGATGCCCGATTAAAATCCATTTTTCCAGACCCACCACTGCTGTATTTTAGGCAGCCCCCAAATTTAAGAAGCATCATTGTCAGAAGCTCCCTGTCCTCTCCAACAGCTGCAGGAACATTTCCTTGCAACCAGAAAAAATGTAAAACCTGTCCATTTATAATGACCACGGACAAGATAAAGATCCCCAACTCACATCAGGACTACAAGATCCCAGGTACTTTCACCTGCATTACATCTAATGTGGTGTACTTAATTATTTGTACTAAATGTCCAACTGGGGGTCTGTATGTGGGGGAGACAGGGCAAAAGCTTAGAACAAGGATGAATGCTCATCGTCACACAATAAGAGAAAAAAGAATGGATCTACCTGTGGCAAAACATTTCTGTATCCCTGATCACAGCAGCGTGGATATGAAATTACTGGTATTGAAAGGTAACTTCAATTCTCAGAGAGAGAGACGAGTTTGGGAGTACAAATTTATGACGAACTTTGACTCTCAGTGCTGGAATGAATGTGTCGCATGGATTTATGTCTTTTTACATCAATTAAGGAATTTCCTTTTAAAACCGTGGGGGCTTCACAACACAGAACTAGACCCCAATCAGAGGACCATAAAACATTCGGACTCCTTATCTATGAACTGGTCCAATGTTTATATTTGTTTCTCCCTCTCCCAAATTGATAGTTCTGCTTCACGTCACTTGTCTTATCTATTGCATTTTTTCTAGGCTGTATTGTGCATAAATATGTGACTTCAGATCTTGTCTTAGTCTAGCCTGATGAAGAGACCTGAGTAGTCTCGAAAGCTTGCAATGTGTTACCATCTTTTCAGTTAGCCATTAAAAGGTATCAACTACTGAGGACTCTCAATCCTGAATATTTTTCTATCTACTGGCTAACACGGTACAAAGATATACATCTTTCCTGTATAATAAGCCTAAGCACACTGAACAACCTATTAGGCTATGTTCCCATGATAAGCATTTGGTGAGTTTTTGATGTTGCAGATATTCGAAAAAACACAAGTAATCTATTTTACTTAATAGGTGCAGAAATGGTGCAGACAATCTGCAACATCAAAAACTCACCAAATACTCGTGGGAACATAGCCTTACAGATTATTATGTGCATCTGAAGTTCACTCTCCCTGTGTAAACAGGCTATTGCATGACTCCCAATCGGCAAATTTGTTGTTTAGTGCTGCACAAACTTTGTCAGCTGCTTCAAATCTGCTGACAAAGCTAAATAGGAGATGAAGAGAGGCATGAACAGGGACTAGAATATATATATATATATATATATATATATATATATTGTGGCAGGGCTAAGGGTCGTGTAATCGATGGGCGATATGTGCCTCATAAATGGCTTGTCTCTATAATGTAAAGCCTACCAGATATTATTATTGTTGTTTGAAGGACCTGTGGTGAGGTCACAGTCAGGTGACCAGTCAGCTGCTGAGTTCGTGGGTGTGGCTACAGCCTTATAATGTGGCCTGCTCCTGAACCAGGGAGCTGTATGTGGGGAGGACTACACCTCCCAGCATGTGCTGAGACTCGCGGTCTGAGTCTGCAACCACGAACGGTTATGTTTTGTTTGCCTAAGCTAGAGGCTATGTTTGGTGACACGCTGTTTTATGGTTTATGACAGAAATAAACCTTATGAACTTTGGAAGAACCTGTCTCCTGATTGTCTCCCGCTGCACCTGAGTGAGTCACATCCCTACAATATATATATATATATATATATATATATATATATATATATATATATATATATATATATATATATTTTAGAAATGAATAGAACATGTGAAAATAAGAAATTATCTAATATATAATTAGAAAAATATGCTTTCTCCATTCATTCTCAAAATTGTCAATTCACTGGTATAGTCTGCCTTCAGTGAACACAGATATTTCCTTTACTGATATAGGAGATGATGGTTCGTGGAAATTCTATGGAGAATGAAATTCTATGGAAAACTGTAACTATTGTTTCAGGAGAGCTTGCATTACCATGTCTGTGTCTGCCTCCAACTCTTCCACTTCTCTCCATAAAATTTCAAAAGCACCACTGCCATCTCTTATCTCACTAATGGGAAAATCTGTCTTCACTGCATACAGATTTTAAAAGTGACTTTTTGAGCAAATGATCAGTCTAGGTCACAGTGTACCCCAACTCCGGCTCATAAGAGCCATCAACAGGTCATGTTATCAGGATTACCTTAGTATTGCACAGGTGATGGAATTCTTACTAAGGAAAACCTGAAAACATGATCTGTTGGTGGCTCTTGAGGACAGGAGTTGGGGAATACTGGTCTAGGAGGAGAAAGAAGCAAATGTGTCTGACAAACTGTTAGAAAGTTGCTTATATCCATGTGTACTATGAATTTATGAAATACAAAATTAAACAATAGTTACTCTTTAATTTTTTATATTCTTACTAAAGCAGTACAAAAGGTATGTTTAAAGATTTCTACTTCCCTTTTGTAATCCTGTCAGCAGCTTCACGGGAATTGGTATGGGGGGCAGAGGTGCTGACAGACTCCTTTTAGTGGTAAAGAAAGGCCTGTATGCAGGAATATAAACGATGATCATATAAATAGGGTAACATTTATTTTTACAACTACTGTAACACTAAAATGTATTACTGTAGCCTTAGGTTAGTCTTTAGAAAGTCATGTGTAATTTATATGTATTGTATTTCCCAATTTTATTATACTAATTTTAACTGGTTTTTTACTGCAGCAGAGTTTAGTTGTTAAGGGCTCCCAATATGCATCACACAACAAGTACAACCAGTCAACCTGAGGGAAGCCCACAGGCCCGCAGGGCCACTGGCTGGCTCTTTGTCACCAAATGGAGCAGGTTGAATGCAGACATCACTGTGATATCCTCACCAACAAAACGAAGGGGCAAAGAACGGGGCCAACAGCTGAATGGGAGAAAAAGAAAGATTAATATCAGCATGACACATGATAAAAAACAATACAGGAGACAAGATGGTCATGACTTATTTTACAGTAGTGGTGGGCAATAAACAGTTGCTCAAGTATAAAGCATAAGATTAAACGCTAAAGAATATTCTCACTTGGTCCCCACATATAGGGTACAAACTGTATGAATGTTTTACATAGAAATTCTAATTACAAAAAGTAATTTGGCCTCAGGAAATGTAATTAAGAATATGCCTTTGTTACAATATACAGCGATGTAATAGACAATTGTAAATGACTGCCCACCACTGTCTTGAAGAATCAAATATACAGTCATATTAAATAAGGTTATCCACCGTGATGCATTAATAACGGAAAACAACTAATAGAAATCATACTCAGCCTGGATAAAATGTAACATTATAAAAAATACTGTGTCAAACTAATGAAATCTGCAAACTTATTACATAAAATCATGGATGTGGTGGAGATAAAGAAAAAAACATTAAAAATACTTAAAAACCAGACCTTTTTAAGGGAGTCATATATTTACTTAAAATCTGCCCCACTGGCAGCAACAGGGACAGACAAATTTACTGTACAGTCAGTTCTGATTCTTGACCGGTTGTGAGCCTTGTGGGGTAAGGGCAGCAGAGGAGTTGTAGGAGATAAACACTACAGACCACGGGATCTTCTGTGGTGATCTTCCCATGGAAATAGAGCAGATTTCAGTACTTATACTAAACAACAGGTTCAGTGTTTTTTGGCATTCTACTGCATTTATGTGGTGTTTTTAACAACATTATTTTATGCAGCCAGGTATTACTTTAAACCCCGCCTATTACTAAAGTATAGTCACAACACCTATTGTGCTCCACTCTGTCCTCCTTTCTGAGATCAGTGCCCCAGTGAAAAGTCTGAACTATTATTCTCCCGACTTTCCACTGGTGTGAGATGGACAGTGATGTATGTCTGTCATCCTGTGGATTCACATTTTTATTATATGGTTTTAACTTTTATGGATGTTTGCTTTCTTTGGACTGTAAAATTGGATTTAATAAACATTATTATATTTGCATGTTACTTTGATACACATTGCTCTCCTTTTAATATGACATACTTGATCAATGTGTTTTGGTCAGATTTGTTCAAACATCAGTCGCATGCATTAGACTGGACTATATTGTTGTGCTCGCTTCCTCGCGATATCAGATGGATGGTGCTGTGTCAATCCTGTGACACGGAGGTTTGGTTGAGACTTTCCACAGTTCTCCCCATGCCTCTTCCATTTTAAAGGCGTATGGAGCACCGTTTTTGGAACAGAGAATATTAGACATAGTAATTATTGCACAGTGGGTACAGAAAGTATTCAGTCCCCTTTGAATTTTTCACTCTGTGTCATTTCAGCTATTTGGTAAATTAAAAATTGTTCATTGTTTGACTGAAAAAAAAAAAACAAAAATGTAGACATTTTTGCAAATTTTTTAAAAAACAAAAATGGAAATATCACATGGTCATAAGTATTCAGACCCTTTGCTCAGTATTGAGTAGAAGCACCCTTTTGAGCTAGTATAGCCATGAGTCTTCTTGGGAATGATGCAACAAGTTTTTCATGGTGCTTATTTCGAATGAGGAACTGGTGGCAGCATACCGTACTGTTTTAGTGAGGAACTCTGGCAGTGACGGCTGGGGAGGTTTATATATATATCCCCAGCCTGGACTGGTGATATATATCCCCCCTCCCTGGGAGTGCCTCAATAACTCATACCTCTAAGGGAAGCCTTTCTGCCGACTATTAGCCCTCGGTGCAGTTCCCTGACTAACCTGAGGCTAGTGGTCATGCAAGAGAGCCTATCCCTGCTGGGTCCTTTTTTCCCCTCCCCCGAGGTGAGCGAAGTCAACACCCCCCTTTCCCTGTGCAATCCGTCACAGACTGGTGGCAGAGCGGTGGGATCGAGATAATAGTGTGCGTGGGATCCCTACTGCCAGACACTAAGGACTAACAGCAGTAGCTTTTGTTGCTGGGGTCTTAAGATTAGCTCAGCACTAGACAGTCCAAGTGCAAGTACTGTAGACGTGTGGGTGCTCAGTTTGCAGTTGTGTCCGTGACCGAGGGGTGAAAAGACTGGCTGCAAGCAATCAGAGCAAGAAGAATGATGGCCGCAGAGCTAGCCCGTAATGTGGAGAATGAATGTACTGGTTCCAACAAAGGGGTGAACCAGGGGGGTCCCGCCCGGGTTCCCCAAGCGTCTCGCCGTCAGTGCACTACCCTACTGCAGGAGAACGCCCTCCTACTGCCCTTCTCCCCTGACAGCTCAGATCGGAGGCCCTCTTTCAAGCTGCCCTGGCAAGTCTCAAGGCAGGGCACAAGGAAGCCTCCACAGCCCTCCTGAAAGCGGCAGAATGCCAGGCAGACTGGGAGGTGGCAGAATGTCAAGCAGAGTGGGAGCACGAGGTGGTGGAATGCCGTGAAGATGCAGAGGGACAGAATCAGCAGGAGTTGGCTCGGCAGGGTCTCCTACCGCCCACCATAGCACATCCAGAACCCTAGACAGCCAAGGTCTGAGCCGAGGACTTCCCCTTGCTGGAGGATGGATACGTGGACTCCTTTCTGCGAGCCTTTGAGAGGACATGCCGACAGCACCATCTGGCCTCGGATCAGTGGGCCAAGTACCTGATCCCCTATTTGAGGAGTAAGTCTCTGGATGTTTTGGGTGACTTAGCTGCCGGCATGGAACAGGACTATGAGAGCATCAAACATGCCCTGATCCAGCAGTTCAACCTCATCCCAGAGTCTTACTGCAGAAAGTTTCGGAGCCTGCAAAAAGGCCCCAAGGACACATGGGCCATCCTCATGCGGGCCCTTATGAGAGCTGCAGAGCACTGGATCAAAGGTCTGGAGCTCACCACCAGCCAGGAGATCCAGAAGGCGTTTTTATTTATTTGGTCATATTTACCTTGCATGGTTTCATTCCTTGAATATGGGTACTACTATTGTAAGATGCCATGGACACTCATTTACTTTATTAACCTTTGGTACCCCTATTCCTTTTCTTTTCCATCTATTATATAAAGCTCAAGTGTGTGTATGTGTGTATGTATGTATGTATGTATGTATGTATGTCCGGGATTGGCATCCGCACCGTCGCAGCTACAGCCACAAAATTTGGCACAGTCACACGTCTGGACCCCGAGAGCATCCTAGGCTATGTTGTGAGGCGAAATTTTAACCCCGCGCGTTCCAATTCACCAAACAATTTTGCCCCTATCTACATAATGGGGAAAAAGTGTGTGTGTATCAAGCCCCGCCCCTCATGATGTCAATGGTGGCCATGGCGATGCTGATGTCATCATAGGTTGCAAGCCCCGCTGCTCATTATGATGTCATAATGGTTGACTATGGGAAGGAGGATGTGTGATGGGTAAATGGACACTGGACTATGGGATGGAGGATATGTATGACGGGTATATGGGCACGGGACTATGGGATGGCGGATATGTATGATGGGTATATGGGCACGGGACTATGGGATGGCGGATATGTATGATGGGTATATGGGCACGGGACTATGGGATGGAGGATATGTATGCTGGGTATATGGGCATGGGACTATGGGATGGAGGATGTGTGATGGGTATATGGGTACTCGACTATGGGATGGAGGATATGTATGATGGGTATATGGGCACGGGCCTATGGGATCGTGGATATGTATGATGGGTATCTGGGCACATGGGACTATGAGATGAAGGATGTGTGATGGGTATATGGGCACTCGACTATGGGATGACGAATATGTATGATGAGTATATGGGCATGGGACTATGGGATGGAGAATATGTATGATGGGTATATGGGCATGGGACTATGGGACGGAGGATGTGTGATGGGTATATGGGCACTCGACTATGGGATGGAGGATAGGTATGTTGGGTATATGGGCACGGGACTATGGGATGGAGGATAATTATAATTTGTTATAACTATCCACAGTTAGTTACTATGCCCGGGCAGCGCCGGGCTCTTCAGCTAGTTACTCTATATAAACAGGGCCATAGTTTTGTTGTAGCATTTGCATTGAGTTCTTATACATTTTTCACTCTGCCTGGAGTTATTGAGTACTGTTTTTTTTTTTTTACTTTGGGTAGGTTCTTTGGTCCCTCTCTTTGGGTATTTTAATGTACAGATGATGTGTGTTTTTTATTATTAATTTTAATAATATTTCTATAAATGTTAATTTTATTCTAATTATGGTTTGTTTCATTTTGCCTGCGGTTAAACTATGTGGCATCTCCGGAAGCCCCATTTGCTACTCCAAATCGTTCGTGCTAAAACTGTGTTTCAGTGGCAAATCACAAGGCCAGATTCCCACTTAAAAACTCTGTTTCAGTGGCAAATAAGGCGGCCAGATTTCCACGCAAAAATAGTTAGGCCTAATATAGTGGTGCAGCCATGAGGTCCAATTACCTACTCCAAATCGTTTGTGCGAGAAAAAAAAATGTGTTTCAGTGGCAAATCAGAAGGCCAGATTTCCACTTAAAAATCGTTCGGACTAATATAGTGGTGCAGCCACGAGGCCCAATTAGCTACTCCATATCGTTTATGCTAAAACTGTGCTTCAGTGTCAAATCAGAAGGCCAGATTTCCACTTAAAAATCGTTAGGTCTAATATTTGGGTGCAGCCTGCAGGGCGAATTAGCTACTCCAAATCATTTGTGATTAAACTGTGTTTCAGTAACAAATCAGAAGTCCACATTTTGAAAATATAAATTTCTTGTGCTAATGCCGTTGTCCTGAAACAATGCCAAAAACCGGAAAGGCTGCATTTCCATGGCCAACAGATTTGATTGGTCATGCAGTAATCACAGAGATCACAAGCCGCGTGGCACGCAGAAACAACTGCTGTCATCTTTGGAGCGAAGAGCTCTCAACTGGCTCCTATCGTCTAGACAATTACACGATTGGGCGACGATCAACTGATGAGGCCACAGGCTGTTCCCAATAATTAACATCTGGTGACAAGGGTTTGGATTCTGCTTGAACCATACTTCGTCCAGTGCCAGATCCAACTGCAAAAAATTTTGCCCACTGCTTTCCTCCACTTGAAGCTGTGAATCTTTGGAGCAGAACTGTGATGCCCATGGAATAGAATGTGCAAACAGCTCTGAACAGAGGAAGAAAATCTGGAGAGCAAAAAAATGGGGTGCACAGTGAGTGGAATGCTCACCTTGTTTTGTTGCAACTAAACAACATGTGAAATGCATGGATCAGCTGCTGTAGGACACGGGTCCAAAGACAGAGGATAATGGTGAAATTGGGTGTATGTGTTCAAATCTGCACTGCTGATAAAGATGGATGGCAAGCGATAGTCTTCAAAGTTTTATTTCACCTTACCTAATGTTTTGTCCTGAGGAAGAGGTCCTGCATGACATCAAAACGCATTATTAACCTATTTTGAAATAAAGCTTTGAAGAATATTGTTTGCCATCCACTCATCTCAGCTGAAGACTTTGACTCATTCTTTAAGCAGAAGATTGACGACATAACGCAAAGCTTTTGCCTAAAGTCCCCACAGCCCCTCCTCATAACTACTCAACTCTCCTCCTCCAAAACCAACTTCACCATCAGGGAAGATCAACTTTCCTCTTTACTCTCCAAATCACATCTCACCACCTGTGAAGTTGACCCAATCCCATCCCACCTCATTCCAAACTTTGCAACAGTCTTCATCCCAAAACTAACCCACCACTTCAACCTGTCACTAACAACTGTTGTCTTCCCATCATGCTTCAGACATACCTCGATCACACCTGTCCTCAAAAAGTCCTCCCTTGACCCATTCTTTGTGCATAGCTATCACCCCATATCACTTCTCCCCTATGCCTCAAGTGGAACAACACGTTCTTTTTGAACTGTCCTCAAATCTATCCTCCTGCTCCCTCTTGGCAATTTGCAATCTGGCTTCCAACTGCACCACTGCACTTAAACTGCCCTGACTAAAGTCAACAATGGCCTACTAACTGCCAAATCCATCAAAATCAATGGCTTAACTATGATCTCTCCTTCAAATCTGTGATCCAAGTTCTTCCTCCTTCCAGCAGACTCCAAAAGAAAAATATTTCCCGAATCCATAGATTCCTGAACCATGAATCTGCAAAAACACTAGTGCATGTCCTCATCATCTCCCGCCTCGACTACTGCAACCTGCTGCTCTGTGACCTCCCTTATAACACTATATAACCCATCCAATCTATCCTACACTTTGGTGCCCGAATAATCCATCTGACAACCCGCTATTACCCAACTTCTCCCCTCTGTCAATCCCTGCACTGGCTCCCCTTTGCACAAAGACTCCGGTTCTGAACTCTAAGTTTGACATACAAAGCGATCCAAAACCTGTTTCCTCCATACATCTGTGACCTAGTCTCCTGGTATGCAACCTCCGATCGTCACAAGATCTTCTCTACTCCTCTTATCTTCTCTTCCCACAATCACATACTAGATTTCTCCAGGAGATCCCCTCTACTCTGGAACTGTGTCCCTCAACATATCAAATTCTCGCCTACCATGGGAACCTTCAAAAGGAACCTGAAGAAATACCTCTTCTGACAAGCCTGCAACTTACACTAACCATCGCTCCACCATTCCGTTGTGCAAGCAGCTCTGCCCTCACCTATTGTATCCTACCAACAAAAGAAAGAAGTGTGTATAATGGATGCGATCAATCCCAGGGTCATAACCACAATATAACACAAAAATATATAAACAAATAAATAAATTTTATTAACACAAAAAATTCTACACAAAGTTACATTGATAAGAATAAAAACAATTAAAAAAGGCCAGGACAAATTGGCCGTGTGTAACACTCTAAAAAAGGTTCTAAAATAAGAACCTAATGCTCCACGATACTAAGGCAAAGGGTTTGTATTGGAATAAATATACAGTACTCTATACAGCAAAGATGCAAAAATAATGCACAAGACAATAATTCAATAGCTAAATATGTCAAAAATAATAATGATATGTATCATGACAAGGCATTATGACAAGTATAAAATGTCAAACAATGATATGCATCATGACAAGGCATTATGTGCAAAATCAGCAAATAAAGTGCAGGTCACTAAAAGTGAAAAAATAATTGCTGCAAATTGAAAGATCTGAGAAATATCAATACCCTATATGACCCATTGGTCAAGATTTAAAGAGATGAGGACAAAATGTAAACCCGTATATATGGACGCCGACCAATAAAGGAACATTGAATAATGCTGGTGAATATCCAAATACTGTAGATGCAAAAATAACACAATAGATGCCTATCTGCCACAAACCCATAGATAAGGAGAGTCCTCAAAAAATCATGGACAAACACTCAGTGCCTACATGATGTAATAGGAGGAGGAGGGGGAGACCCCACGCATATCGCCAACCCAAGCGTGGCTTCCTCAAGGGAAATGGAGGTCCAATTGTATCCTCACCCATCCTTTGGAGACTGTCATCCTTCACGGGCAGCATCCTCTCTCCTCCAGTAGCAGTCAGTGACTTGCATTGGTTAAGATTACTGTACTTATTTTTATTATGTATACCTTTTTCATATAAATGGGGCTAAAACAATACATAATAATACCGCTGTGCGGCTGCCAAAAGAAAGGGAGTCGAATAAACCGTACAATAGCTGAAGTTTAAAAAAACTGCGCAATTATAATATTTCTACTCTGGGAAATAGATGACATTTTACTGGTGTGTGTGAATAATTTTGGGAAACGTTTATACACCAAATTGGGTCTCCTTCATGTGTGTTGCATGTAGGAGTAAGGTTCCCAGACTGGTAGGCCTGCAATTACTTTCAGCCAACTACCTGTGTTAAGGTACTGTCACACTTAGCGATGCACCAGCGATCCCGACAAACGATAAGACGCGGTCAGGATCGCTGGTGCATCGCTAAGTGGTCGCTAGTGAGCTGCCACACAGGCAGATCTCACCAGCGACATAGCAGCGGTCGACGGTCGTTACTTACCTGTCAGACGAGGCGATCCTCACATCCTCCCGCCCGCGTCGCTCATCGGCGCCACAGGAAGCTGATGACGAGAAACGGTCCAGGACGTTCTTGCGCGATCAACGATAATCAGCGGGGGAGCCGGTCGGAGGTATCACACATAGCGATATCGCTAGCGATATCGCTATAACGTCACAAAAACCAGTGATGTTATAGCGATATTGCTAGCGATATCGCTTAGTGTGACAGGCCCTTTACTATCCTTACATTTTTATAACATTTGTGGTATACCAAGCTGATATTTGTGCCACCTGAATGTGGCTGATCAAAAATCACGTTTAAAATGTTGCATGAGGTATAAGGGCTACCAGCACAGCACAATTGAAACTTCAATTTCAAGCTGTAAAAGCTGGGCCAGACCCTGATACCTCATGCATGGGCCATGGCTGACTGCTGCTATGCCATTTGCAAATTTCTACTGTTGGTCAATTGTTGCCAGTTTTCATGGTGTCTTCCCTAATTTTAGCTGTTTGGGAAGCTTTTTGTCACCCCTTAAGGTGTTGTGTACATGCTTGGTTTGGCCTCCCATTGAATCTAATGGGGTTCGGGTATGTTCGTCGAATGTCTATTCATTCTGGAAATTGAACCAAACCGAACCTTGAAATGTTCGCTCATCTCAAATAAGGAATAAACTTCTGCCGAAATGTGCTGAATATATTATACGACATGCACTACGGTGATAAACATGTAGCATAACATACAGTATATCTACACCCATGCACAGGGTCGGACTGCCCTGGCAGCGTACCGGTGAAATGCCAGGTGGGCACGAGAGAAAGAAGGGGAAAAATAATTTTTTAGGGGCACAAGACCTTTAAAATCGCAGGCAGGGGAGCATGCACGCAGGGTTCAGCCTGACCCACTGAGCCAACCAAGGCCAGTGTCACCACCAGGAACACCCGGGGCCTTGGACATCGGAGATAAGGGGACGCTATGGGGCCAATGAGTAGGTAGAGCCCGGTGACAGCGCTGGCACCGGGCCCCGCTGCCAAATATTCACCTCTCCTCCTTCCCCGCAGCTCAGCTGCTCCAGTGTCTTCTGCGTCTTCTGACTCTGGGATGCCTCAGGGCAGATGGCGCGATGATGTCACTACAGCACGCCGTCTGTGCTGAGCACTCAGTGCACAGGGACAGAAGACGCTGAGGAGACAGGACCTGCGGAGAATGGGAGAAGTGAGCTTTTGATTTTTTTTTTTTATCTATGGAGCATTATATGGGTTCCAATATACTGTATGGAGCACTATGTGGAGCCTATTATACTGTATGGAGCATTATATGTGGGCCCATTATACTGTATGGAGCAATATATGGGGCCACTATACTGTATGGAGTATTATATGGGGTCCATTATACTGTATGGAGCATTATATGGTGCCCACTATACTGTATGGAGCATTATATGGGGTCTATTATACTGTATGGAACATTATATGGTGCCCACTATAATGTATGGAGCTATATAGCTTACTTTTTTTATTATGCTTTGCTTACATAGCGCCATCTTATTCCGCAGTGCTTTACATACATTATCAAAACTGGGGCACACAAAATGTAGATTCCCTATCAGTATGTCTCTGGAATGTGGGAGGAAACATGAGTACCTGGAGTAAACCCACGCAATCATGGGCAGAACATAAATACTCCTTGCAGATGTTGTCTTTGGTGGGACTTGAACCCAGGACCCCAGCGTTGCAAAACTGCAGTGTTAACCAATGAGCCACCGTGTTGCCCATTACACCATGCTGGGGCCATTATACTGTATGGAACAGTATATGGGGCCATTATACTGTATGGAGCAATATATTGGGCGATTATACTGTGTGGAGCAATATATGGGGCTAGTATACTGTATGGAGTAATAAATGGTGCCAATAATACTGCATGGAGGACTATTAGTAAGAAACCGCAGATAATAAAAATAATAGGCACAATAACAAATATTATGAAAGATATTAATACCCCTTACCAAAATTATACATCCGCATGAAATCTGAATGGCAGACCATTCGGTAGTGATGCAAAACAGTGTAAAAATCCGTACTGATGGAGAAATCTCTTTAAAATTCGTATATAAAATACATATAAAATTGGGACTTAAATATAGTTTAAATAAAAAATAGAATTAGACTTAATGGTAATTCGGTTTCTAGAAACCTTCCATGACAGCATAGGAGGTTGTCTCCACGCCCTTATGGGGGACAGGAAGCACAAGAGGTTAAAAGGTCCCTCCCGCCAGTGACTTATAACTGACCATCGTAGCACCGGTTACCTTAAGATTCTCAGAATTTGTCCAAGAATACAGGGAGGGAAATAGTGCTGTCGTGGAAGCTTTCTAGAAACCGAATTACCGGTTAAGTCTAATTCTATTTTCTCTAGCAACCTCCACGACAGCATAGGAGGCATAACAACATATACTGCACTAGGGGGGACAACGGCCTGAAGAACTTTTCGGCCAAAGACTAAAACCCTGTTGGACACAAGGTCCAACCTGTAGTGTTTAGTGAAGGAATGTAACGAAGACCAAGTTGCTGCCCTACAGATCTGCTCTGAGGATGCGCCTGCCCTCTCAGCCCATGAGGTAGAGGTAGATTGTGTTGAATGCGCCTTGATCCCCGTAGGGGGTGTGATGTTCTGCGCTAGATATGCTTCAGAGAAGGCTTTTCTAATCCAATTAACAATGGTGTTCTATGCCACCTTTTTTCCTTTGTTTGGACCCGACACATGGATGAACAGGTTGTGGTCGATTCTGTAGGGTTTAGTATACTCTAAGTAGTGAAGAATTATGTGCTTTACATCCAGCGTATGAAACACCTCCTCTTTAGGGTTCGCTGGGTTTTGACAAAATGAGGGAAGAATTATATTCTGCGACCTATGGAAGTTAGACACAACCTTCGGTAGAAAGGATGGATCAAGGGAGAGAACTATGGAATAGTCTCTAATGGTTAGGTAAGGCTCTCTAATTCAAAGAGCCTGGAGCTCTCCTACACGCCTTGCTGAGATTATCGCTACAAGGAAGGCCGCTTTACAGGAGAGTAGCTAAGAAGTACAAGACGATAAGGGCTCAATGGGTGATTGAGTGAGCCCTTTAAGCATCACATTCAAGTCCCATGGTGGAATGACGACCTGTTTTTTTGGATGTAGCCTAGTTGCTGATGTCATGAATCTTCTTATCCACCTGTGACTGGCCAAGTCGCAGTCGAACATAGAGCTTAAGGCCGAGACCTGTACCTTCAGTGTGCTAGGCTTTAGGCCTAACGCAAGCCCCTTCTGTAAGAAATCCAGGATACGGGAGATGATAGGGCTTTCTGGGTCAGGCAAATTTGGCAGACACCATGAGGAAATTTTTTTCTATATTTTGTTGTATATGGCATTGGTGCCCGGTTTTCGAGATTTCTGAAGGGTTTCTACTACTGCCTCTGAGAGACCCTTGGCCCTCAAGTTCTGGGTCTCAGTAACAAGGCCGCTAACTTCATTTCCCGAAGGTTTGGGTGATGTAGGGGGCCCTGCAGGAGGAGGTCATCCTCCAGGGGTAGGAGGAGCGGCCCGTCTACCTGGAGTTCTGTAATTAGAGAATACCAGCTTCTCTTCAGCCATAGTGGAGCTACTAGGATGGTTTGGGTTTGATCTTCTCGGATCTTCCTCAGGGTTGCGACAAGGATTGGGACTGGCGGGAAGGCGTATGCCAGACGAAACCCCCACTTGTGAGCAAAGGCATCTACCCCCATGGATGTGTCCCTGGGGTTCAAGGAGAAGTAGTTTCCTACTTGTGCATTTTTGCTTGATGCTAGAAGATCCACTTCTGGAAGACCCCACCTGTTAACCAGCCTCTGAAAGATTCTCCGTTCAGACTCCACTCACCAGGCTGGATACATCTTCTGCTCAGGAAGTCTGCCTGAAGATTGGAGGTACCCTTTAGGTGGACTGCTGTTAGTGAAAGAAGGTGTCTTTCGGCCCAGGAAAATATTCGGCCTGAAAGGTCCTCCAGGCTGCTGGATCTTGTGCCACCCTGGTGCCTGAGGTGAGCCACTGTTGTCACTTTGTCAGAGTAGACCTTAATATGCTGGCCCTGGACTAGGTGTCTCGCACCCAGCAGAGCTTCTTCCACTGCTTTCAGCTCTCTGAAGTTTGAAGATTTTGTACTCACTTCCCGATTCCACAACCCCTGGAATGGCTGCCGGGACACTACGGCTCCCAAGACTTTCTTGCTGGCATCTGATGTTACCGTGACCAAGGGGATCTGGGACCAGCTGATTCCTCTGCGCAGATTTTTGTGGTCCATCCACCATGCTAGTGAAGCTTTCACTTTTCCTGGGGTCTGGACTCTCTTGTTCAGGCAGGTGTGGTCTCTGTTCCAATTTCCTAAGATATGGGACTGGAGAATTCTGGAATTGGCCTGCGCCCAAGGCACTGACTGGATGCAGGAGGTCATTGACCCTAGTATGGACATAGCTGACCTGAGGGTCGGGAACCTCTGTTTCCTGAAAATCGAGATCTTTGATATTATAGACCTCTGATGCTCCTCCGGAAGAAAGGACATCTGTTCTCTTGAGTCTAAGAGGACGCTTAAGAACTTTATTTTCTGAGAGAGTTGGATCTGTGATTTTTTTACATTCGGGATCCACCCCAGAGATCGGAGAATGCCCAGAGCTTGAGTCACCTGGTTTTCCAGGGTCTGGTAGGAGGTTCCTATTATCAATAGGTCGTCCAGGTAGGGTACAATGCATATACCCTGGCTTCTGATGTGGGACACAGCTTCCGCCATAATTTTGGAAAATACTCGAGGGGTAGACGATATCCCAAAGGGAAGTACGTTGTACTGATAGTGCCTGATCTCTGGACCCTGAAGAATCGCAAACCTTAGATACTTCCTGTGAGAAGGATGTATGGGAACGTAGAAATAGACATCCTTAAAGGTTTATGGTTGCCATGAAGTAAAACGGCCCTATCAAGGGAATGGCGGTCTTTACCGATTCCATTTTGAATCTGCGGTATTCGATGTGTCGGTCGAGGCCTTTCAAGTTTATTATCCTCGCTTCTCCTGTGAGCTTCTTTACTAGAAACAGCCTGGAATAATGCCCCTTTCCCTGCTCTCCCACTGGGACCTGAGAAATGGCGCATGATTGGAGAAGGAGCTGAATGCTTGATTCCAGTACTAAAGCCTCCCAAGGTGGTAGGGAGGTGACTCTTATACCCCGCGTTGGGGAGGATTTGAATTATAGAAGGCCATCCTTGATCACATTGAGGACCCAAGGGCTGTTGGAAATCAACTGCTAAGAGAGAAGAAAATTTGAAAGCCTTCCCCCCCCACCGGGGCCGAGTCATTGTTTTTCCTGCTGCTGTTGCTGCTGCTGCTGGGGGACCAGGATGTTCTTGCCTCTCCCTTTAGCATAACTCCATCTTCCCATCTTTCCCTTCCCTCTCGGCTGGGATGACTGGTTCTGGGGGGCTCGAAAAAAATGATTCCTTGGGACTTTCTGCTCAGGAAGCACTTTCTTTTTGTCTGTGGCCATTTCAAGGATTTCATCCAAAGCTGGGCCGAAGACATGTTCACCTTTGAAGGGTAAAGAACAGAGCTTAACCTTGGAGGTAACATCCCCGCTCCATGTTTTAAGCCAGAGGGCTTGTCTGGCAGAATTAGACTGTACCATAGACCTGGGAGAGGTACGGATTATCTCAATTGATGCATCCGCCAAGAATCCTGTAGCTCTTTGTAGTATGGGAAGGGAGTTAAGGAGGTCGCCCCTTGAGGTCCCTCGAGAAATATGATTCTCTAGCTCCTCTATCCACTGGAAGAGAGATCTAGAAACGCATGTGGAAGCAATTCCTGATTGTACGGCAGAGGTTTCCCAGGCCTTTCTTAGGAGGCTCTCTGCCTTACGGTCCATCGGGTCCCTAAGTTGGGATACATCATCAAATGGAATGGCTGTTTTTTTCACTACCCTTGCCACCTGGACATCAACTTTTCGGGATGTCCCATTTAAACGCATCTCCCTCCAGGGGGAATCTATGCCTGTGTTCCGATGGAGCCGAATAGCGCATTTCTGGGTACTCCCATTCTTGGGAGATCATATCCACTATGCTCCTATGTACTGGGAAACCTGTTTGTTTGGGTCCCTCAAATCCCCCGAACATTCGGTCCTGTGCTGACTGAGGGACTGGCTCATCCTCTAGTCCCATGGTGGCAGGAACCGCACCAACCAGCTCCTCCACATATTCTGCAGAAAAGAGGTATCTCCTAGTTTCAGCTGATTAGAGGTTCTTGGTTCTTCCCAATTTTCAGAACCTGAATTGTAGGAATGTTCTGACTCGGATTCTGAGTCCTCTATTTGAATTTTCCGTTTCTTTGGGGGAGGTGAGCCAACAGTTGGAAGGAGTGGAGGAGGAGCGGGAGACAGGGCGGCTTGAGAGGTCTGAACCTGTTGAGTGACCAGGCTGTGTATTTTGTCAATCAATGACGGGTGCTCAGACCTGACTATCCCGTCCGTGTATGCCTGACACAATTTTTTCCTCCAATTTGAGGGATGTTTTGTGCTACATATGGCACATTTAGCCGGCTTGCTGGTGGTATTGGTGCTTTTGTGGGCAGACTTTTCTCCCTATAAAAGAGGAGAGAAGTATTTTGAGGACCTCTATACCAGGATCGCACCACTAGAACCCACCCCAGGTAACACTTACTGTGGCTGGGGCAGCGCTGGGCTCTGCAGACGCAGGGCAGGAAGAACCGTCCATGCTGACAGGGGATTTTGTCTTACCTGTCGGCTTCTTCAGGCGGGTTAATAAAGGGTTAACTCCGCCCTCAGGGCTTGTTATTCTGTTTTTTTCCCCCTCCTCCTCCCGGGGTCCAGAGCAGGCACAGCATCGCTAGCGAGCTCCACGCCCTGTCAGCTGAGCGGGGGCCGCCATGGCCAGAAGTCGTCATAGACATACCCCGGAAGTGACCCACGCGTGATGTCACTTCCGGGTCGCCGACAGCACGCAGCAGGAGGAGGAGAGACGGAGAGCTGTGGGAGGCCTCCGGTCGGGGATCACATCACTGGCCCGCTTTACCCCCCCAGGGGAGCGCAGGTGGGCCAGGAAGGTCCCGAATGCAAAGAAGAGGGGAGGCAGCGCTGCCGACCACCACTGCCCGGCTATAAGGATCATCCAGGTACACTGCAGCAGCCAGCCACACAGCATACTGCTAACCTCTGCATGCCCCATGGGGGACAGGAAAGACACTGGTGAGTGGGAGGTGGGAGGGACCTTTTAACCTCTTGTGCTTCCTGTCCCCCATTAGGGCGTGGAGACACCCTCCTATGCCGTCGTGGAAGGTTGCTAGAGAAACCTTTATTACTGATAGGTAGTACATAGCACAGTACAAATTAAAAACACCATCTTAATGTATAAAAATACATAAGTACATAAAAGTCAAAAAAATCAAAAGAAGACCCAGCACATATATGTGTCCCAATAGGCACAATCTATTCACAGATAATATATACCGTATATACTCGAGTATAAGCCGACCCGAGTATAAGCCGACCCCCCTAATTTTGCCACAAAAAACTGGGAAAACTTATTGACTCGAGTATAAGCCTAGGGTGGGAAATGCTCCATAGATTATTCCCCCATAAGAAGCTCCATAGATTATTCCCCCATATACTGCCCCCATAAGAAGCTCCATAGATTGTTCCCCCATATGCTGCCCCCATTAGAAGCTCCATATTGTTCCCCCATATACTGCCCCCATTAGAAGCTCCATATTGTTCCCCCATATACTGCCCCCATTAGAAGCTCCATATTGTTCCCCCATATACTGCCCCCATTAGAAGCTCCATATTGTTCCCTCATATGCTGCCCCCATTAGAAGCTCCATATTGTTCCCCCATATGCTGCCCCCATTAGAAGCTCCATATTGTTCCCCCATATACTGCCCCCATTAGAAGCTCCATATTGTTCCCCCATATGCTGCCCCCATTAGAAGCTCCATATTGTACCCCCATATACTGCCCCCATTAGAAGCTCCATATTGTTCCCCCATATACTGCCCCCATTAGAAGCTCCTTAAGATTATTCCCCCATATGCTGCCGCTGCTGCAGCATGTAAAAATAAAAAAAATGACATACTCACCTCTCCGTCGCTGGGTGTCAGATTCTCACCTGTCCTGCGTCCATGGCTGCTCACCGCTATCTGCCACGTCATCAGTCAGTGACGTCCAGACTGCAGGGGGCGTGGCGCGCACTAATCACGTCACCGCGCCCTCTGCTGTCTCAAGTCACTGACCGATGACAGACAGCAGCAAGCAGCGATGGACACAGGACAGGTGAGTATCGCTATACTTACCCGTCCTGACGCTGTGTCTTGAGCCCCCAGCTTCTCCGCGATCTCTCTTCCTGCCTTCAGCGGTCACGTGGTGCCGCTCATTAATATGCGCATATTCATGAGTTTTAATGAGCGGCACCACGTGACCGCTGAAGGCAGGAAGAGAGAGCACGGGGAGAAGCTGGGGACTCAAGACACAGCGTCAGGACGGGTAAGTATGACCTGACACCCCCGCCCCCCTCCCCCTCTGACCCCCCGGTGTATATGACTCGAATATAAGCCGAGAGGGGGACTTTGAGCCCAAAAAAACGGGCTGAAAATCTCGGCTTATATTCGAGTATATACGGTATCTCAATAATTTAGCGGTGAAAAAAGCCCATACAAGATATTATATGGAAATATATAGCATTTAATATTACATACCAAAGAGCAGCCTAAATATAATTATGCCCAAAACTAAGCATTAAAAATCACACATAAAAAATATAAACATATGTGTCACAAATTAAGGTGCAAGTGCAGATGAATAATGAACAAGAGACAACTTGCTCACAACAATAAAGTGACTAGTTAAATGTGCAAATAAAAAACCACTGCTATAAATAAGCAGCAGCTACTCCACAAAAATACAATACTCACTATTGTGATTTAATCATAAGTGCAAAAAGACGAACTAATCGCACTATTGTGCCATAATAAAGTGCAAAAAATAGCTCACTGATATAAACAGGCTGCCAGCCAGTATTACAATAGCCACTAACAAAAACCGTCCTGAATGTTGATCACCCACCAGGAACCTGAGAGGCTCAGTCGCGCTATTGTACCATAATAGATTGCTACCAATAATTACCTTACAGTAGGGCCAGAATACAAATGGTGTTTGATGCGCCCCGACGCGCGTTTTGTATTTCTCCTTCGTCAGGATATGTTTATTTATATTTTTATGTGTGATTTTTAATGATTCGTTTTGGGCATAATTATATTTAGGCTGCTCTTTGGTATGTAATATTAAATGCTATATATTTCCATACAATATCTTGTATGGGCTTTTTTCACTTATGTATTTTTATGCATTAAGATGGTGTGTTTTTAATTTGTACTGTGCTATGTACTACCTATCAGTAATAAAGGTTTTTATTTAAACTACATTTAAGTCCCAATTTTATATGTATTTTATATACGAATTTTAAAGAGATTTCTTCATCAACTTTCTTTCATTCTCTATCAAGAACTGCCAGGCTGCTCAGGTCACCCCCACTGTCCATATTTATAGAAACATACAGGCCATTAACACCCAGAAACTTATGAAGAACTTGCAGTCTTCATTGGCCCCTATCTTCTTCCTTTCATGTCCTGATTCTGCATTGAAGCATTACAATGAAACACTTCAAAGTGCCCTGGATGAATTTGCTCCTCCTATACATAGAACACCAAAACACAGACGGCGACAACCCTGGCACACCCTGCAAACACGTTTCCTGCAGCGGTGCTCCAGGTGCGCCAAACGACTGTGGAGAAAATCCAACCTACCCGAAGATTTCATCCATTATAAGTTTATGCTTCGAACATACAACACTGCCCTTCACCTCTCAAAACAAACCTATTTCAACACCCTCATCACTTCACTGTCCAATAACCCTAAATGTCTCTGACACTTTTCATTCTCTACTCAACCCAAGAGTACAGGCCCCTACCACGGAGCTTCGAGCTGACGATCTGGCCAATTACTTCAAAGAAAAAATTGACCAGATCCGACAGGAAATTATCTCCCAATCACCTCATACCATGCACTGTCCTCACTCCCTCACTGCATCTAGCTCACTCTCAGATTTTGATCCAGTCACAGAAGAAGTAGTAAGCAGGCTCCTTGCATCTTCTCGCCCAACCACTTGCACCAGTGACCCATTTCCGTCACATCTACTCCAGACCCTTTCCCCTGCTGTCACCCCTGACCTAACTAAAATATTTAACCTCTCTCTCTCTTCTGGTATCTTTCCCTCCTCATTTAAGCATGCCATCATACATCCACTACTTAAGAAACCATCTCTCGACCAAAACTGTGACGCTAACTATAGACCTGTTTCTAACCTTCCCTTCATCTCTAAACTCCTGGAACGCTTGGTCCACTCCCGTCTTATCCGCTATCTCTCAGAAAACTCTCTTCTCGACCCTCTCCAATCTGATTTCCGCTCTTTACATTCTACTGAAACTGCCCTCACTAAAGTCTCTAATGATCTACTAACAGCTAAATCAAATGGTCATTACTCCATGCTAATTCTCTTGGATCTCTCTGCAGCATTCGACACTGTGGATCATCAGCTCCTCCTCACTATGCTCTGTTCCATTGGCCTCAAGGACACCGTTCTCTCCTCCTATCTCTCTGACCGCTCCTTTACTGTATCTTTTGCTGGCTCCTCCTCCTCTCATTTTCCCCTTACTGTTGGGGTTTCTCAAGGATCAGTCCTAGGCCCCCTCCTCTTCTCTTTGTGTACTGCCCCTATTGGTCAAACAATCAGTAGATTTGGTTTCCAGTACCAACTCTATGCTGACGACACCCAATTATACGCTTCTTCTCCTGACATCACGCCAGCCTTTCTAGAAAACACCGGCAATTGTCTAAACGCTGTGTCTAACAACATGTCCTCACTATATCTGAAACTGAACCTGTCAAAGACTGAACACCTTGTGTTTCCTCCCGCTACTAATGTACCTATACCCATTCCGTGTGTGGTTCTACTATTACTCCCCAGCAACATGCCCGCTGTCTTGGGGTCATACTTGACTCTGAGCTTTCCTTTGTCCCCCACATACGATCACTGGCTCGCTCTTGTTATCTGCACCTCAAAAACATTTCTAGAATTCGACCTTTTCTTACTTTTGACTCTGCAAAAACTCTGACTGTTTCTCTTATTCATTCTCGTCTCGACTATTGTAACTCCCTTCTAATCAGTCTCCCTCTTACCAAACTCTCCCCCCTCAAATCTGTCTTGAATGCTGCTGCCAGGATCATATTCCTCGCCAATCGTTACACCGATGCCTCTACCTTGTGCCAGTCATTACACTGGCTACCCATCCACTCCAGAATCCAGTACAAACTTATTACCCTCACCCACAAATCTCTTTATTGCTCAGCACCACCCTACATCTCCTCCCTTGCTTCAGTATACCATCCTACCCGCGCCCTCCGTTCTGCTGATGACCTGAGGTTAGCATCCTCAATAATCAGAACCTCCCACTCCCGTCTTCAAGACTATACACGTGCTGCGCCAATTTTTTGGAATGCATTTCCCAGGTCAATACGATTAGTCCCCAATCCCCACAATTTTAAGCATGCCCTGAAAACTCATTTATTCAGACTGGCCTACCTTCTCATCACATTAACCTAATCTATCCCTATGTGGCACAGCCAAAAGTTTTTTACCATAACCAGGTTCCCTGCATTATGTTCCCACATGCTTTATGCATCCATTAGCCCTATGCATCCGTACTGTTACACACTTAACATTATGGCTGGTCCATACAATCAGGACAACTGTTACCACCCACCTTTCGTGTCTCCCCTTTTTTCCTCATAGATTGTAAGCTTGCGAGCAGGGCCCTCATTCCTCTTGGTATCTGTTATGATCTATGTGATTATTGTTATACTGTAATGTACAGTGCCTACAAGTAGTATTCAACCCCCTGCAGATTTAGCAGGTTTACACATTCGGAATTAACTTGACATTGTGACATTTGGACTGTAGATCAGCCTGGAAGTGTGAAATGCACTGCAGCAAAAAAGAATGTTATTTCTTTGTTTAATTTTTTTTTAAATTGTGAAAAGTTTATTCAGAGGGTCATTTATTATTCAACCCCTCAAACCACCAGAATTCTGTTTGGTTCCCCTAAAGTATTAAGAAGTATTTCAGGCACAAAGAACAATGAGCTTCACATGTTTGGATTAATTATCTCTTTTTCCAGCCTTTTCTGACTATTTAAGACCCTCCCCAAACTTGTGAACAGCACTCATACATGGTCAACATGGGAAAGACAAAGGAGCATTCCAAGGCCATCTGAGACAAGATCGTGGAGGGTCACAAGGCTGGCTAGGGGTACAAAACCCTTTCCAAGGAGTTGGGCCTACCTGTCTCCACTGTTGGGAGCATCATCCGGAAGTGGAAGGCTTATGGAACTACTGTTAGCCTTCCACGGACTGGACAGCCTTGGAAAGTTTCCTCCCGTGCCGAAGCCAGGCTTGTCCGAAGAGTCAAGACTAACCCAAGGACAACAAGGAAGGAGCGCCGGGAAGATCTCATGGCAGTGGGGACATTGGTTTCAGTCAATACCATAAGTAACGTACTCCACCGCAATGGTCTCCGTTCCAGACGAGCCCGTAAGGTACCTTTACTTTCAAAGCGTCATGTCAAGGCTCGTCTACAGTTTGCTCATGATCATTTGGAGGACTCTGAGACAGACTGGTTCAAGGTTCTCTGGTCTGATGAGACCAAGATCGAGATCTTTGGTGCCAACCACACACGTGACGTTTGGAGACTGGATGGCACTGCATATGACCCCAAGAATACCATCCCTACAGTCAAGCATGGTGGTGGCAGCATCATGCTTTGGGGCGGTTTCTCTGCCAAGGGGCCTAGCCATCTGGTCCGCATCCATGGGAAGATGGATAGCATGGCCTACCTGGAGATTTTGGCCAAGAACCTCCGCTCCTCCATCAAGGATCTTAAGATGGGTCATCATTTCATCTTCCAACAAGGCAATGACCCAAAGCACACAGCCAAGAAAACCAAGGCCTGGTTCAAGAGGCAAAAAATCAAGGTGTTGGAGTGGCCTAGTCAGTCTCCTGACCTTAACCCAATTGAAAACTTGTGGAAGGAGCTCAAGATTAAAGTCCACATGAGACACCCAAAGAACCTAGATAACTTGGAGAAGATCTGCATGGAGGAGTGGGCCAAGATAACTCCAGAGACCTGTGCCGGCCTGATCAGGTCTTATAAAAGACGATTACTAGATGTAATTGCAAACAAGGGTTATTCCACAAAATATTAAACCTAGGGGTTGAATAATAATTGACCCACACTTTTATGTTTCAAATTTATTAAAATTTAACTGAGCAACATAACTTTTTGGTTTGTAAGATTTATGCATCTGTTAATAAATCCTGCTCTTGTGTGAAGTTTGAAGGCTCTAACTTATTTGCATCTTATCAAACCTGCTAAATCTGCAGGGGGTTGAATACTACTTGTAGGCACTGTATATTGTCTGTACAAATCCCCTCTGAAATGTAAAGTGCTGCGGAATATGTCAGCGCTATAGAAATAAAATTTATTATTATCAGTACGGATTTTTACACTGTTTTGCATGGAGGACTATGTAGTGCACATAATTCTGTTTGGAAGACTATGTGGTGCCCATTATTCTGTATGGAGGACTATGTGGTGCCCATAATACTGTACAGAGGACTATGTGCTGCCCATAATATTGTTTGGAGGACTATGTGGTGCCCATAATACTGCATAGAGGACTATGTGGTGGCCATAATACTTTATGAAGGACTATTTGGTGCCCATACGATTGTGTGGGGGCCCAGGAGGGACACAAAATTAAATAAAAAGGCCCGGGATGGGGACATTATTAAATAAAGGGGCCCAGGATAGGGACATCATTAAATAAAGGGGTCAAGGATAGGGAAATTATTAACTAAAGGGGACCAGGATCTGGGACCTTATTAACCCCTTTCTGACATCTGACGTACTATCCTGTCCACGGTACCTGGGCCCATATGACCAGGGACGGGATAGTACATCAGCCCGATCAGCGGCGCTCACTGGGGGGAGTGCCGCTAATCGCGGCCGGGTGTCAGGTGATTACCACAGCTGACACCCGGCACTATTAATCCCCGGCACACTGCGATCAAACATGATCGCAGGGTACTGGGGGCACAGGGAAGAATCACGCAGGGAGGGGGCTCCCTGCGTGCTTCCCTGAGACCCACGGAGCAGCGCGATGTGCTGGCGCTGCTCCGAGGGTTTCCTCCCCGCAGGCCCCCAGATCCAAGATGGCTGCGGGGTCCTTTGGGGTCCTGCAGGGAGGCGGCTTCCTCAGTACCTGCAGAGAGCAGGCACCGAGAAAGCCTGTGTAGCGCCTGTCAGATCGCTGATCTGACACAGTCTGCAAAGTGTCAGATCAGCGATCTGACACTAGACAGTGATGTCCCCCCCAGGACAATAAGATAAAGTAAAAAAAAAAATCACGTGTAAAAATAATTTATAAAAAAATCCCTAAATAAATTTAAAAAAAAAATTCCCTAATAAATTCTTTTTTTTGTAAATAAAAAAAGTACACATTTAGTAATCGCCGCGTCCATAACGACCCGCCCTATAAAACTTTCCCACTAGTTAACCCCTTTAGTGAACTCCTTAAAAAATAAAATAAAAAACAAAGCAAAAAACAATGCTTTATCATATCGCCAAACAAAGTGCAATAACGCGCAATCAAAAAGATGGATATAAATAACCAAGGTACAACTGTATGACTGTAAACGTCATCTTGTCCCGCAAAAAACGAGCTGCCATACAGCATCATCAGCGAAAAAATTAAAAGTTAGAGCTCACAGAATAAAGCGATGCAAAAGTAATTATTTTTTATATAAAATGGTTTTCATTGTATAAAAGCGCCAAAACATAAAAAACTGATATAAATGAGGTATGGCTGTAATCGTACTGACCCAAAGAATAACACTGCTTTATCAATTTTACCACACGAGGAACGGTGTAAACGCCCCCCCACCAAAAGAAATTCATGAAATGCTGGTTTTTGTTCATTCTGCGTCCCAAAAATCAGAATAAAAAGCGATCAAAAAATGTCACGTGCCCGAAAATGGTACTAATAAAAACGTCCACTTGTCACGCAAAAAATAAGACCTCATATGGCTCTGCGGGACAAAATACGGAAAAATTATAGCTCTCAAAATGTGGTGATGCAAAAACTATTTTCACAATAAAAAGCGCCTTTTAGCGTGTGACAGCTGCCAAACATAAAAACCAGCCATAAACAGTAAATCAAACCCCCCTTTATCACCCCCTTAGTTAGGGAAAAATAATAAAATTTAAAAAAAGTATTTATTTCCATTTTCCCAATAGGGTTAGGGTTATGGCTAGGGTTAGGGTTGAGATTAGGGTTAGGGGTGTGTTGGGGTTAGAATTGGCGGGTTTCCACTGTTTAGGCACATCAGGGGCTCTCCAAGCGCAACATGGCATCTGATCTCAATTCCAGCCAATTCTGCGTTGAAAAAGTCAAACTCTGCTCCTTCCCTTCCAAGCTCTGCCATGAGCCCAAACAGTGGTTTACCCCCACAAATGGGGTATCAGCCTACTCAGGACAAATTGCACAACAACTTTTGGGGTCCAATTTCTCCTGTTACCCTTGGGAAAATAAAAAATTGGGGGTAAAAATATTTTTGTGGAAAAAAATATGATTTTTTTTATTTTTATGGCTCTACGTTATAAACTTCTGTGAAGCACTTGGGGGTTCAAAGTGCTGACCTCACATTTAGATAAGTTCCTTCAGGGGTCTAGTTTCCAAAATGGGGTCACTTGTGGGGGGTTTCAACAGTTTAGGCACATCAGGAGCGCTCCAAACGCGACATGACACCCGCAGACCATTCCATCAAAGTCTGCATTCCAAAACGTCACTACTTTCCTTCTGAGCCCCGACATGTGCCCATACAGTAGTTTTCTCCCACATATGGGATATCAGCGTACTCAGGACAAATTGGACAACAGCTTTTGGGGTCCAATTTCTCCTGTTACCCTTGAGAAAATAAAAAAATTGGGGACTATAAGATCATGTTTGTGGAAAAAATATGATTTTTTCATTTTCACGCCCGGGCGTTATAAACTTCTGTGAAGCACTTTAGTGTTCAAAGTGCTCACCACACATCTAGATAAAAGGTCCTGGGGGGGGGTCTATTTTCCAAAATGGGGTCATTTGTGGGGGGTTTCTACTGTTCAGGCACATCAGGGGCTCTCCAAAGGCAACATGACACCCGCAGACCATTCCATCAAAGTCTGCATTCCAAAACGTCACTACTTCCCTTCCGATCCCCGATGTGTGCCAATACAGTAGTTTTCTCCCACATATGGGATATCAGCGTACTCAGGACAAATTGCACAACAACTTTTGAGGTCCAATTTCTCCTGTTACACTTGGGAAAATAAAAAAATTGGGGACTAAAAGATCATGTTTGTGGAAAAAATATGATTTTTTTTATTTTACGGCTGTACGTTATAAACTTCTGTGAAGCCCTTGGGGGTTCAAAGTTCTCACCACATATTGAGATAAGGTCCTTGGGGGGTCTAGTTTCCAAAATGCTGTCATTTGTGGGGGGTTTCCACTATTTAGGAACATTAAGGGCTTTCCAAACGCGACATGGCGTCCGATCTCAATTCCAACCAAAAATGTCAAATGGCACTGCTCCTCTTCTGAGCTCTGCCATGAGCCTAAATAGTCATTTACCACCACATATGAGGTATCAGCATACTCAGGACAAATTGCACAATAACTTTTGGGGTCCTGTTACCCTTGGGAAAATAAAAATTGGGGGTGAAAAGATCATTTTTGTGGAAAAAAAAATTTGATTTTTTAATTGTACAGCTGTACGTTATAAACTTCTGTGAAGCCCTTGGGGGTTCAACGTTCTCACCACATATCTAGATAAGTTCCTTGGGAAGTCTAGTTTCCAAAATGGTGTCATTTGTGGGGGGTTTCCACTGTTTAGGCACATCAGGGGCTTTCCAAACGCGACATGACGTCTGATCTCAATTCCAGCCAAAAAAGTCAAATGGCACTGCTCCCCTTCAGAGCTCTGCCATACGCCCAAATAGTCGTTTACCCACACATATGGGGTATCAGCGTACTCAGGACAAATTACCCAATAACTTTTGGGGTCCTGTTACTCTTGGGAAAAGGGGGTGTTTAGGCACATCAGGGGATCTCCAAACGTGACATGGCGTCAGATCTGAATTCCAGCCAATTTTGCATTGAAAAAGTCAAACGGCGCTTCTTCCCTTCTGAGCTCTGCCATATGCCAAAACAGTGGTTGTCTCCCACATATCAGGTATCAGCATACTCAGGACAAATTGCACAATAACTTTTGCAGTCCAATTTCTCCTGTTACCCTTGGTAAAATAAAAAAATTGGGCCTAAAGTAATTTTTTTGTGAAAAAAGTTAAAGGTTCATTTTTTTAAGCATTCAAAAAATTCCTGTGAAGCACCTGAAGGGTTAATAAACTTATTGAATGTGGTTTTGAGCACCTTGAGGGGTGCAGTTTTTAGAATGGTGTCACTTTTGGGTATTTTCTATCATATAGACCCCTCAAAGTGACTTCAAATGTGATGTGGTATCTAAAAGGAAGTGGTGTTGTAAAAATAAGAAATCGCTGGTCAACTTTTAACCCTTATAAACTTCCTAAAAAAAAAATTTTGGTTCCAAAATTGTGCTGATGTAAAGTAAAAATGTGGGAAATGTTACTTAAGTTTGTGTGCTATATCTCTGTGATTTAAGGGCATAAAAATCCAAAGTTGGAAAATTGCAAAATTTTCTAAATTTTTGCCAAATTTCTGTTTTTTTCACAAATAAACGCAAGTTATATGAATTAAATTTTACCACTAACATGAAGTACAATATGCCACGAGAAAACATTGTCAGAATCAGCGGGATCCATGTAAGAGTTCCAGAGTTATTACCTCATAAAGGGACAGTGGTCAAAATTGCAAAAATTGGCCCGGTCATGAACGTGCAAACCACCCTTGGGGGTAAAGGGGTTAAAAATTGCAAAATTTTTGGGAAATTTAATCAACACATGTCATATAGAAGAAATGTTACCACTAACAAAGTACAATATGTCATGAAAAAACATTCTCAGAATCAGCAGGATCCGTTTAAGTGTTCCAGAGTTATTACCTCATAAAGTGCCAGTGGTCAGAATTGTAAAATTTGGCCTAGCTATGAAGGTGCAAACAGCCGTGGGGGGTAAAGGGGTTAAGATTGTCATGGACTGACTCACTGAGCCAGTGCACGAGTCCTGAGTAAGACAGACTGTGCTCAGAGATACCTGTGGAGCAGGGAAGCAGCGGTGAAGACACGTGCTTCAGACCAACAGGACCTGAAGCACGTGACTGCTGGGGGCATGGCCTAAGCTCCAGAGAGCTAGGAGCTGTAGGAAAACTCCAGTCAGGCCGGGGTCAAAACACGAGATAGCACGACAGTACCAAAGGATTAGACAGAGCGGATAGTCAGGACATAGCAAGAAATCAGTAAACCAGAACGGGCAAATACACAGTACCAAAACAGCAGACAAACTCACAACGAAGAGACGGACCGTGTCAAAACCAAACAAGCAACAAGATATCAGTCACAAAGTACACGTACACAAGGGGTCAACTAACTCAGCCGAGGACAGAAGTATAACTGACACCGGACCTAGGTCGAGTGGCAACTAAATAGACGCCCTATGCCAGAGAGAGGAACAAACAATTAACCCCTGTCTGACCAAGGCGAGCCAAAGACAAAACCCCGTCCTGGATCATGACAAAGGATATGTCTGTCACAGTTGAAGTGTACCTATAATAAAAATTACATATCTATCCATTCTTTGTAGGTGTGAAAACTTGCAAAATTGGCAGCGTATCAAAAACTTATTTTCCCCATTGTATATAGCAGGGGCACATTTATAAGATTATTTCAGCACAGGTACTTTTTTTTTTAAACACATGCAATCGTGGAACTTATTTTTATACCAAGATTTGTTGAATAAAGTGAATTTTGTTAGGTGGGAAAACCCCTTTAATACTTAAACGGAATCTTTCAGTAGGATCAACCCTTCTAAGCTGTCTATATTGGAATTTAGAACAAATGAAGCTGAATAAAATGAAACCTTGATTTCTGTGGTCTGATGTTTCCCATGCTTTTCTAATACATAAATGAGCTGTTCCAAGCTATGGGCAGGATACAGAGCTACATGAGAATCTGCTTCAAGGGTTTATTTTAATCCCTGGGCGATTTTTCATTTTTTTGTTTTTTCCTCCCCTTCTTCCAAAAGGCATAACTTTTTAATTTTTTCCATAAATATAGCCACATGAGGTCTTGTTTTTTTCAGGATGATTTGTAATCTTGATTTATACCATTGATTTTACTACATAGTGTACTGGAAAAAAGAAAAAAAATTCAAGTGTGGTGAAATTCCAAAAGTGCAATTCCACAATAGTTAGAGTTTGTTTTATTTACCATGTTTACTACACACTGTAAGGCCTCTTTCACACTTCAGTTTTTTTGCATCAGTTCAAATCCGCCAAAAAGTCATTCAAGCGGATCCGTTGTTAACTGATGTGAACGGATGGCACAGGATCCGTTTTTAGCCGGATGCCACAGAAAAAAACGTTACAAGCTCCGTTTTGAAATCTTTGAGGATGGTGACGGACAGCAATTTTTGGCGGATCCTCAAAAATGGATGCAACGGACAGCAATCCGTCACAATCCGCCATTAATGCAAGTCAATGGGGAAAAAAACGGATCCTCAAAAAAAAATTTGAGGATCCGTTTTTTTCAAAACCTGGCGGATTGTGACTGATTGTAAAAAAACGGAAGTGTGAAAGAGGCCTAAAACTGAAACACAGAAAAACACAGTATAACAAACGTATAATAATACTCTTTTGCAAAAAATTATACCGTATATACTTATGTATAAGCTGACCAGAATATAAGCTGACCCCCCCTAAGCCTAGGGTGGAAAATGCAGCAGCTACTGGTAAATTTCAAAAATAAAAATAGATACCAATAAAAGTAAAATTAATTGAGATATCAGTAGGTTAAATGTTTTTGAATATCCATATTGAACCAGGAGCCCCATATAATGCTCCATACAGTTCATGATGGCCCCATAAGATTCTCCACACAAAATACAACCCATATAATGCTGCACAAAGGTTAATAATGCCCCCATAAGATGCTCCATAGAATAATATGCCCCATATGCTGTCCCATAAAGGTTATGGCCCATAAAATGCTCCATAGATTATGCCCACATATGCTGCCGCATAAGATGCTCCATAGATTATGCCCCCACAAGATGTTCCATAGATTATGCTCCCATAAGATGCTCCATAAATTATGCCCCATAACATAGTAACATAGTTATTAAGGTTGAAGGGAGACTAAGTCCATCTAGTTCAACCCATATCCTATCCTAACTTGCCCTAACATGTTGATCCAGAGGAAGGCAAAAAAAACCCATGTGGCAACAGTAAGCTTCACATTGGGGAAAAAAATTCCTTCCCGACTCCACATACGGCAATCAGACTAGCTCCCTGGATCAACGCAATATTAAGGAGACTAGTGTATATACCCTGTAATATTATACTTTTCAAGAAAGGCATCCAGTCCCTTCTTAAATTTTAGTAGTGAATCACTCATTACAACATCATATGGCAGAGAGTTCCATAGTCTCACTGCTCTTACAGTAAAGAATCCGCGTCTGTGAGTATGCTTAAACCTTCTTTCCTCCAGACGTAGAGGATGCCCCCTTGTCCCCGTCACAGGTCTAAGAGTAAAAAGATCATTAGAAAGGTCTTTGTATTGTCCCCACATATATTTATACATTGTAATAAGATCACCCCTAAGCCTTCGATTCTCCAAACTAAATAACCCCAAGTGTAATAACCTGTCTTGGTATTGCAGACCCCCTAGTTCCCTAATAACCTTGGTCGCTCTTCTCTGCACCCGCTCCAGTTCAGCTATGTCTTTCTTATACACCGGAGACCAGAACTGTACACAGTATTCTAAGTGTGGTCGCACTAGTGACTTATATAGAGGTAAAATTATGTTCTCCTCATGAGCATCTATGCCTCTTTTAATGCATCCCATTATTTTATTTGCCTTTGCAGCAGCTGCTTGACTCTGGCCACTAAATGTGAGTGTCGTCCACCCATACACCCAGGTCTTTTTCAGTGACTGTTTTGCCCAGTGTTTTACAATTAAGCACATAATTATACAACTTGTTCGTTCTACCCAAGTGCATGACCTTACATTTATCCCCATTAAAGCTCATTTGCCATTTATCAGCCCAAGCTTCTAGTTTACATAAATCCTCCTGTAATATAAAATTGTCCTCCTCTGTATTAATTACCCTGCAGAGTTTAGTGTCATCTGCAAATATTGAAATTCTACTCTCTATGCCCCCTACAAGGTCATTAATAAATATGTTAAAAAGAAGCAGGCCCAAAACTGACCCCTGTGGTACCCCACTGCTAACCGTGACCCAGTCCGAGTGTGCTCCATTAATAACCACCCTTTGTTTCCTATCCCTGAGCCAGCTCTTAACCCACCTACACATATTTTCCCCTATCCCCATTGTTCTCATTTTATGTATCAACCTTTTGTGTGGCACCTTATCAAAAGCTTTTGAAAAGTCCATGTACACCACGTCCACTGCATTCCCTTGGTCCAGTCCGGAACTTACCTCTTCTTAAAAGCTTATCAGATTAGTCTGACAGGAACGGTCTCTTGTAAACCCATGTTGATATTGGGTCATAAGGTTATTCTTCTCCAGATACTCCAGTATAGTATCTCTTAGAAAACCCTCCAGGATTTTACCCACAGTTGAGGTTAAACTTACTGGCCTATAATTTCCAAGTTCAGTTTTTGTCCCCTTTTTGAATATTGGCACCACATTTGCTATACGCCAGTCCTGTGGTACAGACCCTGTTATTATGGAATCTTTAAAGATTAAAAATAGTGGTCTATCTATGACTGTGCTTAATTCCTGCAGTACTCGGGGGTGTATCCCATCCGGGCCCGGGGATTTGTCAATTTTAGTGATTTGTAGACGCCGCCGTACTTCCTGCTGGGTTAAGCAGGTGACATTTAATGGAGAATTTTTATCCCTGATCATGTTATCCGTCATGGGATTTTCTTGTGTAAATACTGTTGAAAAAAAGTTATTTAGCATATTGGCTTTTTCCTCATCCTCATCCACCATTTCACCCAGACTATTTTTAAGGGGACCAACACTATCATTTTTTAGCTTCTTACTATTTATGTAGTTAAAGAATATTTTGGGATTATTTTTACTTTCTCTGGCAATGAGTCTCTCTGTCTCAATCTTTGCTGTCTTGATTTGCTTTTTACAGAATTTATTTAATCTTCTGTATTTATTTAATGCCTCATCACTACCTACTTGCTTTAATTCTCTAAATGCTTTATTTTTATCTCTTATTGTGCCCCTTACAGCTCTATTTAGCCATAGTGGTGTCCTCCTATTTCTCGCATGTTTATTCCCATACGGTATATATTGTGCACAGGTCCTATTCAGGATGCTAATAAATGTCTCCCATTTTCTTTGTGTATTTTTATGTCTCAGGATATCGTCCCAGTTAATTGCACCAAGATCATCTCTCATCCGTTGGAAATTTGCCTTCCTGAAGTTTAGTGTCCTTGTAACCCCTCTACTACACATCTTATTAAAGGATACATGAAAACTTATTAATTTGTGATCACTATTACCCAAGTGACCCTCAACCCTTACATTTGATATGCGGTCTGGCCTGTTGGTTAATATTAGGTCTAGCAGTGCCCCCCATCTTGTTGGGTCCTGAACCAGTTGTGAAAGGTAATTGTCTCTCATCGTTGTCAGAAACCTATTACCCTTGCTGGAACTGCAGGTTTCGGTTCCCCAATGTATTTCAGGGTAGTTGAAGTCCCCCATAATAATGACTTCTCCTTGAGTCGCTGCTTCATCTATTTGCTTTATGAGGATATTCTCTGTAGCTTCCATTATTTTTGGAGATTTATAACAAACCCCTATCAGTAATTTATTATTTTTCCCCCCTCCCCTTATCTCTACCCACAGGGACTCTACATTTTCATTAGATTCATATATATTATCACGAAGGATGGGTTTTAAGGATGATTTTACATATAAACACACGCCTCCCCCTCGCTTATTTGTTCGGTCATTTCTGAACAGACTATAGCCCTGTAAATTAACAGCCCAGTCATGGCTCTCATCCAGCCATGTCTCAGATATCCCCACCATGTCATAATTATGTTCCAACAACATTAACTCCAATTCCTCCATTTTGCTGGCGAGACTTCTGGCATTAGTATACATGCACTTTATGTGTCTCTCTGTACCTCTAATTCTTTCTTAAATTATTAACTGTTCTAACCCCACCCCCCATGCCACCTCCACCCCCAATGTCATTATTTGTGCCCAGGTCTCTATCTGCACTGTCTTCCCCTCCTATAAAAGGAATACCCTCCCCCCCCGTCCCTAGTTTAAACACTCCTCCAACCTTCTAGCCATTTTCTCCCCCAGCACAGCGGCACCCTCCCCATTGAGGTGCAGCCCGTCCCTAGCGTAGAACCTGTAGCCAACTGAGAAGTCGTCCCAGTTCTGCAGGAACCCAAACCCCTCCTTCCTACACCAATTCCTGAGCCACTTATTAACCTCCCTAATCTCCCGTTGCCTCTCTGGTGTGGCACGTGGTACAGGAAGTATTTCCGAAAATACCACCTTGGAGGTCCTTGCTTTAAGCTTACAGCCTAATTCCCTGAAATCATCTTTAAGGACCTTCCACCTACCTCTAACTTTGTCATTTGTGCCAATGTGCACCATGACCGCTGGATCCTCTCCAGCCCCTCCCAGTAATCTGTCAACCCGATCAGCGATGTGTCGGACTCGCGCGCCAGGTAGGCAGCACACCGTTCGACGATCCCTGTCTTTGTGACAGATTGCCCTATCTGTTCCCCTAATAATTGAGTCTCCCACTACCAGAACCTGTCTGGCCTGCCCTGCTCTCCTATTTCCCCCCTTACTGGAGCAGACACTCCTCCGGCTTTCAGAGGACATGCCTTGCTGCAGCAGTGCTACTCCTGCACTAACACTCCCCTCATCTGCCAACTTAGCAAACTTATTGGGGTGTGCCAGATCAGGACTAGCCTCCCTGGTGCTCTTCCCTCTACCCCGCCTTCTAACTGTCACCCAGCTAGCTGCTTCATTGTCCTGCAGCTCCAACCTAGCATCCCCCCCCTCATCTATCCCATTGAGCGTCTGCTCAGTGAGCAGAAGACTCCTTTCCATATTGTCTATGGATCTCAGTGTTGCCAGCTGCACATTTAGATCCAGTATCTGGGCTTCCAAATGCACAACGTGCTCACATCTCGCACAGCAGTATGCACCCTCGACCAGCTGTTCAAGGATTTCATACATGCGGCAAGACGTGCACTGGATGGCATTGGCAATAGTCGAGCACATCCTAATGGGGATTGCACCAGACAATAAGATAAGCAAAAATAAATTAAAAAAAAAAAAAAAAAAAAGTATTAATATAACAGCAATTCAGTAAGACCTCCCTTGGAAACTCCCTGAATCTAAAGTCACTGAATTTCAAGTCACACACTTACCACAGTTCGCACTTACGCTCAGGTCACACTCAGCTCGTTCACACTCGCTCAGGAAGAAGATTTAAAAGTTTTTTGTTTTTTTTTGTTTTTTTTTCCCCTTTTACCAGCACACCACCTTGCTGCTCAATGCACTTCCAAAAGGAGTTGAGCCCCAACCAGCTGCCCCTTATAAACCCTTAATTACTGTATGAACTCCCACCCTTAATTAACCCCTTGTGAATATAGTTACACCTCAAGATTTAAATGCAATATAGTTTACCCTTAAAAACACAGATAGTAAAATAAGAGATTAACCCTGAAGAGAGAAAATATAGGTTAAACAAGCCCCCAAAGCCCCGCAAAAATTGAACAGGTAGAAAGCACTCAGCAACTTACAATTCAGCAACTCACACAGGTATTTGTTAAAGGTTTTCCAAATACCTCTTCACTGAATTTCAAGTCACACACTTACCACAGTTCGCACTTACGCTCAGGTCACACTCAGCTCGTTCACACTCGCTCAGGAAGATTTAAAAGAGGTTTTTTTTTTTTTGTTTTTTTTTTTTCCCCCTTTTACCAGCACACCACCTTGCTGCTCAATGCACTTCCAAGATGCTCCATAGGTTATGGTCCCATAAGATATATAGTAACATAGTTATTAAGGTTGAAGGAAAACTTTAAGTCCATCTAGTTCAACCCATATCCTATCCTAACTTGCCCTAACATGTTGATCCAGAGGAAGGCAAAAAAAACCCCATGTAACAAACAGTAAGCTTCACATTGGGGAAAAAAAATTCCTTCCCGACTCCACATACGGCAATCAGACTAGCTCCCTGGATCAACGCAATATTAAGGAAACTAGTGTATATACCCTTCAATATTATACTTTTCAAGAAAGGCATCCAGTCCCTTCTTAAATTTTAGTAGGGAATCACTCTTTACAACATCATATGGGAGAGAGTTCCATAGTCTCACTGCTCTTACAGTAAAGAACCCGCATCTGTGAGTATGCTTAAACCTTCTTTCCTCCAGACGCAGAGGATGCCCCCTTGTCCCCGTCACAGGTCTAAGAGTAAAAAGATCATTAGAAAGGTCTTGGTATTGTCCCTGCATATATTTATACATTGTAATAACATCACCCCTAAGCCTTCGATTTTCCAAACTAAATAACCCCAAGTGTAATAACCTGTCTTGGTATTGCAGACCCCCCAGTTCCCTAATAACCTTGGTCGCTCTTCTCTGCACCCGCTCGAGTTCAGCTACGTCTCTCTTATACACCAGAGACCAGAACTGTACACAGTATTCTAAGTGTGGTCGCACTAGTGACTTATATAGAGGTAAAATTATGCTCTCCATAGTTTATGCCCCCATATGCTCCATAGTTTATGCCCCATATGCTGCTCCATAGATTATGCCCTCATATGCTGCTCCATAGATTATGCCCTCATATGCTGCTCCATAGATTATGCCCCCATATGCTGCCCCATAAGATGTTGCATAGATTATGCCCCCATATGCTGATCCATAATTATGCCCCATAAGATGCTCCATAGAATATGTCCCATATGCTGCTACTGCAAATAAAAATGACACTCACCTCCAGTCGCTGGGGGGCCAGGTGACGGTGTCCTGAGCAGGCGGGGACAGGTGCCAGTGTCACCGCTGGCTCAGGACCCCGGCACTGGCGATATTTACCGATCATCGCTCCATGGCTGAGCGTCGCTCTGTCTGCCGGATCCCTCTGTCAGTGATGTTCAGGCAGAGGGCACGGCGCACTAACCTGAACATCACAGCCAGAGGATGCGGAGGAGAGGACAGAGCAGCGCGCAGCAAAGGAGCGGGGACAAAAAAATGGGCTGAAAATCTTGGTTTATACGCGAGTATATACAGTATATAACAGTAAACAGCAAGTGCTAGTAAAAAGATAACAAAACGGTATTTAGTTGATACTTTTTTTTGCAAAAAATGTATACTAAGCCGAACTACCAAATGTCAAGGTATAATAGCAAGATGACATTAACCCCTTATTAACCCCACTTGCCACTGCTACAGGGCAGTGGGAAGAACCACCCAAAGCTCCAGAATAGGCGCATCTAATAGATGCGCCTTTTCTGGGCAGCTGCGGGGGGCCAATATCAATGGCCCCTTACCCAGCCTGAGAATAGCAGCCCCCAGCTGTGAGTTTTGCCAGGTTGGTTCACAGAGGGGGACCCCACGTCGGGTTTTCATTCATTCATTCTCTCCTGCTCGCTGTTGCCGGCAGAGCAGGAGAGAAGAATGACAGCAGAGTTCAGCACCAGCCGAAGGAGAACAGCGCTTACTGTAGCGCTTCTTCCCCGGCGGCCGTCCGTGTGGTCCTGATGCGGCACACGTGTGCCACACGGATGTACCACATATGCACATGGACACACAGACACGGATAGCTCCGGTACCATTTTTTCCGGTACCGAAATTATCTAGATGTGTGAGACTGCCCTAAAAGATGAAATCCTTCTTGTGGTTGTTGTTTAATCTTTATTTTCAGTTTTGGGTTAATGTTATGCCCGTACTCCGGGGGCGGCCTGTGGGGGGGGGGGCTTCATGTGGTGCTCTGATTAGCTAGTCACCAGTCTGACAGGTCATTGATCCCTCAGTGACCTGTCCCCTAGTTTACATAATGAATAATATATATATATATATATATATATATATATATCTCTCTCTTTAAAAAAAAAAAAACCTTCTGCAGGGAGGCAGTAGCGTCTGCACTGCATCATGGTCGCATATGTAATGTGTTTATAATTAGTTTCTTTGCTGTTCTCCTGATACTACTAAAAAAATAATCAGTTTGAAAATGGTGCTGGGCGAGCCTGCGAAACAGCAGCTATCGATGATTCAATAGCTACTACTGCGCAGGCGTTAGCGGCACCATCTTGCTAGAGAAAAAAGAAATTCCTCCTCCAAGATGGCACCAGTAGCAGCTATCGGCGATTCACCAGTCTGGCTTCTGACTGGTCACTGAACCCTCAGTGACCTGCCCCCTAGTTTACATAATGAATATTATTTATATCTTGGAAAACAAAATCCTTCTGCAGGCAGGTGACGGAGGTGGCACCTAAGCTGCAGCCTGATCGCATATGTAATGAATTATATACACACTTGTTTGATGTAATCATGAAGTTCCTAAAAAAAAAAAAAAAAAAATCTGTTTGAAAATGGCGCCAGCACCTTCTTGGAGGAGATTTTTTTTTGTTCTCCACTGTAGTGGAGCTGTAGCTTAGGACCCACTTCACACAAGCGTAAAACGGGAGGGCTTCTGTGCTTGTATTAACCCCTTCATGACCAAGCCTATTTTGACCTTAATAACCAGGCCATTTTTTTCAATTCTGACCAGTGTCCCTTTATGAGGTAATAACTCTGAAACGCTTCAAAGCAGCCAAGCGATTCTGAATTTTTATTCTGTTAAACAAGAGAGTTATGTGAAACAAAATAGTTACTAAATAACATTTCCCACATGTCTACTTTACATCAGCACAATTTTGGAAACAAAATATTTTTTTGTTAGGAAGTTATAAGGGTTAAAAGTTGACCAGTGATTTTTCATTTTTACAACAAAATTTACAAAACATATAAATATAAACCAATGGCGCAAAACCGTGCAGCATCAGAACACAAAGCAGCAAGTATTAAAAACAATCCGCCATTCAAATTGTCTCAGTGAAAATAATAAATAGACCTTATACAAACTTGCGCTGATAGAATGTGTCCTGATTAGATGGGAGATATCTTATGGGGAGGTCTGTTACCTTACTGAGGCTTAATACGATGAGCCCAGAGACACAGAAGTCCAGGTCCTTCACAGAAAAACTCCCCGGCACAGCGATAAATAGAGTTGCTGGAGCTAAAGGGTGCTACCTCTTAGCTTGCCGCCGTCCCGGCCGGTGACTGGCGTGCAGCTGGAGGTGTGTATCGGCAGGCTGTATAGATGCCAGCCGCCGCTTACAAAAACATGCCTGCAAGGTCCGAGAGCGCTGAAGGACCTTGCGTGACGTCACAGTCACGTGGGCAGTCACGTGACAGGCAGGAAAAACGCTAGAAGCGCTGAAGGGGCCAAGAAACACTGATAGATCCTACGCGTTACGGAATTCACTGATTCCTTCTTCAGGGATGGCCCCCTGAAACAGGAATAACCCTTATATAGCCTCCAGTGTATATCCTCTATTAATAAAACATCATATTAAGCATTAAAAGCAAATAGCTCAATTTCACTGTTTAGACCATTTGGGATCAGAGTATTTAATTCAAAAATCCATTTGCTCTCTATCCTGGACATTTGGTGGATAAAATTGCCTTTCCTAAAGCTTCTTTTAACAATTTGAATCCCAGTCACTTTAGTGTTCCTTAAAGAGCTCCCATGGTGTGTAAAATAGTGATTAGAAAGGGGGTGACCTGTAAATTTGTTACAGATATTACGTAGATGTTCCCCAATTCTAACGTTTAGGGGACGTATAGTTCTACATATATAATTTGTCACATGGACATGATGCAATATATCACCCCCTTCGTGTCACAGGTGATGAAATCACGGATCTGAATCTCCATGGACTTATTCACAATCGAGAGTTGTTTTTTGCTGCCTAATTTTTTGCAAGATGCGCATTTTTTGCAGGGAAAAAAACCATTTGGTGGCTGATGTAAATGAGAATTGGGGCCTGGTGTTGGTATAGAAATAGAGGGGGCTACCAGATTACTTAAATTATTTGCCCTTCTAAAGATAAACCTAGGGCGAGCTGGTAATGCTTCCCCTATGATTTTATCATTTTTCAAAATACCCCAGTGTTTATTCACAATTTTTCTAAAAATATGACTATTCGAATTATACTGGGTGATAATAGGAACCTCATCTATAATAAGGTTTTCTTTATTTTTTATTTTATGTCTAAGGAATTGTTCCCTCGGTATGTTTCCATATATATTACCTGGTGGCTCGCAGGGCTTGGGTATCATATCCTTTTTGGCAGAATTTTTTAATTAGGGTATCAGCTTCAGTTAAGTAATCCTGTGACTTGGAGCAATTTCTATGGGCCCGTATAAATTGGCTCTTTGGGATATTCAGAAGCCAACTTGGGAGATGACAACTTTCTAATGAAATGTAATTGTTTGAATCAGTAGGTTTATGAAATAATCGTGTCTGGATAGTGTTATCCTCAATAAAAAATTTTAAATCTAAAAAGTTAATCTCTGTGAGGCTTGTCGTTGCAGTAAATTTTAAAAAATAACAATTTTTATTCAATTCGTCAATAAAATCAGCTAAAAGAGTAGGCCCGCCAGACCAAATAAAAACAATATCATCTATGAAGCGGTGCCAGAGTACCAGATTCGCGCGCAGCCTGCCCTCGGGAAAGATGGTTTCATGTTCCCACTTCCCCACGTACAAATTTGCATAACTGGGCGCGAATCTGGTACCCATAGCGGTACCCCACTTCTGGGAGTAGTAGTTCGCTCCATAGTGAAAATAGTTATGGGTAAGTATAAAATAAATACAGTCAACAATAAAAGCGATTTGGTCGCTAGGTATGCTTTTAGATTCAGACATAAAAAATTCCACGGATTTGCACCCCTTTTCATGTTCAATAACTGTGTAGAGGGAAGTTATATCTAAAGTCCCTAAAATGAAATGGTCCTTCCATTCTACATTGTTTAAAACCTGTAAGGCATGGGTAGTGTCCTTCAGGTAAGCTGGAAGAGCAGGGACTAATTGCTGTAAGTGGTGATCCACAAATTTCGAGAGATTGGCTGTAAGACCCCCAATGGCAGATATTATTGGTCGGCCAGGGGGTTTAATCGAATTCTTGTGGATTTTCGGGATGTAATAAAAGTATGGTATCCTAGGATGAGTAGTATTAATAAAGTCAAATTCCTCTTTTCTTATATACCCTTTATCAAGACCACGTTTAATGAGGACCTGCATTTCTGCAAGATACCTTACTGAAGGATCACTGTCTAATCGTTCGTAAGTACGAAAATCAGACAGTATCCTTAAAGACGCCTCCTCATAATCAGAAGTATTCAAGATCACTATACTCCCCCCTTTGTCAGCTGGTCTTATTGTGATCGCATGATTTGTCTGGAGCCGTTTAATAGCTGAACGTTCGATACCAGACAAATTATACCTAAATTTTCTGCATCTTTTGTCAGATATGCTCCTGATGTCCTGTATCACATTGTTCTGAAATGCCTCGAAGGCTTCTGAATATTCTTGAATTGGGTTGAAATTGGATTTCTTTTTTAGACCGGTATGTTGATAAGGGTCTATGGTTTCGAGAGGATTCGTGATATCGCTAGAAGTCACTCTTTTTTTCATATAGAATTTTTTTATAGCTAGTCTCCTCATAAAAGTTTTGATACCTATAAAGGCTTGAAATTTATTGAAGCCCACACTAGGTGCAAATTTGAGACCTTTGCTAAGTAGGCCTTTTTCATTATCATTTAGACTGTAATCACTAAGATTAAAAAATTTTTGATCTGAATGGTTTACTTGGTCCTCTGGTATTTGCTGTTTATTCTTTTTTTTGGTAGATTTCCCGCCCCTACATCCCCTCTGCCGTATTTTCTTGGACCCACCTGAAAAAACGGCAAATGGCTTTGTTTAGTTTTGGGTTTATTTTTTGAGAGCAAATTGCCCTTATTCAGAGCTAGGGGCAATTGATTGGGGTGATTATTAGAAGTAAAGGAAAAGGAGATCATAGAAAGGAAAAAAAAAGAAATTTGGGAGAGATTTTGACAATTATCGAGATAATCAGCACCACTTGACACGTTGGTATCATTCCACTAATTGTAGTACTGACTCTCATATTGAGGAGAGCCATGTCTATCCCAGACCTTTTAACCCGTTGGTGACCCTTGATGAAGTACAAGGACAGGAAAATTCCTCTATTCTATCCTCTAGTGAAAGATTTTCGATCCATTTAACCTCTGGTATGGACGATATCAATGCCAATAATGGACAGGAGATAACCCACACACAGTGTGGTGATTTGAATGTAGAGAATATACAACTTGGAGAGTCAGAGGTAACCGCATCAACACCGGTACCTGGTATTCCCATTCAAAATAGATTTTCTCCTCTTATAAGTACAGCGGACTATCCTTCCACTTCTAATAATCACCCCAATCAATTGCCCCTAGCTCTGAATAAAGGGCAATTTGCTCTCAAAAAATAAACCCAAAACTAAACAATGCCATTTGCCGTTTTTTCAGGTGGGTCCAAGAAAATACGGCAGAGGGGATGTAGGGGCGGGAAATCTACCAAAAAAAAGAATAAACAGCAAATACCAGAGGACCAAGTAAACCATTCAGATCAAAAAATTTTTAATCTTAGTGATTACAGTCTAAATGATAATGAAAAAGGCCTACTTAGCAAAGGTCTCAAATTTGCACCTAGTGTGGGCTTCAATAAATTTCAAGCCTTTATAGGTATCAAAACTTTTATGAGGAGACTAGCTATAAAAAAATTCTATATGAAAAAAAGAGTGACTTCTAGCGATATCACGAATCCTCTCGAAACCATAGACCCTTATCAACATACCGGTCTAAAAAAGAAATCCAATTTCAACCCAATTCAAGAATATTCAGAAGCCTTCGAGGCATTTCAGAACAATGTGATACAGGACATCAGGAGCATATCTGACAAAAGATGCAGAAAATTTAGGTATAATTTGTCTGGTAGCAAACGTTCAGCTATTAAACGGCTCCAGACAAATCATGCGATCACAATAAGACCAGCTGACAAAGGGGGGAGTATAGTGATCTTGAATACTTCTGATTATGAGGAGGAGTCTTTAAGGATACTGTCTGATTTTCGTACTTACGAACGATTAGACAGTGATCCTTCAGTAAGGTATCTTGCAGAAATGCAGGTCCTCATTAAACGTGGTCTTGATAAAGGGTATATAAGAAAAGAGGAATTTGACTTTATTAATACTACTCATCCTAGGATACCATACTTTTATTACATCCCGAAAATCCACAAGAATTCGATTAAACCCCCTGGCCGACCAATAATATCTGCCATTGGGGGTCTTACAGCCAATCTCTCGAAATTTGTGGATCACCACTTACAGCAATTAGTCCCTGCTCTTCCAGCTTACCTGAAGGACACTACCCATGCCTTACAGGTTTTAAACAATGTAGAATGGAAGGACCATTTCATTTTAGGGACTTTAGATATAACCTCCCTCTACACAGTTATTGAACATGAAAAGGGGTGCAAATCCGTGGAATTTTTTATGTCTGAATCTAAAAGCATACCTAGCGACCAAATCGCTTTTATTGTTGACTGTATTTATTTTATACTTACCCATAACTATTTTCACTATGGAGCGAACTACTACTCCCAGAAGTGGGGTACCGCTATGGGTACCAGATTCGCGCCCAGTTATGCAAATTTGTACGTGGGGAAGTGGGAACATGAAACCATCTCTCCCGAGGGCAGGCTGCGCGCGAATCTGGTACTCTGGCACCGCTTCATAGATGATATTGTTTTTATTTGGTCTGGCGGGCCTACTCTTTTAGCTGATTTTATTGACGAATTGAATAAAAATTGTTATTTTTTAAAATTTACTGCAACGACAAGCCTCACAGAGATTAACTTTTTAGATTTAAAATTTTTTATTGAGGATAACACTATCCAGACACGATTATTTCATAAACCTACTGATTCAAACAATTACATTTCATTAGAAAGTTGTCATCTCCCAAGTTGGCTTCTGAATATCCCAAAGAGCCAATTTATATGGACCCATAGAAATTGCTCCAAGTCACAGGATTACTTAACTGAAGCTGATACCCTAATTAAAAAATTCTGCCAAAAAGGATATGATACCCAAGCCCTGCGAGCCACCAGGGAATATATTGGGAACATACCGATGGAACAATTCCTTAGACATAAAATAAAAAATAAAGAAAACCTTATTATAGATGAGGTTCCTATTATCACCCAGTATAATTCGAATAGTCATATTTTTAGAAAAATTGTGAATAAACACTGGGGTATTTTGAAAAATGATAAAATCATAGGGGAAGCATTACCAGCTCGCCCTAGGTTTATCTTTAGAAGGGCAAATAATTTAAGTAATCTGGTAGCCCCCTCTATTTCTATACCAACACCAGGCCCCAATTCTCATTTACACCAGCCACCAAATGGTTTTTTTCCCTGCAAAAAATGCGCATCTTGCAAAAAATTAGGCAGCAAAAAACAACTCTCGATTGTGAATAAGTCCATGGAGATTCAGATCCGTGATTTCATCACCTGTGACACGAAGGGGGTGATATATTGCATCACATGTCCATGTGACAAATTATATATAGGTAGAACTATACGTCCCCTAAACGTTAGAATTGGGGAACATCTACATAATATCTGTAACAAATTTACAGGTCACCCCCTTTCTAATCACTATTTTACACACCATGGGAGCTCTTTAACCCCTTCCTGACATGAGACGTACTATCCCGTCCATGGGACCCGGGCCCCTATGCCCATGGACGGGATAGTACGTCTAGCGCGATCAGCGGCGCCCACGTGGTGAGCGCCGCTGATCGCGGCCGGGTGTCACCTGATTATCACAGCTGACACCCGGCACAATGTGTCAGGGGCGGTCACGGACCGCCCCCGACACGTTAACCCCTTGCACACCGCGATCAAACATGATCGCGGTGTACCGGGGGTTAAAGGGAAGCATCGGCAGGGAGGGGGCTCCCTCCGTGCTTCCCTGAGCCCCCCACGGCAGCGCAATGTGCAGCGCTGCTGCGGGGGACTCCTTTCCTCCAGGCCCCCGGATCCAAGATGGCGACGGGGGCCTTCGGGGGCCTGAGGAAGCTGGCTTCCTCAGTGCCTGCATAGCGCAGGCATGAGGAAGCCTTCTGCAGTGCCTGTGTCAGATCGCTGATCTGTCACAGTGATCTGTGATGTGACAGATCAGCGATCTGTCACAGGACAGTGATGTCCCACCTGGGACTATTTAATAAAGTAAAGAAAAAAATAAAAAAGAGTGTTAAAATAATTAAAAAAAAAAAAAAAATCGCCAAATAAATTAGAAAAAAAAAAAAAATATTCCCCCAATAAATCCATTTTTTGGAAATAATAATAAAAAAAAAAAAAACAATAAAAGTACACATATTAGGTATCGCCGCGTCCGTAATGACCCGCCCTATAAAACTGTCCCATTAGTTAACCCCTTTAGCGAACCCCTTAAAAAATAAAAATAAAAAACGAAGCAAAAAATAATGATTTATTATCATACCGCCAAACAAAAAGTGTAATAACGCGCGATCAAAAAGACGCATATAAATATCCATGGTACCGCTGAAAACGTCATCTTGTCCCGCAAAAAACAAGCCGCCACACAGCATCATCAGCGAAAAAATAAAATAGTTATAGCTCACAGAATAAAGCGATGCAAAAATAATTATTTTTTTATATAAAATAGTTTTCATTGCATAAAACCGACAAAAACATAAAAAAATGACATAAATGAGGTATCGCTGTAACCGTACTGACCCGAAGAATAAAACCGCTTTATCAATTTTACCGCACGCATAACGGTGTAAACGCACCCCCCCAAAAGAAATTCATGAAACGCTGGTTTTTGTTCATTCTGTGTCCCAAAAATAGGAATAAAAAGCGATCAAAAAATGTCACGTGCCCGAAAATGGTACCAATAAAAACGTCAACTCGTCCCGCAAAAAATAAGACCTCACATGACTCGGTGGGTCAAAATACGGAAAAATTATAGCTCTCAATATGTGGTGATGCAAAAACTATTTTTACAATAAAAAGCGTCTTTTAGCGTGCGACAGCTGCCAAATATAAAAACCGCCATAAATAGTAAATCAAACCCCCCCCGTCATCACCCCCTTAGTTAGGGAAAAATAATAAAATTTAAAAAAAAAGTATTTATCTCCATTTTCCCATTAGGGCTAGGGTTAGGGCTAGGGCTAGGGTTAGGGCTAGGGTTAGGGCTAGGGTTAGGGCTAGGGCTAGGGCTAGGGTTAGGGCTAGGGCTAGGGCTAGGGTTAGGGCTAGGGTTAGGGTTAGGGGTGTGTTGGGGTTAGGGTTGGAGTTATAATTGGGGGGTTTCCACTGTTTGGGCACATCAGGGGCTCTCCAAATGCAACATGGCGTCTGATCTCAATTCCAGCCAATTCTGAGTTGAAAAAGTCAAATGTTGCTCCTTCCCTTCCAAGCTCTGCCATGCGCCCAAACAGTGTTTTACCTCACATGTAGGGTATCAACCTACTCAGGACAAATTGCAAAACAATTTTTGGGGTCCAATTTCTCCTGTTACCCTTAGGAAAATAAAAAATTGGGGGCAAAAATATCATTTTTGTGGAAAAAAATGATTTTTTTATTTTCACGTCCGAGTGTTATAAACTTCTGTGAAGCACTTGGGGGTTCAAAGTGCTCACCACACATCTAGATAAGTTCCGTGGGGGGTTTAGTGTCCAAAATGGGGTCACTTGTGGGGAGTTTCAATAGTTTAGGTACATCAGGGGCTCTCCAAACGCACATGACACCCGCAGACCATTCCATCAAAGTCTGCATTCCAAAACGTCACTGCTTCCCTTCCGAGCCCCGACGTGTGTCCATACAGTAGTTTTCTCCCACATATGGGGTGTCAGCGTACTCAGGCCAAATTGGACAACAACTTTTGGGGGTCCAATTTCTCCTGTTACCCTTGGGAAAATGAAAAAATTGGGGACTAATTGATCATGTTTCTGGAAAAAATACGATTTTTTTATTTTCATGCCCTGGCATTATAAACTTCTGTGAAGCTCTTGGGGGTTCAAAGTGCTCACCTCACATCTAGATAAGTTCCTTAGTGGGTCTAGTTTTCAAAATGGGGTCATTTGTGGGGGGTTTCCACTGTTTAGGTACATTAGGGGCTCTCCAAAGGCAACATGACACCCGCAGACCATTCCATCAAAGTCTGCATTCCAAACCGTCACTACTTCCCTTCCGAGCCCCGACGTGTGCCCATACAGTAGTTTTCTCCCACATATGGGGTATCAGCATACTCAGGACAAATTGGACAACAACTTTTGGGGTCCAATTTCTCCTGGTACCCTTGGGAAAATAAAAAAATGGTGACTAAAAGATCATGTTTGTGGAAAAAATACGAATTTTTTATTTTCACGCCCGGGCGTTATAAACTTCTGTGAAGCACTGGGGGGTTCAAAGTGCTCACCACACATCTAGATAAGTTCCTTGGGGGGTCTAGTTTACAAAATGGTGTCATTTGTGGGGGGGGTTTCCACTGTTTTGGTACATCAGGGGTTTTCCAAACGCGACATGGTGTCCGATCTCAATTCCAGCCAAAAACATCAAATGGCGCTGCTTCCCTTCCGAGCTCTGCCATGCGCCCAAATAGTGGTTTACCCCCACATGTGGGGTATCAGCGTACTCAGGACAAATTGCACAATAACTTTTAGGGTCCTGTTACCCTTGGAAAAATAAGAATTGAGGGTGAAAAGATCATTTTTGTGGAAAAAATATGATTTTTTAATTGTATGGCTTTATGTTATAAACTTCTGTGAAGCCCATGGGGGTTCAAAGTTCTCACCACACATCTAGATAAGTTCCTTAGGGGGTCTAGTTTCCAAAATGGTGTCATTTGTGGGGGGTTTCCACTGTTTTGGTACATCAGGGGTTTTCCAAACGCGACATGGTGTCCGATCTCAATTCCAGCCAAAAACGTCAAATGGCGCTGCTTCCCTTCCGAGCTCTGCCATGCGCCCAAATAGTGGTTTACCCCCACATGTGGGGTATCAGCGTACTCAGGACAAATTGCACAATAACTTTTAGGGTCCTGTTACACTTGGGAAAATAAAAATTGGGGTGAAAAGATCATTTTTGTGGAAAAAATATGATTTTTTAATTGTACCGCTGTACGTTATAAACTTCTGTAAAGCCCTTGTGGGTTCAAAGTTCTCACCACATATCTAGATAAGTTCCTTGGGGGGTCTAGTTTCCAAAATGGGGTCACTTGTAGGGGGTTTCCACTGTTTAGGTACATCAGGGACTCTCCAAACGTGACATGGCGTCCAATCTGAATTCCAGCCAATTTTGCATTGAAAAAGTCAAACGGCGCTCCTTCCATTCTGAGCTCTGCCATGCACCAAAACAGTGGTTCCCCCCCACATAACAGGTATCTGCGTACTCAGGACAAATTGCACAATAACTTTTGCAGTCCAATTTCTCCTGTTACCCTTGGTAAAATAAAAAAAATTGAACCTGAAGTATTTTTTTATGAAAAAAAGTTAGATGTTCATTTTTTTTTAAATATTCAAAAAAATTCCTGTGACGCACCTAAAGGGTTAATAAACTTCTTGAATGTGGTTTTGAGCACTTTAAGGGGTGCAGTTTTTAGAATGGTGTCACTTTTGGGTATTTTCTATCATATAGACCCCTCAAAGTGGCTTCAAATGTGATGTGGTCCTAAAAATAAAATGGTGTTGTAAAAATGAGAAATCGCTGGTCAACTTTTAACCCTTATAACTTCCTAACAAAAAAAAATTTTGGTTCCAAAATTGTGCTGATGTAAAGTAAACATGTGGGAAATGTTAGTTATCAAGATTTTTGTGTGCCGTATCTCTGTGATTTAAGGGCATAAAAATTCAAAGTTGGAAAATTGCGAAATTTTCAAAATTTTCGCCAAATTTCCATTTTTCTCACAAATAAACGCAAGTTATTTGAATGAAATTTTACCACTAACATGAAGTACAATATGTCATGAGAAAACAATGTCAGAATCACCGGGATCCATGGAAGCGTTCCAGAGTTATGACCTCATAAAGGTACAGTGGTCAGAATTGTAAAAATTGGCCAGGTCATGAACGTGCAAACCACCCTTGGGGGTGAAGGGGTTAAGGAACACTAAAGTGACTGGGATTCAAATTGTTAAAAGAAGCTTTAGGAAAGGCAATTTTATCCACCAAATGTCCAGGATAGAGAGCAAATGGATTTTTGAATTAAATACTCTGATCCCAAATGGTCTAAACAGTGAAATTGAGCTATTTGCTTTTAATGCTTAATATGATGTTTTATTAATAGAGGATATACACTGGAGGCTATATAAGGGTTATTCCTGTTTCAGGGGGCCATCCCTGAAGAAAGAATCAGTGAATTCCGTAACGCGTAGGATCTATCAGTGTTTCTTGGCCCCTTCAGCGCTTCTAGCGTTTTTCCTGCCTGTCACGTGACTGCCCACGTGACTGTGACGTCACGCAAGGTCCTTCAGGGCTCTCGGACCTTGCAGGCATGTTTTTGTAAGCGGCGGCTGGCATCTATACAGCCTGCCGATACACACCTCCAGCTGCACGCCAGTCACCGGCCGGGACGGCGGCAAGCTAAGAGGTAGCACCCTTTAGCTCCAGCAACTCTATTTATCGCTGTGCCGGGGAGTTTTTCTGTGAAGGACCTGGACTTCTGTGTCTCTGGGCTCATCGTATTAAGCCTCAGTAAGGTAACAGACCTCCCCATAAGATATCTCCCATCTAATCAGGACACATTCTATCAGCGCAAGTTTGTATAAGGTCTATTTAAAATTTACAAAACCATTTTTTTTTTTAGGGACCACCTCACATTTGAAATCACTTTAAGGGGTCTATATGGCAGAAAATACCCAAAACTGACACCATTCTAAAAACTGCACCCCTCAAGCTACTCAAACCTACATTCAAGAAGATTATTAACCCTTCAGGTGCTTCACAGGAACTAAAGCAACGTGGAAAGAAAAAATGGACATTTTAATTTTTCCAACAAATATTTTCTTTTAGCATCAATTTTTTCATTTTCACATGGGCAACAGGATAAAATGGATCCTAAAATTTGTTGGGCAATTTCTCCTGAGTACACCGATACCTCATATGTGGTCATAAACCACTGTTTGGACGCACAGCAGGGCTCGGAAGGGATGGAGCGCCATTTGACTTTTTGAATGGAAAATATGCTGGAATATTTAGCGGTTGCCATGTCACATTTGGAGAGCCCCTGTGTGCCTAAACATTGGAGCTCCCCCACAAATGACCCCATTTTGGAAACTAGACCCCCTAAGGAACTTATCTAGATGCATAGTGAGAACTTTGAACCCCCAGGTGCTTCACAAATTGATCCGTAAAAAAAAAAGTACTTTTTTTTCTCAAAAATTTTCTTTTAGCCTCAGTTTTTTCATTTTCACATGGGCAACATGATAAAATGGATCCTAAAATTTGTGGGGCAATTTCTCCTGAGTACACTGATACCTCATATGTGGTCATAAACCACTGTTTGGGTGCACGGCAGGGTCCGGAAGGGAAGGAGCGCTATTTGACTTTTTCAATGGAAAATTAGCTCCAATCGTTATCAGACACTATGTCGCGTTTGGAAAGTCCCTGTGTGCCTAAACAGTAAAAACCCCCCACAAGTGACACCATTTTGGAAACTAGACCCCTTATGGAACTTATCTAGATGTGTAGTGAGCACTTTGAACCCCCAAGTGCGTCACAAAAGTTTATAACGCAGAGCAGTAAAAATAAAAAATCATTTTTTTAACTCAAATGATTTTTTAGCACACTATTTTTTATTTTCACATGGCTAACAGGAGAAATTGGACCACAAAAGTTGTTGTCCAGTTTGTCCTGAGTACGCTGGTACCCCATATGTGGGGGGGAACCACTGTTTGGGCGCACGGCAGGGCTCAGAAGGGAAGGAGCGCCATTTGACTTTTTGAAATGAAAATTAGCTCTAATCGTTAGCGGACACCATGTCGTGTGTGGAGAGCCCCTGTGTGCCTAAACATTGGAGCTCCCCCACAAATGACCCCATTTTGGAAACTAGACCCCCTAAGGAACTTATCTAGATGAATAGTGAGAACTTTGAACCCCCTGGTACTTCACAGTAGTTTATAACGCAGAGCCGTGAAAATAAAAAATATTTTTCTTTCCTCAAAAAATTATTTTTTAGTGTGCAATTTTTTATTTTCACAAGGGTAACAGGAGAAATTGGACCCCAAACGTTGTTGTCCAGTTTGTCCTGAGTACGCTGGTACCCCATATGTGGGGGGACCACTGTCTGGGCACACGTCGGGGCTCAGAAGGGAAGTAGTGACATTATGAAATGCTGACTTTGATGGAATGGTCAGCTGGCGTCATGTTACATTTGGAGAGCCCCTGATGCACCTAAACTGTGGAAACCCCCAACAAGTGACCCCATTTTGGAAACTAGACCCCCCCCCCCAAGGAACTTATCTAGATGTGTGGTGAGCACTTTTAACCCCCAAGTGCTTCACAGAAGTTTATAACGCAAAGCTGTGAAAATAAAAAAATCTTTTTTTCATCAAAAAATGATTTTTAAGCTCGCAAATTTTTTATTTTCACAAGGGTAACAGGAGAAATTGGACCCCAAAAGTTGTTGTCCAGTTTGTTCCGAGTACGCTGGTACCCCATATGTGGGGGAAAACCATTGTTTGGGCACACGTCAGGGCTCGGAATGGAAGTAGTGACGTTTTGAAATGCAGACTTTGATGGAATGGTCTGCGGTCGTCGTTACGTTTGCAGAGCCCCTGATGTGCCTAAACAGTAGAAACCCCCCACAAGTGACCCCATTTTGGAAACTAGACCCCCCAAGGAACTTATCTAGATGTCTGGTGAGCACTTTGAACCCCAAGTGCTTCACAGAAGTTTATAACAGACGTATTTTTTTTCCCACTAAAATAATTTTTTAGCCCTCAATTTTTTTTTTTTATTTCCCCAAGGGTAACAGCAGAAATTAGACCCCCAAAGTTGTTGTGCAATTTTTCCTGAGTACACTGATACCCCATATGTTGGGAAACCACTGTTTGGGCTAACGTCGGGGCTTGGAAGGGAGAGAGCACCGATTGACTTTTTGAACGCAAAATTGGCTGGAATCAATGGTGGCATCATGTCGAGTTTGGAGACCCCCGATGTGCCTAAACAGTGGAAACCCCTCAATTCAAACTCCAACCCTAACCCAACACACCCCTAACCCCAACCCTAACCATAGCCCTAACCGCAACACACCTCTAACCCTAATCCCAACCCTAACCACAAGCCTAACCCTAATCCCAACCCTAACCCCAACACATCCCTAACCCTAATCTTAACCCTAATTCCAACCCTAACCCTAACTCCAACCCTAACCCTAACGGAAAAATAAAAATATTTTCTTTATTTTATTATATGTGCCTACCTATGGGGGTGATAAACAGGGGGGGTTATTTACTTTTTATTTCATTTTCATCACTGTGCGTATGCACCTGCCATTTTCCAAGATGGTGGCGCCCATGATTCGGGACCGCGGGACACCAGGAGCGACAGCGGCACTCGGAAGGTATCGGGGGGTGGGAGGGGAGGTGACTGGAAGACGGGGGGGAGCGGAGGGAAGGCGGGGGGAGCAGATGAATACAGCGGCGGCAGATCGCCGCTGTCATTCAGTGGCGGAGGGCAGATCGCCCCCGTTAACCGTGGAGGGGTCGGTGTCTCCAGCCATGTCCGATGCTACTGCATAGGCCAACAGCTTTCTGTAATGTTGTAGATAAGCCCCCACTGTAACCTGAAAGATAAGAAAAACGAGTTAGATTATAATCACCCAGGGGTCCGGTCCGATGGGTGTCGCGGTCCAGTCCGGCGCCTCCAGACCAGAGTACTGCAGTGCCCAGGCACCGGGAAAGGTCAGAGAGGTCCGGCACCTGCACACTGCAGTACTTTACTCTGCCCTCAACAGGGAAGATAAAGTATGCCTGCGCAGGAGCCGCTGCAGAAGCAAGGAGGAGGACGTCATCGCTAGAAGATGGGAGGCGCCGGACCGGATGGCGACACCCATCGGACCGGACCCCGGGTGAGTATACTCTAACTCGTTTTTCTTCTCTTTCAGGTTACATCGGGGGCTTATCTACAACATTACAGAATGCTGTAGATAAGCCCCTGATGGCGGTGAACGCAGCTCATATCGGAAAAATGAGGTGACAGATTCCCTTTAAGCCTAAAAATCCTGGCTGTGTGTCTGTAAACTTGAACCTCAAGAAGACCTGTGATTATGTGAGGTGGGGTGAACATAGCCCGAAATCTGCACTTAGGCTCATACTCATTTGTGAGAAAAATATACGAGTGCACTCCGAGAAAAAAAATCGGATTGCACTCTGACCAATGTTATTCAATGGGTTACATCTCATCTGCGATTTTTTTTCTCAGCTGAAATTAGACTGAGAAAAAAAATTGCAGCATGCTGCATATTACTGCGTATCTCCGACAAGACTCGCCAATGCAAGTCAATGGAGGTGAGAAAAAAAAAAAAAAAATCACAGCACTCGGATCATGCATATGCCGTCCGTTTTTTTACAGATACCTTACCATTCTGTGGCATAGAACACTGTAAATGGTCCTGTAAATGATAGTAGAATAATAGTTCCAGAGGAAAAAAATGCATACGGATGCTCCATTAAAAAATAAATAAAAAAAAAAAAAAAAAATATTGCATGCCACTCACATTGTACTCGCATGACACTCGTCCGTTTTTTCCTTCCTGATATCGGAACTTCTTTTTTCACACATAGGTATGAGCCCTAAAGCTCACAGTCCACAGACATTGAATCTAGAAATTCTCACAATCTACAACTTTCAGCAGGCCACATAGCGTGAGAGCCACTAGTCGCGCCACTTATTTTTGACAGAGTGAAAAGGATTTTGTAAGATGGTAAAATAATATTTCTATAGACAGGCGACAACTAAAATGGGGCAGGATAAATGACAACCTGGCATAATCCTGCAGTGCCATGTGTCATGGCTGCTTGATGCCCAGCACAACTTCTCCACAGAATGTACCATGGCTGACTGATGCCCAGCACAACTTCTCCACAGAATGTGCCATGGCTGACTGATGCCCAGCACAACGTCTCCACAGAATGTGCCATGGCTGACTGATGCCCAGCACAACTTCACAGAATGTGCTATGGCTGACTGATGCCCAGTACAACTTCACCACAGAATGTGCTATGGCTGACTGATGCCCAGTACAACTTTTCCACAGAATGTGCCATGGCTGACTGATGCCCAGCACAACTTCTCCACAGAATGTGCCATGGCTGCTTGATGCCCAGCACAACTTCTCCACAGAATGTGCCATGGCTGACTGATGCCCAGCACAACTTCTCCACAGAATGTGCCATGGCTGACTGATGCCCAGTACAACTTCTCCACAGAATGTGCCATGGCTGACTGATGCCCAGTACAACTTCTCCACAGAATGTGCCATGGCTGACTGATGCCCAGCACAACTTCTCCACAGAATGTGCCATGGCTGCTTGATGCCCAGTACAACTTCTCCACATACTGTGCCATAGCTGACTGGTGCCCAGTACAACTTCTCCACAGAATGTGCCATGGCTGACTGGTGCCCAGTACAACTTCTCCACAGAATGTGCCATGGCTGACTGGTGCCCAGCATAACTTCTCCACAGAATGTGCCATGGCTGACTGATGCCCAGCACTTCTCCACAGAATGTGCCATGGCTGACTGATGCCCAGTACAACTTCTCCACAGAATGTGCCATGGCTGACTGATGCCCAGTACAACTTCTCCACAGAATGTGCCATGGCTGACTGATGCCCAGCACAACTTCTCCACAGAATGTGCCATGGCTGACTGATGCCCAGCACAACTTCTCCACAGAATGTGCCATGGCTGACTGATGCCCAGCACAACTTCTCCACAGAATGTGCCATGGCTGACTGATGCCCAGTACAACTTCTCCACAGAATGTGCCATGGCTGACTGATGCCCAGTACAACTTCTCCACAGAATGTGCCATGGCTGACTGATGCCCAGTACAACTTCTCCACAGAATGTGCCATGGCTGACTGATGCCCAGTACAACTTCTCCACAGAATGTGCCATGGCTGACTGGTACCCATCACAACTTCTCCACAGCAGTCACCTGCTCTCCCACATACACTGCCATCTACGTCCAGGCCCTCGGTGCAGACAGGAGCTGAGTCACCACACAAGACGCGCATATAATGTGAGGGCCTGGAGAGCGGCCATAGGATGCTCTTACCTGCTATACAGACCGTGAGGAGGACGGAGAGCGGGAGGAGGCGCTTATGTGTCCGGGATCCCGGCCGGCCGGCAGCACCTCGCTGTCTCCCGGGATAGCTGCTTGTCGGCTCCTCCACCTTTACTTTGCTGCCTCTCCCCTCCCCTTGTGCTGTCTCTAATGTCAAGCCAGGGTGACAGACATGCGTGTGGGGGATGCCGGGAAATTCCTGTGCAGCCAGCACCAAATATGAGCATGGAATGAAGCTTGGAAGCGGCAACACAGGGGTTTTCTTTTTTGGCCGGTACCCGCCTCTGCCATTGCCAGCACAGGAGCAGGAGAATGACAGTGCGTGGAGTCCAGAGGACCGGCCGCGCCGGCACAGACAGGGGGCAGCTTCACTGAGGACTAGCCCAGGGATGGGGATCCTGGCCACCCTGCCTTCGGGATCTGTGGGGGGGTCTAAGGATTAGAACACTCCAATAAGGGGTGAATTGTGCCTGTAAAATTCACCTGGCAAAACTGACAAACTTGCATTCTGTGGGTTTTTACCATTTTAGTAGCTTAAAAAAATCAACTTTGTTATAAAATAAAATAAGACCCATACATTTTTTTAGCTTTCATTAAGGACCTGTGTTGGGCGGCAAGAGGTAGGCCGGGGTCACACTGGCGAGGAATACGGCCGAGTGAGAGGCGCTAAAAGCACGCAATACACACGGACCAATGATTCTCTATGGGTTTGCTCCCAACAGCCGTATATTTCTCATCCGTATTCTACGGTCCGGTGCCAATCCCAGCATGCTGCGATTGTCAGCGTACTACGCCCGTAATACGCCAATGCAAGTCTATGGGTGCGCTAAAAATACGGAGTACACACGGACCACACATGTGACTTGCGAGAAATACGCACCTGGTGTCTTTTAGAAAAGCCGGCAATTCAGTGCGCGATACAGTAAACTCACACTGACAGGTTTAATAAAGAAACGAAAGAATAGATATATACACACAGAATACATACATACATACATACATGTCATTGTGACTATATATATATATATATATATATATATATATATATATATATATATATATATATATATATATATTTCACAGTTCTTCATAGCAGAATAGTCGCTAATTAAATTACCGGCTTCTATCAAATCCTTCCCCAACCCGACATGAAATGACACCTGGTTTACATTCAGTAAAGCATTTCATTTCATGTTTTTTTATATGTCCCAGACTAATAATTAGATGAGCGTTTGTGTGCAAAATTTGGGAGTTGTAGTTGTTATTTTAAGGGGTTAATTCGTTGTTAAAAAATGCGTGGGCTTCCCATTGCCCTATAGTGGTGGCAAATGGGTTAATCTAACATAGGGTTAATGTCACCATTCGATTGTAAGGTGACATTAACCCTTTGTTTTATTAACCCATTCGCCACCGCTACAGGGCAATGGGAAGCCCAAGCATTTTTTAACAACGAATTAACCCCTTAAAATAACAACTACATACTGCTCCAGGGGCCCCAGCCAGTGGCTATGGGACCCCTGAGTGAAGGGGGCCTGCCCTGTGCCAGCAGAGCAGCAGCTGGAGACAGGATCCTGTCCCTGCTGCTAAAGAAAAATGAATATTCACGCCCCCATGGGCGTGGAGAGGAGTGAATACTATTTCACTTTATTAGCGGGCAGCATTAGCTGCAGGCTGCAGTTAACACTGCCCACATGTAAAGCCCCACCATCACTGCTCCGCTCACACACAAAGCACTGCACCACACACACTCACAGCTCCCCCCACCCCTCCGCAAGTTACCCGCAACACATCCCGGCGTCCTGCTTTCTGCCTGGTGCTTCCTGTCTGAGACAGTGCAGCTGGATGACGTCATCATTCAGCGCACGGCTGTTTCAGACAGAAAGCTGCTGGCGAGAAAGTGGCTGCCGGGATGTGCTGCGGGAACTTGTGGAGAGGTGAGTGGTCCTGTGTGTGTGTATGCGGTGCGGTGCTTTGTGTTTGAGAGTGGTGCAGTGCTTTGTGTATGAGTGAGCGAGCGTGGTGCTGTGTGTGTGTGTGGATTGGAGATTGGCAATGATGGGGTGTTGGGGAAGGAGGCAATGATGTAGGTGGTGAAATGGGCAATGTTGGGGTGGTGGGGGAGAAGGCAATGATGGTGGGGAGGCAATGATGGAGGTGTTGAAATGGGCAATGATGGGGTGGTGGGGGATAAATCAATGATGGTTGTGGTGTAAAGGACAATGATGGTAGTGGTGGCAAGGACAATGGTGGTGGTGGGGAAGGAGGCAATGATTGAGGTGGTGGAATGGGTTGTGGGGGAGAAAGCAATGATGGAGCTGGTGGAAAGGGCAATGATAGGAGTGGTGGGGGAGAATGCAATGATGGAGGTGGTGATGAGGACGATGCGGGTGGAGAGGGAGAACAATGATGGAGGTGGAGGGGGGCTGCATTATACTTTACAAGGGGGCTATATTCTGTGGGGGGAATGCATTATTATCTCAGGGGACTAAATGATATTCTGGGGGGCTACAGTATACTCTATGGGGGGCTACATTATTCTCTCAGGGGACAATTATATTCTGGGGGCTACATCATACTATATGAGGGGGGCAACATTAGGAGGGAGTGTCAGGGAAAGGGGTTGTAGACCTTTGGCTGGCCCACGGCTATCACATGTGCAGGGGGCTTATCTTAGTTATCCCACACCTCTGCCAACAATGTGATGAAAACAGCAAGCTAGTCTTGCCCTAACAATATACCGCAGGGGCTTATTGTAGTTATCCCACTACTTTCACAATATGTCACGAACTGCAGGGATTTATGTATATCTCACTTTTGGTTCCGCTTTGGAACTTGCAGCTCTCCGGCACCCCCTTTACCCTCAGGTCAGTCAGGGAACTGCACCTAGGATAATTAGTCACCGGACGGTCCACTTATTGTGCACTGGCTATTAGGCATGCCTCAGTGGGGGAATTATAAAGGCTCTGGCCACAGCCAGACAATCAGCTTATAAAACCCCTTCCGTCACGGCCAGCTAACCCACCTAGCCCAGAGCACACTTTGCTGCCACCAGCTTCCAATTTCTCTATCAATATTTAAATTAATAAAGGGGTATGAAGCCAACCCAAATTAGTAGCGTAATCACTTCAGGCACATAAAAGTTCAGTATAGAACATGGAGACGAACTAGTAGTTTTATATTTTACTCCAAAAAGGTAGGCAGTGTTTACAGAAGGCATAAAAAGATTTTACAATATGAGACAATTAAAATATGTACAAAGCGAAAACAAATAAAAGGGGATTAAGAGAAGAAATAAACTCACGTATTGCTTAGATCATCTTAGGCAAAATCATGCTGGTACGAGGAGCCAGACATCAATGCATTGAGGGGTCTGGTTGCAGCAGTTTCCCAGGCACAAAGTGGCTGCAGACTGAGGGAAAGTACCTTATACCTCTGGGCTTGTGACATCACTAAAGGGGCTGGTTTGTGGCAGTCCTCCCCCTGCTTTCAGAGTTACAATCTGGCTACTAAACTATAATAATCATATCTGACAGAGGCTACCACGTATAGAAACACACATAGTATCATCTTATTCAGCTTGTCGCTGGTGTTCATTCAAACCAAACATGAAGCATCGGGATGCCCCGGCTGCGCAGGAATCCACTTCTCTGATTCCGTTGAAGCAAGAATTTGGAAAAACACGGGCTAAATAGTCCCATCTATTTGGGGTTGGACCAGATGGCCCAGGAGGTCCCTTCCAACTCTATGATTCTAAGATATAAGAACGTCCCGGATATGTAGTTTTCGTTTTTATAGCATAAATTTGCGTCGCTTTATGACCAAATGATTAGATTCCAATTGTAGTCTATGAGAAGTCAGAGCACAAAGGTGCTCCCTGCTGGGAGGAGGGAAATCACTCACTGGTTTCTCAGATTACAATGAGTGTGTATGGAGGCTAAGGGGGGGAGAAAGGGGGGTGGACAGTGTCACAGACTGAGTGAGCAGAAGTTTGCAGGCATGACAGGCAAGGGAAAAGAACGGGGGGGGGAGGTCAAGCCCTCACAACTGTGATAAATGAGGATGAATGAACTCATGGAGATCAACATCCAACACTGCGGACACCATCACATGTTTCTCAACGCAGTGATTCTAGAGCAATGCCCCCATCCCTTATGGGAAATATGTAAAAATATGCAAAACACAAGCCGCGGAGACACCATCACATGTTTCTCAACGCAAGCAATGACTAGCCAGGTCTTTCCCCGGGAAGGAACAACCACGGGAAGGGTAATCTCCAATGAAGAAAACCACCTATGCCAAACATGGTATCCATCCACAGACAGCTGTTTCGCGGTATTGCCCCTCAAAAGAACAGGGGGAGGTCAAGCCCTCACAACTGGCATAGCAGAGTTCAGTATGTGAATAGAAGATTCTGGACTGTTCCGGAAGGTGTGAGGCTGTGTTCACACACAGCGTTTTTTTTCCCCTTTTTTTTGCGGATTTACCAAAAAATCCACTTAAAAAACGCTTAAAGAAGCTTCCCATTCATTTTAATGCATTTTGCACTTTTTGTGCATATTGATGCGTTTTTTTTCCACAAAAAACGCTTCGCTGTAAAAAACGCAGCATGCTCATTACTTTCATGGAAAATTCCACATTTCTGGCTTTTTTCTATGTGTCTGGGGATGCGCGGCAAAAAACGTGCGTTTTCTAGGAAGGAGTCCTGGTTTTATGCAGAAATTTTCTGCATATGTGTGCACATAGCCTGATACTTTACATTATCGTTACAGGGAGCTACAGTATACTCTGGTGGGGCTGCATTATACCCTATGAGGGTGCAACATTATATTTTATGGTGGGGACTGCATTATACCTTATGAGGGGGTTGCATTATATTTTGTGGGGTACTGCATTATATTCTATGAGAGGGGGCTGCATTATATTCTATGAGGGGAGCTACATTATTTTATGAGGGAGGCTACATTATATTCTATTAGAGGGCTTCCCCAACCCCTGCTACATAATTAAGACGTGTACTACCTTATATTATACCCTGATATTAGCGTGTTTTACCACACAATTGGTGGTCTTGTATTAATTTCTATGTAGCTACATAGTGGGCCCCAAGAATGATTTTCTCTGGTGGGTTCAAGGTGCTCCAGTCCGACGCTGACGGGAAGTAATATGTTATGGAGCTGAACTGAGCGCATGAGGGGGATGATGAGGATGCACCCCATGACCCCTGCATTAGAAGCCGAGGTGGCCATAATGGCCCTAGATGGAGAAGCCAGAAATTCAGTCATGCTACGTCCCCCCCAGGGAGCGAGACACCTTTAACAAGGTGCTACAAATTTTGGAGGAGACCCATGGGGACCCCATGGATGTAGGGGAGTTAAGGATGCATCTATTTAGCCATATGCAAAGGGAGGGGGAGACGGTGACTCAGTGCATGAGAGCACTTCAGAAGATCCATACTGCTATCATTAGAAAAGACGGCATAGGGCCTACTTATGTTTTTGTTCAAGATCAATTGGTGATAAGCTTGCAGGACGTGCTGACGAAACAGGATTTGCGGGAGTGCTTGCGGGTAAATCCTCCCATGACCTTTTCTGAGATAGGAAGCCAAGCACGCACGCGCGAGCGAGCAAGAGCAGGGGGTGACAGTCCTGGTAGGGAAGGTCTGGAGTGGAAAGGTATCTGTAAACATGATCACTGAACCACCATGGGTGGAGGAATTGCGGAAGGAAATCCAGGATATTCAACGAGAGTTGGCTGATGCAAAGAAGTCAGTAGGAATCTTGAATCCGCCAGGGGAAGAGATGGCCCCCGAACCTGCCGCAAAACAAGGATGTTCTGTCGAGAGAGAGCCCTCACCTGTTATAATTGTGGAGAAAATGAAAAATGGACATTTGGTTCGGGAGTGACCACGACGGGGTAGACCCCTTCAAAGTCGTCTGTTAAACTAGAGGTAATCGAGCCTGGGGGACGCTGCCCAGAGCCTGAACAGTCACGAAGGAGTAACAGAAGTCCCACAAATTTAGTCTCTACATGCCCTCTCGTCTGGACCGAACTGGACGGTTGAGCAGTATGTTGTCTAGTGGATACTGGTTCGCAGGTGACTACAATGCCTGAAACTTACTTTCGGCGACACTATCCTGAAGCAATGCAGCCTCAGTTGACAGCTGCCAATCACTTGCCTATCCCGGTCGCAGGGGTGGTCTGGTGGTATGCAAATAACCATCTGTGCAAAGATCTGGGTCGGAAGGGAGTGGTGTTGACCAGTGGAGAAGCAGGTAACGGACATGCTGTCACCCTGGGGATGAACATGCTGAAGGAGTTTGGGAGTCTCTTCATCAATTAGCCCTTAGACGTAACTCTGAAGCAATGGAGCCCGCACACTCCTCACAGAAGAGTGTTCCAACAGTTAATCCGCATGGCTCAAGCTCAGGAGTCCTCCAGTGACGTTGGAAAAAGCAATTGTTCCAGCCTCTGCTAAACTCGTTTTGCCACCAGGACAGACCGTGCTTACCCTGCTTGTACGGGCTTGTACCCCTCTAGGAGTTGAGATCCAAATCAAACCAGCTACCATGGAACAACTACCCCCAGGGCTCCTTGTGGTGCAAACACTGGCCATTATACATGACGGGACAGTCCCAGTACGCTGTGTCAATTTAGGAGAAGGTAACATCACGATATCTCCCAGAAGTGAAGTGGCTTGAATTATGGGCATGCCAGAAGAAGTGATACCACCTCAGGCCATGCAGTTGACGGTGAAGCAAGGAGACCCTTGGACCGTGGCTGTGGATACGTCTCTGACACCGGAACCCCAGCATGTCCGAAAAGGGTGTTGTATATTGGAGCAGATGCAGGCTGAGCTGACATATCTTACAACACTACAGATCCAGCAGGTGGAAGCTCTACTGGGGTGAAATCAGATTGTGTTTGCACACCATGAGGATGATTTCAGCTGCACTATGGCAATCACACACGAGATACCGACTGGGAATGCCGCAACCATAACAGAGTGATATAGATAAATTCCAAAACAACTATATCAAGAGGTGAAAGGTATGTTAACTCAGATGCTGCAGAAAGGCGGCAAAAGAAAGTCAAAGTCCGTGGGCTGCCCCCATTGTGCTAGTGTGAAAGAAGGATGGCACATTGCGTTTTTGTGTAGACTATCGTAAACTCAATGCCTGCAACGTGTGATATTCGTATCCATTACCCAGGATTGAAGAATCCTTTTCCACACTAGGGAATGCCAAATTCTTTTCATCACTGGATCTAGCCTGCAGCTACTGGCAAATACCGATGTCAGGGCAGGACCGGGCAAAGACGGCCTTTATACTTCCTATGGGACTGTATGAGCTTAACCAGATGCCGTTCGGTTTTGTCAACTCCCCTGGAACGTTTTAGCGGTTGATGGAAAAGTGTTTAGGTGATTTAAACTTTGAAGCCACACATCTATTTAAACGACATCATAGTATATGCCACTTCATTTTAGGACCATCTACAAAGACTGGAACAGGCGTTGAGTCGCCTTCAAAGACACGTTCTAGAAGTGAAGCCTCATAAATAGAGTTGAGCGAAACGGGTCGAAAAATTTCAAAAGTCGCCGACTTCTGGCAAAGTCGGGTTTCATGAAACGAAACCCGACCCTAGGATGAGGTCGGCCACGAGGTCGGCGACTTACGCGCCAAAGTCGCGTTTCAAAAGTTTGTTTTGCGCTCTTTTTCAGCCAATCAGGATCCACGGACACTGTGGGCAACGTGATGACATAGGCAGGGGTCACCACCATCTTTCAGAAGGGCATGCAAGTGATTGGCTTGCTTTGGTGGGCGTCACAGGGGGTATAAAAGGGCGTGCACGCCGACTGCCATCTTACTTCTGCCGATCTCAGTATAGGGAGAGGTTGCTGCTGATTCTGTAGGGAGAGCGTTAGGCAGGGAAGAAGACAAAAAAACTGCTTCTGCTGCTAGCAATTTGGCCTGCACAACACACCAGTCACTGTGTGTGCAGTGCAAGGGGAGGCTATATAGTGGTGTATCAGTGGTGTTGGTTGTTGGGCTGCCTTCTAAGGCTTCCTGACATTCCTGCATTGCTGTTTACCCACTGCTCCGCAAACTGCTTTTTTAAAAGCAATCCCAATTTTTTTTTTTTGTCCTGCTGAGAAGAAAAAAAAACTGCTTCTGCTGCTAGCAATTTGGCCTGCACAACACACCAGTCACTGTGTGTGCAGTGCAAGGGGAGGCTATATTGTGGTGTATCAGTGGTGTTGGTTGTTGGGCTGCCTTTTAAGGCATCCTGACAGGCTGGCATTGCTGTTTACCCACTGCTCCGCAAACTGCTTTTTTAAAAGCAATCCAATCTCCCTTATCCTCTAGTCACTTTTGTCACAGCTGTGCCATCGAGCCTGTGACATAGCGCTCAGATATTCATTGGGCCTCACACAATCCAAAAGTGTCCAGTGTCCAAAAGTGTGTGCAGAGATTCAAAATCTCCCTTATCCTCTAGTCACTTTGGTCACAGCTGTGCCATCGAGTCTGTCACATAGCGCTCAGATATTCATTGGGCCTCACACAATCCAAAAGTGTCCAGTGTCCAAAAGTGTGTGCAGAGATTCAAAATCTCCCTTATCCTCTAGTCACTTTGGTCACAGCTGTGCCATCGAGCCTGTCACATAGCGCTCAGATATTCATTGGGCATCACACAATCCAAAAGTGTCCAGTGTCCAAAAGTGTGTGCAGAGATTCAAAATCTCCCTTATCCTCTAGTCACTTTGGTCACAGCTGTGCCATCGAGCCTGTCACATAGCGCTCAGATATTCATTGGGCCTCACACAATCCAAAAGTGTCCAGTGTCCAAAAGTGTGTGCAGAGATTCAAAATCTCCCTTATCCTCTAGTCACTTTGGTCACAGCTGTGCCATCGAGCCTGTCACATAGCGCTCAGATATTCATTGGGCCTCACACAATCCAAAAGTGTCCAGTGTCCAAAAGTGTGTGCAGAGATTCAAAATCTCCCTTATCCTCTAGTCACTTTGGTCACAGCTGTGCCATCGAGCCTGTCACATAGCGCTCAGATATTCATTGGGCCTCACACAATCCAAAAGTGTCCAGTGTCCACAAGTGTCTGCAGAAATTCAAAATCTCCCCTGTCCTATAGACACCTTGTACCTTGTTTTACATTACTATATAGTTTGTTGGATTTTGCCTACATTTCTACCAAAAATGAGGAAGGCTGGTGGAAGAGGCCGTGGAATTGGTCGGGGGTTGGCAGCTGGTAATGATGGTGTTGGTGGTGGATCTGATGGTAGTGGCAAGAGCAAAATAGGACCGAATGCAGGAGGTGTTGAGCATGCGTCATCGTCTGGCTACATAAGGCCTCGAACGCTTAGTTTTCTAGGAGTTGGCAAACCGCTTTTAAAGCCAGAGCATCAGGAAAAAGTTTTGTCTTACATTGCTGACTCAGCCTCCAGCTCTATCTCCTCGTCTTCTTCAGTTGTAAAAAGTAAAAGCACTGAGTCGTCATTGGAGGCTCATGTTCATGAACCACACCTTTCCTTGTGTCCTTCACCCCAACCAAGATTGAAGGATGACGCAGGCCATACTACTGATTACTCCATGGAGCTGTTTTCACATACCATGCCTGGATTATCAAGTGAAATGGTGAATTACCCAGGCCAAGATGAATCTGACATGGAGTGCACTGATGCACAGCCGCTGATGGATGATTCTGCTGGTACATTCACTCAGAGCACTACATTGTCCTCGCAGTGTACAGAGCCAGATTCTGACCCTGATGAGACTCAGGTGCCCCTTCCCGCACACTATACCACCATACACGGTGACACAGAGGAAGGTGCACATGACATAGAAGAGGAGGTGATGGATGACCCAGTTGTTGACCCAGATTGGCATCCATTGGGGGAAGAGGGTGCTGCTTCCAATAGCTTAGATGAGGAGCATCCACAGCAGACATCGACATCGCAACAGCTGTTATCTGGCAGGCCCGGAGCACTCCAAAGACAGGTTCCAAACATCAAAAGAGTTGCTGGACAGCTTGTCCAGAGGGTCAAAAGATCACAGCGTGCTAGGCCGCAAAATGTCTGCCAAAGTAGGAAGAGTGCAGTGTGGCACTTTTTTGAACAAAATCCTCATGATCAGGCCAAGGTTATCTGTAAGAAGTGCGCAAAGACCTTTAGCCGAGGGAAAAATCTGAAAAATTTGAATACCAGTTGCATGCTTAGACATTTAACCAGCATGCACTTGCAAGCGTGGACACAACACCAAACCTCAAGTGCCACATGTGCAACTGATCACAACGAAGGTAGTCAGCAACGCTACATTGTTTCCCCCACTGTAAGCCCACCGGTTAGCACAGCAGCTAATGTTGAGGTGTCGTTGCAAGGCCACAGCAGTCAGGGAATCCCACTGTTATATCAACGAAAGACTGATTCTAGGCCATCAGAAAGAACACCAACTCCATCACCATCCTCAACCCTCTCTCAGTCCGCCCTGTCCACCGCTACTTCCACCATATGCAGCTCTCAAGTCCAGCTCACCCTCCCAGACACTATGAGTAGGTCAAGAAAGTACTCAGTCTCTCATCCGCGTACACTGGGTTTGAACGCCCACATTGCCAAACTAATCTCGTTTGAGATGATGCCCTTTCGGTTGGTGGAAAGCACAGCTTTCCGCGAACTCATGGCCTATGCAGTACCACGCTATGACCTACCCAGTCGCCACTTCTCTCGCAAAGCCATCCCAGCCCTCCACCATCATGTGAAAGACCGCATTGTCCATGCACTCAAGCAGTCAGTGAGCGGAAAGGTGCACCTCACAACTGATGCATGGTCCAGTCGGCATGGCCAGGGCCGTTACGTGTCCATCACTGCGCACTGGGTTAATGTGGTGGATGCAGGGTCCACAGGGGACAGCGGTGGTGGGACAGTGCTGTCTAGCCCACGGTATAGGAAACAGTTGGCTGTAGGCGTTCGACCCTCCTCCTCCTCCTCCAGAAGCGAAAGCTCGTCCACAGAGCGCAGTCGTACGAGCACTCCATCTGCCGCTGCCACTGTTGCACACGATGTGTCCCCCTATCGAGCAGCTAGTGGAAAGCGTCAGCAGGCTGTGTTGCAGATGATGTCTTTGGGCAACAGACACACCTCCGAGGTGCTGGCCGAGTACTTGAAGCGACAAACTGAGTCATGGCTGGGCAGTGTACATCTTGAGGCAGGCAAGGTAGTTAGTGATAACGGCCGTAATTTTGTGGCAGCCATAGCCCTTTCAAAACTCAGCCACATACCTTGCTTGGCTCACACCTTGAACCTGGTGGTGCAGTGCTTCCTCAAAAATTATCCGGAGTTAACAGCCCTGCTCCAGAAGGTGCGAAGACTGTGCGCGCACATCCGCCGATCGCCTGTACACTCCGTTCGTATGCAGAAGCTGCAGCGATTGCTCCACCTTCCCAACCACCGCCTCATTATCGACATTGCAACAAGGTGGAACTCCACCCTGCACATGGTGGAGCGGCTGTGCGAGCAGAGGCAGGCCATAATGCATTTGTGGGAGGATACACGGCCAGGCACTTTGAGAGCAGACATGGAGTTGACAGGTGTGTAGTGTTCGAAGCTGAAAGACCTCTGTAAAGTCCTTCAGTGTTTTGAGGAATGCACACGGCTGGTAAGCGCAGACGACGCCATCCTAAGCATGAGCATCCCACTTATGCGTCTGCTCATGCAAACTTTGACGCACCTTAAGGAGCAGGCGTCTGCAGCCAATGTTGATGAGGAGGAAGAGGAGGAGGGAATCCTTGATGACATTCAGCCATTGTCTGCTCAGGGACCTCTCCTGGACGAGGTGGAGGAAGAAGAGGAGGAGGAGGAGGATGATGATGGGTATGATTACTTAGGGGAGGAGGATGCATCTCGTGGGGCAAGTGAAAATGTTGGTGTGGCAAGGTCTGGTACAGGGTTTGTGCGTGACTGGAGGGATGTGGATTTGCCAGAAAGTGCTCCTCCAACCAGCACTCGCAGTGCATCATTGACACCGGGAACATTGGCCCACATGTCAGATTATGCCTTGCAGATCCTAAAAAGGGACCCCCGCATTGCCAAAATGATGAACGATGACGACTACTGGTTGGCCAGCATCCTGGATCCACGCTATAAAGGCAAATTACAAAACATCATGCCACAGGAGAACCTTGACCTAATATTGGCTAATAAACAAGCAACTCTGGTAAATCGGTTGCTTGAGGCATTCCCAGCACACAGCAGCGGTGATGGTTCTCACACGAGCCGTACGGGCCAGGGGCAGCTTGGCAGAGGTGTTCGTGGTGCACACAGCAGAAGTGGCGTTGGAGACAGGGGTTTCATGACAATGTTGTGGACTGATTTTTCAAATACCGCTCACACAACTGGTAATACTGCATCGATGGAAAGTGACAGGAGACAGCAGTTGTCAACTATGGTTACAAACTACTTTTCCTCCCATATCGATGTTCTCCCACACAGGTCATTCCCCTTTGACTATGGGCCGCTAAACTGGACACCTGGCCTGAATTGGCCCAATATGCCTTACAGGAGCTCGCTTGCCCAGCTGCAAGTGTGCTATCCGAAAGAGTCTTCAGTGCAGCTGGATCAATCCTGACAGAAAAAAGGACCCGTCTGTCAACCCAAAATGTGGATGATCTAACCTTCATTAAAATGAACCATGCATGGGTTTCCAAGGATTTTGTCCCACCTTCCCCTGATGACACATAGGGTGACAGAAAAATGGCTTGCTTTGGTCCACCTCTTCCTGGGACTTGACCTATTTCGCCTTTTGCATCAGCTGAATGTCCAACATCAACATATGCCACTTTCTAAAACTCCCTAACTGTGCTGCCTCCCCCCCCATGGCCGGGGTCACCACCTAGCGCATGACACCGTGCGAGTGCCGTTGCCCTGGACAGGTGGGTAGGCCGACTCTTGGGCGCGGGCACTGGCACAGGGTCCCTCATAGTGCAATCAAGTGTCTCTGATGGTGGTGGTGCACACCCGCCGTCAGACACACCGCTGTACTATGAGGGGCCCAGTGCCAGTACAGACGCCCACGAGTGGGCCCCCCTTGCTTGGGCAGGGCCCCAGCATTTGCAATCTTTACCTCTCCCTGCTCCTCCGCTGTGTAATCTGGGCCGTCAAATCCATACTGGGCCTAACACCGTCTGAGCCTGCCTCCTGATGTATAGACATATATTTTGAATGTGTACGCTATCCATACATGTTATCTGGGGATACGGTACCCTTTCTAACCTTTGTGCAATCACGTGCAATCCATACTGGGCCTAACACCGTCTGAGCCTGCCTCCTGAGACATATATTTTGAATGTGTACGCTATCCATACATGTTATCCGGGGAAACGGTACCCTTTCTAACCTTTGTGCAATCACGTGCAATCCATACTGGGCCTAACACCGTCTGAGCCTGCCTCCTGAGACATATATTTTGAATGTGTGCGCTATCCATACATGTTATCTGGGGTTACGGTACCCTTTCTAACATTTGTGCAATCACGTGCAATCCATACTGGGCCTAACACCGTCTGAGCCTGCCTCCTGAGACATATATTTTGAATGTGTACGCTATCCATACATGTTATCCGGGGATACGGTACCCTTTCTAACCTTTGTGCAATCACGTGCAATCCATACTGGGCCTAACACCGTCTGAGCCTGCCTCCTGAGACATATATTTTGAATGTGTACGCTATCCATACATGTTATCCGGGGAAACGGTACCCTTTCTAACCTTTGTGCAATCACGTGCAATCCATACTGGGCCTAACACCGTCTGAGCCTGCCTCCTGAGACATATATTTTGAATGTGTACGCTATCCATACATGTTATCTGGGGATACGGTACCCTTTCTAACCTTTGTGCAATCATGTGCAATCCATACTGGGCCTAACACCGTCTGAGCCTGCCTCCTGAGACATATATTTTGAATGTGTACGCTATCCATACATGTTATCCGGGGATACGGTACCCTTTCTAACCTTTGTGCAATCACGTGTAATCCATACTGGGCGTGAGAACGGCTGGCGAGCTGTTAAGCAAGCTACAGCACCTGTGGTTTTCACACGTAAGTTTTTCATTTTTTCAGGAATGACGGTTAGGCCTAATTCCGGAACTGCGGTTGACCTGCACTTACTGGGAAATCATTGTTCGCGGGTAATAATTGTAATCAGTGATCCCCATCACTAACGTTGTTCAGCGGGTTATCTGCACCTGTAAGCGACAAACGCTGGCCTTTTCAGTGTAGCGCACATGCAGTCACGGACATGTAAGGGCATGACACACCAGTTATTGGCCAATCTCATGTGCCAGAGCCTCACGTGTCCCTCTAGTAAGCCGGACTCGGACCGCGGGGCATGACGGAGTCTCGTTCGTTAACGGAATTAAGCTTGCAATGTGTGCATCTGTTCTGTAGCTGGCATGGTTGAGGTTTCCCAGGTGGAGTCGAATTTAACCGTAGGCTCCACTCCTGGTGGTGCCCTTCTGGACATTCCTTTAAGGTTCAGCTTTGCAACCATACTGCCCACGTAAAACAAACACTTTGCCTTCATGAACGCTGTTTGGAGGGTCATGACTCGTGGGAATAACGCCGCCCAATCAGTTAACCTGCTAGAGAGATCCTTCGTTGCTCCCAAGCATGACATCACACTCCCTAGGAAGAAGGTAATGCCACTGTGGCGACCGTACTCCTGGGGGTGACACAAGTGCACTGATGCCCAGCCACTGCTCGATGAATCTGCTGGTACATTGACCCAGACCACTACATTCCCCTCGCACGCTACCCGGCCTGAATCTGACCCTGATGAAACTCAGGTTACCCTTCCCATATACAGTTCCATCTTACACGGTGACAAAGAGGAAGCTGCAGATGAAAGTGCAGGTTCGGCCCACCCGCCATCAGACACATCACCGTACTATCAGGGGCCCTGTGCCAGTGCCATCGCCAACGAGTGGGCCCCCCCTGCTTGCCCAGGATCACAGCACTTGCAAAGTTGAAATACTGTGCAGTGAGATGGAAGATGGGGACGACGAGGAGTCTAGACTAGTACAGGGATTCCCTAGCGAGGAGACTTATTTGATTGTTTTCAATGTTGGGACAGCAATTTTTGGGGAGCACTATACTCTGGAGAATGATAGATGGGGCCCACCATACACTGGAACATTCCAAAGGTGGACATCAGACACTGGAGCAGCATTTACAGGGCCCATTATACACTAGAGCATTAGAAATGGGGCCCATTATGTTTGGAGCATTATTTGGGCCCATAAGACAGTGGAGCTTCATCCATGGGGACCAACATATACTGTAGCATTATGTGGAGCTCATCATATACTGTTTCAAACATTATATGGGACCAATGATTCTGTATGGAGAAATAGATGGGCCTCGTCATGAGATGTAAAAAGTGAAGTATTTTTCATTGTACTATACCGCTATTTCTCTGCCGTATCGGAGCATGATGAGTTGTGGTATGTGTTAAAGGGGCGCTCTTTCGCCCAGGGCACATGAAAACCTGCAGCCAGCCCTCCCCCCCACAACTTTAGCCAAATAACCCCCATTTTTCAGTGCGTAACTTGTATTATGAAGTTAATTAAGGTTGACAAGCTTAAGTAATAAGAATTGATGCTTTTGGCATTCAAATGGGCACTGTAGGTGTGTTTCCTGTCCTCCTCTCACTGCCGACTTTTATTCCCCATTGACTTACATTGGGTTTCGTGTTTCGGGACGACCCCGACTTTTCCCTATAATCGGACGATCTTGCTTGACCCGACTTTTGGAAAAGTCGGGTTTCACAAAACGAAACGCGACCCTAAAAAACCAAAAGTCGCTCAACTCTACTCATAAATGTCATCTGTTTCGCACACAAGTACCTGGGTGGGTCACGCTTCTGCTGAAGCAGTGAAACCGTCCCAGGAGAAAATTGCTGCAGTGTAGGATTGGCCTACCCCAACGACAGTGAAAGATGTCCGAGCGTTCTTGGGACTGACCGGGTATTATCGGCGTTTCGTGAAGAACTTTTTCCGCATAATGAACCCTTTGCTAGAACTTTTAATGGGAGTACCCAGAGGCGCCAAGAACGTCAGGAAGAGGCATTTCAAAATCTGAAGAAGGCATTGATAGAAGCACCTGTGTTGGGTTATGTGGACTTCTCTCAGCCGTACATTCTCCACACCAATGGAAGCTTGCATGGACTTGGGGCTGTGTTGTCGCAGATGCAGGATGGGAGAGGTGATCTCTTATGCAAGTCGGTCCCTTCATTATTCCGAACGAAATCCCGACAATTACAGTTCCGTCAAGATAGAGCTGCTGGCGTTGGTGTGGGCTATGTCGGAGAAGTTTGCAGAATACTTATCCGGATCTGAAGTACTGGTGCGTACTGATAACAACCCTTTGGCTCATTTGGAAAATGCGAAACTCGGAGCTCTAGAGCAACGATGGGTGGCTAGAATGGCAAAGTTTCAATACAAAATCGCCTACAAAAGAGGGGCTGAGAATACTCATGCTGACGCCTTATCCAGGGTGAAACATGGGCAACCTGGGAGGAACAGAGATTAAGAATTAGAAGATAAGGAGATTCCCAAGTTCCGAGATTCTGTCAGGACAATGGTAGCCACGCAGGAACAGGTGCAAGTGTTGGTCAAGGAGGGTGTCTTGGAACGATCCCAGTGATGAGTGGATTTGGTTACAGCAGGAAGATGGGAAATTTGCCCAACTAAGGCTGGTTTCACACTTGCATTTTTTTGCGCTGCTTTTTAGAGCAAAAAAACATGCGTTTTTCCCCTATACTTTAACATGGGTGCGCATATGTGCGCATACATATGCGCACGTACGCGTTTGTATGTGCATGCATTTTTTTGCAGTGTGTGCTCGGGCGCACAAAATGCATCCTGTTGCATTTTTGTGCGTCCGACTTGCCCCCAAAAAACGCATGTGCACGCAATGCGTTTTTTTACAGCAAAACACCCATTAAAGTCTATGGGTGCGCATACGTGCGCATTGTAATGCGCACGTATGCGAAAAAATGCACCAAAACCCGCAAAAAAACGCACACAAACGCATGATGCGTTTTTTCATGCGTTTGTGTGCAAAAAACGCGCAGCAAAAAAACGCAAGTGTGAAAGTAGCCCAAGACAGTGGGTGACATCTAAAACTTCCCAGTCAAGGAGAGAGAAATGCCCTGTCCCCAGAAACACTGCGGATTCTTCGACAATGGGAAAGACTCCAAATGAGAAATGGTGTGCTGTATCGAAAGTTCCAACTACAATGGGAACTGGGTGTCACCTGGCAGGTGGTAATTCCGGAGGCACTGTTATCTAAGGTGGCCACAGAGGCACATAAAAGGGAGCACGCTTTGGCCAAAAGAAAACCTTCCAGTGGTTACAACGATTAGTCTATCACCCTCGACTGAAGGCCATAGTGGAAGAGACCTGTAGACTATGCAGGAGTTGTGAGTTGGTGAAACCACCAGAGCAGAGAGCTCCTACACAAACCATCGTGACTTCCGCCCCTCTGGAGGTGCTAATGATAGACTACCTGACTATTGGGCTGGCTCATCAACTCATCAAGGGTACAAACATTGTATGGTAATGACAGACCACTTCACGAATTTTGCTGTCGTGACCCCAACACGTGATCAGACTGCTGAATCTGCCGTGCATGCCATCTGTAAGAATTTCATTTAAGTATACGGCTGCCTAAAACGAATTCATTCTGACCAGGGGGGCCTGTTTTCTAGGGAAAGAGATGGAAGAGTTACACTGTCTGTACCAGATTGAGAAGTCTCGCACAACGCCGTATCATCCTCAGGGACATGGAGCCTGTGAACAGTTCAACCGCACCCTAATTCAAATACTGAGAACACTGGAAGAAGAAAGGAAGGCCCGATGGCCTGAGTTTGTAGCCGAGTTAGTACAGGTGTACAACAATCGCACACATAGAACTGCTGGCTATACTCCGTATACCTTGCTATTTGGACATTCTGGGAAAGAGATCACCGAGCTGGAGCTGGATCCAGGGGAGAACTACCCATGGATGTGGGTGTCCACCTGGGTTGGAGAACATCGCCATCGTTTACAGACTTTGCATCGTCTGGTGCGGACCAGATTCCAGGAATTGGAGCATGCCGAAAGGACCCCGCTGTGGGGGACAGATCTCCAAGCTGGGGACTGTGTACTAGTATGAGAAAAACGTCCTTGAGACAAATTAGAGAACCGGCGGGAGAGAAACCCCTATTGGGTGAAACGGCGAATCAACTCTGAAGGGCCCATTTACGAAATTCAGCCGGAAGGGGAAGAGAACTCCGCCACTTGTATAGGTCACCGGAATTTGCTTCGACCCTGTCTGTCAAAAGATCCTGATCAAGTGGAAGAGGTGCAAGATGCCCCTGAAGTACCTCCACCAGTCGTAGTAGATTGTGAAGAGAAAAAGTCCTGAATGGCCACCCAAAGACCTACGGGAGGAACTAGTAGCTAAGGTTCCCGAGGAGTCTTCCCCAGTGGAACGGACGCGCTGCCGCCCTCACCTATGCAACCTGACTCGACCACTCCAGGCGACTCAACCACTCCTTCTGACTTACGGCGCTCCGAACATCAGCCGCAATACCCCCCAATCAATAAAATCCGGACTAATTTGGCAACAAACTTCAGGAAAAAGAAGACTGCCAACACGTTTTACAAGAACACTCACCCGTGGAATGGCGAGCAAAAGGAGAGGACTGTAGGAAGATGGACCGGGCCAGTGGTACCTCTCGCGTCGGTTCCAAGAACTATCGGGGCTGTCACCATTGTTGCAGGGGAGAAAGCTTTCTGACCCAGACAGACCTTTGCACTCAACTGTAGAGGGTGTGTCAGGGATAAAGGGGATGGTGCATGGGAAAGCAAGACACTTGGCAAGAAGAGTGAGCAGCAGGAGAAGGTTGATTCACTTCTCTGTGGAGGGACGCGCAATTACAGGCCTGCGCTACAACTCCCCATCCCACGTGCACACTAACTGTGAGCAACGTAAATCTGTGTGCCTGCTCACCCCTGTCACCGAGAACTCGTCACGCACCGCTCCGCTGACTGCTGTGAGCGCATGGCCTAAGACTTACCCGGTGAATCATACAGAGCCAGGTAGCTTCACCTCCACCTCCGCCACTGAACTGAGACAAACTTTGGCAATACCACAGACTACTTCATACCATGGACCTGGTGACGCAGGATCTCGCCTAGGAGTGCCAGGATACGTCGCTTCCGTCAGTAGACAGTGCCTCAACATTCTTCAGGATCAGGCCAGAGACTTCACGCGTCATCATGGGACTTCAAGCTTCCACAGCCCGGAAACCATCAACCTGATAAGTTTACCTGTTTTATAAACCATTGTCCTTACCCTTACCCAATACCCAGTATTGCTCCCGTCATATTTATTTCTCTCCCTGTGTGGAGTATCCCCTGTAATAAAACCTTTAACTCTTGCTCTGCATCCTGCTCATCACTGCATCCCACATACCTGTAATTCTACAACTACTAAAGGTAACATCCTCACCTTTGACCTGTTTTCTCGTAATCAGTGTGTGCATAAAAACTGAGTGCGTTTCTGAGATCCAGACAGACAGACTCTTGCATCTTTCATCCCGCCACTGACGTTTCTGGATTGTGAGTCACGGGGAAAACAAAAGAATTGTCAACGGATCTACAGAAAAAGGTAGTTGAACTGTATAAAACAGGAAAGGGATATAAAAAGATATCCAAGGAATTGATAATGCCAGTCAGCAGCGTTCAAACTGTGATTAGCAAATGGAAAATCAGGGAGTTTGTAAAAACAAAACCACTGTTAGATAGACCAACAAAAATTTTGTCAGGGGCAAATGCCACCAAATGCCACAAAGTATCTTCCCTACAATATGCAAAACAGCTCATAGACAAGCCTCAAAACTTCTGGAACAAGGTAATTTGGAGTAAAGAGACCAAAATTTAACTTTTTGTCTACAACCATAAATGTTACATTTGGCGAGAGGTCAACAAGGTCTATGATGATAGGAACATCACTCCTACTGTAAAGCACAGAGGTGGATAGCTGATGTTTTGGGGATGTGTGAGCTACAAAGACACAGGAAACGTGGTCAAAGTTGAAGGAAAGATGAATGCAGCACGTTATCAGCAAATACTGGAGGCAAATTTTCAATCATCAGCCCAGAAGCTGCACATGGGACGTACTTTGACGTTCCAACATGACAACAATCCAAAACACAAGGTCAAGTCGACCTGTCATTGGCTACAGCAGAACAAAATGAAGGTTCTGGAGTGGCCATCTCAGTCTCCTGACCTCAAAATCATTGAGCCACTCTGGGGATATCTCAAGCACGCAGTTCATGCTAGACAGCCCAGGAATTTACAGGAACTGGAGGCTTTTTGCCAAGAAGAGTGGGCAGCTATACCATCTGATAAAATAAAGAACCTCATCCACAACTACCACAAGACCAAGCTGTCATTGATGTTAGAGGAGGCAATACATGGTATTTAGAAATGGGGTATGTGAACTTCTCATCAGGGTCATTTGGATGTTTTGGGTTGTCATTATGATTTAAAAAGTGTAAACTCAGTAGTTTGACAATAAATGGCTTCATCCAACCACTAACCATGAGTGAAGAAAAGTTTTGGCGTTATCACTCATTCTTTGAAAAAAAGGCCAATAAAGGAAAAATTCTGGCAGGGTATTCAAACTTTTGAGCTTAACTATAAACTTTTGAGCTTGCCTGATATATATATATATATATATATATATATATACACACATATACATACACACACACACACACACACATACAGTCATGGCCAAAAGTTTTGAGAATGACACAAATATTATATTTTCACATGATCTGCTGGCCTCTGGTTTTTATGTGTGCTTGTCAGATGTTTTTATCACATACAGAAATATAATTGCAATCATATTATGAGTGGCAAAAGGTTATATTGACAGTTAGAATGAGTTAATGCAGCAAGTCAATATTTGCAGTGTTGACCCTTCTTCTTCAGGACTTCAGCAATTCTCCCTGGCATGCTCTCAATCAACTTCTGGATCAAATCCTGACTGATAGCAGTCCAGTCTTGCAAAATCAATGCTTTTATTTTGTCTGAATTTGAAGGTTTTTGTTTGTCCACCCGTCTCTTGATGATTGACCACAAGTTCTCAATGGGATTAAGATCTGGGGAGTTTCCAGGCCATGGTCCCAAAATCTCTATGTTTTGTTCCCTGAGCCATTTAAGGTACTGTCACACTTAGCGATGTACCAGCGATCCCGACCAGCGATATGACGCGGTCAGGATCGCTGGTACATCGCTAAGTGGTCGCTAGTGAGCTGCCACATAGGCAGATCTCACTAGCGACATCGCTGGGGACGGGGGTCGCTACTTACCTGTCACACCAGGCGATCCTGCGTCCTCCCGCCCAGCTTCACGCGTCGCTCGTCCTCACAGCAGGAAGCGCCGCAGAAAGCTGACGACGAGAAGCGGTCCTGAACGTTCTCGCGCGATCAGCGATTACCAGCGGGGGGAGCGGGTCGTAGGTAAGTATCAGACACAGATATCGCTAGCAATATCGCTATAACGTCACTAGTTATAGCGATATTGCTAGCGATATCTCTTAGTGTGACAGGCCCTTTAGTTATCACCTTTGCTTTATGGCAAGGTGCTCCATCATGTTGAAAAAGGCATTGTTGATCGCCAAACTGCTCTTGGACGGTTGGGAGAAGTTGCTCTTGGAGGACATTCTGGTACCATTCTTTATTCATGGCTGTGTTTTTAGGCAAGACTGAGAGAGCCCATTCCCTTGGCTGAGAAGCAACCCCACACATGAATGGTTTCAGGATGCTTGACAGTTGGCATGAGACAAGACTGGTGTTAGCGCTCACCTGGTCTTCTCCGAATAAGCTGTTTTCCAGATGTCCCAAACAATCGAAAAGGGGATTCATCAGAGAAAATGACTTTACCCCTGTCCTCAGCAGTCCACTCTCTGTACCTCTTGCAGAATAGCAGTCTGTCCATGATGTTTTTCCTGGAGAAAAGTGGCTTCTTTGCTGCCCTCATTGAGACCAGGACTTGCTCCAAGAGTCTCCGCCTCACAGTGCGTGCAGATGCACTCACACCTGCCTGCTGCCATTCCTGAGCAAGCTCTGCACTACTGGTGGCTGATCCCACAGCTGAAACACTTAAGAGACGGTACTGGCGCTTGCTGGTCTTTTTGGGCGCCCTGGAGCCTTTTTGGCAACAAGGGAACCTCTCTCCTTGAAGTTCTTGATGATGCGATAGATTGCACCTCAGTCAACAATCTTTCTAGCTGCGATACTCTTCCCTGTTAGGCCATTTTTGTGCAGTGCAATGATGACTGCACATGTTTCTTTAGAGATAACCATGGTTAACAGAAGAGAAACAATGATGCCAAGCACCATCCTCCTTTTAAAGTGTCCAGTGGTGTCATTCTTACTTAATCATGACAGATTGATCTCCAGCCCTGTCCTCATCAACACCCACACCTGTGTTAATGGAGCAATCACTGAAACGATGTTAGCTGGTCCTTTTAAGGCAGGGCTGCAATGATGTTGAAATGTGTTTTGGGGGATAAAGTTCATTTTCTAGGCAAATATTGACTTTGCAAGTAATTGCTGTTAAGCTGATCACTCTTTATAACATTCTGGAGTATATGAAAATTGCCATTAGAAAAAAATGAAGCAGTAGACTTTGTAAAAATTAATATTTGTGTCATTCTCAAAACTTTTGGCCATGACTGTGTGTATGTATATATATATATATATATATATATATATATATATATATATATATATATATATATATATATATATATACACACATATATACATATATACACATATATACATACACATACACACACGTGCGCGCACACACACTGTCATTGCCAAAAGTGTTGGCACCATTGAAATTGTTCCAGGAAATCAAGTTTTTCTCCAGGAAAATTATTGCAATTACACATGATTAAACATGATATCACACTAATCCCCAAAAATGGGCTGGACAAAATTGTTGGCACCTTCAACTTAATATTTGGATGCACACCCCTTAGAATAAATAACTAGTCAATCTCTCCCTATAACCATCAATAAGCTTCTTCAGGGGCTGACACTGACAGCTTGGGGCCCCTGTGCAAGAAATGTGTCTGGGCCCCCTTCCTTTTATGGCGACAAAGCTATATATATATATATATATATATATATATATATATATATATATATATATATATATATATATATTTTGTTACGTGTTACGGAACCACTCAGCACCCAGAATATGTTGTGCAGTTATATGTATGTATAATAGGTTCCATGGGAGATGCATGTCCCTAGTGCATCAGCCCACAGGCTGCACCCCTGGGCAGAGGGGACATGATCTTCTCCTTTTGTCCACCCTCCTCCCACCTTTGTAATTCCAACAGTAAACATCGGCAGGCTCCGGCCACCTGCGGCTTTTGTAATGCATGTCTGGCCTGCCGCTTTTCTATTGGCCTGCCCTCTGTATCTGTGTGATATATTCTGTGTCCTGTGAGTAAAGTGTTGTCAGACTGGAAATACGTGGAGAAGCAGTAATCTTTTATATGCGCCCATGTAACCAAGGAATTCCAGCCAGCGTCATTCATTCAGACTCCAGCCAACGCAGAGTGGACCTCCGAAAACACGGGGTGGTACTGAAAGAGGTACTCCAGCTTGGTAGACCCCGTCCCACTGCCGCCACCAGTGTAACAGGGTCTACCAAGCTGGAGTACCTCTTTCAGTATATATATATATATATATATATATATATACAGTCATGGCCAAAGGTATTGACACCCTTGCAATTCTGTCAGATAAGACTCAGTTTCTTCCTGAAAATGATTGCAAACACAAATTCTTTGGTATTATTATCTTCATTTACTTTGTCTTAAATGAAAAAACACAAAAAGAATTGTCCTAAAGCCAAATTGGATATAATTCCACACCAAACATAACAAAGAGGGTGGACAAAAGTATTGGCACTGTTCGAAAAATCATGTGATGCTTCTCTAATTTGTGTAATTAACAGCACCTATAACTTACCTGTGGCACCTAACAGGTGTTGGCAATAACTAAATCACACTTGCAGCCAGTTGACATGGATTAAAGTTGACTCAACCTCTGTCCTGTGTCCTTGTGTGTACCACATTGAGCATGGAGAAAAGAAAGAAGACCAAAGAACTGAGGACTTGAGAAACCAAATTGTGAGGAAGCATGAGAAATATCAAGGCTACAAGTCCATCTCCAAAGACCTGAATGTTCCTGTGTCTACCGTGCGCAGTGTCATCAAGAAGTTTAAAGCCCATGGCACTGTGGCTAACCTCTCTAGATGTGGCCGGAAAAGAAAAATTGACAAGAGATTTCAATGCAAGATTGTGCGGATGTTGGATAAAGAACCTCCACTAACATCCAAACAAGTTCAAGCTGCCCTGCAGTCCAATGGTACAACGGTGTCAACCCGTACTATCCGTCGGCATCTGAATGAAAAGGGACTGTATGGTAGGAGACCCAGGAAGACTCCACTTCTTACCCCGAGACATAAAAAAGCCAGGCTGGAGTTGGCCAAAACTTACCTGAAAAAGCCTAAAACATTTTGGAAGAATGTTCTCTGGTCAGATGAGACAAAAGTAGAGCTTTTAGGGCAAAAGCATCAACATAGAGTTTACAGGAGAAAAAAGAGGCATTCAAAGAAAAGTACATGGTCCCTACAGTCAAACATGGCGGAGGTTCCCTGATGTTTTGGGGTTGCTTTGCTGCCTCTGGCACTGGACTGCTTGACCGTGTGCTTGGCATTATGAAGTCAGAAGACTACCAACAAATTTTGCAGCATAATATAGGGCCCAGTGTGAGAAAGCTGGGTCTACCTCAGAGGTCATGGGTCTTCCAGCAGGACAATAACCCAAAACACACTTCAAAAAGCACTAGAAAATGGTTTGAGAGAAAGCACTGGAGACTTCTAAGGTGGCCAGCAATGAGTCCAGACCTGAATCCCATAGAACACCTGTGGAGAGATCTAAAAATGGCAGTTTGGAGAAGGCACCCTTCAAATATCAGGGACCTGGAGTAGTTTGCCAAAGAAGAATGGTCTAAAATTCCAGCAGAGCATTGTAAGAAACTCATTGATGGTTACCGGAAGCAGTTGGTCGCAGTTATTTTGGCTAAAGGTTGTGCAACCAAGTATTAGGCTGAGGGTGCCAATACTTTTGTCCAGCCCATTTTTGAAGTTTTGTGTGAAATGATCAATGTTTTGCTTTTTGCTTCATTCTCTTTTGTGTTTTTTCATTTAAGACAAATTAAATGAAGATAATAATACCAAAGAATTTGTGTTTGCAATCATTTTCAGGAAGAAACTGAATATTATCTGACACAATTGCAGGGGTGTCAATACTTTTGGCCATGACTGTATGTGTATATATATATATATATACACACATACATACATACACACACACAGTGCCTACAAGTAGTATTCAACCCCCTGCAGATTTAGCAGGTTTGATAAGATGCAAATAAGTTATAGCCTTCAAACTTCACACAAGAGCAGGATTTATTAACAGATGCATAAATCTTACAAACCAAAAAGTTATGTTGCTCAGTTAAATTTTAATAAATTTTAAACATAAAAGTGTGGGTCAATTATTATTCAACCCCTAGGTTTAATATTTTGTGGAATAACCCTTGTTTGCAATTACAGCTAATAATCGTCTTTTATAAGACCTGATCAGGCCGGCACAGGTCTCTGGAGTTATCTTGGCCCACTCCTCCATGCAGATCTTCTCCAAGTTATCTAGGTTCTTTGGGTGTCTCATGTGGACTTTAATCTTGAGCTCCTTCCACAAGTTTTCAATTGGGTTAAGGTCAGGAGACTGACTAGGCCACTCCAACACCTTGGTTTTTTCCCTCTTGAACCAGGCCTTGGTTTTCTTGGCTGTGTGCTTTGGGTCGTTGTCTTGTTGGAAGATGAAATGACGACCCATCTTAAGATCCTTGATGGAGGAGCGGAGGTTCTTGGCCAAAATCTCCAGGTAGGCCGTGCTATCCATCTTCCCATGGATGCGGACCAGATGGCCAGGACCCTTGGCTGAGAAACAGCCCCACAGCATGATGCTGCCACCACCATGCTTGACTGTAGGGATGGTATTCTTGGGGTCGTATGCAGTGCCATCCAGTCTCCAAACGTCACGTGTGTGGTTGGCACCAAAGATCTCGATCTTGGTCTCATCAGACCAGAGAACCTTGAACCAGTCTGTCTCAGAGTCCTCCAAGTGATCATGAGCAAACTGTAGACGAGCCTTGACATGACGCTTTGAAAGTAAAGGTATCTTACGGGCTCGTCTGGAACGGAGACCATTGCGGTGGAGTACGTTACTTATGGTATTGACTGAAACCAATGTCCCCACTGCCATGAGATCTTCCCGGAGCTCCTTCCTTGTTGTCCTTGGGTTAGCCTTGACTCTTCGGACAAGCCTGGCCTCGGCACGGGAGGAAACTTTCAAAGGCTATCCAGGCCGTGGAAGGCTAACAGTAGTTCCATAAGCCTTCCACTTCCGGATGATGCTCCCAACAGTGGAGACAGGTAGGCCCAACTCCTTGGAAAGGGTTTTGTACCCCTTGCCAGCCTTGTGACCCTCCACGATCTTGTCTCTGATGGCCTTAGAATGCTCCTTTGTCTTTTCCATGTTGACCATGTATGAGTGCTGTTCACAAGTTTGGGGAGGGTCTTAAATAGTCAGAAAAGGCTGGAAAAAGAGATAATTAATCCAAACATGTGATGCTCATTGTTCTTTGTGCCTGAAATACTTCTTAATACTTTAGGGGAACCAAACAGAATTCTGGTGGTTTGAGGGGTTGAATAATAAAAAAAAAACGTCAAAACATCAAACATCTATGCGATATGACCGTCCATTTGGGCGCAAATCATATCTCAGGTTCTCGACATGTTAGGACTTGGGAAGTGACACTGTAGCGGAGCTGGGACCGCTCGGATCACAGAGATATGGTTATTATATCTCTATGTTGTACGGTTTTCGCAGGGCAGGCTCTTAAAGGTTTACTTCTAACCTTTATTTCAAACAAAGACCTTTTTCCCGCACTTTTTTTTCCAGCTGAGAGAAGCCAAATGGGGTGACAGGAAATTGGTTTATGGCACTTGGGGGAAGGGAAGCTGCTGCAGTGTGCAATGTAACTGAGACACTGGCAGGCAGCTTCTCACAAAATGGAGGATTTGTAGCACATTCCAACAGAAAACATATCTTGCAGACATTGTACATCACACCTCCCCCCTTAAGAGGGCGCTAAGGAGGCATTACCTCTCGGTAATCGGCCAAGCGCACCTCAGCGGGTTCGCCCCGGCGGGACAACCCATCGGCATTGCCGTTTTCACTGCCCTTCCTGTGTTTTACAGTAAAGTCGTACTGTTGAAGGGCAAGGCTCCAGCGGAGCAACCTTCCATTGGTTCCGGACACTGTGTGCAACCAGCTCAGAGGGTTGTGGTCAGTTACCACCGTGAAGGCGCACCCGTACGGGTAGGGCTGCAAACACTGCAGTGCCCACACCATGGCCAGACACTCCTTCTCGATGGTCGAGTATGCCACTTCCCTCGGCAAAAGTTTCCGGCTCAGGTACAACACGGGGTGCTCTTGGTCCCCCGAGTCGACCTGGCTAAGCACAGCACCGAGGCCAAACTCGCTGGCGTCGGTCTGTACCAGAAACGGGCGACTGCTGTCGACTGCTCTCAACACTGGAGAGTTGCACAGGGCTGCTTTCAAAGCTTGGAAAGCCGCCTCACAGTCATCTGTCCAGTTGACTGTTTGGGGTAGCCTCTGCTTGGTGAGGTCAGTCAAGGGTTTGGCAAGGGCGCTATAGTCCTGTACGAACCGCCTATAGTACCCTGCAGTGCCCAAGAAGGACTTCACCTGTTTCTTGGTCCTGGGGGTGGGCCAGGACACGATTGCGTCCACTTTTTCTGGCTCCGGACTCATGGAACCCCCGCCTACCCGGTGCCCCAGGTAGTGGACCTTGTGCATGCCTATCTGTCACTTCCCCGGCTTGATGGTCAGGCCTGCCTGGTGAAGACGCTTGAGCACCTCCTGGAGGTGCTGAAGGTGTTCCTCCCAGGTGGAACTGAAGACGGCAATATCGTCTAAGTACGCCACCGCGTACTCCTCCAGTCCCCGAAGCAGGTGGTTGACCATCCGCTGGAAAGTGGCAGGGGCATTCTTCATGCCGAAGGGCATGACCGTGGACTCGTACAGTCCAAAGGGGGTGATAAAGGTGGATTTCTCCTGCGCCTCAGGGCTCAGGGGAATCTGCCAGTATCCCCGACTCAAATCCATGATGGATATGTAGTTGGCGTTTGTCAACCGCTCGAGCAGATCCTCGATGCGCGGCATTGGGTGGGCATCAGAGGTTGTGATGGCGTTGAGCCCCCCGTAGTCCACACAGAACCGCGTGGTTCGATCCTTTTTAGGCACGAGGACTACAGGTGAAGCCCATGCGCTTTTTGACCGTCGAATCACCCCCAGCCTTAACATCTCATCGATCTCTTGGCGCATGACTTGTTGCACTGTCTCAGAGATCCGATAGGGTGTTCGCCGTAATGGGGCGTGATTCCCGGTGTCCACCTCATGAACCGCTAACTCCGTCCTCCCCGGTTGGTTGGTGAACACGGCCCGGAAGGGTTCCAGGGTGGCCATCAACTGCAACCGCTGGGATACGGTTAGCGAACCACTTATCTCCATGTCCTCAATGGACCCATCGGCCTGGGCCAGCATGTCCAGGAGGGGATCTTCCTCCCCATCCTCTGGCAGATTGCAGACCGGTAGGACGCAAGCTTCACGTTCGTAGTGCGCCTTCAGCATGTTGACGTGAAAGGCCTTGCGCCTACCCCGAGCATGGTCAAGCGTGACCACGTAGGTGACCGGGTTGAGCTGTTGGTGGACGACGTACGGGCCTTCCCAGGCTGCCTGAAGCTTATCCGTTGGTACGGGGACCAGCACCCACACCTTTTGACCCACCTGGTAGGTCCGCTCCCGGGCGTTCTGGTCAGCCTGAGCCTGCGTCATGTTGTCATGCACCAACTGCGTCAAGGTCTGCATCTTGTCACGGAAGCGCATGACATAATCCACGATGGACACTTCTGTGGGGTTTGGCTCATCTTCCCAGGATTCTCTTATCAACCCAAGGGGTCCCCGGACTCGCCTGCCATACAGGAGCTCGAAGGGGGAGAACCCGGTCGAGGCCTGCGGAACTTCTCTGTAAGCGAACAGCAGGTGTGGGAGGTACCGCTCCCAGTCGCGCCCTTGGGTCTCAACCAGTATGCGGAGCATCTGTTTGAGGGTACCGTTGAAGCGTTCACACAAACCATTAGTCTGTGGGTGATACGGGCTCGATACCAGGTGCGTCACCTGCATTTTCTCACAGAGAGCCTCCATTAGGCGAGACATGAATTGGGGCCCTTGATCGGTAAGCATCTCCCTGGGAAATCCTACTCTTGAAAAGATGGTCACCAGTGCGTCAGCCACCTTATCTGCCCTGGTTGAAGACAGAGCTACTGCCTCTGGGTACCGGGTAGCGTAGTCTACCACGGTGAGAATGTAGCGCTTTCCGGAGCTGCTGGGGACGGCCAGCGGGCCTACGATGTCCACCGCGATTCTCTGGAAAGGCTCCTCTATCACCGGCAAAGGAATAAGGGGAGCCTTAAGAGCAGGCCCCGCCTTACCCACTTTTTGACAGGTGGCACAGGAGCGGCAGTAGTGTGTTACATCTGTCCCCATCTTGGGCCAATAGAAGTGTTGACACAGCCGTGCCTTTGTTTTGCCGATCCCCAAGTGTCCAGCGAGTGGAATCTCATGGGCAATCCGCAACAACTCAGTTCTGAACTGATAAGGGACGACCAACTGTCTTTCCCTCAACCACTCCTTTTTAGGATCTCCGGGTACTGTCTCCCGGTACAACCTTCCTCGTTCCCAGAACACCCTCTCCTTATCAGACTCGGAGGTGGGCGTCTCGGCGAGACCTCTCAATTTCTCCAGGCTGGCATCTGAGTGCAGAGCAGCCTGGAACTCCATGCTGGAGGCTGCCAGAAGTGACGTCAGGGTACCTCCTTTACTGGGACCCTCTGGAACCGGCTCTGGGTTCACCTCTGGTTCAGTCTCTCCTGTAGCAGCAGAGGGTCCAGAAGACAGTGCGTTACCTGCGATCTGGGCACTCTGTACGCTGCCTCCCTGGGGATTTCTACAGACCCACCAGCCGGTGCTGCCCTGGGCTCTACCTCCCCATCCACCCCCAACACTTCAGGAGCAGTGCTACTTATGGGCCAGTTACCTTCCTCGGTGGCACTGGTCAGCTGCATGGCATTACCTTCCTCATGGTCCCCATGCACCTCCCCATTTCCTTGAGCACCATTGCTTGCTCCTGCCAGGGGTTCCTCAGCCGTCTCACTCCGCAGAGTGACGGGGCTGAGCACTTCGGTACCTGTGGACACATCTACCGCTTCAAAGAAAGGGTTAACGGGTTCAGTCGGCACAGATACATCAACATCATCATCATCCTTCCTAGGAGAAGAATGGTTATCAGCTTGCTTTGGTACATTCACATCAGCATCAGCATCATACCTGGGGAAAGAATGGTTGTTAGTTGCATCATTACTCATCAAGGCATTAGCAGGTAACACATTCAGTTTCCCATCATCAACATCATCAGGGTTAACGTTACCCTTATCAGTTTGGGGAAGGGTGTCAGGGACATAGTATGCAACCATCCTCCCCAAGTCAGTCCCCAATAAAACATCAGTGGGCAAATTTTCAGACACTCCCACCTCCCTCAACCCGCTCCCGGCACCCCAATCAAGAAAGACCCGGGCCACTGGCAAGGGACAACGGGTGCCTCCAATCCCGGTGACAGTCAAGGTTTTCCCCTCAACAAACTCTTCAGGGGCCACCAGTCCAGGACGGATGAGGGTTCGTTCAGCCCCAGTGTCCTTGAGGCCTGTAGCAAGACTGGCCCCCACCTGAACAGGTTGAACGTTGTCGTCAGCCCTCCCAACCACACCTCCCACCAAAAGAACAGAGGCGTTGGGCCCGGGGGCCTTGGCTGGGGGGTTCTTCGGCCTATTCGGACAGGCGTACAAGAAGTGACCAGGCCGCTGGCAGTGGTGACACAGGCGATTGTCAGTAGCCGGCCTGTTGTTGGCAACAAGGACAGGGCCTCCGGAGGGACGGCTAGCTGGGGCATTGGGGTTGATTGCAGGCTTACCCCCTTTCCAGCTGGTGGCGACTGGCCTCCGCGTCTCGGGCTTCCGGTTGGCCTCGTAGTTGTCGGCGATCTGCGCCGCTTTGTCCGCGTTCGTTGGTTCGCGGTCCAGGATGAACTGTCGGACCTCAGCTGGGCAGAGATGCAGGAACTGGTCTTTGATCATCAGGTCCCGTAGCTGCTCAAAGGTTTCAACGGACAGTCCATGGATCCACTGGTCAAAGTGGGTCCTGAGTCCTTGCACCACATCACTGTAGCTATCGTGTGGGCCATGTTGAAGGTGCCGGAACTTCTTTCGGTATACCTCAGGTGTCAGCCGGTATTTGGCGATCAGCGCCTGCTTTATGGCGTCATAGTCGTCATCGGTTTCTGGCGGAAGAGAAGCAATTGCCTCCAGGGCTTTGCCTTTTAGCCCTGGGGTCAAGTACCTTGCCCATTGGTCTCTAGGCAGCTGGTACTGTCTGCAGGCCTTCTCAAAGGCTCGCAGAAACGTGTCCAAGTCCCCGTCCTTTTCCATCACGGGAAAATGCTCTGGCCGGGGTTTAGGAGTCTGGATGCTGCTGGGCTCACCGCTTCGGGCTGTGGGGGCATTCCCACCCCGCTGGAGTACCTCCAGTTCATGGGCCCTCTGCGCCTGGCGCTCGGCTCTCTCAGCCTCTGCTCGGCGCTCAGCTCTCTCAGCCTGGGCTTGACGCTCACGTTTGGCTTGGGCCTCCTGCCGATATTGCTGGATCAGCCTCACCCGCCCATCACTGTCTTCGGCGGGGAGTTCGTCCAAGGCCATTTGCAGATAGGGGTCAACCCCGTTCTGGTTGAATGTGGGGCCAGCGCTCAGGAGTGGAGCCTCTGCTGCAGCCCCGTTGTTACTTGAGCCCGCTTCTGCGCCCGCTGGATTCTGGTCGTTGTCCAGCTGCACTAGAGCCGCGATCATTTGATCTTTGGTTCCGCCTGCGGCGTCTATGCCTCGGTACGTGCATAACCCAGCAAGGGTGTCCTTTTTCTGCTGCTGATACCACTCCACTCTCATCGCCGCCATGGTTGCCAAATAAAAGATAGAAAAAGAAAAATGAAGAAACGGGAGGGGGATACTTGCAAGTACACACTAATGTCTCAGGACTAGTAACCACTGAGTCTGTTCTCCAAAACCTATGATGCAGGATTCCCGCAGGAACCGTGCAGGTTTTTAGTGAGAGGAATGATTGCTCAAACCAAATCACTAATGCTCTAGGATTATCCCACCGCTCTGCCACCAATATGGGACGAACGGCCCACCGCGGTTCGTCCAAATACGGAGGCGACTAACGGGGGTCCCGCTGCCACCAAAACGTGACGGACAGCGGACCCTGTGTCACCACTATGTCACAGTCCCACCACTGACACGGGTGTATCAGCGGACGGAGGGACGAGACACAATGCCGGCACACGGCTATCACAGGCACAGTTGGGGCTTATCTTAGTTATCCCACCACTGGCACCATGTGACAAAAATATCCAGCAAGCTAATCTCGCTCTACAATTTGCCGCAGGGGGAGTTTAATTTGGATGCCCCACCACTGCTATCAATCTTCCAAGTACTGCAGGGATTTATGTATATCCCACTTTCTCAGTTCCACTTTGGAACTCGCAGCTCTCCGGCGCCCCCCTTACCCTCAGGTCAGTCAGGGAACTGCACCTAGCATAATTAGTCGCCGGACGGGCTGCCTGTTGTGAACCGGCAATTAGGCTTCTGCAGTAAGGGAATTATCAATGCTGTGGCCGCAGCCCCTTATTCAGCGATATAAGACCCTTCTGTACTGCCAGCAAGCCGCAATAGCCGTACACAACGCGCTGCCACCAGTCACGGTTACGTAATTCACAGTGTTAAATTAAGAGGGTCCATGGCAAACCCCTTGAATTAGTAGCGATTATCTATCAAAAGGCGTATAGTTCGATTCTTAGGGCATGGAGACAGATCTAAATAATTATATCATTTATTCCCCGAAAAAGTAGGGCTGTGATTACAGATAAAAGTTGCTATAAAATTGAGACATAAAATATGTACATTAGACAAGTATAAAGCAAAGTGGATGAAAGAAGAAGGTACACTCACATTTAGTCAGTTGTTGTTAGGCATCCCATGTGGCTTTAAGGGGGGTGGAGGCGGAGCTGCACGTCTCCGCTCATCTGGGTTCTGCTCAGCACAAGGATTGGAGCTCTTCTGAGCTGGTTTGCCCAGGGAATGCCTTATAGACTTTCCTATGTGACATCACGGAGAGGTGCATTCTGGGTTGATCCCACCTCTCTCATCCAAGTTATGTTTTGGCTACAAAACTTAGATTAGCTATAACTTTATGGGAGAAGCTGGTATGGACTCATCAGTGGTATCATGTTTCCCAGCGTAATGAGCCCATCAAGAAAACATCAAACATCTATGCGATATGACCGTCCATTTGGGCGCAAATCATATCTCAGGTTCTCGACATGTTAGGACTTGGGAAGTGACACTGTAGCGGAGCTGGGACCGCTCGGATCACAGAGATATGGTTATTATATCTCTATGTTGTACGGTTTTTGCAGGGCAGGCTCTTAAAGGTTTACTTCTAACCTTTATTTCAAACAAAGACCTTTTTCCCGCACTTTTTTTTCCAGCTGAGAGAAGCCAAATGGGGTGACAGGAAATTGGTTTATGGCACTTGGGGGAAGGGAAGCTGCTGCAGTGTGCAATGTAACTGAGACACTGGCAGGCAGCTTCTCACAAAATGGAGGATTTGTAGCACATTCCAACAGAAAACATATCTTGTAGACATTGTACATCACATATATAGCCACACACATACGTGTATATATTACATAGTCTCCTTTATTATGTATATTGCTGTCACTCACATAGTGCCCTCTCGTCATGTACAGTACCTTCCCTTACATATTGGATTATATAGAGCCCTGTTTTTATTACATACCGTCCTGTCTTGTTAGCTGTATAATGCAATGATGGCTGATGGAGCATGGGAAAGCTTCCTTTCTAATGGAGGAGCTGATGGACTGGTAGTCTGGTCACCGGCTCCTTGATCAGCAGTCATTTTATATCTAAAAAGAGAGGGGACTATGTAATAAAAGAGGGCGCTGTGAATAACAAAATTAACAAGAATACACTATGTAAGAGACAGCACTGTACCTAACAGCAGAGGAATCTATATAATAAGGGACAGCACCATATATAGCTAGAGGATTGTACATAATAAGAGACTGTTATACATAATTAAAGCGGAAACTATGCAACTAAGGATGGTGTTATACAGAATTAGTGAGTACACTATATGCTAAGGGACTGTGTTATACATAATAAGTACATATACTATATGCTAAGGGACTGTGCTATACATAATAAGTACATACACTATATGCTAAGGGACTGTGTTAAACATAGTAAGTGAGTAAGGCAAAGGAAGAATTGGTTCCAGCTGCGTATAAAATCCTTTTCTTCTTTATTGAAAAAACGTAATAAAATGCACAAATAGCTTATGCGCTCTCCACAGGTGCCATAACAGACAGAGGCTACGCGTTTCGACCTTGTCGGTCTTTAACCAAGCCATACTAGTACATATACAGCTTATCTCTATATAGAAAATTGTAACCAATCACAACACAATTGTATATCACATGACATAAGCAGGTCCTATACAAAATTTAAAAGCATTAACCATGATATTTAAGGTACAAAATAAACAGAAAATTTACCATGTTTTTTTTTCTCATTCATCATTTTTTAATTTAATTTTTCTTCTTTGTTCATTTTTTATTCATTCATTTTTCTGTCTTCGCCCCATCACTCCCATCATTACCTTCTCCCCATCACCCCCATCATTGTCTTCTCCATCACTCCCATCATTGCCTTCTCTCCATCACTCCCATCATTGCCTTCTCCCCATTACTGTCTTCTCGCCATCACCCCATCACTGCCTTCTCCCCATCTCCCCCATCATGGCCTTCTCCTCCACCTACACACATACAAATACATACATACACACACACAGCACCTCAACTGTCCACAGCATCACTGGCACCCGTACTTCCTCACTCTGGAACAGCGGCCGCTGAATGATGACGTCATCCAGCGGCGCTGCTGTGTCAGAGACAGGAAGCGCAGGGCAGGAAGCAGGACGGATCCTTGCAGCTCCGCTCCTGATATTTTCTCTCCCGCCCGCCGCACATGAGGGCAATCTGGCCAGGGGCCCCCTGGAGCCTTGGGCACGGAGAAACCGGCCAGATTGCCCTCATCATTAGCTGCCCTGCAGGGGCCCCCTGGAGCCTCTGGGCCCCGTTGCAGCCGCACCAGTTGAACCAGCGGTATGTCCACCCATGAGCTTCTTACACCTCTCAACTGAAATTTTGGACCCTCTTTTGTAAACTGTTCCAGGTTTCTCACATTTGAAGGGTGCCTTGTCCCAACAGCAATTTTAAAATCTCTCCACAGGTGTTCAATGGGATTTAGATCCAGACTCATTGCTGGCCATTTCAAAACTCTCCAGCGCTTTGTTTCCATCCATTTCTGGGTGCTTCTTGAAGTATGTTTGGGGTCATTTTCCTGCTGGAAGACCCATGACCTAGGATGCAAACCCCAGCTTTTTGACATTGGGCACTAAATTGCGGCCCAATATCTGTTGGTAATCTTCAGATTTCATGATATTTTGAGCAGTCAAGGCACCCTTCCCTGTGCCAGAGGCAGTAAAACAACCCCAATACATATTTGAACCGCCACCAAATTTGACTGTAAGGTATTGTGTTTTTTTCTTTGTAGCCTTCAACAGTAGAATGATGTGCTGTTCCAAAAAGCTCTCTGTCTCTTTCCCGGAATGATTTTGGTTTACGTACATTTTGGCAAAATGGAGTCTAGCTTATTTATGTCTCTGTGCCAGCAGTGGGGTCCTCCTGGGTCTCCTGCTATAGCATTTCATTCAAATGTCAAAGTATAGTGTGTACTTACAATGATGTACCCTGAGCCTGCAGGACAGCTTGAATTTGTTTGGAACTTGATTGGAACTGTTTATCCACCATCCAGTCTATCTTCCATTGCAATCTTTCATCAATTTTTCTCTGTGTCCAGGAACATTAACTACAGTGCCATGGGTTGTAAACTTCTTGATTATGTTGTTCAGCGTGGACAAAAGGATATCAAGATCTCTGGAGATGGACTTGCAACCTTGAAATTCTTGATATTTTTTAACAATTTTGGATCTCAAATCCTGAGACAGATCGCTTCTCCTATTTCTGTTGTCCATGCTTAGCGTGGTACACAAAGACACATAATGCAAAGATTTAGTTAACTTCTTCCCTTTTTATCTGGTTTCAGGTGTCATTTTCATTTTGCCTACACCTGTTACTTGCCACAGGTGAGTTTGAATGAGCATCTCAACAATTTTGTCTGGCCCATTTTGGAGGTTTTATATGAAATTATGTCCAATTTACCTTTTTCTTCTGTTTTTTTGTGTTGTTACAATACACATAAAGGAAATAAACATTTGTATAACAAAACATGTATACACAGCCCGCTATCACATTTTCTCAGAATTGGGGAGGGCCCCTTCCATCAGCTTTGGGTCCACCAGTTATTCGGGACTTGTTCTTTTTTTGGATATTATTTCCATCCAATTGGAAGAATGTCTCAAGTGGTGTACCACAGGGCTCCATCCTGAGCCCTGTATTGTTCAACATCTTTATCAATGATTTAGATGAAGGAATTGAGGGTAAACTGATTAAATTTGCTGATGATACAAAGCTAGGAGGGATAGCTAATACTAGAGAAGAGAGAGAGGATTCAAAAAGATATAAAACTGGAGCAGTGGGCAGCAACTAACAGAATGGTTTTTAACAGAGAAAAATGCAAAGTACTACATCTGGGCAATAGAAACAAAAAAGCATATACAGAATGGGAGGAATAGGGCTAAGCAACAGCACATGTGAAATACTTGGGTATACTAATAGATCACAGACTGAACATGAGTCAACAGTGTGATGCAGCAGCAAAAAAGGCAAATACAATTCTAGAATGTATTAACAGAAGCATACAGTCTAGTTCATGTGAAGTCATTATTGCCTTCTACTCTTTGGTCAGACCTCATCTGGAATACTGTGTCCAGATTTGGGCACCACATTTTAAAAACTGGAGCAAGTTCAAAGAAGCGCGACCAGAATGGTGACCGGTCTGCAAACCATGTCCTATAAGGAACGGTTGCAGGATTTGGGAATGTTTAGCTTGCAAAAGAGAAGACTGAGAGGAGACATAATAGCTGTCTACAAATGTCTCAAGGGCTGTCATATTGTAGAAGGATCATCTTTATTCTCATTTGCACAAGGAAAGACTAGAAGCAATGGAATTAAACGGATTGGGAGGAGACATAGATTAGGTATTAGAAAAAACTATTTGACAGTTAGGGTGATCAATGAGTGGAACAGTCTGCCACAAGATGTGGTGAGTTCTCCTTCAATAGAAGTCTTCAGAGGCTGGACAGACATCTTTCTGGGATGATTTAGTGAATCCTTCTTTGAGCAGAGGGTTGGACCAGATGACCCAGGAGGTCCCTTCCAACTCTACCATTCTATGATTCCATGTGACCCTCATGGGTCTTTATGGTTCTCTTGATATACTACTGTGATGGTCAACGTGTGACTGGACACACCGCCTCCAGCAGGGCGAATTTCTATGACACACGCGACCCTGGATACACCGCCTCCAGTAGGGCGAATTTAAATAATATAATGTGCAGCCGGATACACCGCCACCAGCAAGCGAATTTCAGAATTACACGTGAAACTGGATACACTGCCTCCAGCAGGGCGAATTTAAATAAGGGGAAACACCAGGAAAACGGATACAATGGAGGGCCCTGCGATCGGGAACGAGGACGTGGAGACCTCCTGCACACCCCTGAGCCAGTCTCTACACTCCCAACAGTCCCTATACAGGCTCTGCACCTGTCGCCGAGCTGGAACCTAAGAACCCTAGCTCGCCCTGCACCTAGCCCTTTCTAATGAAATGGACGGTGCAGAAACTAATCTCATCACTGCACTGAAACACACATAAGGGAAGTCACAAACAGGGATAACACCACTTAGCTTTGCTCTGTTGCTCTTGCTCCCAGCAACAGAGTCCATCACCAGAATGCAGCTTTCCTCCAGAATCGCTGCTACTTCTCCAAGCTTTGTCAGAGCTGCAAGGAACACCTCTCTGTAATTCCTTCCTTCACCAGACTTTACACCAGAGCTCTCCTGAGCTGCAAGGAACTCCTCTCTGTAGTTCCCTCCTCCACGAGACCTGGTTGGAAATGAGCAATATCACCAACAGTGATTGCAACACCTGACATTTTTATAGCAGAGCCAGAGCAATCACACCTGCTTTATAATCACATGCACTAAACTAAAGTAAACAGAGTGCAATGACCCTAATGGCCACCAGAGGCAAAACTAGAACTGAAACCACCACAGTGCAATGACCCTAATGGCCACCGGGGGCAAAACTATCCTTAAGCACACAGCTTACGAAAAAAAAAGGTTACTTGTGCATTTACGTCATAATCCCGCATGGATCATGACAACTACTTACCAAATTTGTGTCCACTTCTCATTATCATTTATACATATATATGTATATATAGCTCTTGTATCTTACTAATACATTGTCTTACCCCATAACATCATGAAGGTAGTGGACTCTCTCTGCCCTTATTTATTGTGGGCGCTGCCTTTGTTGGTCACATCTTTTTTATGCACATTCATGCAATTCACTGTTCTCAGTGTCCTTTGAATTAACTGGATGGGCTTGTGTCATTGGGCTGGGGTAGCTTTGATAGTTTATATTTTTTTTCACTGCATCTGCGCTTATACCAGCCTGTGTCCATGCAATCTGAGCTGCTCCAGTGCTCTCTATTCCATTGACCCTCACTTGGGCTGTGCAGCACTTGGACCGCTGGCTGTCTGGATACGCCCACACACATTGTGAGTGTTCCCCTGACACCTGTTGCAATCGTGCCTGCAACAGTATCAGGCTTCCCATTCCACGTAGATACAGCCGTCCCGGCTCTCTCCAGAAACCTCTTCTCTCCGCAGGCGCCGACTCAGGCTGTGCATCACTATCAGCTGATCCTGCTGTGCATGCCTATATACAAAGCTCCACTGGCCTTTTGATACACTCCGGTAACGATTTGTTTAAAGACTTGTGATAAAACACTCCGGGATCGCCTTTGCTGGGGTCAAAGGTCACGTGCGTTCAGCGTGAAACTCAGGCGCAGAGCTGGGATTCGGGTATAACTGACACTGGGTCAGGTTTATTAAAGGTGAAAGCAATGCATAAAGGAAAAAAAACATAAATCCTTGCCTGTCTGGCACTAACTAAACAAGGTACAACCTAACTACCAACTGGCGGGCTTCTCCCGTCCAGCCAAACCACAGTTGCAGTGGGCACTCCTTTCACTCACGCGTGTCTCTCACACAGACAGGCTCTCTGTGTTCCCAGGCTGAGACCCTCACACAACCACCTGGCATCCTTTTATATCCGCCTCCCATTATTCATTAGTAACCAGGTGCGATACTGACCAGACTAGGCCACATAGGAAAGGTATCTGGGCGAGACATACCTGCCCTCATCCACTATTCCCACATGATTCTCACATATCCCCCCCTGCTCAGACCACTCCGGTCGAGCAATGACACCCGCCAAACAGTGCACTCAGGACAGGGCATCTGCATTCCCCATCTGTACCCCTGGGCGGTGCTCCACCGTAAAAGTGTAGGCCTGCAGGGCAAGGAACCACCGGGTCACCTGGCTATTCTGTTCCTTGTTCAAGTGCATCCACTTGAGAGGGGCATGGTCAGTGATCAGCCTGAACTTTCAGCCCACCAGGTAATATTTGAGGGCCTCTAGAGCCCACTTAATGGCTAGGCACTCTCTTTCTATGACTGCATACTTTTGCTCATGTTTGTTCAGCCTCCTGCTGAGATAGAGGACTGGGTGTTCCACTCTGTCCCTCACTTGACAGTACGGCCCCGATACCGGTATCAGAGGCATCCGTTTGTACCACAAACTCGCTGCGGAAGTCCGGAGTCACCAGTACGGGTTGAGAGCAAAGTGCCCGTTTTAGGCTATGGAAGGCTTCTTCAGCCACTAAACTCCATTTAATCATGACGGAGTCTTTCCCTTTGGTAAGATCCGTCAGGGGGGTAGTGATGGCTGCAAAATTGGGTATGAACTGGCGATAATAGCCGGCGATCCCCAGAAAGGCTTGCACCTGCTTCTTGTTGACAGGTTGCGGCCAGTCCTGAACCGCCTGAATTTTATCGAGCTGGGGTTTAACAATACCCCTCCCAATTACATACCCCAAATACCGAGCTTCTTCTAGCCCGATGTGACATTTCTTGGGGTTCGCGGTTAGACCTGCCTTCCACAGGTCGTCAATCACAGCTTGTACTTTCTGGAGATGAGTCTCCCAGTCCAAGCTGTAAATGACAATGTCATCCAAATAGGCCGAAGCGTACCGCCTATGTGGCCTCAGGACTCGATCCATCAGTCTCTGGAAGGTCGCCGGTGCCCTGTGCAGTCCAAACGGCATATACACATACTGGAATAAACCTTCCGGCGTAGCAAATGCCGTCTTTTCTCTGGCAGCCTCAGCCAGAGGGATCTGCCAATACCCCTTTGTTAGATCTAGGGTCGTAATATACTGGGCTTTTCCTAACCGATCTATTAACTCGTCGACCCAGGGCATAGGGTAGGCATCAAATTTTGAGACCGTATTGAGTTTCCTCAAGTCTTTGCAGAACCGGATGGTGCCGTCCGATTTAGGAATTAGCACAATCGGGCTGGACCAAGCACTGTGCGATTCCTCAATGACTCCTAACTCTAACATTGCCTTCACTTCTCAGGAAACGGCTTCACAGCGCGCTTCCGAGATTCAGTAGGGTTTTACGTGAACGGTGACATCAGGTTCCGTTACGATGTCATGTTTCATTAGCGTAGTCTGCCTGGGTTTTTCTGAGAAAAACTTTTGGTTGTGAAGTAGAAACTGCCTGACCTCAGTCTTTTGCCGCTCCAAGAGAGTCTCTGCAACCTAGGCCACATAGAAAAGGTATCTGGGCGAGATATACCTGCCCTCATCCACTATTCCCACATGATTCTCACAGACTTTACTATGACATGCCTATATATGACTGCCAACTAACACCTACTGAACACACTTCTTCTGACAAAGCTGCAATGTCAGCGATACACGTGGGGATTCCCACACACCACCAGTCCCGGGATTGACTACTTACCATGGTAGCCTCTGACGATTTAGCTTGACGACCTTATTGTCCCTCATGGTGATACATTTCTTCAATGCTTGTAACACGTTTATTTGCCTGTCTTTTCTATTGTTGGATTTTTCGCCTAACCCCTTCGTGACTGGCAAACCCATCATAGCTCTATCCATCCCCCCTCCTGTCTCTCACCACACACTACCTTCATTCAGTAGGGAACCATCCTATACTTTCCACTCTACACATGCTCTAGGTGGATACGCTATCTTGCATGCTCCATTGTGCCAACCTTGAGGACACCCAATCTTGGCTGTTTATGTATTTCATAGTTGTTTCATGTGTTTTGCATAGAACTTACCTATTTCTGGTTTAGAGAAAGTCTCGCCTTGTCTTTGTGGCAGTTACTTAAATTTGTATCAATTGTCCGTATCCTATTTGTATTTATTCCTTGCCACATGGTTCCCTTCTGGACTCAGGGGTGTTGTATTGTTACTCTCTTGTTTTTAAATGTTTTGTATCTATTGTGTGGTTTACATGTTAATAAAAATATTGTTATTTGTCACTACTTTCGACGTTTCCAGGAGTGCGCATTTTCTATGCATTGGTCGTTCTCTTCCTCCCTTGCATTCTATTATAACAAAACTTTTGTAACTGCAAGAATTTTCTAGGAGTGCGAACACTTTGGTTCATGATTGTATATATAAACGCATGATAAATACAAATGTGTAAATATATGAATATATATAAAAAAGTTTTACTATTTTTATATTGTGAAAAATCCAATATAAAAATCCTTAAAAATGTACTTTAACTCCTTCTCAACCTTGAACGTATCCATACGTCATGATAGGCTGGTACATACAGACCCTAATGCAATCTTGAAGATGAGCACAGAGACGTCATCTCAGACTGTTGTGACTGGCTTTTTAATTCCGAACATCCAATCACAGCGTTTCAGGCAATCAGGTTGCCTAAAACACTGACGTCCAGCCTGTGATAGGTGCTGTGAGGAGCAGTGATCATAGGCAGGAGCCTAGCAATGTCAGGATCACCAGGGCCAGCTCTAATTGCTGCGATTGACAATGACATCGATTGCACCAGACGCGGTGTGACCTAGTGGTCACTGTGCGCTGTGCTGGGCCTTGTGATGCCACAAAAGCCTGTGGCATCACAGTTCTTGCTGCTGCCTGTGCTCCTGCTGAACAGAAAGAAGAGTTACCTAATCCACCCCTCTCCTCCCCCCTTAGCTCCCTCTCCCCATCCCCCCCCCCTTTTGCCAGTGAGCACTGATCATTACTTGATGGCTCAATTTTTGGCACTATTTTTCATGCAACCTGCAGCTGCAGATCATTGATCAGTGATGCAAAGCACTGATCAACATCTGTGCTCGCTGTTCTCCAGAACTTTTTTCCATGTTCATCCCCCCCTTTGCACCACCTCCGTGTGTGCACTTCCTGCAACTGCCTGAACGTTGATCAGTGATTCGCCCTCATGTTCGCTATTTTCCATAACTTTTTTTTCCACTATTTTTTCTTCACCCTTTTGCACCACTCCATGTGTGCATCCTCCAGCTGATCAGACGCACACCACTGATTAGCACCCGCACTCGTTTGTGGACTTTGTCTATTTTTTATAACTGCAAGAAATACACAAACGCTGCGGAAACGCTTACAAAACCGCAACGTGGGCACACAGCCTTAGGCTTAGGCTGTGTGCCCACGTTGCATTTTTGTAAGCGTTTCCGCGTTTGTGCCGGCTCAGACGCTGCAGAAATGCTTACAAGATGCTTCTAATTAATTAGCATGCGTTTTTGGCTTTTTGTGCCAATGCATGCGTTTTTAACCGCTCAGGAATCGCTTAGTGGCTAAAAACGCAGCATGCTCATTAATTCCCGCATTGCTCAGCGTTTTTAGCCATCCCCAATTATCCCAGAAATCGCGTGTCAAAAAATGCGTCAAAAATCGAGCGGAAAAAGACGCGCGTTTTCTGGGAAAGGGGATCCTTTTCCTGAGAGTTTAAAAACGCTAGCGTGGGCACATAGCCTAACAGTAGATTAGTTGGTAGGACTAAATTAGGGACAGTAAAATACTGTAGTAATCGTCTGTTACAGTATTTTACTGAACTGAGTGTCAGCTCAGAAAAAAAAAAAAAAATCATCCGTGTGTTCTACAGTCGTTGCGCACCGACTACTGACGCACATCAGTGATCAACCTCTGGTTGTTTTTTTTGTGAAAAGAGAATAAAAATATAACTTAGATTAGAAACAGTAAAATAAACTGTAGTAATAGTCATCTACTACAGTATTTTTGACTGAATTGAGTTAGTGTCGGTGCTGAAAAAAAAAAGAATCATCCGTGCGTCCGTCCGTCCTACAGCCATCGATCGCTGATCAATGACTCACATCAGTGATCATGCTACGGTTGTTTTTTTTTTTTGGGGGGGGGGGGATAAAAAAAACATAAGATTAGACACAGTAAAATATACTGTAGTAATAGTCGTCTACTACAGTATTTTTTTAATGAATTGAGTTAGTGTCAGCGCAGAGAAAAAAAAGAATCAGATGTGCGTCCGTCCTACAGCCGTCAAGGTCTGATCAATGAAGCACATTAGTAATCAACCCGGTTTCTGAGTTTTTGTTTTTTGTGAAAAAATAAAATTTTTTTGATTAGGAACAGTAAAATCTATTGTAGCAATAGTCTACTTCAGTTCAGTAGAATACTTTGATAGTAAAAGTGTGGGGAAAAAAAAAAAAAAAAAAAATCATCCGTGCATCCCACTGATTACTGACACACATCAGTGTACAACCCTTACCCCTGGCTGTTAGTTTTGTTTTTTTTTGTGAAAACAAAATACAAAAATAATTTATATTAGGGACAGTAAAATATACTGTAGTAATCATTGTCTATTACAGCATTTTTCAATGAACTGAGTTTGTCAGATAGTAAAGCGTAACAAAAAAATGTAATTTAGATTAGTTGATAGATGACGATTACTACTTTATATTTTACTGTCCCTAATCTAGTCCTACTACAGTATTTTTTTTTACTGAATTGGGTTAGTGTCAGTGTAGAAAAAAAGAATAATCCATGCATCCTACAGCTGTCGAGCGCTGTTTAGCGACACACATCAGTGATCAATCCTTGGTTGTTGAGGGAGCTTTTTTTATAATAAGAAAATAAAATAATTTAGATTAGGAACAGTAAAATATACTGTAGTAACAGCAGTCTACTACACTATTTTTTACTGAATTTATTTAGTGTCACTATGGTAAAAAAGAATCATATCCGGGCTTGTGCACACCAGACACTGTTTACAAGGAAAAAAACACCACTCTGTGTGTGAGAGTGAAAATATATATATATATATATATATATATATATATATATATATATATATATATATATATATATATATATATATATATATATACATACACATACATACATACACAGTGTATAAATAAACCTTTTAGAAATTTAAATTTTTTTTTATAAAAATAAAACATGAAGATATCAAAACACAAGTGCAGAATGAGAAAATGCATATAAATTAAATATATAAAAACACCTCAAACATAATAAAGGGGTTTTATATAAAGAGAGGACCAACCCCTTTAAAAATCATTAAAACAGTCCCTCACAAAAGCACACAAAAAAAAGTGATTCCCTGAACATGCCATACTTCCATCTAAAGATAGAGATAAATACAGGGCTCATTTATATAACTAGATGGAGGCCCGATGCTATCGCATTGGGAGGGCGGTAATGTCACAATGGGGGCAGGCTTTGCAGCGTTGAGAATCTCCCCCATGTTCCCACCCACCTATCCACTCTCTCTTTCCCCATGTACTGACTTCTTCCGTCTGTGCTCTCTTCTTTGACCTGACTACCCCATGTGCTATCCCCCTTGTCTGCTGTCTCTCTCCTTCCTGTGCTGTGTTCTCCCCTCATGTGTTGTCCCGTTTGAGCTGTCTCCCTCCTGTGCTCTGTCTGTCTCACCCCTGAGCGCTTTCTCTCTCCCCATCTGCTGTCTTCTCCTCTCATGTCATCTCGTTTGACCTGTGTACTCCATCACTAAACAGTCAGTGCACAGCATGTCAGGAGGAATTTCTATTTAAAAGGGGTTTTCCCATGAATGAAAGTTCATTTTAAAATTGTCTGTATCTGACCATGTACAGAACATACCACAGCTCCTGGGCAGGGGAGGAAGCAAAAGACAATACTGACATTACAGCAGGAGACCGCAGAGGATACATTTTGTGAGGTAAAATATTGTTTAAAAACAGTCAGTGAAATATTTTACCTCACAAAATGAATCCTCTGTGATCCCCTGCTGTAATGTCAGTATTGTCTTTTGCTTCCTCCCCTGCCCAGGAGATGTGGTATGCTCCGTACACGGTCAGACAGACAATTTTTAAAATGAACTTTCGTTCGTGGGAAAACCCCTTTAATGTGACCGGCTTCCTCTGCCTGTAGACACATCGTGCATCTGCCGCCGGGATTAGTCGAATCATTCACTGCGCCTGTGTGGAATTCGCGCAGGCGCAGTGTGACGGTGTTCCGCTGGTGGTACCGCCCAAGAGGCTGTGTGAGAGTGTGAGTGTGTCTGAGTGTGTGTGACAGTGTGTGTGAGTATGAGAGTGTGTAAGTGTGAATGTGAGTGTGTGAGAGTGTGAGTGTGTAAGGCCGGGATCGCACACAGCGAGATACGGCCGAGTCTCGCAGGTTAAAACCAAGCTCTGGCACCGGCACTACGGAGCGGAGCGTGCAGCTCCATGTATTGCTGTGCGGCTGCATGCTTCGCTCCAGAGTGCCGGCGCCATAGCTTGGTTTTAACCTGCGAGACTCGGCTGTATCTCGCTGTGTGTGATCCCGGCCTAAGTGTGATTGTGTGTGTGGTGCGATGGTGTTCCGCTGGTGGTACTGCACAATAGGTTGGTACCTGCAGCAGTTTCCATATTGAGACACCCATCCCTTGGGTGTCCCAATATGGCAGTCGGTGAACTTCCTCCACTTGGAATTCTGAGATACGGTGACATCTGGACAGAACAGGAAATGAAAACATTACAAGGCAATTATATAAATAGATACCATATATGAAAGTTATCAATATATAGAAGTACAACCAACCAGAGAAAGAAGTGTGTATAATGGATGCGATCAACCCCATGGTCATAACCACACTATAACACAAAAATATATAAACAAATGAATAAATTTTATTAACACAAAAAATTCCACACAAAAAGTGACATTGATAAGAATAAAAACAATTAAAAAAGGCCGGGACAAATTGGCCTTGTGTAACACTCCAAAAAAAGTTCTAAAATAAGAACCTAATGCTCCACTCCTCCACGATGCTAAGGCAAAGGGTTTGTATAGGAAGAAATATACAGTACTCTATACAGCAAAGATACAAACATAATACACAAGACAATAATTCGATAAAGATGTCAAATATAATAATGATGTGTATCATGCCAAGGCATTATGACAAGTATAAAATGTCAAATATAATAATAATATGCATCATGACAAGACATTATTTGCAAAATCAGCAAATAAAGTGCAGGTCACTAAAAGTGAAAAAATAATTGCTGCAAGTGGAAAGAGATCAGAGAAATATCAATACCCTGTATGACCCATTGGTCAAGATTTAAAGGGATGAGGGCAGAATGTAAATCCATATATATGGAAGGCAGACCAATAAAGGAACATTGAATAATGCTGGTGAATATCAAAATAGAGGCAAAATAACACAATAGATGCCTATCTGCCACAAACCCATAGATAAGGAGAGTCCTCAAAAAATCATGGACAAAGACCCAGTGCCCGCATGATGTAATAGGAGGAGGAGGGGGAGACCCCACGCATATCGCCAACCCAAGCGTGGCTTCATCAGGGGTAATGGAGGTCACCGTCTCCTCCTCCTATTACCATCATGTAGGCACTGGGTCTTTGTCCATGATTTTTTGAGGACTCTCCTTATCTATGAGTTTAATTATAGAAGGATAGGGAAAATGAAGGGAGGTCAGCTCACCAGTCTCGGTTGCGATCCATAATCCTCCTGCGCACGGAGTCACCTTGATCAGGGGTGTTGACTGAAGCAAAATAAAGGATGGAATCTCCAGCGCTGGACTTCAGTTAAAAATACATCATTTATTGTAAATTCTTAAAATCGAACAGAAAAAAGTGTGGATAAGGACATACAGGCAGATGGGGTCTCTGGTGGTCTCCAACCAACGCGTTTCGACCTAGAGGGTCTTACTCATGACCCTCTAGGTCGAAACGCGTTGGTTGGAGACCACCAGAGACCCCATCTGCCTGTATGTCCTTATCCACACTTTTTTCTGTTCGATTTTAAGAATTTACAATAAATGATGTATTTTTAACTGAAGTCCAGCGCTGGAGATTCCATCCTTTATCTATGAGTTTGTGGCAGATAGGCATCTATTGTGTTATTTTGCCTCTATTTGGATATTCACCAGCATTATTCAATGTTCCTTTATTGGTCTGCCTTCCATATATATGGATCTACATTCTGCCCTCATCCCTTTAAATCTTGACCAATGGGTCATATAGGGCAGTGGTCCCCAACCTTTTTTGCACCAGGGACCGGTTTCAAGCAAGACCATTCTTCCATGGCCCGGCAGGGCAGGGATGGAGGTGTGGCAGGGGAGGGGCTTTGGTCATAAGGGGGCGGGGCTATGGACACGGTTGTAGTGTAGCAGTGCATACTTATAATTAAATAACATTTATAATGTGACTCAACTCACCATAGGTTTTGAATGAGTGCTCCATCACCCCCTTCTCCCCATCATTGCCTTCACCCCATCACTCCCTTCTCCCCATCATTGCCTTCACCCCATCACTCCCTTCTCCCCATCATTGCCTTCACCCCATCACTCCCTTCTCCCCATCATTGCCTTCACCCCATCACTCCCCTCTCCCCATCATTGCCTTCACCCCATCACTCCCTTCTCCCCATCATTGCCTTCACCCCATCACTCCCCTCTCCCCATCATTGCCTTCACCCCATCACTCCCTTCTCCCCATCATTGCCTTCACCCCATCACTCCCCTCTCCCCATCATTGCCTTCACCCCATCACTGCCGTCTCTCCATCATTGCCTTCACCCCATCACTCCCTTCTCCCCATCATTGCCTTCACCCCATCACTCCCTTCTCCCCATCATTGCCTTCACCCCATCACTCCCTTCTCCCCATCATTGCCTTCACCCCATCACTCCCTTCTCCCCATCATTGCCTTCACCCCATCACTCTCCTCTCCCCATCATTGCCTTCACCCCATCACTCCCTTCTCCCCATCATTGCCTTCACCCCATCACTCCCCTCTCCCCATCATTGCCTTCACCCCATCACTGCCGTCTCTCCATCATTGCCTTCACCCCATCACTGCCGTCTCTCCATCATTGCCTTCACCCCATCACTGCCGTCTCTCCATCATTGCCTTCACCCCATCACTCCCTTCTCCCCATCATTGCCTTCACCCCATCACTCCCTTCTCCCCATCATTGCCTTCACCCCATCACTCCCTTCTCCCCATCACTGCCTTCACCCCATCACTCCCTTCTCCCCATCATTGCCTTCACCCCATCACTCCCCTCTCCCCATCACTGCTGTCTCCCCATCACTCCCTTCTTCCCATCATTGCCTTCACCCCATCACTCCCTTCTCCCCATCATTGCCTTCACCCCATCACTCCCTTCTCCCCATCACTGCTGTCTCCCCATCATTGCCTTCACCCCATCACTGCCATCTCTCCATCATTGCCTTCACCCCATCACTCCCTTCTCCCCATCACTGCTGTCTCCCCATCATTGCCTTCACCCCATCACTCCCCTCTCCCCATCACTGCCATCTCTCCATCATTGCCTTCACCCCATCACTCCCCTCTCCCCATCATTGCCTTCACCCCATCACTGCCATCTCCCCATCATTGCCTTCACCCCATCACTCCCATCTCCCCATCATTGCCTTCACCCCATCACTCCCTTTTCCCCATCATTGCCTTCACCCCATCACTCCCTTCTCCCCATCACTGCTGTCTCCCCATCATTGCCTTCACCCCATCACTCCCCTCTCCCCATCACTGCCATCTCTCCATCATTGCCTTCACCCCATCACTCCCCTCTCCCCATCATTGCCTTCACCCCATCACTCCCCTCTCCCCATCATTGCCTTCACCCCATCACTCCCCTCTCCCCATCATTGCCTTCACCCCATCACTGCCATCTCCCCATCACTCCCTTCTCCCCATCACTGCTGTCTCCCCATCACTGCAGTCTCCCCATCACTGCAGTCTCTCCATCACTGCAGTCTCTCCATCACTGCAGTCTCTCCATCACTGCCCTCATGGCCTTCTCCTCATGTCCCCATCTCCTCCAGGGCCAGGCTACACAAACACAGACCAACACACACACATTATACATACACACACACACATTATACATACACACACTATACATACACACACACACACACATTATACATACACACCACCTCTCTCCTCTCACCTGTCGCAGCATTGCCCGCGCTTCCTCGCTCTGACACAGCAGCCGCGCTCTCCTCTCTGTGTCAGTCAGAGACAGGAAGCGCGGGCGGCGGGCAGGAAGCTGGACGCAGTGGACGGGTCCTTGCAGCTCCGCTCCTATTCCCTCTTGCAGGCAGCGGAGCTGCTTGATCGCTCCCTGGCCGCCGCTAAGAACTGCTGCGCGCCGCTCCCCCGCTACACCACTGACCGCCCCTGGCTCCCCTTGTGTCCGCGGACCGGCAAGGGCATTGCAGCGGCCCGGTGCTGGGCCACGGACCGGCGGTTGGGGACCCCTGATATAGGGTATTGATATTTCTCAGATCTCTCAACTTGCAGCAATTATTTTTTCACTTTTAGTGACCTGCACTTTATTTGCACATAATGCCTTGTCATGATGCATATTATTATATTTACCATTTTATACTTGTCATAATGCCTTGTTATGATACACATTATTATATTTGACATCTTTCGAATTATTGTCTTGTGTATTATTTTTGTATCTTTGCTGTATAGAGTACAGTATATTTATTCCTATACAAACCGTTTGCCTTAGCATCGTGGAGGAGTGGAGCATTAGGTTCTTATTTTAGAACCTTTTTTGGAGTGTTACACATGGCCAATTTGTCCCGGCCTTTAAATTGTTTTTATTCTTATCAATGTCACTTTTTGTGTGGAATTTTGTGTTAATAAAATGTATTTATTTGTTTATATATTTTTGTGTTATATTGTGGTTATGACCATGGGGTTGATCGCGTCCATTATGCACACTTCTTTCTCTGGTTGGTTGTATATCTAATTATGTGTGTGGTCAGCAGTCCCCCTTAGTTATTGGTAGTGCCCTCAGGTTTTTTGTTTTTTCTAAATATATAGAAGTAGAAGCAATAGAAAAAATAGAAAAATAAAATAAAATAAAATAAAATGGAAGCGGTATCAGGCTCCCAAGATGTGAAGAAATGTCCTCTTCCTCATCATGGACAAAAACTTGAAACAGGTCACAATACATCAAAGAGAATATTGAATCTAAAAGAGACAAATATATAAAATTAAAGTAAGCACAGAAAAACATGTAAAAAAAACAATAAAACAAAAGTAAAAAAAAAATTGTATTTGATCAAGGCACCATCAGATCCATACAATACTTAAAGCGAGCAAAACCAATAACTTTGTTCAATCCACTGGGTTGGAGTAAATCTATCCTGGAGAGCCATCTTGTCTCCAGTTGAGCCAATTTGGTTTTCAGATCACCACCACCTCCTGAGTCCTTAATAATCCGATCAATACCAATTACGCTCAGTAATCCAGAATTGCATCCATGGGCTAACTTAAAATGACAGGATATTGGTTTAAGTAAAGTCACATCAGTAATGTCAAGTGCATTGGAGATGTCACAGATGTGTTCTCTGGTCTGTATCGTTAATTGTCTAGTGGTCATACCCACATATATTAATGGGCAGGGAAAAGTGGCATAATAAATGACATTGTCCATCCCACAGGTGATATCGAGAGTGATATGGAACATTTTGGCCCCTTGTGCCGTCTTAAAGTCCACCGCCCTATCCATATTTGTACACACCACACACTGTTTACAAGGAAAAAAAAAAAACAAAGAAAACAAAACATTTAGGTCTTTTAGAACCAAAACAATCAACAGTAGTGCCCCTGTGATGCTATGGACCAATATGTCCCTCAAATTCTGAGTTCTTCAGTAAGTAATTGTTGTTGATGCTGCTGAAATGTTCTTAGCTAAAATGGAGCCACTCATGATAATAGGCCAACATTTTTGGAGAGCAAGTCTCATAGATTTCCACTTTTCATTGAATGTAGAAATAAACCTTACTTTATTGGTCACTGCTGGACGTGTTTCAATTGGTCAGTTCTATGTTGGTTGCGTGCTTTGAACCAAGCCTGATGAATGACACGATTATAGTGACACTATCCACAGTTGAGGGAGGTTTTTTTATAAAAAGAAAATTAAAATAATTTAGATTAGGAACAGTAAAATATACTGTAGTAAACGCTGTCTACTACACTATTTTTTACTGAATTTGTTTAGTGTCACCGGGTTAAAAAAAGAATCACAACTGGGTTTGTGTTCTACGTCTCTTCTAAATAAAAAAAAATTACACCAAGCATTCACACACTACTGAATAAAATCTGGTACAAATACAAACACCGCATACATGAAAAAATGTTGTCCCGCTTGTCCTAAACATGGTATTCAGCGGAGGAGGCTTGCGCTTTCCTTGCCTCCGACACCGACAGTGAGAGGATGCCACCTTCCATTATTTTTCATACTCCTCTTCCTCAAGTGATGTCGAACCACCACGCAGACGCCCAAGTACAGAAAATTAAACAGCACACACCGTTACTGACCCCCCTGTATTGACCTCACACCCCAAAGATTATGAGCCACTGATTCCAAATTTTGTGGGGCAATCAGGAATCCACAAAGTCTTTTTCTGTGAGGATTTTGTAAACCTCATGGTGGCTCAAACAAATTTGTATACCCAGCAATTTTTGGCACAAAACCGCCATGCAAGAATTGATAACATTTTGGTTACTGGTCCTTCATGTGGGGGAATTAGTGAAGCCAGAGCTTCAGCAATATTAGAGTGTTGTTTTCTATAACACTCCACTGTTCTGCATGGCCATGACCCATAAACTATTTGAGGAAATCCACACATTTTTGCATTATAATGATAATGCAAAATTCAAGGAAAGGGAAATTGAATTCAGTTTATGACAGCTCCAATTTCCTTTGTTAGCATACCATAGTATTTACTTCTAAAAAACTGAAACAATCATAATTAGATTCTGCAATTGTTTTATTTGTGCTGTTTATACCGATGGTACACATTTTCTCTGCAAATTGGTCCTATATGTATGGTAAATCCATGTAACTCAGTTAACACCTGTGTCCTATTTCTAATAATGATTGTCTACCTCTGTTGCAATTGGCTTAGAGTTATATATTTAGTTCACTCAGTATGTTTCTGCCATATCCTATGACTAAGGGCGCTAGGATGCCAGAAACGAGTATGGTTTTTATATATATTTTTTGGATTCCTTGTTTTTAATGAATCTTTAATAAAGCATGAACTAAATTTTTACATATTGTGGAAGGATGTGCCGCTCATTTCCCTTTCCTTGAATCTTTGGCTGAACTTCACCAGCAGGACTGGCACCCGACACACAGATTCCAGTCTTCAATATCGGATGACATGGCGTGGTGAGCTTAAAAATCCCCCTCTCCTGGATAATGCACAATGTCTTCTCCAAGATTACCTCAACTTTGGCAGACTTTTCAAAGTTCAGCCGGTCATTGATCACTTCAGCAACAAGTTTACTGAGGTGTATGTGCCCCAAAAGGGACATTTTCGTGAACGAGTCCCTAAATCCATTTCAAGAGGCGCTTAAATTCTGGCAATACCTGCCCAATAAAAGGGCCAGGTAAGGAATTAAGCTCTACAAAATGTGTGCGTGTACCTCAGCGTACACCCACAGGCTTACAGTTTATGATGGAAAGGATACCCGGAATGAACCCCTGAATGGCCACTTGTCCTGGGAGTGAGTGGGAAAATTGTGTGGGATTTGGTGCACCCACTGTTGGATCAATGTGGTCACGTCTATGTAGACAAGTTTTATACCATCATTCCACACTTTAAGCCTGCGGTACTATCTACAAAAATCAGAGATGCCTCCATAAGACACTAATTGAGCAGCTGCTCAGAAAGGGTGAGAGCAGAGCTCAATGTAGCAACAATATGCTGGTCGTCAAGTACAAGGTCAAGAGGGATGTCCTTTTCTTGACCACCATACATGGTGATGGCAGCACCCCCACCACTGTATGAGGTACCTCTCCTTAGGTCATCCAACCAGACAGTGTACTGGGGTACGACAAGAAGATGGGGGAGATGATCTCTTTGATCATGTCCTCCAGCTGCACAGTGCCATGAGAAAAACTAAGGTGTGGTACAAGAAACTGGCCATGCACATCGTACAGATGGCAATGTACACAAGGCCAGTCCGTACCTACAGTTCCAAGAGGTAGTAATCAAGGCCCTAATGTTTGGAGATCAGGAAGTAGCAGGCCTCAGTACTTCCGGAACTGAAGGTGCCTTTATCATACCAAGCCAACATTTCCCCGGGGAGGTCTCTTAAAGCACAAAAAAGGAAGGTTGCAAAAGAGGTGACGAGTGTGTTACAGAAGGGGGATATGCAAGAACACCCCTTATCAATGTGACACCTGCCCCAGCAAACCTAGCCTGTGTATAAAATAATGCATCAAACTGTACCACACATCCAGTACAGTTTGATGCATTATTTTATACACAGGCCAGGTTTGCTGGGGCAGGTGTCACATTGATAAGGGGTGTTCTTGCATATCCCCCTTCTGTAACATACTCGCCATCTTTTTTGCAACCTTCCTTTTTTGTGCTTTGAGGGACCTCCCCGGGGAAATGTTGGCTTGGTATGATAAAGGCACCTTCAGTTCCGGAAGTACTGGGGCCCGCTACCTCCTGATCTCCAAACATTGGGGTCGGGTTTCGGACGAAACGCCAACTTTTTTTTTTTTGCCCTAGTCAGACCAGTTTTATCCGACTCAAATTTTGTTTTTCGGGTTTCACGAAACTCGATCCGACCAAAGTCGCTCAACTCTAGTGACTGGTTCTTGCTCTAGGTGGTTGCGGTGTTTCATTCTCAGATCTTGCAGCTACATTGCACTGGTGTTGTGTTTTTTCCTTCTCCCATATGTTCCTCTAGTATTGCTCAGTCTCTGCTACTGGTGGACTTGCAGCCTGTGTGCTGTTACACTGTAGTTGGGAGTACACCATGGATGGATCGCTAGAGAACAAGGCATTTACCTTCTTGGCCTCAGCTTCTTTAGTGTATCTCCCTAGTCTTGCAGCAAGTGCTGTGAACTTTTGTTTAGCAGTCTCTAGGTCGTCAGTTGGGGTCAGGCCTTTATGTTTTGAGTTATGGTGGTGGTAGGTATTGATGCAAGTGCTCTATTGGGATCCTCTAGCATACTGTCTGGTGGTGTTTCTTTGCTGAGCCTTGGCAGTTAATCTCTGGTATTGATGGTATTTAGTTAATCTAAGATAATCTGTTTCAATTCAGTTGCAGTGCTCTCTAGTTGCAGGATTGGATCAGGATCTTCAGGGGGTTGCATCTATTGTTCTTCCAGGTCTTCATGTGGGGTGGATCTGCAGTGCAGTTGATCCATCTCAAGTTGTGATAATAGCTTTCTCTTTAGGATATTGAAACATTGGGTGACTAGTTATTTCTCCGTCAGTGGACATGCAGGTCTCATATCCATCCAGTTTCCTCATACTTCATATATCCTCTCTCATTTGGTCTGCTGTTCATCAGATCCAAGTTCTCTCGCCTTGTCCATGAATGGTTTGTTCCAGTGGGCCATTTATCATCAAATTGTCCTGGTTCCTCAACAGCTGACGCAGACCTTGTGAATCCGAGCGACGTCCAAGCCAGCATGACTTTGTTCATGATACTCATGTTTATCGAGGTAGGCACTATAGTGTTAGTAGTCTTGCCCAAGGACCACTACTTGTATATTATGTCCAACAGGGCAGAGCCAGGATTTGAACCCCCCAGTCTCATGTCGTTCTCTCTCTCTCTATACCTGTCACACTGATTTTATGAAACGCCGCACATTAATTGGCAACTTTTATTCTTTTACTGAATGTTACCGACTTTTCCCGATTTTAAGAATATTTCTTGTGTGACCGATCACGAATCCGAATGTACCATATCCGTGCCGAATTTATGTTTGGCGATCGTTTTCTGAACATATTCGCTCATCTCTACTCGCTAGTGATTCTTTGAAGTAAAATTGTTTAAAAACAGGAAGGGAAATTTTTTACCTCACAAGAAGTTTTTAAACAATTTTGGAAACCAGACCCCTTAGGGAACGTATCTAGATGTGTCTGGTCACCTTAAAACCCCAGGTGCTTCACTGAAGTTTATTTCCTCTTGAGTACACAAACACCCCATATGTAGCCGAAAACTACTCTAGGTATAGTGCAAAGCTCAGAATTGAAGAGGCGCCATACCGGAGATCAGATTTTGCAGGACTAGTTTGAGGCTGCCATGTCACATTGGTAGTGCCCCAGAGGTGCCAGAACAGAAGAAACTACACCTCTCAATTCATTCATTAAGGGTGCAGTGATCATATTGACACCACAAGTGTAACATAGAATTTTATACAAATGACAGTGAAGAAAAATAGAATTAGTCTTACCGGTAATTTGGTTTCTAGGAACATTTCACGACAGCAGCATCGGAGGATGTCTTCCCACCCTTATGGGGGACAGGAAACACAAAGGTTAAATATCCCTTCCCTTCCTATAACCACCAGTGTTTTTTCTGGACACACTAGCATGAATAGTTACCATCAAAGTGCAGGAATCATCCAATAAAACATCAGATAGGGAGGGAAATAGTGCTGTCGTGGAAGGTTCCTAGAAACCGAATTACCGGTAAGACTAATTCTATTTTCTCTAGTCACCTTCCACGACAGCAGCATCAGAGTAATATCAACAACTAATTTCTTAGGGAGGTACCACAGCCTGCATAATTCCTCTACCGAATGTTAAATCCCCATTAAAAATCTTAGTCTGTAGTCTCTGGTAAATGCATGGACCGAAGACCACGTGGTGTCTCCACATATCTGCTCAGTAGAGGAGTCCCGTCTCTCGGCCCACGATGTTGATACTAAATGTGCAGAATGAGCCTTCAGTGATGCAGGAGGAGATAGCTTGTTTGATCCAATTGGTGATCATATTCTTAGCCGCCTTCTTGCCCTTATTTTGTACTGAGTGCTGAATGAATAAATTTTGGTCAATTCTCCAACGCTCGGTTTGGTGGAGATAGTTGAGAACCACCCTGCGAACATCAAGGGTGTGAAAAGGTTCTTCCTTCGTATGGGAAGGTTTTGGGCAGAATGAGGGTAGCACAATATGCTGACCTCTATGAAAGTCCGAGACTACCTTAGCCATAAAGGAGGGTTCTAATCAGAGAATAATGCTATCGGAAGTTAGGCTCTTGTATCGGATAGGGCCTGCAGCTCTCCTAGAGGCCTAGTGGTAGAAATTTCTACTAGGAACACAGTTTTAAGGGTAAGGTATTTTAAACTCATGGATGACAGGGGTTCAAAATGGATCTTTGGTAAACCTTGCTATTCTGTTCGTTACCACTGTTCACTTGCTATGTTCCGGTCATGTTTGACCGGACCTAATAAAGTCTTGATTTTTAGCTAATTTAAGTGTTTTAATTGAATAATTTTTGCAGCATGAGAACCTGGTTGTTTATAAACAAATGAAAAATGGAAAGAAAAAACTTTATTTTTTGCATCAAAACATTTAACATGGCTTTTTTGGAATATTTATGCATATTGCATATTTACACAAAAATGATTTATCCAACTGTAAACAATAATAATACAATGAGAGAACAAACTATTACCAGTTTTACAACAATAAACACAATTAGGGCCCCATCACACATTGAGAAATCCACTGTGATTGTGATGCTGGAGCGTCGCAAACAAGACCATCCATATAAGCATGCACTCATTCTATCAATTGCTGCTTTACACTATACCATCTAAATCAAAAGAATTGAATACTTTGAAAATAAAAGAAAAAAGTTTATCTGCTACATACCTGTAATGATGATCCTTCAGAACTCTGTTGTCTGTATAAGTCCTCTCTGCTCTCTCCTGCTGGACTGAAAATGAAACTGGATAGACAACTATGGCAAGTGTCTACTGATAAGATAAAACACCCCCCACCCTTTAGGATAAGCACTCAGAGTAAGGGTACCATTACACCTAGCGATGTACCAGCGATCCCGACTAGCGATATGACGCGGTCAGGATCGCTGGTGCATCGCTAGGTGGTCGCTAGTGAGCTGCCACACAGGCAGATCTCACCAGCGACATCGCTGGGGTCGGGGATCGCTACTTACCTGTCAGACGAGGCAGTCCTGCGTCCTCCCGCCCGGCTCCACGCGTCGCTGCCACAGGAAGTGGCCGACGAGGAATGGTCCAGAAGCTTCTCGCGCAATCAGCGATAACCATAACGTGAGGTCGGCCATGAGGTCGCCGACTTGAACGCCAAAGTCGCGTTACCCACAATGCTTCCAGCGCCTTTTCTCAGCCAAACATCAAGGACGCACACTGTTGGCAACACGATTACATAGGCAGCGGCCCCCACCATGTTAGAGAAGGGCATTCAAGTGATTGGCTGGCTTTGTGTGGCGTCACAGTGCCTATAAAAGGTCGTGACCACCATCTTACTTCTGCCGATCTTAGCATAGGGAGAGGTTGCTGCTGCTCGTTCTCAATAGGGAGTGTTTAGGCAGGCAAAAAAAAAAAAAAAATTGCTTCTGCTGATAGCGAATGTCACTGTACAACGCGTCATCGTCTGGCACAAGACGGCCTTTAAGGTTCCCTTTTCTGGGAGTAGGTAAACCTCTTTTAAAGCCGGAGCATCAGGAACAGGTTTTGGCTTACGTTGCCAAAACAGCCTCCAGCTCTATTGCCTCCTCTTCTGAAGTTAAAAAAACTTTGAGCACAGAGTCATCAGTGCAGGCCTCTGGTCAGGAACACCTTTCCTTGTGTCCTTCACCCACACCCAAAGTGAAGGATGCTGCAGCACACACTTCAGATTACTCCATGGAGCTTTTCACATACCATTCCTGGGTTATCAAGTCAAATCCTGAATTCCCCAGTCCAAGATGAATCTGACATGGAGTGCACTGATGCACAGCCACTGCTAGATAAATCTGCTGGTACATTCACCCACAGCACTACATTGCCCTCGCAGTCTACTGAGCCCAAATCAGACCCTGATGAAACTCAGGTGCCCCTTCCCGCATACTATACCACCTTACACGGTGAGAGGAAGGTACACGACATTGAAGACGAGGTCATGGATGACCCAGTTGTTGACCCGGATTGGCATCCATTGGGGGAAGAGGGTGCTGGTGACAATAGGTCAGAACAGGAGAAGGATCCGCAGAAGGCATAGTCATCGCAGCAGCGGTTATCCGGCAGGCCCGTAGCTGTCAAAAAACTTGGCAAGAAAACCAAAAGTTGCAGGACAGCTTGTCCAGACAGTCAAATTAGCACAGCGTGCAAGCCCTGAAAATTTGTACCATAGTAGGAAGAGTGCAGTGTGACACTTTTGAACAAAATCCTACTGATGACGCAAAGGTTATCTGTAAGAAGTGCAGAAGGACCATTAGCAGAGGGAAAAAATCTAAGAAATTTGAATACCAGTTGCATGCTTAGACATTTAACCAACATGAACTTGCAAGCGTGGATGGACTACAAAACCTCAGGTAGCACATGTGCACCTGCTCCGACTGAAGGTAGCCAGCAACGCTCCATTGCTTCCCCTACTGTAAGGCCAATGCCAAGCACACCACCATCAAGAAATGTTGAGGTGTCGTCACTAGGCCAAAGCAGTCAGGCAATCACAATATTTTCACGAGGAAACACTGAATCTAGGCCATCAACACCCTCACCAACCCCTTCTCAGTCCGTCATGTCCAATGCCAATTACCCCATATGCAGCTCTCAAGTCCAGCTCACCCTACCATACATTCTGAGTAGGACAAGAAAGTACTCATCCTCTCATCCACGTACACATGCCAAACTGATCTCATTAGAGATGATGTCCTTCCGTTTGGTAGAAAGCGAAGCTTTCCGAAAGCTCATGGCCTATGCTGTTCCAAGCTATGACCTACCCAGTCGGCACTTTTCTCAAAAAGCCATCCCTGCCCTCCACCGTCATGTGAAAGACCGCATTGTCCATGCACTAAATCAGTGAGTGGAAATGTTCACCTCACAACAAATGCATGGGCCAGTAGGCATGGCCAGGGCCGTTACGTGTCCATCACTGCGCACTGGGTTAATGTGGTGGATGTAGGCTCCACAGGGGACAGGTCGACAGAGCGCAGTCGCACAAGCACTCCATCCACATCTGTCAGTATTGCACATGATGTGTCCCACTATCGAACAGCTAGTGGTAAGCGGCAGCAGCTGTTTTAAAAATGTCTTTAGGCGACAGCAGACACCGCGGAGGTACTAGCCAACTACTTGCATCTACAAACTGAGTCATGGCTGGGCAGTCTACATCTTGAGCCAGGCAAGGTAGTCAGTGAGAATAGGCAGAATTTTGTGGCAGCCATAGCCCTTTCAAAACTCACACACATACCTTGCCTTGCTCACACCTTGAACCTGGTGGTGCAGTGCTTCCTAAATAATTATCCGGAGTTAACAGCCCTGCTCCATAAGGTGTGAAGACTGTGCTCGCACATCCGTTGCACGACTGTCCACTCCAGTCGTATGCAGAAGCTGCAGCGATCACTCAACCTCCCAAAGCACCGCCTAATCATAGACGTTGCTACAAGAAGGAACTCCACCATGCACATGGTTGAGAAGCTGTGCGAACAGAGGCAGGCTGTAATGCATCTGTGGGAGGATACATGGGCAAGCAGTTTGAGGGCAGACATGGAATTGTCAAGTGTGCAGTGGTCAAAGCTGAAAGACCTTTGTAAAGTCCTTCAGTGTTTTGAGGAAGGCACACGGCTGGTAAGCTCAGACGACGCCATCATAAGCATGAGCATACCATTTATGCATCTGCTCATGCAAACTTTGACGCACATTAAGGATCAGGCGTCTGCCGCTGAGGAGCAACAGAAGGAGGGAAGCCTTGATGACAGTCAGCCATTGTCTGGTCAGGGAACTGGCGTGGACGAGGTGAAGAAAGAAGAGGAAGATGAGGAGGATGAGGGGGGATGATGATTTTGGAGAGCATGCTTTTTGGGGCAAGAGAAACTGTGGGCGTGCCAAGGTCAGGAACAGGGTTTGTGCGTGACTGGAGGGATATGGATTTGCCAGAAAGTGCTCCTCCACCCACCACTGACAGTGCAGCATTGACACCTGGAAGATTGGCCCACATGTGTGACACTGCCTTGCGGATCCTAAAATGGGACCCCCGCTTTGTCAAAATGATGAGGGATGACTACTGGTTGGCCAGCATCCTCGATCCACGCTATAAAGGCAAATTACACATCATGCCACAGGAAAACCTAGAGCTAATATTGGCTAACAAACAAGCAACTCTGGTAAACCGGTTGTTTGAGGCATTCCCAGCACACCGCAGCGGAGCTGGTTATCCCACGAGCCATAGTGGGTAAAATGGAAGAGGTGTTCGTGGTGCACACAGCCAAACTGGCGTTGGAGACAGGGGTTTCCTGACCATGTTGTGGTCTGATTTCTCAAGTCCTGCGCACACGACAGCTAATACAGAATCGATTGCAAGTGACAGCAGTTGTCAACTATGGTTACTACTTCTCCTCCCATATCGAGGTTCTCCCTCACGAGTCATTCCCCTTTGATTATTGGGCCTCAAAACTGGACACATGGCCTGAATTGGCACAATATGCCTTACAGGAGCTCGCTTGCCCTGCTGGTAGTGTGCTATCTGAAAATCTTCAGTGCTGCTGGATCAATCCTGACAGAAAAAAAACAACAGGATTTTTAGTTGCTTACCGTAAAATCTGTTTCTCTGAGCCTTCATTGGGGGACACAAACCATGGGTGTATGCTGCTGCCACTAGGAGGCTGACACTATGCAGAAAAAAGGTTAACTCCTCCTCCGCAGTGTACACCCCACCGACAGGAAGTAGGATGTTCAGTTAGTGAGAAAGCAGTAGGAGAAGCAATCTATAAGCGAGATAAAAACCACAGAAAACACATCCATACTGTAACAAAATTATACAGTAAACCGTGCTGTTCAACTTGGGAGGGTGCTGTGTCCCCCAATGAAGGCTCAGAGAAATAGATTTTACGGTAAGCAACTAAAAATCCTGTTTTCTCTATCGCTTCATTGGGGGACACAAACCATGGGACGTCCCAAAGCCCCAAAGCAGTCCTCATGGGGAGGGAACAGCCAACAACTCCAATCGAGATGAGGAAGTCACCCTCGTCACCTGCAAGGTCACCTGCGAGGTCTTTTCACCCCGACCGGCACTTGCCGAAGCTAGGCATAGGCTCTGAAAAACCTCATGGACCTGTGGAGGACATATGATCGCACTGCAGAGGTGCCAGAAGAAGGCCCAAAGAGTACCGCCAGGAGGACAAACACTGCCCGGCCAGTGTGCGTCGTACTGAAAGGAACGCAGTCGTTCAAGAGCCGGCAACCTTACTAATGTCGACTAGATTCCGCGAGCAGACGCTGACCTGGAGGCCAGAGGACCTCAATACTTCAAGCCGGAGCTTGATAAGTACTGTTGCTGTGGCCAGGTAGCCTGATGAGAGAGCGCCACGAAGGAAAAGTTCGAGGCGGACGAAAGAAAGGGAATTTAGAGTGATGTAGAGTGGACTCTTGATCCACAGGAAGTGTACCACAGCTGCTATAGAGTGTGAGGTCCTAGGAGTGGTGGAGAACCTGAAAGGGAAGGCTGCCAACTGAAAAGGAAAATGAACCCGTCCGTTGCAAAAGCAGATATCGGCAAAGTCCTGAAGAAATCAGGACCTGGATAAGAGCTCCATGGAAAAATTATGCGATTCACAGGAGGAAAATGCTGAACTAAGAAGAATGTTTTCTTGAGAACAAGGATGGACTCAATCCTAGATCCCGAAAAGGCATGCTGAGGAAAAAGCGCTGAAGAACAACGAGGTTCAGCCTGAGGAAGGAGAGCGCTTGTCCTTCCGGTGACCTCCAATAATGTAGCGTACTGGAGCCACACGGAAGGAACGGGAAGCTGGTGAGGGACTTCTTTGGAAAGAATTTCGCTCGTGAAACAGAAAACCAAATGAACCCCTAGATGGGAACGATGAGGCGAAAACTTATGTTCCCTGCAAGAGAAAATTTTGGACAGTGAGGACGGTCAAATTTTTCGACCAGTCCCCAGCAAGAATGCTCTGATGAGCAAGCTGGACCACGTTTCTATAGAACTTTGTAGCACGGGTGGAGACTAAGGCAGGACGATATAGCGGCAGATGGTTTCAAGGTTGACCTTGCCAACTACTGTGTGAATTTGCCGTTGGAATCTCTGAGGTATGCACTTCTGGGAGCGGAAGGCCGTAGAAGTGGGAGACTTGGAACCGGAGGGTTCGTAGTCGCAGAAGTAGTCTAATTTACGAAGGGCTCAGGAGGAAAGTGATATACTAAGGCACCCTCTTGTTTGGAAACGGCTGATGGCCGTTCTGTGAGAAAACGACAAGACCTGAGAACAGGCCACTGAACCTGCGAAAGAGCCGAACACTGAGAACGTACTGAATGGAACCTGGGGATAATCTGTCTCTCATCGCCACGATGTAGGCTCAGGATGGCTATGAAAGACAACCGATTTGCTCGACTAAGGAGGTAGAACGTAGACTACTGGATGACTGAGATCAAAAGGAAGATAAACCCAGCATACCGGGATGAAGGTGGATATGGAAATAAATAGTGTAGCTGGACTTAGAAAAGTGATTAGTCGAGCCAGGAAAGTCCATGCAAAACATGGATTATGTCAACTGTAAGGAAAGTTGGGTCTAGGTAAATCAAATAGACACCAGAAGACAACTAGGCTGATGAAGGGCAGGTCAATCTGTATGACGATGTAAACGACCGAATCCATCCTGGACCCTCTGGAGCAGGGAGGAGATTATGGTGTGTAGACCCGCTAGTCTAAGTCTAAGACAACAGGATAACAGTGAAAAGATGCAATACTAGCAGAAGGAAGAAACGCGTTATCACCACACTCATCCTTGGATCCAAGACTGGAGCAGCCTTCTACTCCGGTCGAGCACCTGGGGGGAAAGAGGGAAAGTACCTCCTCAATCATGAAAATCGGACGTCCAGAATCAATGTTGCAGGACGTTAGTGTCTCCTTGACCGACAGACTCTGGTGGGCGAGCGGGTGGGAGACGTAGGCAGGACCAGGTATTCTCTCTTGCGGATCCCCTAAACACGTGTCTGTTAGGGATTTTGGGGTCCTGCCGTCCAGACATATGAGGATTCGGGGTGGCAGTACAAGCCGTACTCAGTCTGTGTGGGAGTACAGTAGTGACCATTCACACTGTATCCCTCCGTAAACCTGAAAAGAAACGACGCACATTAGGTAGATAAGGGTCTAGTGAAAGACTCGTGTCCACCTCCTACTGACACTAAGCTAAACTGAACATCCTACTTGCTGTCGGTGGGGTGTACACTGCGGAGGAGCTAACTTTTCTGCATAGTGTCAGCCTCCTAGTGGCAGCAGCATACACCCATGGTTTCTGTGTCCCCCAATGAAGCGATAGAGAAAAGGACCCGTCTGTCGACCCAAAATGTTGATGATCTAACCTTCATTAACATGAACCATGCATGGGTTTCAAAAGATTTTGTCCCACCCTCCCCTGATAACACATAGGTTGCCAGAAAAAAGGCTCGCTTTTGTCCTCCTCTTCCTCTGACTTCTCAAATTCCTCCATTTGCAGCAACTGAAAGTCCAGCCTACACATCAACATATGCTATCTAAACCTCCCTAAATGGGCTGCCCCCCACACCAGGAGCGGGGTCACTAACTGCCACACCCGGGCAAGTGCTGTTGCCCTGAACAGGTGTGGCCCCACCCTTGGGCGACAGCACTGGCACAGGGCCTCTCATAGTACAATAATGTGTCTGACGGTGGGGGGCCCACTCGCCGTCAGACACACTGGCGTACTATGAGGGGCCCTGTGCCAATGCCGTCACCCACGAGTGGGCCCCCCCATGCTTGCTCAGGGCCACAGCACTTCCAATACTTACCTCTCCCTGCTCCACCGCCGTGACGACTTCCACCTTTCCTGACCGTGACATTCAGGTTACAGAGCGTGACGACATCACGTCTGTATGCCCTCTACCGAAACAGTACAAGTGCAGAGAGCTTGAAGATGGCAATGTTGAGGAGTCCAGAGTAGAGCAGTGCCCAGTGAGGAGAGGTATTTAATTTTTTTTAAATGTTAGGAGCATTTTTTGGGGAGCAATATACACTGGAGAATGATATATGGGGCTCATCATACACTGGAGCATCATCCATTTGGCCCATCATATACTGGAGCATTCCAAATGGGGGACATCAGACACTGGAGCAGCATTTACAGGGCCCATTATACCCTGAAGCATTAGAAATGGGGCCCATTATATATGGAGCATAATTTGGGCCCATAACACTGGAGCATCGTCCATGGGGATAAACATACTGGAGCATTCCAAATGGGGGACATCAGACACTGGAGCAGCATTTATGGGGCCAATTATACACTGGAGCAATAGAAATGGGGTTCATTATATATGGACTCTATGGAGAATTATTTGGGCCCAAAAGACAGTGGAGCATCATCCATGGGGACCAACAGACTAGCATTATGTGGAGCTCATCATATACTGTATGGAACATTATATGGGACCAATTCTGTATGGAGAAATATATGGGGCTCATTCTGTATGGCGAATTAGGTGGTGGCCATAATACTGTATGGAGTAATATACTGTCCGTTTGAGCTATTGTAGAATTTAAAATAGATATCAGTCATGTCATGTAAGCAGTGAAGTATTTATTGTACTATACCTATATTTCTGTGCCGTATCGGGGCATTATGAATTGCGGTATGTGTTGAAAGGGCGCACTGACACTTTGGCCCAGGGCACACGAAAACCTGGCGCCAGCCTTACCCCCCACAACTTTAGCCAAATAACCCCCAGTTTTCAATGCGTAACTATTATAAAGTAAATTAAGGTTGACAAGCTTAAGTAATAAGAATTGATGTCGTTGGCACCGAAATGGGCACTGTAGGTGTGTTTACCGTCCTCCACTCCCTGCCGACTTTGCTTCCACATTGACTTGCATTTGGTTTCGTGTTTCAGTTGGACCCCGACTTTTCCCTATAGTCGGCCGATTTCGTTCGACTTGACTATTAAGAAAGTCAGGTTTCATGAGACCCGACCAGAAAAAAGGCAAAGTCGCTCATCTCTATTGAGAACTGAATTGAACTATTTTACATGAACAGCAGGGTAAAAAATATTTGGCACATAACTATACTGGAAGGTAATCCATCAGCAGTATTGTAATGAGAAAAATGTATGTGTAAATCTACAAGGACCAAAAGGACCTAAATAAATAGTAGTAGATGTAATATATAGTCCAAAATGAGATTATAGCTCCTTTATTTTACTCATAAAATGGCTGGATATCACATTAAAAGGCTATCGGTCATTTTTGACCTAACAGTACAAGTGTATAAAAAATTGTGGAGCAAAAAGTAAACAAAAAAAAAAAAAAAAAACGGATTACTTACCGGTAATACTCTTTTGTAGAGTCCACGACAGCACCCACAGAGAGAGGATCCGCCCCAGGAACAGGAAACCTACAGAGAGATAAATGGGGCGGTCCCCCTTGCTCCCTCAGTTTGTATTACCGAGAACAATGGAGGAACCGCCATACATGTTTTAGTCAATTTGTTTGGGCGATTCATCTATCTTACCCCTATATTATTTATGTTCGCTAAGTTTAACCACATATTAAATTCTAATTACAATCTCCACCACCAAGGAGACCCATGTGTGAAAAAAAAAAAGAATTTTTACGGGAGGGAAGTGAGCGGGTGCTGTCGTGGACTCTACAAAAGAGTATTACCGGTAAGTAATCCGATTTTTCCTCTTCGCCACGACAGCACCCACTGAGAGATTTCCAGAGATAATCACTTGTGAGGGCACACCGTGTTAAGGACTGATCTACCAAAAGTCAAATCCTCGGTAGAGGATAAATCTAGTCTATAGTGACTATAAAAGGTAGATGGAGAAGACCAGGTTGCAGCCTTACATATTTGTTCAATTGGGACGTTTGCCCTCTCGGCCCAGGAGGATGATATGGCTCTAGTAGAGTGCGCCTTAATCCCCAGCGGAGGTTCTTCTCCTTTTGCCAAATATGCCATTGTGATCGCATCTCTAATCCACCTGGATAATGTGCCTGTTGTAACTCCAGACCCCTTTCTGTTGCCCTGGAAGGAGACAAAGAGACCTACTCTGCCTCCAGGGACTGGTCCTATCAAGGTAGGCTAGTACAGCTCTTCTCACATCTAAGGTGTGATATTTCACCTCGTCCTGGTTTGACGGGTTTTCGTAGAAGGAAGGTAGGCATATCTCCTGAGACCTATGAAATTTAGTTGCCCGTTTGGGAAGGTAGGACGGGTCTGTCTTCAAAATCAGTCTGTCTCGTGTTGACAGGAACGGAGGGTCTACTGATAGAGCATGAAGATCACCTACTCTTCTAGCTGATATTAAAAACTGCTACACTAGTAGCTTTAGTGAGAGGCACTTCACTGATGCTGAGCCTATGGGCTCAAACGGGGCCTGAGTAAAGGCATCCAAGACCAGAGTAAGGTTCCATGCCGGAAGCCGAGGAATATGCACCGGTTCTGATCGTTGACAAGCTGAAACAAAACAGGTCACCCATCTATTTGCTGCCACGTTATAGTTAAATAGGGCTCCTAGGGCCGATATATGGACTTTAAGAGTATTTACTGAGAGGCCCAATTCTCGGCCTCTTTGAAGAAACTAAGATGGCCGTAATGGGTACTTCACCGGCTAGCTCTGCTGGGTGAAAGGTCAGGAATTTCCTCCACACCTTAGCGTATATTCCTGTTGTAGACTCTTTTCTACTTTGTAGCAGGGTATTAATCAGGTTTTTCGAAAAGCCCTTCTGCTTCAATAGTTCCCTTTCAAATTCCAGGCCGCTAGGTGTAGGGCTTTGACCTGTGGATGGTAGCAGGGTCCCTGCGAGAGAAGATCCTGGTGCAGCGGCAGGATCCACGGGTCGGTTATTGACATGGCTCTCAGCCATGAAAACCACGGCCTTTTGGGCCAAAACGGGGCTATCAAGATGACCCTCGCCCTCTTTTGTCTTATTTTCCTGACTACTGTTGGTAGCAGAACCATTGGAGGGAAGGCATAGGCTAGCTGGAATGTCCAGGGTGCTTGGAGGGCATCTAGAATGTCTGGGTTGTCTGACCTGTAGAGCGAAGCAAACCTTCTTACGCGTCTGTTGGCTCTGGTCGCGAACAGGTCTATCTCTGGTCTGCCCCATTCTGTCGCTATTGTCTCAAAGACGTGCCTGCTGAGGACCCACTCGCCCTGATATAGGACCTGGCGACTGAGATAGTTTGCTTGAGAGTTGTCCACTCCTCTTATGTGGAGCGCCGACAAGGAGTGAAGATGTACCTCGGCTATTTCTAGGATCTTTTCCGCGATAGACATCAACGGTCCTGATCGCGTACCTGATTGTCGGTTTATATAGGCCACTGCGGTGGTATTGTCTGTCTGGATCCTCACGTGGGTTCCTCTTAACTGCGGGAGAAATTGAGATATCGCATAGTAAATTGCTTTTAGCTCCTTTACATTAGAGGAGGTTTCTATTTCATGTTTACGCCACCGGCCTTGCATCATGTGCTCCTCCAGGTGGGCCCCCCAACCTAAGGGGCTAGCATCCGTGGTGAGCACCTTGGAGGGAGTTACCCACCATTGCACTCCCTTTGACAAATTGGTAGGATTCAACCACCACTTTAGGGATTTAACCACTTCTGGCGATAGGGACATCCTCCCTTCCAACCGCCCCTGCAGTCTGTTTCCTGCAGAATAGCCCACTGTAGCCTTCTGGAGTGGAACTGGGCCCATTGCACCGCTGGGATGCACGATATCAGGGACCCCAGCAAGGACATACCCTGTCTTAATGATATTATGGGTCTTCCTATAGTATTCTGTATCTTATTGATTATGGCCACCGCTTTAGCATCTGGTAGAAAGCATTTCTGACTTACGGAATCTACTTGCAGGCCTAGGAACCTCTGACAGGTCACTGGTTCTAGCCTGGACTTCTCCCAGTTGATTAGCCAGCCTAGTGTCTGTAAGGATGAGATAATCTTAGCTATTCTTGTTTCGCACTGAGAAACAGAATTCCCCACTACGAGCAGGTCGTCCAAGTAAGGGATCACTAGGGTGTCATTCAGTCTTACATACGACATCACCTCCAGCATCAATTTGGTAAAATACCTGAGGAGCCATGGATAGCCCAAATGGCATTGCCGCAAACTGGAAATGCTGAATCCGACCCTTGAACCAGACCGCTACCCGCAGGAACTTCTGGTGCTCTCGGAATATGGGGAGATGGTAATAGGCATCCTTTAGGTCCAAGACTGCCATATAACACCTGGGAAACAAAAGTTTTATTGCAGAATTTATTGACTCCATCTTAAATGGCCTCAGCCTCAAGAAGGTATTAAGCTTCTTTAAATTTATTATAGTCCTGAAAGAGCCATCTGGTTTTGGGACTAAAAATAGAGAATAAAAGCCCATTCCTTTTTCGTCCTCTGGGACCTCTATCAGGACCTGTTTCGTTAGCAGTACTGCAATCTCCATCTCCAGTGCTTCCTGCTGTATCTGGGACTTCATGGAAGTCAATAGGAAGAGGTTCGGTGGATGCCGAACAAATTCTAGTTTTAGGCCCGATGAGACGATATCAATGGCCCATGGGTTTGATGTTACCTTCCCCCATTGGTGGCCGAATTCCAGTAGTCTGCCACCTACCGGTGTACTGGTATTAGCGGAACCTGTCTCATCTGAAGGGACGTTTTCCGAATAGATTGCCCCTCTGTTTGGGGTCCTTATTTCCCCAGCGATCCTGGGGTTTAAAGTCTTTTTGCCAAACGGCAGCTTTCTGTAGGCCCTCCTATTAAAGGGAATATACGGGTTAGGAAAACCTTTTTTTCTCTCCCCCGCTTTTGTTAAGATCTCGTCCAGTTCCGTGCCAAATAGGTACTTACCCTGGCAGGGTATAGCACACAGTTTAGTTTTTGTTTGCGTGTCTCCTTTCCACCCCTTCAACCATAAGGCCCGCCGGCCTGCATTGGTTAGTCCTGCTGCTCTAGCAGATAAACGTAGAGAGTCCGCTGAGGAATCGGAGGAAGGCCGCTGCTCCTTTAATGAGGGGCATAGAGGACAGGAGTTTATTCCTGGCCACTCTTTTTTTTAATATTGTCCTCTAGGTCATTCAGCCACACCAACATTGACCTTGCCGTGCACGTGGCTGCTATTGCGGGCTTAAAAGCTGCCGTACATGCTTCCCAGGATCGTTTAAGGAGTGTATCGGTCTTACGATCTAATGAGTCAGCCAAAGTTCCTGAATCCTCTACCGGCAGGGAGGATCTACGAGAGGTAAAGGCCACTGCCGCATCCACCTTGGGGGCTCTCGACCAAGCTGTCAATTCCTCATAGTCAAAAGGGTATTTACGCTTTGACGTTAAGGGGAGGAAGGTTCTCTGCCCCTGTTTTTCACACTCCCTTTTTACTAGCTCTTTTATAGCTGGGACCACTGGGAATGCTCGGACCTTTCTACGGGAAATGCCTGCAAACATTATGTCTTGCGGAGTCTTGGAGTCGTTACTCTCTGGTAGCCCCATGGTATTTCGGATAGACTTAACCAAGTTACTGACACTGTCTGTAGGGAAACACGTCTGCTCCTCATCCTCTGAGGAAGGGTATTCCTGGGATCTATCAGTCTAGATCCCCGGTTTCTGATGGTGACTTTGACGCCGGCGAAGCTCCTCCTCTCGGTGAACCTATTTCTCTCACGGAGGAGTGACCCCCCAGACTACTGGAGCTGCCTAAGGCCCGTAGCTCTTCTCTAATTATCGCTCGGATATCCTCTTTCTTCCGTGACGATTTCTCCTGTAAGGCCTCCTCAATACACGACTGGCATAATCTTTTAGGGTGGTCGTCTGGGAGGGGCTGAGAACATAAGGCACACTCTCTATTTTTCGCCTTCTCCGTTCTTTTGGCCTAAAAGGGGGGTATGGACCAGAAAAAACGGCCATCAGTTATTTATTCTGACTAAAAACACTCACCCGTGAGTCTCGTCAGCAAACTACCGGCTGCGGGGTCCGCGACTCAGGCCTAGGCGAGGCGTGGGATGGTTTTTTCTCTTTACGTTTTTTCTCCAAGGGCTCATCTTGCCTGGAAGGTCCGCTAGATTCCTTCCTGAAGCTGCCACTTCTGGTGCTACTGCTTCTCCTTGTAGTACCGCTTTGTCTGCTGCCATGTGGGGATTCCACTGGCTGACCTAACGGGAGCGAAGCTGGGTCATCTATGGATGACATGACTGCGCATTGGCACTGCGTTCGTGGCTTCTTTTTATACCATTTCTTATTGATGCTCCCCTCTCCACCATTTTTTTTTTTTTTTTTTTACTTTGTCCCTTCTGCGCATGCGCGGGCATTTTCCCGCGATCGCCGCCTCCTGTCTTGACCCCGGAAGTTCTCATACCACTTCCCTGTTGCCTCTGCCTGGGAGCGCCGCTGGAAGTGCTGATGCAGCGGCCGTCGGACGGTGACACCCACGCACCCGGCCGCAACATGTTAACCCCTTGCCGCAGGTATGACCTCCAGTAGCGCTGCCTGGCACGACGCTCAGGCTCTTCTGCTTCCTCTCTGGGGGGGTGTGCGGCCACCATCCCCGATATGCCCTAATGGCATTTGTAATGCGCTGGCCCCTTCCTGGGGGGGTATACGCCATGTCCCCTCAGTGAGCCTTGGCACCTCTTACCTCCGGCCTCACCTGCATTACCAGCTCTGGGGGGGGGGGGGGGGGGGAAATCACCTCTCCGCCCGACGCTGCCTCCAGTCCTGGGGCCCCTGCTGCTCATATTATGCACGCAGGCGGCTACCAGACCAGGTATCCTCTTCTGCGGGTTCCTTTCCAGGAACAGGAAACCAAACTGAGGGAGCGAGGGGGACCGCCCCATTTATCTCTGTAGGTTTCCTGTTCCTGGGGCGGATCCCCTCTCTCAGTGGGTGCTGTCGTGGCGAAGAGGAAGAAAAAAAAAAAAAAAAAAAAAAATAGTACCCATAGTAAGAACCCCTCAAATGAGGAAAAGTCAATCAACTACAAGTTTCAGAACCGAATCTTGAATATTTTAAAAATATTAAAGTTCAAAATCGGTCGTTTTTGACCGAACATAGCAGCAGGGTTAACTGTTAAGCACCAGATTAATATCCCAGTGGGGAATCTGGCTACGAAGCCTAGGTCGGACTCTAGCAGCTGAAATCATGAAACATTTTATTCAGCGATAACTAGCTAAGTTCTGGTCAAAAAAGGTGCTAAGCGCTGACACCTGTATTTTCAGGGTACGAGGTGCAAGACCTAGATTCAGCCCCTTCTGAACAAAATACAGAATCTGCGCAGTGTTAGGATGAATGGGATCAGGAATGTACGGAGAACACAGGACGAAAATTTCTTCCAAACCTTGCCATAGATGGCGTTGGTCACTGGCTTCCTACGCTTCTGGATTTTTAGTATTACTTCATCTGAAAGCCCTTTAGCTTTTAGGATTCTGGCTTCAGTAGCCAGGCCTCAATGTTCAACCTGTGAAGGTCCAGGTGTAACAGGGGATCCTGGTGAAGGAGGTAGTCTTTCTGGGATAGCGGTAGCGGACCTTCCTGGGAAATATACATCAAAGCACTGTACCAGCCTCTTCCTGGCCACATGGGAGCGATTAGAATCGTGGTGACCTGATCGGACCGTATCTTCTGTAGCGTCCTTGCTAGAATTGGGATCAGTGGGAAGGCATAGGCCAGGTTGAACCTCAAAGCGTGAGAAAAGGCATTATTCCTCATGCTCCTTCCACAGGACAGAGGGAAAAGAATGTCTTCACCTTTGCGCTCTGACCATTGGCAAATAGATCCACATACGGAAATCCCCATCTTGACACAACGGATAGAAAGACTGCCTGTTCTATGGACCACTTCCCGGGATGGACGTCCTTTCTGGTCAGGCAGTACGCCTGGACATTGGGGGACCCTTTTATATGAACTGCTGTGATGGATCGATGCCCAGGAAAACCGGATTACTTACCGGTAATACTCTTTTGTAGAGACCACGACAGCACCCACTGAGAGAGGGGATCCGCCCCCGGAACAGGAAACCTACAGAGATAAATGGGGCGGTCCCCCTCGCTCCCTCAGTGTGTTACCGAGAACAACGGAGGAACCGCCATACATGTTTTAGTCAACTGTTTGGGCGATTCATCTATCTTACCCCTATGCAGTTTTAAGCTTACTAAGTTTAATCACATATCTAACTTAAATTATAATCTCCACCACCAAGGAGACCCATGTGTGGAAAAAAAAATTCTTACGGGAGGGAAGTGAGCGGGTGCTGTCGTGGACTCTACAAAAGAGTATTACCGGTAAGTAATCCGGTTTTTCCTCTTCGCCACGACAGCACCCACTGAGAGATTTTCAGAGATAATCACTTGGGCGGGCACACCGTGTTAAGGACTGATCTACCAAAAGTTAGATCCTCGGTAGAGGACAAATCTAGTCTATAGTGACTATAAAAGGTAGATGGAGAAGACCAGGTTGCAGCCTTACATATTTGTTCAATTGGGACGTTCGCCCTCTCGGCCCAGGAGGATGATATGGCTCTAGTAGAGTGCGCCTTAATCCCCAGTGGAGGGTCTTCTCCTTTTGTCAGATACACCATTGTGATCGCATCTCTAATCCATCTGGATATCGTGCCTGATGTAACTGCAGACCCCTTCCTGCTGCCCTGGAATGAGACAAAAAGAGACCTACTCTGCCTCCAGGGACTGGTCCTATCAAGGTAGGCTAGCACAGCTCTTTTCACATCTAAGGTGTGATATTTCTCCTCGTCCTGTGTTGACGGGTTCTCATAGAATGAAGGTAGGCATATCTCTTGAGACCTATGAAATTTAGTTGCCCGTTTGGGCAGGTAGGACGGGTCCGTCTTTAAAATGAGACTGTCTCGTGTTGTTAACAGGAACGGTGGGTCTACTGACAGAGCATGAAGATCACTCACTCTCCTGGCCGATACTAAGGCCACCAGCATAGCCGTTTTCAATGAGAGGCACTTTACTGATGCTGAGCTTATGGGCTCAAATGGTGCCTGAGTGAAGGCATCCAAAACCAGAGTAAGGTTCCACGCTGGAAGTCGAGGCACATGCACCGGTTCTGCTCGTTGACAGGCCGAGATAAACCGAGTCACCCATCTATTTGCTGCCACGTTATAGTTAAACAGGGCTCCTAGGGCTGACACGTGGACCTTAAGAGTGCTTACTGAGAGTCTAAGTTCTCGGCCTCTTTGTAGAAACTCTAGAATGGCCGTAATGGGTACTTCACCAGCTAGTTTTGTTGGGTGAAAGGCCAGGAACTTCCTCCACACCTTAGCATATATTTTTGTCGTGGACTCCTTCCTGCTTTGTAGCAGGGTATTGATTAGGTTCTTTGAGAAACCCTTCTGCCTCAGTAGCTCCCTTTCAAATTCCAGGCCGCTAGGTGTAGGGCTTTGGCCTGTGGATGGTAGCAGGGTCCCTGCGAGAGAAGATTCTGGTGCAGCGGCAGGATCCACGGGTCGGTTACCGACATGGCTCTCAGCCATGAAAACCACGGTCTTTTTGGCCAAAACGGGGCTATCAAGATGACCCTCGCCCTCTCCTGTCTTATTTTCCTGACTACTGTTGGTAGTAGCACCATCGGAGGAAAGGCATAGGCTAGTTGGAATGCCCAGGGTGCTTGGAGGGCATCTAGAATATCTGGGTTGTCCGACCTGTAGAGAGAAGCAAACCTTTTTACGCGCCTGTTGGCTCTGGTTGCGAATAGGTCTATCTCCGGTCTGCCCCATTCTGACGCTATCATTTCGAAGACGTCTCTGCTGAGGACCCACTCTCCCTGGTATAGGGCCTGGCGACTGAGATAGTCTGCTCGGGAGTTGTCCACTCCTCTTATATGGAGCGCTGACAAGGAGAGAAGATGGACCTCGGCCATCTCCAGAATCTTTCCCGCGATAGACATCAGTGGCATTGACTGCGTGCCTCCTTGCCGGTTTATATAGGCCACTGCGGTGGTATTGTCTGTCTGGATCTTTACGTGGGCGCCTCTTAACTGCGGGAGGAAGTGAGATATCGCATAAAAAAAAAAATCGCTGTTAGCTCCTTTACATTAGAGGAGGCCTCTATTTCATTCTCCCGCCACCAGCCTTGTACCATGTGCTCCTCTAGGTGGGCTCCCCAACCTAAGGGGCTGGCATCCGTGGTGAGTATCTTGGAGGGAGTCACCCACCACTGTACTCCCTTCGATAGATTGGAAGGAATTAACCACCATTTTAGGGATTCAACCACCTCGGGCGATAGGGATATCTTCCCTTCCAGCCGCCCCTGCAGTCTATCTCCTGCAGAATAGCCCACTGTAGTCCTCTAGAGTGGAACTGAGCCCATTGCACCGCTGGAATGCATGATATTAGTGACCCCAGCAAGGACATGCCCTGTCTCCATGATATTACGGGTCTTCCTGTAGCATTCTGTACTTTGTCGATTATGGCCATTACTTTGGCGTTTGGCAGAAAGCACTCCTCAGTTACGGAGTCTACTTGCAGGCCCAAAAACCTTTGACAGGTCACTGGCTCTAGTCTGGATTTCTCCCAGTTAATTAGCCAACCCAGTGTTTGTAGGGATGAGATAATCCTAGCTATTCTTGCTTCACACTCTGAAACAGAATTCCCCACTATGAGTAGGTCGTCTAAGTAAGGGACAACTAGGGTGTCATTCAGCCTTACATACGACATTACTTCCAGCATTAATTTGGTAAATACCCGAGGAGCCATGGATAGCCCGAATGGCATTGCCGCAAACTGGAAATGCTGAATCCGACCTCTGAACCAGACTGCTACCCGCAGGAACCTCTGGTGCCCTCGATATATGGGGAGATGGTAGTAGGCGTCCTTTAGGTCCAAGACCGCCATATAACACCTGGGAAACAAAAGCTTTATTGCAGACTTAATCGACTCCATTTTAAACGACCTTAGTCTTAGGAAGGTATTAAGTTTCTTTAAATTTATTATAGTCCTGTAAGAGCCATCTGGTTTTGGGACTAAGAATAGAGGAGAATAAAAGCCCATCCCTGTTTCGTCGTCTGGGACCTCCACTAGAACCTGTTTAGTTAGCAGTACCGCAATCTCCATCTCCAGAGCTTCCTGCTGAGATCAGGACTTCATAGAAGTCAATAAGAAGGAGTTCGGTGGATACCGAACGAATTCTAATTTTAGGCCTGATGATACAATACTTAGGGCCCACGGGTTTGATGTCACCTTCATCCATTGGCGGCTGAATCTTAATAGCCTGCCACCTACCGGTGTAACGGTTTTATCGGGATCTGTCTCCTCTGAAGGGACGTTTCCCGAATAGGTTGCCTCTTTGCTTGGGGTCCTTATTTCCCCAGCGGTCCTGGGGTCTAAAGTCTTTCTTTTTACCGAACGGCGGCTTCCTGTAGGCCCTCCTGTTGAACGGAACATACGGGTTAGGGAACCCCTTTTTCCTCTCCCCCGCTTTTGTCAAAATCTCATCCAGTTCTGTACCAAACAGGTACTTACCCTGGCAGGGTATAGCACACAATCTAGTTTTTGTTTGTGTCTCCTTTCCACCCCTTCAACCATAAGGCCCGCCTGCCTGCATTGGTCAGTCCTGCCGCTCTAGCCGACAACCGGAGAGAATCCGCTGAGGAGTCGGAGAGGAAGGCCGCTGCTCCCTTAATGAGGGGCATAGAGGAAAGAAGCCTACTCCTAGCTACTCCATTTTTAATATTGTCCTCCAAGTCGTTCAGCCACACCAACATAGATCTTGCCGTACATGTGGCTGCTATTGCGGGCTTAAAGGCTGCCGTACAAGCTTCCCAAGATCTTTTGAGGAATGTATCGGTCTTACGATCCGAAGAATCAGCCAAAGTTCCCGAATCCTCCACCGGCAAGGAGGATCTACGGGAGGTAGAGGCCACTGCCGCATCCACCTTGGGGGCTCTCGACCAGGCCGTTAACTCCTCATCGTCAAAGGGATACTTACGCTTTGACGTTAAGGGGAGGAAGGTCCTCTGACCTTGTTTCTCCCATTCCCTCTTAACTAGGTCTTTTACAGCTGGGACCACTGGGAATGCTCGGACCTTTTTACGGGAAATACCTGCAAACATTATGTCCTGAGGGGTTTTGGGGTCCTTACTCTCCGGCAACCCCATGGTATTTCGGACAGACTTCACGAGATTACTGACACTGTCCGTGGGGAAACACGTCTGATCTTCGTCCTCTGAGGAAAGGTATTCCTGGGACTTATCGGAATCTAGTTCTCCGGTATCTGACGGTGACCTAGACGCCAGCGAGACTCCTCCTTTAGATGAACGTATTTCTCTCACGGAGGAGTGACCCCCTAGACTACTGGAACCGCCTAAGGCCCGTAGTTCCTCTCTTATCAGTGCCCGGATATCCTCCTTCCGTGAGGATTCCTCCTGCAAGGCCTCCATAACACATGATTGGCATAATCTCTTTGTGTGGCCATCCGGGAGGGGCTGCGAACATAAGGCACACTCTCTATGTTTCGCCTTCTCTGTTCTTTTATCCTAAAGGGGGTATGGACCAGAAAGAGAAGGCTATCAATTATCTAACCTGACCAAAAAACACTCACCCGTGAATTTCGTCAGCAACTACCAGCTGCGGTGTCCGGGACCCAGGCTGAGGCGAGGCATGGGACGACTTCTTTTCCTTACGTTTCTTCTCTAACGGCTCATCTTGCCTGGAAGGCCCAATGGATTCCTTCCTAGAGCTGCCACTTCTTCTGGTGCTATTGGTTCTCCTCGTAGCACTGCACCGTCTACTGCCAAGTGGGGATACCACTAGCTGACCTAATGGGAGCGAAGCTGAGTCATCTAAGGACGACATGACTGCGCACTAGCGCTGTGTCTGTGGCTTCCTTTTAAAGCCTTTGCCATAGCTGCTCCTCCATCTCTTTTTTTTTTTTTCTTCTTTCTTTCTCCCCCTACTGCGCATGCGTGGGCGTTGTCCCGCGGTCTCTGCCTTCAGCCTGATCCCGGAAGTCCTCCTCCACTTCCGGGTTGCCTCTTCTGGAGCGCTGGGTCACCGCAAATAGTGATGCGGCCGGCGACACCGCGCGTCTGCGCCCCCTCTCCACGCACGGGGTCCTTCTCCTGCCAGGTATGACTCCCAGCAGCGCCGCTCAGCACACACCGCACAAGCCCTTCTGCCACACTGGGAGGGGGGGGGGGGCGCCGGTCTCAGTACGCCCGATGGCGTTTGTAATGCGTCCACCCCCTCGGGGGGGGGGGGAGAATATAGCCATAACCCCAGTGAGCTTTGGCACCACTTTCGCCTCCAGCCTCACCTGCATTACGCCAGCTCTGGGGGGGGGGGGGGGGGGGGAATACACCTCTCCGCCCGACGCTGCCTCCGGTCCTGGGGCCCCTGCTGCTCATATTCTGCACGCAGGCGGCTACCAGGCCAGGCATCCTCTTCTGCGGGTTCCTTTCCAGGAACAGGAAACCAAACTGAGGGAGCGAGGGGGACCGCCCCATTTATCTCTCTGTAGGTTTCCTGTTCCGGGGGCGGATCCCCTCTCTCAGTGGGTGCTGTCGTGGCGAAGAGGAAAAAAATTCTTGCAGTGGTAGATTTCAAACTGGCATATCTCGTGCCTCCCTGGTGCTGCAGGTAGGCCACCGTGGTCAGTGTCGTGATACGTACTCTATGACCTTTGACAAGGGCAAGATGCGGCTTTCAACGCCTCCTCCACCGCCTTCAGTTCTCAGAGATTTGAGGAGCTGGATCTGACATCTGGGCCCCATAACCCCTGGAAGTGGGCTCTCTACCACAGCACCCTAGCCTATTTGACTGGCGTCTGAAGTGAGTATCTTCAGGGGAAGCTTGTCCCAGCTGACTCCCCGCTGGAAGTTCTGGGAGTTTAGCCACCACGAGAGACAAGACTTCACATGACCAGGAAGGAGAACTCTCCTGGTCAGAGAATTTTGGTGCCTGTCCCAAGAGGAAAGAACATGAGTCTGGGAGGACTAGCGTATTGGCTTGAGCCCAGGCAACTGCCTGGATGCATGATGTCAGTGATCCCAGGATAGACAGTCCCTCAGGGTAGGAACCCTCTGGTCTCTGAACCTGGAGATCCTCCCTCTGAAAAAGATTGAGTTGACAATTCCTGGACAAGGAGGTTTTCCCCGAGTCCAGGATGATTCCTAGGAATTTTTTCCTTGATGAAGGATGGAGATACAACTTTTACAAATTTGGGATCCAGCCCAAGGATTCCAGGATTTCCAAGGTTCTTGTCACATCTAGATTCAGACGAGGAATAGATGGTGCGACGAGAAAATCGTCTAGAGTCTAGATACGGAATGATGCAAATCCCCTGGAGACACATGAAGATTATGGCTTCTGTCATAATCTTGGTAAATACCCGAGGTGCTGATGAAATGCCGAACGGGAGGACGTTGAATTGGTAATGGCTGACCTGGTGACTCGAGATGAGCGACTTTGGTCGGATCGGGTTTCGTGAAACCCGAATGAAACAATTTGAGTCTGATGAAACTGGTCCGACTAGGGCAATAAAAGTCGGAGTTTCGTCCGAAACCCGATCCCAATGCAAGTCAATGGGAACTAAAAGTCGGCATTGAGCAGATGACATTCATCCACTCAATGCCGGCTTTTATTCCCCATTGACTTGCTTTGGGGTCGGGTTTCGGATGAAACGCCGACTTTTTTTTGCCCTAGTCGGACCAGTTTCATCCGACTCAAATTGATTTTCGGGTTTCACGAAACCCGATCCGACCAAAGTCGCTCAACTCTACTGGTGACCATAGGAAACCACAATTCTGGGGAACTTCCGGTGATCTGGGTGGATAGGAACATGGTAATAGGCATCCCTCAGATCTATTGTAGCCATTACACAATCCTGTCCGATGAGAGGGATTGCTGACTTGATAGACTCCATCTTGAATAGTCTGTATGAGATCGCCATACATGTAAGGTGGAAGTCTGTAGGGTGGCAATTAAAAATGGATGAAACAGATGGGAAACAATTTTAAAAAATGGATGAAAAGAAAAAACTTAAAATGGATCTTTCTGATCTGTAAGACTAAGCTTCACTGATGTTTACAATGATCCTTTTTATTTTTTTTTTTATAACTTGTTTATGGAACAATGAATCCATGAATTCATGTGACTAAACAGCACAGGAATGTAGTCTTCGATCGCTTTATAACACCTCTGGAGCCCATTTTTTTAAATAAAACCTCCATGGGAATCCTCCAATTCCTTGAAGAGAAGTCACACCTTACAACACAAATGCAGATTGTCAACTGAACTGCCTGGCGTTACTGTAATATAACTCAGGATAAAGCTAAGGTTTTAGTATTCAAGGAAACAGCTTTGCTATGATGGGTAGAAAATGAAGTAGAATAACTGCTTTTAATAAATCAAAACTTTAATAGTGAGGAATACAGGCATCTTCCTTGTTTATACATTTACTACACATTTGGGTGTCAGGACCCAATGTATATGAGTGTAACAAAATTCACTGGCTTGATCTTTACAATTGCTATAGTGTGGAGGCCAACATTTGGAAAACAAAACCTACTGCCATGTCAGCCATACCCTGTTCTAATATTTCTGAATAAATACATCATTTCACAAAATAAGTTGTCCAACATCTGCCAATTGCTTATTTATTGCTCACAATAATTGGAATCTTTACAATTGGTATCAGACCTCACGTGAAACAAAGTCAGACATTTTATATAAAACCTATAAAAGATATTTCAATTTGTATCTAATACTTTTAAAGGTAACTGGCTGTTTGACCTTTATGAGATGGTGCAGCCATTTTCTATATAAAATAACATTGTTATGAATAAAATAGGAAGCTTATTTACTGCCTCTAAGCAGACATTTGCACAAGACTTGCCGCCACCAATTACACTTAAATACAAAAGGCAAAGTACATGTCTTACAATTCTTACCTTCGTAAGCCAGATATTCCCCGTACTTCAGCTGTAACAATATCACTATCTACAGCAGCAGAAGTCATAGTTAGCCTCAAAAATGTACAATTTACTATTAAGAGTATATGACAAAATAGTGTGCAGGATCCCATAGGAATTCAATAAATTATCTTCCACGTTTCAATTCAAGAAAACAGTCGTATGGTTCACAAACAAGTCATGATCATTTCAAATTGGTCATAAAAAACACGGTTGTCCTTTAATGCAAGAAACCACTAGTTTTCCTCTGTTAATCTTGTAATGTCCTTTGGATGATTGACAAGACAGAACAATCTGTGTTCTCACTGGAAATGTTTATACTGACGAGGGGAAAAACAAAACATAAGAGAAAACAAAAATAAAAAGAGGGAAGACAGGTGCAAGTCAGGACCCCCACCCCTGCTGCAAATATAACAGTCTTTATGACAGCAGTCTCATGAGGGTGGAGATGTGCCTGTTCGCAGATTTAACTGTGACAAAGAGTTCATTTGTTTGTTTAAAGGCTTCAGAGGAGTGTTGCATGTCAGCGCCGGAGGAAAACGATGATGATATCGGTCTAATCGCAGATATTTCACAGTCACCAGCTTTCCTAAAAGGAGGAAAAACAAATTACTAAAACAGCTGGCTTACTCCAAACCAAATGTACTAAAGCTACAAAACGTGGCAATCCTTACCATCAAACCAAGATCCATGCAGTGCCTTGAATGCCTTTCCTGCATAGTCTGGTGATAGACATTTTACATAGACACAACCCTGTAGAAAAAATAGAAAACACAATTAAAAAAAAAAAAATAAAAAAAAAAATATATAAAAAAGTGTGGCATTCAGTAACATGTAAGAGAAAAGTAGGACAATTACCTCACGGGAATTTTTATCAACTGCAATGTGAACAATCCCTTCATTATCACTGCATTTTTCCAGAATAGCTTCTTGAATTGTCAAATGCCAGTGATCTCCAATTTCCCTAAAGAATAAATGTAAAAATATGGCACGTGAAACACTCTTGAACCACCTTTGCAACAGTTAGGTCAAGAAAAACATAAAAAATCATTTTAAAGAGATAATAAAAAATGTTCTTAACCCCTGACATCGGGCGTACATTTACGCTGATGTGAGACTCCCTCCCTTTGATGAGGGCTCCAGCGGTGAGCCCACATCTTTCCCGGGACACGTCACCTGTTTTGAACAGCTGAAGTGTCTGGAATAGCTGCGGGTGGAATAGAGATCTACACGTGGCTATTAACCCGATAAAGTCCTCACCCAACCCAAGATGATGAAAAATGGAGATGTTTCAGAAAATGGCACACTTTTTTTTTTTTTTTTAAACAAAGTTTGGAATTTTTTTTTTTTCACCACTTAGATAAAGAACCTAGACATGTTTAGCGTCTATGAACTCGTAATGACATGGAGAATCATAATAGCGGGTCAGTTTTAGCTTTTAGTAAACCTAGAAAAAAAAAAGCCAAAACAAAACACAAGCGTAGGATTGCATTTTTTGCAATTTCACCGCACTTGGAATTTTCCTGTTTTCTAGTACATGACATGGTAAAACGAATGGTGTTGAAAAGTACAACTCGTCCCGCAAAAAATAAGCCCTCACACAGCCATATTGATGGAAAAATAAAGTTATGGCTCTGGGAAGAAGGGGAGCAAAAACGCAAAAATGAAAATACATCTCCGGGTTTAAATGTATTTACTTTCCAAATCATTTTATAATCTTTTACCGTGTATAGGTGTTAACTTTTAATTTAATTTGATCTGTCATGATAAGGAGACTGCTGAAAAATCTTCTGTACAGGGCAAGAAGCATCTAGCATATAGTCTAACATAGAACAATTGAAAATTTATACCCTGCAATTTAGATGCTAGATACATCCACTTCTTGTTTTATACAAAAGATTTTTCAGCAGCCTTATGAGCAATATAATGAAAGGTAACACCAGTCACAGTTCCCTTATTCACACTTAAAAATTAAATTTTGATAAAATCATAAGACCCAAAAGTTTAGAGGCCTGTGTAAAAATTAAAAGGTCTATTTTTAAATGTAATTTTCCATATGGTAAGCTAGATTATCAAAAACATGGTAAATGTACACAGTTGACACTACAGATTTTCTGCCTGGAAAGGAGGATAAACATCTGCAATGTATTACTTTTAAGTAAAATATCATCCCCTTTGTTACTTAAATCTCCATAAATAAAGCTGGCGTCTGCCATTGTGTGAGTTTTTAATTCCACACTACATGTCAGTTTAAGCTGCAGATTTTTACCTCCAGATGTCACCATTACCAGACAATTCCTTTAGCTTTTTTCCTTTAACCCATTCACCCCCCCAAAAAAAAGCCTGTTTTCACCTTCCTAACCAGGCCAAATTTTACAATTCTGACCAGTGTCACTTTATGAGTTCATATCTCTGGAACACTTCAATGGATCCTACTAATTCAGAGATGTTTATTTCATGACACATTTTACTTTATGTTGATTTTTGCATTTATTCACGAAAATATTGGAATTTTATTAAAAATTGAAATTTTCAAACTTTTTTTGTCCCCTTAACCCCTTAACGACCGCCGATACGCCTTTTAACGGCGGTAATTAAGGGTACTAAAACCACAGCGCCGTTAATTCAAGGCGCTGTGATTTAAGTGAATAGCGCCCCCCAGTGTCGGATTTTCTCCGGGGTCTCGGCTGCCAGGGGTAGCCGAGACCCCAGAGAACATGAATCGGTCGGTTTTTACCGACCCCCGCTTTTGCGATCGCCGTTATTAACCCTATAACGGCGACCGCAAAACCAAAAAAAAAGCCGCGATTTTACATTTAATTTCTCTCTCCTCTGATGTGATCGCACATCAGAGGAGAGAGAAATAGGGTCCCCGATCCCCCCCCGGTACCTCTCCGTGGCCCTCCGTCCCCTCCCGGTGGTCCCACGTCCCGCCGGCATCCTCCGATGGGCGCCGCCATCTTGAAAATGGCGGGCGCATGCGCAGTGCGCCCGCCGGGAATCTGCCGGCTCCGGCTGGCAGATTCCATTCATTATTTTGATCACTATGATAAACGATCATAGTGATCAAAATAAAAAAAATAGTACATAACCCCCCCGTTTATCACTCCCTTATATAGGCCAATATAATGAAATAAAGAGATTAGGGTTGGGATTAGGGTTGGGATTTGGGTTGGGGCAAGAATTGAGGGGTTTCCACTATTTGCCAACTTTGGGGGTCTAAAAAAAAAATCACTTTTGTGGAAATAAAAAAAAGACTTTATTTTCACGGCTCTGCGTTTATAAACTTTTGTGAAGCGCTTGGGGGTTCAAAGTGCTCACCACACATCTAGATAAGTTCATTAGGGGGTCTAATTTCCAAAATTGGGTCACTTGTGGGGGGGTTTCCACTGTTTAGGCCCATCAGGGGCTCTGCAAGCGCAACATGATGCCCGCAGACCATTCCATCAAAGTCTGCATTCCAAAATGGCACTCCTTCCCTTCCGAGCTCTCCCATGCGCCCAAACAGTGGTTCCCCCCCACATATGGGGTATCGGCGTACTCAGGACAAATCGCATAACAACTGTGCGGGTATGATTTCTCCTGTTACCCTTGTAAAAAATAAAAATTTGGGGGCGAAAAGATCATCTTTGTGGAAAAAAATAGATTTCTTATTTTCACGGCTCTACGTTATAAACTTCTGTGAAGCCCTTGGGGGTTCAAAGTGCTCACCACACATCTAGATAAGTTCCTTCATGGGACTAGTTTCCAAAATGGGGTCACTTGTTGGAGGTTTCCACTGTTTAGGCACATTAAGGGCTCTCCGAACGCAACATGGCATCCGATCTCAATTCCAGCCAATTCTGCGTTGAAAAAGTCAAACGGCGCTCCATCCCTTGCGAGCTCTGCCGTGTGCTGAAATAGTGGTTTACCCCCACATATAGGGTATCGGCGTATTCAGGAGAAATTGTACAACAAATTTTGTGGTTGATTTTCTCTTTTAACACATGTGAAAATAAAAAAAATTGGTTCTGAAGTAAATTTTTTGCAAAAAAAAAGTTAATTAATTTTTTCCTTCCACATTGCTTTAGTTCCTGTGAAGCACTGAAAGGTTTAATAAACTTCTTGAATGTGGTTTTGAGCACCTTGAGGGGTCTAGTGTTTAGAATGGTGCCACTTTTGGGTATTTTCTGTCATGTGCACCCCTCAAAATATGATGTGGTCCCTAAAAAAAATGGTTGTGTAAATTTTGTTGTAAAAATGAGAAATCGCTGGTCAACTTTCAACCCTTATAACTTCCTAAAAAAAAAAAAATTTTGCTTCCAAAATTGTGCTGATGTAAAGTAGACATGTGGGAAATGTTATTTATTAAGAAATTTGTGTGACACATCTCTCTGATTTGAGGGCATAAAAATTTAAATTTTTAAAATTGCAAAATTTTCAAAATTTTCGCCATATTTCCATTTTTTCATAAATAAACAAGACTTATCGAAGAAATTTTACCACTAATATGAAGTACAATATGTCACGAAAAAACAGTCTTAGAATCAGCGGGATCCATTAAAGCGTTCCAGAGTTATAACCTCAAAGGTACAGTGGTCAGAATTGTAAAAATTGGCCTGGTCATTAAGCTGCAAACTGGCTCTGTCGCTAAGGGGTTAAACCAGATATGTATTAACTATTGTATGATATAACATTTAGCATGTCTACTTTACATCAGAGTCATTATTTAAAACAATGTTTGTTAGTTAAAAATTGATCTGCAATTTTGTTTTGCAACAAAATAAGTTAAGGAACAACAAAGTTAAGGAACAGAAGAAAATGGACTATACAAGTTGTTGTGCAATTTCTCCTGAATACAGTTATATGTGGTGGAAAACTACTGTTGGGGCAGGGCTCGGGAAGGATGGAGCACATATTGAATTTTGGAGAGCAACTTGGTTGGAATAGATTGTGGATGCCATGTCAAAACAGAAGAGCTGCTGACATGCTAAAACAGCAGAAACCCCCACAAATGACCCCACTTTGAAACTACACCTATAGAGGAATTCATCTAGGGGGTGTAGTGAGCATTTTTTACCCTCAGGCAATTTACAGAGTTGTAGAACATAGGGCTAAATAAATGGAAAATTACCACTTTTCACTAAAATGTTGCTTTGGCCCCAAGTATTTAATTTTCAAAAGGTATAATGGGAGAAACTGAATGGTACACTTTGTTGTGCAATTTCTCCTGAGTACACCAATACCCCCCCATGTGTGGTCAAAAAACTAATTTTGAGGCAAAGTGCAAAGCTCAAGGAAGGAGCACCATATTGGAGTTCAGATTTTGTTATGGTTTGCGGGTGCCATGTCACATTGGCAGAACCCCCCCCCCCCATAAAAGTGACCCCATTTTACAATCTACACCTCTAATCTAGTGGTGCAGTGATCTTATTGGGCAGTGAATTTTTTTTTTTTTTTTTACCACAAGCTTGTTTTAGCACCAGATTGTACATTTTTACATGGGGAAATGGGTAAAAATGGCACCTGTGACCCCACTTTGTAAATTATAATTTGGGAATTTATCTACAAGTGTATTGACACAGTTTGATTGCAAGGGTGTTTTGCAGAAACAAGCAGCAGTGGATGTTGCCAAGAGAAAATTGCAAATCTGCCATTGTAGTGACCAGTACATTGTAGAGCAAAGTATATTATGCCCAGTTCATGCTTCTGGAGACACGCACCTGTACATTAGGGGGGCTGTCATAGCATTCACATGTTTGGCATTTCTGTAGCGAAGTGTTTAGGCACGCTGGGGCTCAGAAGGGAGAGGGGGCATTTGGATTTGGAAAATCACATAATTCCTTCAATTTCATTTGGGAGGAGCCATTTCACTTTTCCAGAGCCTTTGTATTAACAGTAACATGGAAGCCCCCAATAACAGGATTTTTGGGTTGCTTACCATAAAATCTGTTTCTCGGAGCCTTCATTGGGGGACACAGACCATGGGTGTATGCTGCTGCCACTAGGAGGCTGACACTATGCACAAAAAAAGGTTAACTCCTCCGCAGCATACACCCCACCAACCGGCAGGAATTTCCTCAGTTAGTGAGAAAGCAGTAGGAGAAGTAACAGAATAGATTGAAACAGGACAACTCAACTGTACATAACCAACAACATAAGAACAGGAGTTGTAGAACATGGGAGGGTGCTGTGTCCCCCAATGAAGGCTCCGAGAAACAGATTTTACGGTAAGCAACCCAAAAATCCTGTTTTCTCGTTCGCCTTATTGGGGGACACAGAGACCATGGGACGTCCCAAAGCAGTCCCTGGGGTGGGAAACAAACTTCCATCAGGCCAGTGGACTCACCACCGCTGCCTGCAGGATCCTTCTACCTAAGCTGGCCTCTGTCGAAGCGTAGGTGTGGACGTTGTAGAATGTCACAAACGTATGACCAGGTTGCAGCTTTGCAAAGTTGCAGCGCGTAAGCTCTGTGGCGCACCGCCCAGGAGGCACCCACTGCCCGGGTAGAGTGAGCTCTAATTCCCGGAGGGGCCACTCGATGCTTGATCCGGTAGGCCGCCAAAATTGCCGACCTGATCCAGCGAGCAATAGTAGCTTTGGAGGCCGGCTGACCTTTCCGCGCCCCATCTGGAATGATGAAAAGAGTCTGACTTCCTCAAACGAGTCATTCTAGCTAGGTAGACCTTCACTGCCCTGACCAAGTCCAGCTTGTTCAAGGAGCGCTCCGGAGGGTGAGCTGGACCCGGACAAGAGGACGGGAGAACAATATCCTCATTCAGGTGGAAAGTGGACACCACCTTAGGAAGGAAAGAAGGCGGAGTCCGTAGAACTACCTTGTCCTGGTGGAGCACCAAGAAAGGGGAACGACAAGAAATGGCCGCCAATTCCGACACGCGCCGGATGGAGGTGAAGGCTACTAGGAAGGCTACTTTCCATGAAAGGAGAGATAGGGAAACTTCCCTGAGAGGTTCAAAGGGAGGACCTTGCAGAACCTTGAGAACCAGATTAAGATCCAATGGATGTACGGGCGCACAGTAGGAGGAGCCGCATGAGCCACTCTCTGAAGGAAGGTCTTGACCTGAGGACGGGAGGCCAATGTCTTCTGGAACAAAATGGATAGCGCCGAGACTTGACCTTTTAAAGAGCTGAGGGCAAGGCCCGCATCAAGGCCTGCCTGAAGAAACGCCAGGACAGAAGGGGGAGAAAATGACATGGGCGGAATATTATTGGCCTCACACCAAGTGAAATAGGCTTTCTGGCCCAGATCATGGTATTAATAACCCGATCAGAAAAACCTGATCGTTTCAAAACCTTGGTCTCAATAGTCACGCCGTCAAATTGAGCGGCCGAGAATTGAGGTGGCAAATCGGGCCCTGAGACAGCAGCTCTGCCCTGTCTGGAAGCTTCCAGGAGGCGTCCGCGAGAAGGTGGACGATGTCCGCGAACCAAGACCTTCTGGGCCAATTCGGAGCGATGAGGATGACTGGACTTCCTTCTGCTTTGATTTTCTTCAACAGCTTGGGAAGAAGGGGAAGGGGAGCGAACAGGAAGGGGAGCTCAAACTAAGACCAAGGAATGGTCAGAGCTTCGGCGCCCATGGCGAGAGGATCTCGAGCCCTGGATACAAACTGTGGGACTTTCCTGATAAGGCGAGACGCCAGCAGGTCAACGTCCGGAGTTCCCCAACAACGGCAAAGCTGATGAAATACATCCGGATGTAAGGACCACTCTCCCGCCGCGGGACCCCCGCGGTTGAGAAAATTGGCGGCCCAGTTGTCCATGCCGGGAATGTGCACCGCGGATATTGTTGGAACTGAAACCTCTGCAGCGTGAAGAATTTTGAAAACTTCCGCTAGGGCTGAGGCACTCCGTGTCCCCCCCTGGTGGTTGATATCTGCCACCGCTGTGGCAGTCTGTCTGAATACAGATTGGCAGGCCCCTGAGAAGTCTCTCCCAGTGAACGAGAGAGATAGATCGCCCGTATCTCGACGACGTTGATCGGCAGAGCTGTCTCTAGTCGACCACCGACCCTGAACAGTGTGATTGCGAAATACTGCCCCCCCAGCCGAGGGGGCTGGCATCCGTTGTCACAATCTGCCAGTGAATGAGAAGGAATGACCGTCCTAGGGCAATGAGAGGTGATGTCCGCCACCAAATGAGGGACTGCATGACCTGGTATGAAAGGCGAATTGGACGATCCAGGGAAGGAACAGACCTGTTCCACCGAGACAGGATGGCCTGTTGGAGGGGTCTGGAGTGAAATGGAGCAAAGGGAATCGCTTCTGTCGACGCCACCATCCTTCCTAGAACTTTCATGGTTGTCCAGAGAGATGAAAGTCGTGTGGTCTGCAGCGATCGTACATCTCGCCGCAGAGAAACTTTCTCCTCTGGGAGAAAACCCCTTGATCGACGAGTGTCGAACAATAGGCCCAGAAACACCAGACGTTGTGTCGGACCAAGGCAGGACTTCTTTTTGTTGACGAGCCACCCAAAATTGGACAGGGTGTCGAGGACGATGGTAAGATTTTGGCGAGCCTGGTGAAAAGACGGAGCTTTGATCAGAATGTCGTCGAGGTACGGAAAAAGAACGAGACCTCTGATCCTCAACAAGGCCATCAACGCCGCCATGATCTTTGTAAAAACTCTGGGTGCGGTGGCGAGACCGAATGGCAGTGCAACGAGCTGGTAGTGGTCCTGGTGAATCGCAAAACGCAGGAATCTCTGATGCCCGGGAAAGATAGGCATCTTGAATGTCTATTGAACACATGAACTCCTGCGCCTCCATGGAAGCGATTACCGACCGAAGAGACTCCATCCTGAAATGACGCAATCGGACCCTCTTGTTCAGTAACTTGAGATCCAGGATGGGACGAACTGCACCATCTTTTTTCGGCACTACAAACCGGTTTGAATAAAACCCTGTGAAACGTTCTGATTCGGGAGCGGGCAAAATCACCCCGGAACTGAGGAGAGAGGTGATGGATGCAAAGAAACCCGGACTAAGGCAGGGTCTTTTGGAGGGACTTGAAGAAACGATCCCGGGGACGAGAAAAACTATCTTGTATCCTGGGGATACAACTTCCCTGACCAAGCGTCCTCGGAGGCAAGCCAGACGTCTGTAGAAAAGGAGTCGACCGCCCAGTTGGGAAGGACCCTCGGGACTTCCTTGATAGTCATGCTGATGTGGGCCGACCAGATCTGGACCTGGAGGATCTGCCCTGGGATGAGCGAGATCGCCAGGAGGGAGTGGGTCTGAAGGAGACCTTCTTTCTATCCTGGCGTGCCTGCGGCCTCTGTTGGTAGACCGAAAGGGCCGAAACTGACGCCTTAGCGGAGGCCTACGAGGCTTGGACTGAGGGAGGAGGGAACTTGTGCCTCCAGTGGTGTCCCTAATAATCTGGTCCAGCTGGGATCCAAAGAGACACGCTCCCTGAAAAGGCAGATTGGTAAGGGACTTTTTGAAGACAAATCCGCCTGCCAAGCCTTGAGCCAAATTGTATGCCGGATTGTCATCACGTTGCTGGACGCCTGAGCTGCGCAAGACACGGCATCCAAGGAGGCAGATAGCAGATAATCCCCTGCATGGGAGATCTGGTTAGCCAGTTCGTCCAATTGCTCCGGTTGGGCTTTATCTAGGATGCCCTTGCGGAGATCCTCCGCCCAAGTAGCTATGTCCTTTGCTACCCAAGATGAAGCGAAGGCTGGGCTTCGCGCCGCCGCAGCCTCTTCGAATACTGACTTTGCTAGGGATTCTATAATTCTGTCAATCCTTTAGCGACGCCACACCTGAAATCGGGAGGAGAAAACTCTGGAAGGTGTTTCTGCCCATCTGAACGAAACCTCCTGATCTGAGATTTTCGCAGGGGAGTCTATTTCGAAGGTGTGGTTAATCGCAGCAATGAGGTTCTGTACTGTAACCTTCATGTGCGCGTCCTGGTCCGAATCCAGCTCTAAAATCTCTTCGGATGATGCGTCCAAGAACGCTTCACCTGACTCGGGTGAGGAGGCACGGGAAGGTGACTGCTGGGAAGGACTATGTGGAGAGACCAGGTCAGGAGATGATTCCGGCCGGAGATCCTGCCTGGGTCTTTTGCGGCTTCTGCTGGCTGGCTCAGATTGAATCCCTTGCGACCTGCTGGACCCTGCAGAAGTGTCCAGGGGCAGCTTATCAAGAACGATCACTAGGGACTGAGACACCCTGGTGAGGTCCGCCACTGATTGTGATAGAGAAGAGGCCTAGCCAGGAATGGGGGGGGGGTTCACACTCACGTGGCGCAATAGATGGTTCCTGGACTGCATCGGGCTGAATGGGATTACTGCAGTCTAAGCCGAGGGGAGTGGGAAAGTTCTCTGTGCTGGCGGATGGGCACGTTCCGGTTTGGGGTTAGACATAAAGAAAAGAAGAAAGAACCCCGAGGAGATGCCGGAAGGTTGAGGGAAAGAAGGCAGAGGAGGGTGTCAGTCTGCAGTTGCAGAGCTACTCACAGTCCGGTGGCCCGAAAGGCGATGTGCCCAGCTCGTCTGAGATGCAGGGCCGCAGTAGAGGATAACGAAGGCGTCCGGCTGACAGGCTGCAAAGATGGCGGCAGCCTGAGGTAAAAGGAGCGCGCGGTTCAGGAGAGAAGGGCGGAGCTATCCGCCTGACCCGAAGAGAAGACCGCCCGCTGCCCAGCTAGACTAGGAGGGTGGGTGGTCCTAGAACGGGCGGGATTAGTATCGGCGGCCGCCTGTCAGCGCGGGGCGGCGCGGAAGTCCTGCAGCGCTGCTACGGCCACCCAAGAAGAAACCACCGCCCGAAAAAAGCCCTTAGGATACGCCCGCATAAGAATGAAGGAGGGCGGGCGGGGGAACAAGGCCCGCACCGCAGCCGGGACCTGGCATGTGGCGCCTTCAATAAAGGTACCTTGTAAATCCAACGCTGTCTGAGTCTATTTTCCCCCCGTGTCCGCGCCTCGTCCGACTGACAGGCTCTGGTAGGCAGGGGGCAAGGACCATCCGTATAGCTGGCACGCACTTGTGCAAAGCTCCTGGTCCTGCTGCGGAGAGCTATGAGGATACGGGGTGGCAGTACACGCCGTGTACTCATAGGCTCTGTGTGGGAGTACAGTTGTGACTGATCACACTGTATCCCTCCGGAACCTGAAAGGGAACGACGCACACCGAGGTAGATATGGGTCTAATAAAAGACCCGTGTCCACCTCCTACTGACACTAAGCTAAACTGAGGAAATTCCTGCCGGTTGGTGGGGTGTATACTGCGTAGGAGGAGCTAACTTTTTTTGTGCATAGTGTCAGCCTCCTAGTGGCAGCAGCATACACCCATGGTCTCTGTGTCCCCCAATAAGGCGAAAGAGAAATTCCCTTTAACAGACCCGAGTGGGGACTTGATTTTTGTGGATTGAGCAGAAGCTTTTGATAGGAACATTTTTATATAACATTTACGATCACATTTATCCAGAGCTCTACGTTGCACACATGTATCGACGTTGCCATTTAAATCTCCGAATGACATGATTCAGATGAAACCACCGAAGGATCAATTCATTATAATGAGGCAGAAGAGTTACTCTGGACTTAGTCTGTCCTCAGTTCAGTGGTGCACTTTTCAGAGATGCACAAAACTGGCAGACGGTACTTTTATGTAATCTTAAAAAGTTAAATGGGACACCGCCGGATCATAGGCCAAACAGCGTCCATAGTGCCTCAATCTACCTCATCATAGGGAATCTTCTGCCAGGGGTTCTGTTTGAATCACGTATTTAAGAGATTTACACAGAAACACAGATGTAAGCGCTTAACACAAGAGCACAGGCTAAGTCAAGTCTTACTGTAATCTTTGGGAGGCAAAATGAAAAAAAAAAAATGTTACAGTAAGTGAAGAATTGGTTTTATTTTGTATGCCATTCCTCATACGGTACAAGCGATTAGACAACTTTACTCTTCTGGTCAGTGCAATTACAGCGATACCAGATTTATATAGCTTGGCTGCAATAAAAAAAAAAAACAAAAAAAACACACACTTGGCATCGCTATATTTTGAGAGCTTTAATTTTTCTACATTTATACCAACAGAATTGCGAGTGCTTGTTTTTTGGTTTAGTTTTTCTGCACAACATTTTTTGATAGCTTTCTATTCCAATTTTTGGGAAGCAGCAAAATAAAGCTCTTATAGTCACTTTTACACAAAAACGTTTATATGAGAATTTTTATATGGTTTTATAGTGAGAACGAACTTTGTTCACTGGGCTGTATGGTGGATTTTTTTTTGTGTGACAAGATGGCATTCTCAACAATACCATTTTCTTTTACATTTGTCTTAATTGTGCTTCATTTTTACTTTGCACAGCGACATGATGAAACAGTTTTTTCCTACATTTTTTATGTTCACTGAAGGGGTTTAATAACTAGTGTGACAGTTTTATAGTGGTGAGGCAGCAGTGTTAGCACTGCAGTCTTGCAGCGCTGGGGTCCTGGGTTCAAATCCCACCAAGGACAACATCTGCAAGGAGTTTGCATATTCTCCCTGTGTTTGCGTGGGTTTCCCCCGGGTTCCTCACACACGTCAAAGACATACTGATAGTGAATTTATCATCACTGCGCCCAATGGGGCTCACAGTAATGTAAAGCGCTGTGGAATAAGAGAGCTATATAAGCAAAGCATAAATAAATCAATCAAGTCTTTCCAGATGCAGCAATACCAAATGTGTACTTTAATTATACCCATAGATATTTCTACGTAAAAATACTTTATTTAGTCCACCTATGGGAATAACTTATCACCGATCGCTGGTATAATGCATTGTGGTACCTGCTTTACACTGACCGAAGCCTCTTAGGCGTGCCAATGCTGGCCGAGGTAGTATGTCTACAATAGGGCCATTGAAATTACATTGCGGGGGTGCGATCAGACAGGCGAGGGAGCCCCTTCCCTCTCCCAGCCTTTTAAATGTTGCTATCGATTGCAGCATTTAGGGGATTAAATGGCCTGGAGCAGTGTGTACACCACTGCCGAGCCAGGTTTCTGGCATCACGTACCTGAGTGCCAGGTGGAAGTCCTGCAGGCTCACACAACCCCCTGTGCAGTGCACGATCACCATCACATACCTTTAAGTCATCGGTCAGTAGCCCCAATCCAACCATAACAAAAGTACATCAAATGTTGTGAAGGGATTAATAACTAAGCCCAGTGTAAACGTATTAATAGCTTTAACAAAATTTACTAGGCTTTTGCCATCTCATTCCAGCACTTATTGGGCTGCATAATAATAAAAATAAATTTTATTTCTCTAGCGCCAAAATATTCCGCAGTACCATACATTTCAGAGGGGACTTCTAAAGACAATAGACATTACAGCATAACAATAATCACATAGATCATAACAGATACCAAGAGGAATAAGGACCCTGCTCACAAGTTTAGTCTATGAGGGAAAAGGTAGACACGAAAGGTGGGTGGTAACAACTGCCCTGATTGTATGGACCAGCCATAATGTTAAGTGTTTAACAGTACGGACAGATGGCTAATGGATGCATAAAGCATGTGGAAACATGATGCGGGGAACTTGGTTATGGTAAAACTTTTGGCTGTGTCACACAGGGATAGATTAGGTTAATGTGTTGAGGCGGTATGCCAGTCTGAATAAATGCGTTTTCAGGGCACACTTAAAATTGTGGGGATTGGGGACTAATCGTATTGACCTGGGAAGTGCATTACAAAGAATTGGCGCAGCACGTGTAAAGTCTTGGAGACGGGAGTGGGAGGTTCTGATTATTGAGGATGCCAACCTCAGGTCATCAGCAGAACCGAGGGCGCGGGTAGGGTGGTATACTGAAACAAGGGAGGAGATGTAGGGTGGTGCTGAGCCATGGAGAGCTTTGTGGGTGAGGGTAATAAGTTTATACTGAATTCTGGAGTGGATGGGTAGCCAGTGTAATGACTGGCACAAGGTAGAGGCATCGTTGTAACCATTGGTGAGGAATATGATCCTGGCTGCAGCATTCAAGACAGATTGGAGGGATGAGAGTTTGGTAAGAGGGAGACAGATTAGAAGAGTTACAATAGTCGAGACGAGAATGAATAAGCGAAATGGTAAGAGTTTTTGCGGAGTCAAAAGTAAGAAAAGGTTAAATTGTAGAAATGTTTTTGAGGTGCAGATAACAAGAGCAAGCCAGTAATCGGATGTGGGGGGGCAAAGGAAAGCTCAGAGTCAAGTATGACCCCAAGACAGCAGGCATTTTGCTGGGGAGTAATAGTGGAACCACACACAGAAATGGCAATGTCGGGTATAGGTACCTTAGTAGCGGGAGGAAACACAAGAAGTTCAGTCTTTGACAGGTTCAGTTTCAGATATAGTGAGGACATGTTAGACACAGCGTTTAGAAAATCGCTGGTGTTTTCTAGAAAGGCTGGCGTGATGTCAGGAGAAGCATATAATTTGGTGTCATCAGCATAGAGATTGTACTGGAAACCAAATCTACTGATTGTTTGAAAAAATAGGGGCACTGTACAAAGAAGAGGAGGGGTCTAGGACTGATCCTTGAGGAACCCCAACAGTAAGGGGAAGATGAGAGGAGGAGGAACCAGCAAAAGATACAGTAAAGGCGCAGACAGATAGGAGGAGAACCAGGAGAGAACGGTGTCCTTGAAGCCAATGGAACGGAGCATAGTGAAGAGGAGCTGATGATCCACAGTGTCGAATGCTGCAGAGAGATCCAAGAGAATTAGCATGGAGTAATGACCATTTGATTTAGCTGTTAGTAGATCATTAGAGACTTTAGTGAGGGCAGCTTCAGTAGAGTGTAAAGAGCAGAAACCGGATTGGAGAGGGTCGAGAAGAGAGTTATCAAGAGATAGCAGATAAGACGGGAGTGGACCAGGCGTTCCAGGAGTTTAGAGATGAAGGAAAGATTAGAGACAGGTCTATAGCTAGCGGCACAGTTTTGGTCAAGGGATGGTTTAAGTAGTGGTTGCATAATGGCATGCTTAAATGAGGAGGGAAAGATACCAGAAGAGAGGTTAAATATTTTAGTTAGGTGAGGGGTGACAGCAGGGGAAAGGGACTGGAGGAGATGTGACGGAAATGGGTCACTGATGCAAGTGGTTGGGCGAGAAGATACAAGGAGCCTGCTTACTTCTTCTGTGACTGGTTCAAAATCAGAGAGTGAGCTAGATGCAGTGAGGGAGGGAGGACAGTGCATGGTATGAGGTGATTGGTAGATAATTTCCTGTCGGATCTGGTCAATTTTTTCTTTGAAGTAATTGGCCAGATCGTCAGCTCGAAGCTCCGTGGTTGGGGCCTGTACTCTTGGGTTGAGTAGAGAATGAAAAGTGTCAAAGAGAGGTTTAGGGTTATTGGACAGTGAGGTGATGAGGGTGTTGAAATAGGTTTGTTTTGAGAGGTGAAGGGCAGTGTTGTATGTTCTAAGCATAAACTTATAATGGATGAAATCTTTGTGTAGATTGGATTTTCTCCACAGACGTTTGGCGCACCTGGAGCACCGCTGCAGGAAACGTGTTTGCAGGGTGTGCCGGGGTTGTCGTCATCTGGGTTGTGGTGTTCTTTTTATAGGAGGTGCACATTCATCCAGGGCACTTTGAAGTGTTTCACTGTAATGCTTCAATTCAGAATCAGGACATGAGGGAGGAGATAGGGGCCAATGAAGACTGCAAGTTCTTCATAAGTTTCTGGGTGTTAATGGCCTGTATGTTTCTATAAGTCTGGACAGTGGGGGTGACCTGAGCGGCCTGGCAGTATTTGATAGAGAATGAAAGAAGGCTGTGGTCAGAGAGCGGGAGAGGGGAGTTTGCAAAATCATCCACTGCACAAAGCCGAGAGAACAACAAGTCGAGGGAGTTTCCGTCTTCATGCGTTGGAGAATTAGTAAGCTGCGAAAGGCCAAACGAGGAGGTTAGAGATAAAAGGTGAGTAGCAGATGGGGAGAGGGGAAGAGCAATGGGGATGCGGAAATCGCCCATGATGAGGGTAGGGATGTCACAGGAAGAGAGAATGTGGAAGCCAAGTGGCAAAATGATCCAGGAACAGATCGGAGTGGCCGGGAGGACGATAAACCACCGCCACTCGCATGGAGAAGGGGTGTAGAGTCTGACGGCATGGACCTCAAAAGAAGGGAAGACAAGTGAGGGTAGTTGAGGGATAACCTGAAAGGTACATTTTGGTGATAGGAGCAGACCAACGCCTGCACCTGCTCTATCGTCTGATCTTGGAGTATGAGAGAAGTTAGTCCACCATATGAAAGAGCAGCAGCAGCGGTAGTGTGACTGCTGGATCCAGGTAAGAGCCAGAAGGTTAAGAGAATTAGAAAGGAAAAAGTCATGAATGAACGAGAGTGTTACACACTGAGCGAGAATTCCAAAGGGCACAATTAAGAGAAATGGCATGCAGGGAATATTAAGATTAGAGGGGTTTCTGAGTGTAGCAGTTGGGGGGGGGTTAGCTTTCTATAACATGGGGGACCAGGGTTGGGAGCAATGTCTCCTGCGACTAGAAGGAGGATAGAAAGAGTGAGCAGATGGTTAAGTGATTTGTGAGCGTCTCTGATGTTGAATGGATCTGTGCAATTTAGCAATGTGAAAAGAGCGTGAGTGCTATACATAGGAGAGGAAAGGAGTGAGGGGCCAATATGGATGGAGTGTAGAGAGTTAATGCCAGGGCAGTGGATGTGTGTGAATGCAGCGGCCAGGATATAAATTACACAAATGCATATGGTATATATTTGTTGTCCTCCAAATGTACAGGGAGTAGCTGTATATAAATGTCTTGCCCGTCTCCTGCCCTGTCTATCTGCCATGTTATAACTGGCTCATACTTTGATTAAATGTGCATAAATGCCCCCTGCATAAATGCCTTCCCCAAGCTATGTCTGAATATATAGGAGGCTAAGGCTTAGATTTTTTTTTGCTCTCTCTTCTCGTTAATCAAACTAAATTGAGACAGCAGGACCCAATAAATGTTGTTGTCAGATAAACACATGTCCAGCACTACATGGATCCTAAAGCACTTTGAAAAGTTTCTTGACCTCAACATAAGGGGACAAGCAGAGTAAGTTGAAATAACTATATACCAGATATAAGCTTGCATAGTTGAAAACACATATATAGCATTCAGGATTAACTGCTTGCTGACACTGAATGGAGTGGAGACACAGGAGTTGATTCAGAGCAGAGATTGAAAGAGCTGGTTACCAGATATAAGCTTCCTATTACTTTTGATAAAATAGTAAGATTAGCACTGAGGACAAGTAAACCGGATCCTCGATATTCGTGAGCTCTTGCTATTCCCACCCATTCCACCATTGATTGCTTAGTGTACACAGACAAAGTTGCCAAAGCTATCAATTGCATTGGGAGGGATATGTGCAGCTCATTGAGAGAGCTGGTAGCTCTGCAATAAATCAAACTGATCAAGATTACAGCGCACAACATGCCAGAAGGATCAACCCTCCAAAGGCCTCTTTCACACAGCAGTTTTTTGCCATCAGTAACAATCCGTCGTTTTGTGAAAAAAACGGATCCAACAACTGATGGTGCTGGATCCTTTTTTTCGAATTTGTCGCTGTCCCGACAAAAGCTGGACTCCAGCGACGGATTCAGTCTTTTAAAACTGAGCATGCCCAGAATAATTTCTCTTCCTTTATTTTAACCCCTGCAGCTGTTTTTTTTCCCCATTCTGACACAAAAAAAAGTCTCTCTCCAGTTGCTTCGACAGATCCGGTGCATCAGTTTTTTTTTACAATCTGCACAGGATCCGTTTTAACACTGACGGATTGTGACAGATTCTAAAAAACTGATGTGTGAAGGCCTAGGCCATGTATATGGAAATGCAGGTAATAGAAAGTTGAATAAAATCATACCTTTACCTGCAATCTGGTGACTCGTTGCAGAGAAATACATGTTTGTACACAGGTAACCACTCTGGGCTCTGTTAGAATTGTTTTTCCCTGTTGTAGGTCTATCGTAACTGCTGCACCAAGTAAGCTAAGTGATACAGGCTCGCTGTGAAGGTTTGCTAGTTTGAGCAGGAAACACCAGTAATGTATGCGTTATGCATACTCCTGAGTAGAAGCTGCCTATTGGGTGCGACCTTGCCCAAGTGTATGGCTGCAGACTTCATTTTAGACCAGACAGCTCCTTTAACCTCTTTCTGACCGCTGACGGGATAGTACGTCAGCAGTCAGACTCCCCTGCTTTGAGGTAGGCTCCGGCGGTGAGCCCACCTCAAAGACACGACATGTCAGCTGTTATAAACAGCTGACATGTGCCCGCAATAGATGCGAGCGGAATTGCGATCCACTCGCACCTATTTAGTTAAATCGCGCTGTCAAACACTGACAGCAGGCATTTAACTACTGCTTCCGGGCCGGAAGTGAGTGCATCGCCGACCCCATCATGTGATCGGCGACGCATAGCCTCGACAACCAGAGGTTTCAGAGACCTATATGGTTGGTGCAGGCACATTGCTGTGGGCGCCGCCCGGTGGTTGGCACTCATAATGCAGCAAATCTGCTGCATATGGGCGATCTGCTCATATGTAGCAGAGCCAATCATGTGTGGCATGCTTCTAGCCTCCTATGGAGGCTATTAAAGAGAAACTGTCACCTATTTTATGGCATATAAGATGCGGCCACCGCCATCAGGGGCTTATCTACAGCGCCTCCCATCTTCTAGCAATGACGTCCTGTTTGCTTACCCTCGCGGCTCCGGCGTACTGCTCTGCCCTGTTGAGGGCAGAGCAGAGTACTGCATTGCGCAGGCGCTGGGAAAAGTCAGAGAGGCCCCGCACCTGCTCACTGCAGTACTCTGCCCTCAACGGGGCAGAGTAGTACGCCTGCGCCGCGACATGAAGCAAGGAAGAGGACGTCATCTCTAGAAGATGGGAGGCGCTGGACCGGACCGCCCCCCAGTGAGTAAAATTTAACTCGTTTTTCTTATCTTTCAGGTTACATCGGGGGCTTACCTACAGCATTACAGAATGCCCTGATGGCGGTGGCCGCATCTTATATGCCAAAAATTGGGTGACAGATTCCCTTTAAAGCATACCAAAAGAGAAAAAAAAAAAAAAAAAAAAGTGTTTAAAAACTACATTAAGATGCAATAACAGGTGATCAAAAGAACGTATTTGCACAAAAGTGGCATCATTAAAAACGTCACCTCTGCTCGCAAAACATAAGCCCTCACCCAACCCCAGATCACGAAAAATGGAGATGAAAAATGCGTGTTTTTTTTAAGCAAACTTTGGAATTTTTTTTCACCATTTAGATAAAACAGACATGTTTGGCTTCTATGAACTCGTAATGACTAGAGAATCATAATGGCAGGACAGTTTTAGTATTTAGTGAACCTAGCAAAAAAGCCAAGCAAAAAAAACAAGTGTGGGATTGCACTTTTTTGCAATGTCACCGAACTTGAAATTTTTTTTCCTGTTTGAGAGTACACGACATGCTAAAACCAATGATGTTGTTCAAAAGTACATCTTGCCCCCACAAAAAAAGCCCTCACATGGCCATATTTACGGGAAAAAAAAAAAAAGTTATGGCTCTGGAAAAAAAAAAGCTCCGGGTATGAAGGGGTTAATGGGAGTGCTGAAGAGCAGCTGAACACTGCTCGGCTACCTCCGGCGGTCCCAGAGAGAATGAATGGAGCCGAGGCGCACATGATTGATCACCACTTCATTTACACTTGGCGCTCCAGAGCCTCAGATGCATGATTAGTGAGGGGATTCTTGTGATCGGACCTCCAGAAATCAGGAAGTTATCCTCCAACAGAAACACTCCCGATTACAAAGAAATTTACGGAAGTAAAAAATTCACCACAAATACCCATATATCCCAGGCTCGGGAACCTCCTTTACCCCTCCTCTAAAGGTAGGACGATTAGTGTTAATTTTATTCACATATAGCGCCACCAATTCAGGAAAGCGTTAGACATTGTGAGCCCCAATAGGGACAGTGCTGATAATCTAAATTTCCCATCCTTATGTCTTTGGAATGTGGGAGGAAAACAGAGAACCAGGAGGAAAACTACGTACAGATTTGGTCCTTGGTGGGATTTGAACCCAGGACCTCAGCGCTGCAAGACTGAGCACTGAACCTCTAATGCAGTGTTGCACAGATCTTGCCACAGTGAACTGAAGATCGTTGGACTCTTGGGTGTAGGAAGAGTAGCAAGTTCTGAGAATTTTTTAGGGCAACTGCTGCTGTTCTTTTACACCATAGTTTAATAAGGGATCACTGAGCAATCACATTTTTACCATAAATTTATTTTGCCCTATATTTCTTTTAACAGGCTGTAATAGGTGAAAATAACTGCTAAATTTGTTAAGCAATAACGTCCAAATGCAGCAACACACCACAGTTTGGGGAGAGGAAACAAAAAACGCCATTTGATTTTTAGAGCAATCATGTTTCCAGATGCGATTTGCCGACCTCTTAAAGGGAATCTGTCACCCCTTTTTTGAGGTATCATATAATATCATTCAATTGTGTGTCACATAAGGATTCTCTTAGTACTTTTGCTTCCCCCTGACCCCGCACCTTTCATGCATAAATACCTTTTTTATATCGGTTCAGATGTATGTAAACTGCTGCTGTCCGGTCCGCTGGGCGGGGCTTATTCAACTCCTCCCTGTCTTGCTCTATGCATTTCTTCTTGTGTAGAGCAAGACAGAGAGGGGGGGGCGGCAGTTGAATAAGCCCCGCCCAGCGGACCGGACAGCGGCAGTTTACATACATCTTAACCGATATAAAAAAGGTATTTATGCACGAAAGGTGCGGGGTCAGGGGGAAGGAAGCAGAAGTACTAAGAGAATCCTTATGTGACACACAATTGAATTATATCATTATATGATATCTCAAAAAAAGGGGTGACAGATTCCCTTTAAGGCACCAGAAAATTATATACCCCCTTAAGTGATCCCATTTTGGACTTATCTACAAATGTATTGACTATTACGACTCCAGAGGTGTTTTCTGAAATGAGCCCAATTTAAATTGGCCCGCTTGTACTTCTGGAGACATGCACCTGTAAATTGTTAAGCAGGCTCTCTCTGCTACAGTAATGCCATAAATAGATGCCAACTGTGGTTTAAGCAGTGGGGTTCAAAATTGTAGGGGGCATTTTAAATTGGGAGGGCAGACTTTTTTTGGGTGTGGAAGGTGGGGGTTTAAGGGTGTGACTTTTTTTTTTTTAAATGCCTTGTGCTACCACTGGAAACTGCCTACATCTCCCATGACATACCAGAGTGGTGGACATTTGAAGTTTATCGGTGCTGTACGTTAAAGCTCTTGCATTTTTGTCAGGCACAGAACCAGTGTCCACACGATCTGGTACATTTAATGTCGAGAAAGTAAATTGGAAGAGGGAGTGAACATTAATGTTCATGTCAATATGTCTTAGTCTACTACTTACATGACTGGGTCAAACATGTTCCGTATCTTTAAACAAGGAGTAAGGCTGTTTGGAGGGGAATTTCTTTTATCCAAATGGAAAGCTGTAATAGAAGAAACCATACGTTTATTCACAACTTTCTGCAACTGAAAAATTACATGTTATATTTTGTTACACAAAAATAACCTTGCAAAGCAGAATGATTTTTTTCTTTCTAATTTAGACATACATTGTGTCTTCTAGTTGTGAGGATAGAAACAGCTTATGTAAAGAAGTCAGCTGGCCAAAAAGGTAAATTGCAAAATAAGGAGTTCATTATTTGCATAATAATTCTATTGTTTCTCTCAAGAACAGCCAGACATCTGTGTTAAGAACTATAAATTCAAACACACCCACCCTGGCCTTGCCACACTTTAGATGGGATGACTGACTGTTTTTCACATGTAGACGGCTGAGTCCATTTCCATACAAGGTAGTCTGAGCCTCCAATTTGCTGTGTTTCAGTACGTAAACGAGATTCATTGGAAGCTAGGAATTCTACTGCTCTTTTCCAAACCTTCTTCATTTTTTTCCTGTGCAATAGAAAAGTAGAAGGGATTGTGACTTTTGAAAGTATTATATGTGGTACAAGCAGACAAAACTAAGAGCTACAAAGCCATACAAAGGGTTGTAGTGCAGCGTTTTCACAGGCAAATTTTTTTAATGCAGCTTTGAGACGGTTCCACTGCTGGCATCTTTTATTGTATACTGTGAAATATAAAGTCTGAAGAATGAACATATCACTTAACTGCTTCAGGTTTGGAAACCCTGAAACTGTTAAGAAGTAGTGACAAAACATACACAGAAATGCCTTTGAATTTCCTGCACTTCACATTAATTTTACATATTGCTTTTGCAGGCAGATTTGGTCATGTCAACAAGTATGATAGATCCCCATCCTTTAACCCCATCACGGTCTCTGATGTACATGTCAAAAGTTGTCTGCCTTATAAAATAATCTATTGAACTATTTTCTTCCTCAGCTTCCGATGTAATGCACAGGGCTTTACTCAGGTATCCGGCATCCAGGAAGAGTATCTTACATGTGAAGACTTCTGGGTCATAGACAGCAGGGAAAAATACCGGCGCATGCGCAGTACTGATTACCGTATATGCTTTGCAGACAGCTGGGCAAAGCATACTGCGCAAGCAGTCTTTTCAATGCGCAGGCGCGAATACACAACGGCATCAGTGATATTCACAGATGAAATTACGGCCAGCAAGCCAAGGGGGGGGGGAGAATAAGCCACGCCGATCAGACCGGACTGCGGCGATTTACATACATCGCAAGAGTGATAAAGTTTTTTATGCATCAAAGGTGCGGGGGATCAAAAGTACTACTAGAATCCTTATGTAACACAATTGAATGATTATCTTTACATGATGTGTTGGGTGACAAATTCCCTTTAACTTGTTAAATGCAGCTGCCAATCTCTGACAGCAACATTTAACCCCTAATTATCACAAATACATCTTTTTACTGACCCGTAATATAAGAGACTAGCCATCCACATCTACCATCAGGTGACAATCCAGCAGCTGTCGGCTTCACTCTATAGCTGACAACTTGCTGCATCACCCATGATCAGTGTTGGTACCGACTATAGTCGTTTAACATCTTAAATGCTGTGGTCAATAATGACTAGAGCATCTAGATAGTTAACAGTGTGGGGGCTCCCTCTTTAAATCCCATCAGCACCCTGAGATCTTGATTGTGTGGTCCTGATGTTTGCCATGGCAATTGATAGCCAAACAGTCAAAGTCTTCCGGCTATACGGGCCTGTCCAGAAGTTAAACATTTGAATGTTAAAAAACACATTTCTACATTGCAGTTATGCCACTTTGCATTAACTCCTGAAAAGCATTTAAATGGTCAAACTACCTGAAAAATTTTGAATACTTGAGTGGTATAATTATATCACTTTTGGGGGTTTCAAATATATTGGACCACCAAAGTCACATCAAAATTTAATAAGTCCCTAAAAAAAAAAATAAAGTTTGGTAAATTTCATTGAGAAAATGAAAAATTGCTGCTACTTTTTTAAACCTTTAAAATGCAATCAAAATAAAAACTTTACAAATGGTGCTGATGGAAAAATCATTTATTTCTCTTTTTTATGGTATGACTACCAGGATTAAAATGGTATGACTACCTGGATTAAAGGAATCTGTCAATGTTTGAAAATGGCAAATTTTTGAAATTTTTGTAACATTTTTATAAATAACCAAAAATATCCACACAAATTAACCATTATCGTGAAGTACAATGTCATGAAAAAACAGTCAAAATCAATGGAATACGTTGAATTGATCCAGAGTTCCCACCACAAAGTGACACTGGTCAAATTTAAAAAAAAATGTGGCCCAGTCACTAAGGGGTTAATACAGGCAGTGAGCAGATCAGTCCATTCGACAACTGCTTACATATAACTTCCTTCAACTCCAAGCCTGTTTTCACCTTCTTAATTTTAGAATTCTGACCACTGTCATTTAACTCTGGAACGCTTCAACGGATCCCACCAAGTCTGAGACTGTTTTCGTTTGACATTAGCAGGATATTAGAGGCCACCGTCACGGTGTGACCCTGCGGCCATCTTTCAGCCCGGGTTCACCATGCAGATCATTGGCACAATGAGATCGCAATAACTTTGTGCTGATGAGAGAATCCTCCCTCTGTGAAACCCAGCAAAGTCACTGACACTATAGCTAGTGGCATCAGAGGGGTTAAACGTTCGAGTTCGGTGCTAGCACAGATCGTGCACATTGCAGTAGGGTGTCCGCTCTCATATAGAGCCAACACCTGCATTTGATTGCAGTGGCGTTTAGCACGAGCCCTCGTGATCATCATGCAGTATATATACACGGCGACTTGCGGTAACGCAGCTCTCCATACAAATTGCACATGTTGGGTAAAGGTTAAAGGGAACCTGACAGCTGATGAATGCTACATGATCCATGGGCAGCATGTATCAGATGTTAGCTGTATGATTTCAGCCAGGTATGCTACACTCTGAAGTTCAAATAAAAACATTTAAAAGCCATCAGGGACAGAGCCACGCTAGTTGGAAAGACTAGTCTCTGGCAGAGCTCTAGGTCATGTATAACAAGGAGAGACCTGTCACTCAGGGGAACAAGTACAAGCCACTCTGGACATGCCTGACAGTCTCCTGTGCTGCTCGGTCCCCGAAGGCAGTTTCAGAGTCAAACATACCTAGATGAAGTCATGCAGCCAGTGTCTGCTACAGGCAGCATGCATCAGACGTCAGGTTCCAGTTAATACTCTCTCACTTGAGGCAATTTTCATTTGTGATCTTTTTTCCCCCCTCCAAAAGCTGCAACTTTTTCCATCGACAGCCTTTTTTTGCAGGATGAAATGTAGTTTTGAATAAGGAATGACATTTATCTTACTATACTGTTTTTACTGAGGGACAAGGTGCAGAGGAGGAGAGCGGAAAGAAAAAAACTCGCTACATGATTCTGCACGTTACAGTAACAAACTTATATTTTACTGTTAAAAAATTTGGAAGCTTTTATTAAATAACCTCTGACAATGATTACAGATTTTTGTTCCAACACTGGCAATAGGTGCTCTAAGTGTAAAAAAAAAAAAAACAAAACAAAAAAAAAAAAAAAACACACGTTCTGGCCTTTAAATTCATTTTTTCATTTTCATCAAGCTCAAGTCGGTATTCGTTTTCATTGGGGGGTGTACTTAACCCTATATGATGTTGCCCAATCATAAGTAGGCATCAATACTCAATAGGAAAGAACAAGAGCCCTCCATAGCTTCAATACCTATTCCCCTGGGTCCTATATATGCATGACTTAATTATGTATGATTTAATGTCTAAATTTCACTAGGATCGATTTAGGTCCTCATGGATTTTTTCATATGGTGCTATATTGATGTTTTCACAGACCTCTCTATTTGTGCAAATTATGCCCATATTATTCGCAGCCATCTCCCATCACGTGTTGTCAGCCTGTGTATCGGCGTCCTCATGTGCTGGTGCTGCTGACCAGTATGCACGCACGCTTGACTCAGTGGGGCCTGGCAGCTCTTGGCGTCCTTCAGCAGTGGCAGTAACCATGTCGCTCAGCACCTGTACCGCCCTGTCTGACGCAGACCCAGGCTGCCCGGCGACGCCTGCGTCATATCCGGGCCGCGGCTCCACCACATCCGGTCCGGCAGGTATGAAACCCCCGCAGTTTTAGACACCACCATGCCCCTGACAAAGTACTAGTTCCGAAACGTGCGTCGGGTGGACGCGCTGACCCCGTCACCCCTGTATAGGACCCTCATTGCAGGTACTATTAGTGCCCTTTTTTCTGGCTTATGATATATTATCACTTATTAGGTGCCGATCATGGCAGCATTTTTTGAGATACTATGGCCAATCAATATGGGTGCTATACTTCATGACTATTACCATTGTATGTTCTTGTCAGTTTCTGACTATTGACATGGGGATATTTTTTTTTCTTATTAGTATGGGGGTCAGACATTCTAGTGATGCTATATATATATATATATATATATATATATATATATATATATATATATATATATATATATATATATATATATATATATTTTAATACAAATTGACTTTGTCGTATCTGTGGTCCTCTTAGACCACCTCCCCCCTCAGTCTGCTCAATAGGAAAGAACAAGAGCCTACCAAAGCTTCAAATAAGTTTTAAGGCACCGTCTCACTAAGCAATCTCGGTAGCGAGATTGCTGCTGAGTCACAACTTTTGTGACGTAACAGCGATCTCACCAGCGAGATCGCTGTGTGACAGCGATCAGCGAGTGGCCCCCCTGCCGGTATCACTGATCGCTGGAAGAAACCTCTGGACATTTCTTTGGTCGCTGGTCTCCCGCTGGCCAGCACGCATCGCTGTGTGTGACAGCGGGAGACCAGCGATCAGGTGTAAAAAAATAATAAAAAAAAAATAAAAATAAAAAATATAGTTCTACTCACCATCCGACGTCCCGTTCAGCCATCCCGCCTCTCTCCACGCTCCGGTCCCAGTGATCCTTTGCATGAATGACCGCGAGACTTTGTTATCCCGCGAGACCGTGACATCTCGCAGTCATTCGTGCAAAGGATCACTGGGACCTGAGCGTGGAGAGAGGCAGGATGGCTAAACGGGACGTCGGAAGGTGAGATTATATTTTTTATTTTGATACTATTTTCTACAGCGATAGCCAGCGATGCCGGGCGCTCGGCATCGCTGTGCTGATCGCTGGTGAAGCTGTCTGTGTGACAGCTCACCAGCGATCACATAGCGACTTACCAGCGATCCTGACACCTTCATATCGGTGTCGGGATCGCTGGTGAGTCGCTTAGTGTGACGGGGCCTTTAGTGTGAAAGACTCCGACAACTTTGGTCTCCTGGTCTAACAAGGCCTGCAAGTCAGTGGGGACTGCAGCAGAGTTTGGCAGCATCACGTTACAAACCCCTTATCAGCCCTCTTCTTATGCCAACATGATTGCCTGCTGTACTGCGTGTGTTCCCCACGTGGCTGTTTGCCATTACAACTCACTGAAAAGTCTTCTGCAATGTGGACACATAGCCTTAGAAATGCTGTAGAATTGTCCGCATGCAGGTAAAACGAATTTGCATGCGTTTTGCAAGCGTTTTTAGCTCGCAGAATGTTAGCACTTTTCCAAGCGATTTGAATCATCGCTTGGAAAAGTGATTGACAGGTTGGTCACACTTGTTAAGCATAGTGTTTGACAAGTGGCACCAACTTTTTACTATTGATGCTGCCTATGCCCTATTATATCACTATTTTTTTATTTTAATTATTTTTTACAGGAATATGATACCAGGGCATGGAGGAAAATCTCCTCTTCTCCACACCCTGGGTACCATCCGCACATGAAGCACTCACTTTACGCATTGGCAAGTATAGCCACATGCATAAAGTGAGCGTTTCAATGCAATCCTATGGCGGCGGAATCGCCGCGATTCCGCAAAATTAATGGACATGCTGCAGATTTTTCCGCTATGAGATTCCGCAGCAGAAAAATGCGCAGCATTGGCACAGCGGAATCCCATAGGATTGCATGGGACTGCGGTTTGTTAGCTTTTTAAGCATTTCCGCAGCGGCAAAGATGTGGCGGAAAAGCCACAACCATGGGCACACAACCTAACCTTTAGCGGGGACATGTTCTTTCCCTTAAGTGTTGCCTGCTTATGACCGGTCAGCACGCCCCCAGTGAATGATTGGATAACCGCGACCTGAACTTGATGAACACTCATTAGGGGCAAAAAATTTGCCAATAGCTCAAGTAAAGAAACAAAACAATTTTTTTTTGCTTTTTACCCCTATGAACCAGATCTCTACTTTGATGGTCTGTGCAACTACAATAATTAGGTTTCAAGCATGTTCACCTTTGCTCCATACGTTAATAAGTCAGGAACAGTTTGGGCAGTTATTGATGCCAGTCATATTTGTACAATTGACATCACATGTGTGCCTGCTTGATTTCATAATTTCATCACAAGCTCAAAACCAGTAACATACCTGTCACATGGAGGTATCAAAGAATCTCTCACATGGGGGATTGGTGTATACGGCTCTAGCTCTTTGTTTTCTTGGCAAGCTTCATCGTGACTTTTTAAAACATCTGAAAGGAACAGTGACCAGTTATTTGTAACATATCTAGCTTTATAAATGTAATACAAAAAGGTATATGGCACATACAGTGGGGAAAAATTAATTGATACATAGCCGACTTTGCAAGTTTTCCCACCTACAAAAGAATGGGGAGATCTGATTTTTATCATATGTACACTTCAGGTATGAGAATCTTTAAAAAAAAAAAACTAAATAAAAAGATCACAATGTATGATTTTTACATAATTAAAATTGCACTTTTTTGCATCCCCTACCAACCAGCAAGAACTCTGGCTCTCACAGACCTGTTAGATTTTCTTTAAGCCCTCCTACTCTACACTCATTACCTGTATTAAATTGCACAGCACCTCTTTGAACTTCTTAACTCTATAAAAGACCTGTCCACACTCACCATAATCTCTCCACCATGGCAAAGACTAAAGAGCTGTCTAACATTGTAGACCTGCATAAGGCTGGGATATAAATACTTATTTTCCCCACTGTACATTAGTAATTATTAAACACAATCAAAATGGAAGCAGGCATTACAGAAATAAAGTGGCAATAAACAACTCAATATATTTGTATCAAATGTGAAACTCCTAACTGTTCATGCGTCCAAGACATTCATTTTATAACACTGGCTTGGTGTAATTTATTTAATTTTTAATACTACTATGAGGGAAAACCCAAATACCTCCTTCAAGTCCACAGGTGAGAAATATCAGCCGTGTTCACATGTCAAACTATAAAATAATCATTGCAGCATTGAAAGGGATAATATATAGGGATTTTTGTGTACTCACCGTAAAATCCTTTTCTCCGAGCCATTCATTGGGGGACACAGACAGTGGGTGTTATGCTGCTGCCACTAGGACGACACTAAGCAAACCAGAAAAAACTCCTCCCCTGCAGTATACACCCCGTCGCTGGATGAGATCTCTCCAGTTCAGTGAAAAAAGCAGTAGGAGCATAAACAGTCAACAATAACGAACTGTGTCAAAACCTAAGAATGCTACAAATGAGCCAGTAGGCTAAACAGGGCGGGTGCTGTGTCCCCCCAATGAATCGCTCGGAGAAAGGATTTTACGGTGAGTACACAAAAATCCCTATTTCTCCTACGCCTCATTGGGGGACACAGACAGTGGGACATCCTAAAGCAGTCCCTGGGTGGGGTGCATACATCTACTAATACCCCATTGTACCTCTTTAGTTAAGACTGAGGTACTGCCGATTGCAGGATGTGTCTGCCGAGAGCTGCATCTGCAGAAGCCTGAGAATTAATTTGGTAATGTTTTGAAAAGGTATGCAGACTGGACCAAGTCGCAGCCTTGCAGACCTGTTCTGCCGAGGCCTGGTGCCGAATGGCCCAAGAAGCAACCACTGACCGGGTAGAGTGCGCCTTAATCCCCGCTGGGACAGGCGCATTCCTGAATCGCTGAGCAAATCCACCTGGCTAGCGTTGCTTTGGACACGGCTAGGCCCTTCCTATGCCCCTCAGGAAGTATGAATAGGGCATCTGACTTGCGGAAGGAAGCCGTCCGCGAGATGTACCGTCTCAGCGCCCTAACCACATCCAGGGTGTGGAGGGCCTTCTCAATGCGATGGACTGGTGCCGGACAAAAGGAAGGCAAAACAATTTCCTCGTTGAGAAGGAAAGAGGAAACGACCTTGGGCTGGAAGGACGGGGACGTCCCGAGAACTACCTTGTTTTGTCCTGATGAAAATTCTGGAATGGAGAAAGGCAGGACAGAGCTGCCAATTCCGAAACTCGTCTGATTGACGTAATTGCTACTAGGAAGACCACTTTCCAAGAGAGGATGGTCAATGACACGTCCTCCAGCGGTTCAAAAGGATCCTCTTGTAAGGCCCAGAGAACCAGGTTAAGGTCCCATGGTTCTAATGGCCTTCTATAAAGGAGGCGTCACATGGGAGACTCCTTGAATAAACGTCTTGACCTGAGGTTTGGTGGCAATTCTTTGTTGGAAAAGCACTGACAAGGCCGAAATTTGGCCCTTGAGCGAGCTAAGCGCGAGGCCTGATTTTAATCCGGATTGAAGAAACTCCAATATGCCCGGAATGGAGAACACCAGAGGGGAACGACCATGATCCTTGCACCATGAAAAGATTTTCCAGGTGCGGTGATAGATACATCTGGATACGGGCTTCCTAGCACTAATCATGGTGGAAATGACGTCGAGAGAGAATCCAGCCTGTGCTAAAATCCAGGATTCAACGGCCATGCCGTCAAAGACAGGGCCCCGAAGTTCTGGTGGTAAATCGGGCCCTGAGAAAGCAGATCAGAGCGATCTGGAAGTCGCCAGGGGACGTTGGCGACTAGCTGTATTAGTTCCGCATACCATGCTCGGCGCGGCCAATCTGGCGCGACTAGGATCACTGGTACCCCCTCCGCTCTGATCTTGATGACCCTCGGAAGCAAGGGAAGAGGGGGGGAAAAAAAAAAAAAAAAAAATGTACGGGAGCCAGAACCGGTACCATGGCAGAACTAGGGCGTCTGCTCCGATGGCGCATAGATCGCGCAATCGGGCAATGAACAGAGACACCTTGTTGTTTAGCCTGGAGGCCATGAGGTCCACATCCGGAGTCCCCCAACGAAGACAGATCTGGTGAAAGACTTCCGGATGAAGAGACCACTCTCCTGAGGCAATGCCTTGGCGACTGAAAATCTGCCACACAATTTTCTACGCCGGGGATGTGAATTGCTGAGATGGGTGAATGGTTGGTCTCGGCCCAATGGAGGATGTGACTCACTTCGTGCATGGCCATCCTGCTCCGCGTACCTCCCTGGCGGTTGATATACGCTACAGCCGTGGCATTGTCTGATTGGATCCTGATGGGGTGACCTGCGAGGAGATGGTGGAAACTCCGTAGAGCAAATCTGATCGCTTGTATCTCCAAAATGTTGATGGGGAGACGCGATTCTCGGGTTGACCAACGACCCTGTGCCGTGTGGTGACGTAAGACCGCACCCCAGCCGAGAAGACTTGCGTTAGTGGTTACTACCAACCATCTTACTGGGAGAAAAGACCTCCCTTGATTCAGGGAGGACCTCAGAGTCCACCACTTGAGAGCTTGCCTGACCCACAGGGACAGAAGGATCCGACGGTCCAGGGAGAACGGGTTCTTGTCCCAAGCTGACAGCAACGCGTGTTGTTAGGGACAAAGATGGATCTGTGCAAACGGAACTGCTTCCATGGCAGCCACCATTTTCCTGAGAACTCTCATGCTGAAACGAATGGAGTGAGAAGCTGGACGGGAAAGAGTCCACATTGCCTGTTGTAAGGCTTGCGTCTCTTCCGGAGGGAGAATGACCAACCCGCGGGAAGTGTCCAAGATCATTCCTAAAAAGCAAATTTGCTGAGCCGCTTTCGGGGAAGACTCCACAGATTCTTTCCAGGCTGAAAGGGACGGACCCTTGATGAGCAGGTCATCCAGATACGGTAAACACTACTACTCCCCGAGAGTGGAGAATGGCCATGACAGCCGCCATGACCTTGGTAAAGACCCTGGGGGCAGCGACGAGTCCGAAGGGCAAGGCCACAAACTGGAAGTGTTCCTCGTGAATTGCAAAACGCAGGAAGTACTGGTGAGATGGGCAGATCGGAATGTGAAGATAAGCGTCCTTGATGTCGATGGATGCTAGGAACTCTCCTTTTTCCATGGAAGAGACCACTGACCAGAGGGATTCCATTCGGAATCGCCGAACCGTGACAAACTGATTTAACAGTTTGAGATCCAGAATGGGTCGCATCGTGCAATCTTTCTTTGGAACCACAAAAAGGTTTGAATATAATCCTCTGAACCTCTCGTGATGAGGGACCTGAATGATGACTCCGTCCCTTAAGAGGGCCTGAACAGCCCGAAGGAAGGCTCTTGTCTTTCCCTTGGGTGGAGAGGAAAGGAAAAATCGAGTTGGAGGGGGAGCGGATAACTATCTTGTATCCGGAGGACACCAGCTCCCTGACCCACCTGTCGTTGACGACCGCGAGCCAGGTGTGGCTGAAGGAAAGTAGGCTGCCGCCTACTTTGTCGGCATCCGCCGGATACCGCAACAAGTCATTGGGTAGATCTATGAGACCTGGCTACCTTGGAACCAGAAGCCCTAGGTCTGGGTTTCCAAGGGCGGTTAGGTCTGTACGAGACCTGGGAGCCTCTGTCTCCGCACGGAGACGGACCTGATCCGGAAGAGAAGGTAGAGGATGACCAACCGGAGTTGTTGCGAAAGGAACGAAAGTGCATCGACTGTTGGTTGCGAAACGGTCGAGCAGCTTTTTGTTGAGGGAGGAATTTACTTTTCCCCCCAGTAGCATCAGAAATGAGCTGACCTAGTTTCTCTCCAAAAAGACGACCCGTTTGAAAGGGGAGAGAAGTCAAGGATCTTTCAGATGCGGCATCCGCCCGCCAGTCGCAGAGCCATAGGGCTCTTCTAATGGAGATCGCATTAGCGGCAGTTTGAGTAGCGCAATTGGCGGTGTCAAAAGAGGCGTCCACTACAAAGTCCGCTGCGTGAATTATCAGCCTGGCAACCGTGGTGGCTTCCGGAGGAAGATTGGTGCCCTGGAAGGAAGTAATCAAGAACTCTGCCCAAGCGGCCATTGCTTTCGTGACCCAAATTGCCACGAAAGATGGAAAAAGCGCTGCTCCTGAAGCTTCAAAAACTGAACGGGCAAGGTAGCCAATCTGACGGAGGGGTTTCTGATTGAGAAACCCTCAGACACTGACAGAAGCGTTTTTGAAGCCAGACGCGATACAGGCGGGTCCACTGGAGGGGAATGTAACCAATCTTTCATTAGGTCTGGATCAAAAGGGTATTTAGCGCGAGTAGACTTTTGCCCTGTGAACCGCTTATGCGGACGATCCCTATGTTGCTGGACAACTTCCTTAAAGTCCAGATGGCTGGTAAAGAACCTGCGCACATGCTTGGTTTTCTTAAGTAAAATAGGATGTGCTGGAGCGGGAACATTATCCTCATCCAACTTCAGAATCCTGTTAACTGACTTTATAAGAGAATAAAGCGACTCTTGATCAGTTGAGGGATTCTGAGGGGCAGACGTGTGAGAATCAAATTCAGAGTCGTGCTCCCTGAGAACTCCAGGAGGGAGAGCGAGAGACAGGAGTCGCAGATTCAGAGGCGCGAATGGGGCTACGGGAAGAGTCATGGGTCCGTTTTCTAGAGCCCCGACCATCCCTTGAACGAGTACGGCCCCTGCTGATGGACGGTTCCCGTTCAACGCCAGAGTCTTCCTCGGGGGGGGGGGGGGGGGGGGGGTAAGGACACCTTCTGGCTCAAAGAGCCTTCCCAGAGGGAGAATATAGCCTGGGTCAGAGACTCCACCGACCATGACAGGGACACAGCCCACTCAGGGGTACTAAACGCAGGAGACCCGTCAGCAGCGGCGGCGAGGGGTGATTGAGCGCAGGTCGGGGCGCAAGCCGGGTCGCAGTCAGTGCATAACGGATTAGTCTGTGCACTAGGTAAGGCAGACTTGCAAGAGGTACACACGGTAAAAAACGCAGTGTACTTTTTAGCAGCCCGTTTCGCTTCCTTAGATTGAGACATAGCGCTCCTGAAAGGATTAACGGCAGAGTCTGCTGCAGGGAACGTGCCGGGAAGGGGTTAAGCTTTAATCTGAGGGCAGATGCAGCTTACCCGGTCCTATGTTGTGTCCCCGGGAGGAATGGCCGTGTCCCTGCAGTGTCACCCGGTATCCGGCAGAATGCTCGCCTCACAGCTCATATCCAGAGCAGGCTGAGGTAAAAGGATATGGCCCCCGAGACTAGGTTTGCGCATCTCATCAGGATGAGAGGCGCCAAGGCGAAGGGGCGGCACCAACAGCGCAGGCAGCGCTATTCAAATTGCGGCCTAGTAGGCCGGAAAAGCCGGGGGCTAGATTTTTGAGCCTACCCGAGGTATGCGCCGGTGGGCAGGCCGGGGCTTTTTAAATTGCGGCCTAGCAGGCCGGAAAGCCGGGGACTAAATATTTCGGGCTACCCGCAGTAGCGCCGGGGGGGGGGGGGGGGGGGGGGTCCCCGCAAGTGCTTCTCCCAGGGGACAGGACACGACCCCATACCTCTACTCCAGTGGTCAGCGCTGTCCGGCCATCCATGCAGGCTCTCATCCTCCAGGGCTGATGTAGCAGAGCTGGAGGGGTTCTTAAAGGGGCCATGCTCAATCGATCCTCCCTATGATAGGGGGATGGAGAGCTATGGGGCCGATTCAGGGCCTACGTAAGCGCTGTTCAGTCTTCTCCGTTACATGCGCCTGCCCTCCTATTCCTGGATTACCAGACTCCGGACGCAAGCATCATCGCCAATGCTAGAGGAATCAGCCCCAAAAGTCGCAGGAAAGTGTACGTGAAGGATTACTCCACGTGCTTGCCTTTTGGTTCGTGGGAGAGCGGGCCGTAGAAAGAAACAGTCGCCCCCTTCACTCCGTTAATTAAAAAAAAAAAAATTTACAGAAAAATTCAAAAATAAAATGAAAACGGTGGGGTCTGAAACCAGACCCAAGTGCCTCCTACAGACACTAAGCATGAACTGGAGATATCTCATCCAGCGACTGGGTGTATACTGCAGGAGAGGAGTTAACTTTTTTTCTGGTTTGCTTAGTGTCCTCCTAGTGGCAGCAGCATAACACCCACTGTATGTGTCCCCCAATGAGGCGTAGGAGAAGAAATTTTTATATAGCGCCAACATGTTCCGCAGTGTTTTACAGTTTTGCACACATTATTATCACTGTCCCTGATGGGGCTCACAATCTAGATTCCCCATCAGTATGTCTTTGGAGTGTGGGAGGAAACCGGAGAGCCAGGAGGAAACCCACGCAAACACAGGGAGAACATTCAAACTCCTTGCAGATGTTGTCCTTGGTGGGATTTGAACCCAGGAATCCAGCGCTGTAAGGCTGCAGTGCTATCCACTGTGCCACCATGCTGTGCTGCTGCCCATTAATCCATTTTTATCCCATATCTAGTTTACTTATTGAGCACAACATAACATTCATTAGATACAGATTATAATGTATACAAGTATAGCAAAATCTTGCATAAACAATACTAACCAATAATTTTCACCACAAGGTCATACATTTGCTTGGTTTCCTCTTCCTCTTTTTTCCAGTGGTATCGCATATACTGAAGCAGTCCAAAAACTACAGCAACACCTTCACAAAATGTAGAAAAGTATGGTGATTAACTTTGCAATGAGACCATTAGCTGAATAAAAAAAAAAAAAAAAAAAAAAAATCTTAGGCTGTGTGCACACATTGCGGATTCTGCCGCGTTTCCGCAGTGGTTTTGGCCCTGCGGAAACGCAGCAGTTCCGCTGACCATGTACAGTACAATGAAACCCTATGGGGTTTCAAAAACCCTGTGCTCACGGTGCGGATTTTTCCGCGGTTTACAAACCGCAGCATGTCAATTGTTTGTGTGGATTCCGCAGCGGTTTCATACCTTTACCATAGTAGAGGTGTGAAACCGCAGGTCACTTTACCTGCGGTTTTACCTGCGTTTCCAAGCGGAAAAGTCCGCAGCGGAATCCGCAACGTGTGCACATAGCCTTAAGCTCTGTCTATGGATGAGCTTCACAGGAGAACCAAGATCGCAGTGATGCACATCTCCAGCAGGCACCTGGCTGGCATATTATCCCGTCTCTGCCCCATGAGTGTTGCAGGAGCTGAAGAGCACAAGCACGCCATTTAAATGCTATCAGATAGTGGCACCTATATTGATAAGGTAACATTCCACATGTTTTTTTTTAGTACATTTGAGTACAACACGTGTGAAGTGTTTAAAGGCAATCTGTCAGAAGGATCAACCCTCCCAAGAGGCCTATGAGGATATAGTCATAGGAAGCTGAAATTATACTTTGACATCTGACATGGGGAGGAAGATAACTATCTCCAGAGATTAAGTTAAATAAAAGGAGGGAGTCAGTGAGACAAGTAACAGAACAGGAGTTATAAAATTGGCCATCTTGCAAACACTTTTGCAGCTCTGAGCTCTGCTGTATTGCAACACTGTCTGCCTGATAGGTGAAAGCAGAGAGGATCCTGAAGATGTGTCAGCTATAATCACACAAAGCTCTGCTGTGAGATCAGGAGAGAGAGCAGCCATTACACTGGCAAGAACCCTTCTCCCCCTTCACATAAAACAAGCTCTGTAGGCGGAGCAATCTTCCCCCCCATAGCCTGGAAGAGGTCGTTTACATAAAGCGAGGATTTAAACAAGGCATCTGATGAGGAACACAGGTAGGACTTTTCACCAAATTTTCCCCATTAATAACAGGCACACAGGTTATTGGGTTCTCTTTATATAAGTAGTATGAAGAAGCAAAGTTAGGACGAGCATTTCCTTTTTGTAGCTGGCTGAACTGCTCCTTGCCAAAATCTGACAGCACACCTTTGACTGCTGGTGGCTCAGAGCTAAAGTCATCCACTTACTCTGCTCTACCCCTGTTTTCTCATATTAGTGTTAGGGTATGTGCACATTGTAAAGTATTTGCTGCAGACATTTCTGCGGCAAAAAGGGGAACTAGTCCAATCCGTAATTCTATTTCCAGAAGTCCATCATGACAGTGCCACAAGGAAGTAGCTTGATGGTGACAAACAGGAGAGGTTAAACAGCCACTCAACCCCAGTGATCTTTTCAAGTACCACACCAGGATAGATGCAACATTTAACTTCATTCTACATCTGTATCTTACATAGCAGAAAGGAATCCAAGGAAAGGGAATATAAGGGGTATGGTCATGGATTCCTGGAAATACAATTATTGGTAGCGCCGTTTCCCCTTTCTAGGACGTCCCTCCTGACAGCACCACCAGAAGGAGTACCTGATAAAGCAGAGGGGGGACTTTCCTCCCAAAGGCAGTGTGTTGACTTGACAGAATGTCCAACTTATCAATAATCCAGAAAGTGTTCAGACTTGACCATGTTGCTGCTCTGCAGTTCTTGTCTACAGAGGCCCCTGCACGTTTGGCCCATGAAGTAGAGATTGCCCTAGTTGAATGGGCCCCCGACGTTCAGGAGTTTTACCCCTCAGAAAAGTAGGCTATGCCGATTGCAGATTTAATCCACCTTGCCACTATAGACTTTGAAGCCAGTCTTCTCTTTTGCAAACTAAACAATCCCAAATACTGCAACCTTTCCTCATAAGACAGGGTTTGCAGACCGGTCACCATTCTGGTTGCTCTTTTCTGAACTTGCTCCAGTTTGTTGATGTCTTTTTTAAAATGTGGTGCCCAAAACTGGCCACAATATTCCAGATGAGGTCTGACCAAAGAGGAGTAGAGGGAAATAATGACTTCACGTGATCTAGACTGTATGCTTCTGTTAATACATCCTAGAATTGCATTTGCTTTTTTTGCTGCTGCATCACACTGTTGACTCATATTCAGTTTGTGATCTATTAGTATACCCAAGTCTTTCTCATGTGCTGTTGCTTAGGCCTATTCCTCCCATTCTGTATATGCTTTTTTCATTTTTATTGCCCAGATGTAGTACTTTGCATTTTTCCCTGTTAAAAACCATTGTTAGTTGCTGCCCACTTCTCCAGTTTATTTATATCTTTTTGAATCCTCTCTCTTCTCTAGTATTAGCTATCCCTCCTAGCTTTGTGTCATCAGCAAATTTAATCAGTTTAGGCTGGTTTCACATTTGCGTTTTTTTGCGCTGGAAAAAAACGCATACGTGCGCATGCGTTTTTTCCCCTATATTTAACATGGGTGCGCATACCTGCGCGCTGGTAAGCGCACGTATGCAATTTTCATGCGCTGCGTTTTTTTGGGGTGTGCGTTTGTATTTTCCAGACGCAGCATGTTGCATTTTTTGGCCCTGCAAAAAAGCGCATGCGCACATATGCGCACGTTTTGCGCTAGAAATTGCCATTATAGCCTATGGATGCGCATACGTGCGCACTGGCATGCTCATGTATGCGTTTTTTTGCACATGCGTTTTTTTTTGGTTAACCATGGAATTTAGGGGTTTGGGTTAGAGTTAGGGTTAGTTAAGGGGGTTTAGGGTTAGGGTCAGGGTTGGGGTTAGGGTCAGGGTTAAGTATGGTTTGGTTAAGGGTTAGGGTCAGGGTTAGGGTTAAGTATGGTTTGGTTAAGGGTTAGGGTCAGGGTTAAGGTTAGTTAGGGTTTGGGTTAGGGTTAAGTATGGTTTGGTTAAGGGTTAGGGTCAGGGTTAGTTTGGGTTTGGGTTAAGTATGGTTTGGTTAAGGGTTAGGGTCAGGGTTAGTAAAGTCATGGTTAGGGTTAGGGTCAGGGTTAGGGTTAGTAAAGTCATGGTTTGGGTTAGTGTGAGGGGCCACCTAATGTTGGAAAAAACGCAAACGCGGTAAAATCGCACTAAAAACGCATACAAACGCATAAAAACGCTGCGTTTTTTTCATGCATGCTCATAAAAATGCTTGAAAAAAACGCAGCAGTTGTATGCTTTTGTATGCGTTTTTTCAATGCGTTTTTTTGCGGGAAAAACGCGCTGCAAAAAAAGCAAGTGTGAAACTAGCCTTACCCTCAATTCCTTCATCTAAATCGTTGATAAAGATGTTGAACAATACAGGGCCCAGGACAGAGCCCTGTGGTACCCCACTTGAGACATTCTTCCAACTGGATGTGCATCCATTTACGACCACTCTTTGGGTCCGATCACTAAGCCAGTTATGAATCCACCTAACTGTTGCCTTGTCCATTCCATACTTAGTCATTTTTTCAATAAGGATTGTATGAGATACTTTGTCAAATGCTTTGCTGAAGTCAAGATATACTATATCTACAGCATTTCTTTGATCCACCCAATCAGTGATTCCGTCATAGAAGGAAATTAAGTTAGTCTGACATGACTTATTAGTTACAAACCCATGCTGACTGTTTAATCACTTCATTCTTATCCAGGTACTGACATACATGTTGTTTAATAATTTGTTCAAAGATCTTTCCTGCTATAGAAGTCAGACTCACCGGCCTATAGTTGCCTGGGTCCACCTTCTTCCCCTTTTTGAAGATAGGAACATTTGCTCTTCTCCAGTCTTCTGGGACTTCTCCTGTTCTCCAAGAATTTTCAAATATTATGGAGAGGGGTTCAAAAATTTCTTCTGCCATCTCCTTCAGTACTCTGGGGTGTAATTCATCTGGACCTGGAGACTTGAATTCAGCCTTCTTTCCGCTGTTCTTACACCCGCATTGAATGAAGAGGTTAAAATCTTTTCGCCACTCCTAAGGCCTGTTTCACACTTACGTTTTTCCAGTCAGTTGGCAGCCGCCAAAAACTGCAGTCGTGACAAAAATAGTACAAGCGGCTCCCGGGATGGTAGTTAAGGGTTAAAATGCTTACCGGAGTGAAAACAGCGGACCGTCACTGCAAAAAAACGTTGCAGGGTCCGTCTCATCCGCCCGGGAGCCACTAAAATCTTGGCGGATCCGTACAATAATGTGTGTGACAGACGACCATCAGTCAAGATCCGCCAATAATGTAAGTCTATGGGTGTAAAAAAACGGATCCGCCCTTTTGGCGGATCCGTTTTTTTAAAAAACTTGGCGGATCTTGACTGACGGGAAAAAACTGATGTGTGAAACAGGCCTAAGCGATTACGTATTATAAAAGTTTCTTACATCCAGGGTGCGACAAAAATCAGGAGTGTTCATGGTTCTGTCAGGGGAAAAAAAAAAAGGAGCAAAACGATCTGATTCATATGAATAGCACTGTTGGGCAGGAATGCTGGATCCAATCCAAGTATGATACAGTCCTCAAGAACCCCAACATATGAATCTGATGGACAAGGCCTGAATTTCCCCACACGCTTGGCAGTTGTAATAGCCACCAGGAACAGTTTTAAGGGATAGGGATCTTGTACTTTCAGCCTCCAGAGGCGTGCGTGTGTGGGTCTACACCTGTATGCCGGATATCAGAAGCCTTCAGAAATAATCTGAAATCTTTCACCAGCTCTTCCAGGCTCTGGGGCAGATGGTGCATGGAGATAAGTCCTGGGGCAGAGTTGTTTTAAATATGAGGAGTTACCAGTGTGAGGTGTAATGGCCGCTGTCTGCATTTCTGTAGAGCTCGGTGTGATTATATCTGACTAGTGGTTATCCAATCACGTTCCTCACGTGGTAACCGAGCATGCTTGGGTGTTTTCAGAGTATCTTAGGCGTGCTCAGATAATATATTCAAGCCTCTGCGGCTGCATGTCTTGTGGCGATTGTCTGTTTGGCAGTCCCTGCTTGTGTTGCAGCTGTCTACCACCACAAAACATGCAGCCACAGGGTCTCCAAAATATTATCCGAGCACGCCTAAGAAACTGGTAACACGTTATCTGATCACGTTCGCTTATCACTATCTGACATCTGCAATCTCAGTTCAGCTTCCATCTCACAGGGTTGCAATATCGCCGTACAGAGCTGGGAGAAGAAAAAAAAAAGTTTACAAGAAGAGTTCATTTATCTAGTGCTGTTTTACTTGTTTCACTGGCAACTCCCCCTTCATGTAAAGCTCTAGGTGCATTTATCTTCCAGAAAACATCCAAGCGCTGTGGAGGAATATATCGTTTTATATAAAAGTGATGAGAGAATTTCTCAACAAGGCATCCGATTTAAGGTATACAGGTAGGACTTTGCATTCTATAACCTGTATGCCCATATTAAGGCTGTGTGCCCACATTGCAAGCGTTTCCGCAGCGTTTGTGCCGGCTCAGACGCTGTAGAAACGCTTAAAAGCTTCACATTAAATTGCATGCGTTTTTGGCTTTTTGTGCCAATGCATGCGTTTTTAAACGCTCAGGAATCGCTTAGTGGCTAAAAAACGCATCATGCTCATTAATTTCCGCATTGCTGAGCGTTTTTAGCCTTTTCCAATGTTCCCAGAAAACGTGAGGAAAAAACCCGTCAAAAATGCGCAAGAAGCGAGCGGAAATAAAACACGCGTTTTCTGGAAATGGGGATCAGTTTCCTGAGCGTTTAAAAATGCTAACGTGGGCACACAGCCTAATAGTTTAGATGGTGAAATGTGGTGACGGATTCCCTTTAAGGATAAATATTTTCTCCACCTTTGTATTTTTCCTGGAGGTGAGCAGATCTACCATAAGGATGCCCTAGCAGTGCACTGGGTTAATTGATGGAAAACCCTATATATTCAGAGGCCATTCTGATGGCTATCAGTTTCCTGCTGGGAAAATCCACAACCTGATTCTATGACCCCTTTCAAATATATTGCAGAGATGAGAACAGTCCCTTCAGTAATTAGCCTCAGAGATATTCCACTGGGAAGAAGATGGTAATGCTTCGTACTCCCCCTGACAAAGAAAGTAAACCATACTGATGTCTCAGAAAATTCTGGACATCCTGGTTTCTGATAACGGTCCAGCACTTTCATGTCTCCTATACAGCTCAAAGTGCTTTGTAGTTTGAGAATCTGTGGTGATCTGATGCTGGCCAGGTGCTTTCAAGGTACTAGCCATTAACGTGTGCACCCAAACCTCTGCAGCATGTTTTGGTAGTGATCGTCACGCATGGCAGTGTTTTGCTCTCTGAAGATTCATTGCAGAGGTCCACCAACTGTGATTACTTCAGTTCCATCAATTTTATTTTCTTGTTCAGACTGCCTGGCCATCAACCCAGAAAGATAATATTGCCTGTTGCAAGCCCCTTGTGTGGAATTGGCTCCACAGACGCTTGATATGCAAGATGTCATTAAACCTAGAACTTTCATTGCCTCTGAGGGATGTTCATACCTTCTTCTGAAAGGACTGAATTTTTGCTCTGATCTCTACCTGCTTCTGCTTTGGGAGAAAATATGTATGTAGTCCAGAATGACCTAAAGAAAGCTTCCTTTTCTTTGGGTGGAGGTCTGATTTTTCAAATTTATAATCCATCCCAGCCTCAAAAAAAAAAAAAAAAAAAATAGAAACCGACATTGTTGTAGCTAGGTGTAACTTGTGCTGTTATGATGAGTCCACTACTAGGAGAATGTTGTCCAGATAAGGGATGATCAGAACATCTTACATTTATATCAAAACTGTGCCGTCTCTCCCCAAGTGACAGGGAAGAGTTCCCCACACGTCAGGAGACGACCAGAACTTATCCTAGATGTAACGTAAAGTCATAATTGTGAGATCGGTGGAGGTCCGGCACCCCCACTGATCAGAGGACACCTGCTCCGGCAGCATCCAGGTCTAAGCGATGCCTTGAGTAGAGCTCAGCAGCCCCACATTGTTTAGTGGATACTGTTGAGTTTTGTGCTTTATCTCTCATTCATGTGAATGGCAGAACAGTTTTCAGATCAGTGGGGGTGTTAAGTATTAGATCCCTATCTCCTTGATTACCTATAGATATCCATAGAATAGGTCAATTGTTAAGTCGTGAAAAACCCCTTTATTATATACACGAGAAATACCCAAGTCAGAAAGTGCTGAAAAAGGAACAGATTGTTTACTTCCATATACAGTTTTCAAATTAAAGATACTATAATTTAAAACTGCAAAGCAAAGAACTGGTTTATGGAGCTGTGTCACCAGCACATGTTAAGGTACATATCACATTAAGAAAGTTACCAAGGAGGAGGAGTGATAATCTGTGAGCTACAATCACAATGGCACGGCGGATGCGACATACAAAGGACATCTGTGACTGTGTGGATTCCAAGTATTTCACACTGGTAATAGTTAACTTAGAGTCGTCGACATCTCCAAAGCACCTGGAGAAGAAAAAAAACAAAAAAAAAAACAATTTAAAAGTAATATTTGATATGCCGGTATAATAGTACACACTTCTTCTGCATTAATGATGTGTCCGCATGGTCCCTATAAACATTTTTCTCTTTGTCACTTTAACAGATGGTCAGTTGTCTTTTGCAAACTACTGTTGATACCGTGTTGAGTTTTGTTTTCCTGTAACTAAACAATTCTCTACTTCAGTAGTTATGCCAGATGGTGTGCTCAAATGAATCTGTTGATAGGATTGATTTTTTAACACACAATAAGAGAATAAATTTTGAACTTTGAATGAGAAAAGGTAAGAGTAAATCAACGGTTGTACATAAATGAAATTTCATATAGTATAATCTCACAATGCCAGAGCACAATCCACTCAGCGCCCCCCACCCAAATTAGAGAGTTTGGGGGGGTAATGGAGGTGCACCTCATAATTTGATTATACCTTACCAGCGGCGGAGCGGGGGTCCCTGTGGGCCGTGTGTTCTTTATGTGGCGCTCTGCTTACATACGAATATGTATGGGCTTATGACAGGTCACTGATCCTTCAGTCACCTGTCTCTTATATAACACTGGGGAACAATTTTTTAGGAGTTAGGTCAGACAACTGTTCTTAATTTTTGGATGCTGAATCCAGAAATGATCTGTTTTTCTCTATCACGTCAAGTTTTTGAACTATAGGATTTTTGTCTTCTCAAAAATATGTAAACTACTGTACCTATAAAGTTTTTTTTTTTTTTTTTTAAAATAGTACAAATATGAACAACAAATGAAAGATATAAGAAAGAGGCATGACAAATATGTTTTTTAATACTATCATGTTTTTTTACAAAGGAGAAAATAAAATATATATATATATATATATATATATATATATATATATATATATATATATATATATATATGCGCAAGTATTTAAGGTAAAAATGTACATTTATAGCTTTTTCTGGAGTGTTTAACTTGAGGACAATCACGTGTGATGCTCCAGCAATAGTCAGCCATCATATGTACATCCCATCTACCCTGGTAACGGTCTTCCATAACCTTCAAATCTTGGTGAAATCGTTCACCTTGCTCATCGCTTACAGCACCAAGATTTTCCAGAAAGTTGGCAAGATGGCATTGCAGAAAATGTAGTTTAATACTCATGTTGCAACCAAGCGCTTTGTAGCTCTCCAATAGTTTCTGAACAATTTCTTTGTAAATACTTGCACGTGTATTTCCAAGAAAGTTCTTGACGACGTCTTTGAATGATAACCAAGCATTCTTCTCAAGATCTGACATGGTCCACAAATTCGACAGCTCATCAAAGATGAACATTTCACCGGGACCATCAAACACACCAGCCTTGATTTTTTTTCAATGGACAGTCCAGGAAGTGCCAACATGATGTACTTAAAACAGTCGCCGTCAGTTGGCAATGCTTTTACAAATTGCTTCATGACACCTAGTTTTATGTGCAGAGGTGGGAATAGTATATTCTTCCTGTCAACAAGTGGCTGATGTAGAATGTTAGGATCTCCAGGTTTAAGACCAGATCTTGGAGGCCAATTCGACTCAACCCAATGCTTTTCTCGAGCTCTGCTATCCCACATACAGAGAAAGCAGGGATACTTTGTGTACCCACGTTGCTGACCAAGAAGGAAGCAAACCATTTTAAGGTCAACACAGATGATCCAATTGTGTGTGTCATATTTCAATAACTCTTTACATCTCCATGTTCTTCACGAAGAGAGATAGAATGCCCAATAGGGACTGCACCAAATAAATTGCCATTGTGTAGAAGGACACACTTAAGACTCCGCTTTGAGCTATCAATAAACAGTCGCCATTCATTTGGATTGTACATTGAAAGCCCTAATTCTTGTAGTAAACCAGGAATATTATGGCAAAACACAAAACCGCTGTCACACCGAAAGTACTGCAAAAATGTACTTTCTCTAGTACGAAAGTATGATACCTTCGCTCCTTGTTCAAGTAACTGTTTCTCATTCAGCCTTGATGCTAGTAATTCTGAAGCTTTTTTTGATAAGCCCAATTCACGTGCTAAATCATTTAACTCGTGCTGATCAAATCCCTTACGAACTGAATCCTTGTGACTGTCAAATTCTGCATCATTGCTGTCACTGTGTTCGTCAACATCACTCAGAACTTCTAGAGATGGTAGCTGTTCGAAAACTGGCACTGGAATTTCAGCTGAATGAGGCATTGGTCTGATAGCTGACGGTAGATTTGGATATTCTATTTTACTTTTATTTTTCCTGTTAAATCCTGATGTTTTCACTAAACAGAAGTAACAGTCTGTGGAATGACTTTTTTGCTCTCTCCACACCATGGGGATACCAAATGCCAACTTTTCACGTGTTCCTTTGGTCCACATCCGTAAACTCTCGACACACTGCTTGCACACTATGTGAGGGGCCCATGGCTTATCTTGATCACCGAGTTTTACTTTAAAATATGCAAAATATGCTTGTTTGACAAATGCACTGATGTTTGCCCTTTGAACTGGAATGGTGGAAACACCACAAATATAGCAGAAGGAGTCAGGGTTGTTTAGGCATTTACGACGAGAGGAAGAAGGAGCAGACATGATCTGAAACAAAGGAAATATGTACATAAGTAAATAAAACACTGAGATGGAAAGTTACAAGCTTTGAAAACTAACAAAGAAAAAAATCATAAAAGATATATAAATTACAACTAAGCGCCCAATGTAAAGAGAAAAGCTATCACATGTCCTATTTATTCCTACTATGATACATTTTTTGTGTAAAGATATTGATAATTATGACGTATTGGGAGCTGTACACACCTCTCACCACACTGTCTCAGTTGTGACTACTCTTACAAGTTGCCACGTAGCTCTATATGAGTCGAATTGTACTCAGATAAGTCTTATTACAGAAATCAGTGCAATTGTGCTTCTATGGCAGGTAAGTTGAGGAGGAAAAACTTGACGTGATAGAAAAAAACTGACTACATTTTTGGAATCAGCATGCCAGTTTTAGTATAAATCAGCTCAAAAACCTAACTCAAATTTTTTTTCAAATTGTTCCCCAGTGTAATGTATACAAATAGTGTTGCTATTATTGTTGATAATACCTATAGCATTGTGGCTATTGTATACATCACGACATTGCAAAGTATAGGAGAAGCACTGTAATTTAACCTTTTCATGACCAGAGCTTTTTTCCGGTTTTGCATTTTCGTTCCTTCTTTCCAGAACCATAACTTTATTTTTCTGTTAATATGGCCATGTGAGGGCTTACTTTTTGCAGGGTGAGTTGTACTTTTGAACAATACCATAGGTTTTACCATGTCATGCACTAGAAAACGGGAAAAAAATTCAAAGTGCGGTGAAATAGCAAAAAAAAAAAAAAAAAAATTAATAAAGTGCAATTCCACACTTTTGGTTTAGCTTTTTTGCTAGGTTCACTAAATGCTAAACTGACCTGCAATTATGATTCTCCAGGTTATTACGAGTTCATTGACACCAAACATGTCTAGGTTCTTTAAGTGGTGAAAAAAAAATTACAAAATTGTGCAAAAAAATAAAAAAATTGCACCATTTTCCAAGATCGGTAGCGTCGTTATTTTGTGATCTCAGGTCGAGTGAGGGCTTATTTTGGTGCACGCCGCGCTGTCATTTTTAGTCATACCATTTTTGTGCAGATACGCTCTTTTGATCGTCCGTTATTGTATTTTAATGCAATGTTGCGGTGAACAACAACAAAAAAAAAAAAAGTAATTCTGGCATTACTTTTTCTTGCTGCACCGTTTAGCGATCGGGTTAATCTTTTTTTTACTGATAGATCGGGCAATTATGAAAGCAGCTATACCAAATGTGATTTTTTTTTTTTAATTAATTTTGAATGGGATGAAAGGGGGGGGTGATTTTTTTCTATTTAACACTTTTGCCATGCTTCAATAGTCTCCATAGGAGACTAGAAGCTGGCACAACTCAATCGGCTCTGCTACATAGAGATGATGAGCAGATAGTCTATGTAGCAGATTTACTGACTTGCTAGGAGTACCGACCAGGTGGCACATAGCAATTTGGCACTGACAACCATAGAGGTCTCCAGGAGACTTCGGGGTTGTCATGCCGACGCACTGGTGACCCACGATCACAAGAAGCGGACAATCTCTCCCTCTCGGGCATTTTCCCATCCTCCTTCAAACACGCCATCGTTACTCCATTACTAAAGAAACCTGCTCTCGACCCATCCTGCACAAACAACTACAGACCAGTCTACAATCTCCCCTTCATCTCTAAACTTTTGGAACGCCTAGTTTACTCCCGCCTTACCCGTTACCTCTCCATTCACTCCCTTCTAGACCCTTCACAGTCCGGCTTCCGCCCCCTACATTCGACTGAAACTGCACTCAAAGTGACCAATGACCTTCTGACAGCAAAACGTAACGGTGACCACTCTCTGCTCATTCTTCTTGACCTATCTGCAGCTTTCGATACTGTTGACCACCATCTCCTACTCTCTAGGCTCCAGTCACTAGGCATTAAGGACACTGCACTCTCCTGGTTCTCTTCCTATCTCTCTGACCGCTCCTTCAGTGTTTTGTTCTCTGGCTCCACGTCATCTCCTCTTCCTCTTGCTGTCGGGGTACCTCAGGGCTCAGTCCTTGGCCCCCTTCTTTTCTCTCTACACAGCCCCAATTGGACAGACCATCAGCAGATTTGGCTTTCAGTACCATCTTTATGCTGATGACACAACTATACACGTCTTCCCCCGACCTTACCCCCGCTGTACTTCAGAACGCCAGTGACTGTCTGTCCGCAGTCTCCAATATCATGTCCGCTCTCTATCTGAAACTCAACCTCTCCAAAACTGAACTACTTCTGCTCCCGCCGTCTACTAACCTCCCTAAATCTGACATTTCTCTCTCCGTGGGTGGTACCACAATAACACCCCGGCAGCAGGTGCGCTGTCTGGGTGTTATGTTTGACACCAATCTCTCCTTCACATCCCATATACAATCCCTTGCCCGCTCTTGCCGCTTACACCTAAAGAACATCTCTAGAATCCGCCCTTTTCTCACTATGGAAACAACAAAAACCCTCACTGTTGCATTGATACACTCTCGCCTGGATTACTGCAACGCTCTATTAATTGGCCTCCCCGTCACTCGACTATCCCCTCTCCAGTCCATACTTAATGCAGCGGCCAGGATCGTCCATCTGGGTAATCGGTACTCGGACGCGTCCGCTCTTTGCCAGTCCTTACATTGGCTGCCCGTTCATTATAGGATCCAATTCAAAGTACTTGTTCTCACCCACAAAGCTCTCCACAGTGCGGCACCCCCTTACATCTCTTCTCTCATTTCTGTCTATCGGCCTAGCCGATCGCTGCGCTCTGCAAACGACTTTCGACTAACCTCTGCACTAATCCGTACCTCCCACTCCAGACTCCAAGACTTCTCCCGTGCTGCTCCTATCCTCTGGAATGCTCTACCCCAAGAAATCAGGACTATCCACAATTTGCATAGTTTTAGGCGCTCCCTCAAAACACACCTGTTCAGAGCGGCCTATCACATACACTAATCAAAGTCATTCTCTGTGTAAGTGTGCGTGTGCAGCCCATTCACTATCTCCATCCATCCTTCACTCCCGCAAGATGGCTGGACCTTCATTGTAAATACACCATTGTAAATACACACCTGTGCTCTCTATCTCCCTCACCTCATTGTAGATTGTAAGCTCTCACGAGCAGGGTCGTCTTATTTCGTTTTAATTATTGTATTGTTAGCGTTGTTACTTATGACTTGTGTTTTGAAACTGTTAAACTGTAAAGCGCTGCGGAATATGTTGGCGCTATATAAATAAAGATTATTATTATTATTATTATTATTATTGGTGAGCGCATTTCCGGCCCAATGGCCAGAAGCGCCATTTAAGTGCCACTGTCAGCATTTGACAGCAGCATTTAACTAGTTAATAGCAACGGGTGGATCACGATTCCACACGTGACTATTGCGGGCACAAGAGCTGTTCAAAACAGCTAACATGTTCCGTAAAAGATGAGAGTTCACCGCCGGAGCCCACAGAGGGAAGGAATCAGACATCGGTGTACTATTACACCAGATGTCGGTAAGGGGTTAATTCTTCTTCCTTGAAAACACTGATGACAAATTGATGGTAAAAATTGACACTTATGCAAAACACTGAACACGCTCACCCAATTAGTAGCTGTTCAAATAAGGACATGTGAATGAGGCCTAAAAACACAAATTCATGCTGCCGTGTTTTAGGCAGCATGAATCAGAAAACCTGTTCTCATTAAGCTCATTAATGCACCATTCACAGGTTCTGTCGACAGAAACAAGTGGCATCCTGGAAGCCTTTAATGTTTATTAAACCCAACAACATTGCAGAGCCTGGCATGCACCAAAAGGGACTATGATGTTGGGGGGGGGGGGGGGGGAAGGAAGCAGTGAAGAGCAGCATGCATCACGCAAAGTATCATGCGAAACATGCTAAAACACTCACCTGATGCCAACATCTTTTCCAGACTGTAAAATCCATGCCAGAGAATTGTTAAGTTCACCAATATATTCTTGACCTAAACCCTGTAATTAAAGCACAATTTGTAAACAGGGGTGGGGAAGGAAAACAAGAAACTTGAGAGTGGGGAGAAAAACCAGCAAAGTCTTAGCAATTACACTTTGATCACCAATGTTCCCAATACTGGGACCAGTGTCCGCATTTACAAGGAACCTGTCAACTAACGCTATTCACCTCCAAATGTGGGGTCAATCTGCAGACTAATCGTGTTCTGACAAGTGGCTTCAAATGCTGATCCGTCAATCAGTGATGGGGGCGCAGTTACAGCGGCCGATCTCGATCCATAGAGCGGTGTGTGAGACTATAACCAGAAACCACCCCCATGATAAAGAGCTAGTCTGCTGGGTGGGGGGGGTTCCATTACCTCCGGTGGCAGGGTTCCCAGTGCGGGGGCCATGTAGTTAAATTCACTTTAATGCAAAATAAAGGTATTGACACTTGATGCATGCTGCCCAATCCATGGACAGAAAGCATTAGGCACTAGATATGTTGGACTCTGAAACGCAGCAGTGCTTCAGAGAAAAACACTTTAAAAGCCACCGGAGACTGTGCTGTAGACTAGTCGGACATGCAGGTTCTCCACTGCTTCTCCCCACGTGCTGACCTGGAGTTACAGGTCTCTGCCTACATGTGTGTACAGACAGATGAAAAAGCTGGTGGAGATATAAACATTTTTTCCATTGGATGGTGATGAGAGATCAAATTGCCTTCCAAAGGGAAATCAATCAGGTATTCACAGAACTACAATTCCTGTACACTAGTTTACAAAGATAATGATACAGTGTACGGATTTATTTTATTAAATCCGCTGATGGTCTCCAGCATTTTGATATTAACCATACACACCAGATGAATGAGTTTTTTACCATTGAGTCAGTGAATAAGAGTATGGATGATAGTGTACTGTAAGTAAAGAATATGAGACCTGAGGGGAATGTGAGGAAATTTCCAGGTGTTACCCGACAAGGCAGATGTTGAGATTTAAAACTAGGGTTTTTTTTATTTTAAAAACTGTAGATATATGTTGAGTGATAGATTCCATACTCCAAAAGGAAAGGGGATTTTCTTTATGGTAAGCTCTCTGGCAAAAAAAAAAAAAAAAAAAAAAAAGAAGTGTATACAGGCAACTTTGAGAACCCTAGAAGAATTGGGAATTTCCTAACCTTGGGTGTGGCATACTGTGACAATGTCGAAGGGAAACTATTTTTCACATCCCTGAACTGGTAAAAGGTATTTAACCCGACATCAGATGTACTATCCCATCCATGGGATCCGGGCCCCTATGTCCATGGACGGGATAGTACGTCTAGCGCGATCAGCTGCGCTCTCGGGGGGAGCGCAGCTGATCGCAGCCAGGTGTCAGCTCATTATCACAGCTGACACCCGGCACTGTCAGGGGTGGCCACGGACCCCCCCCCCCCCCCCCCCCCGACACGTTAACCCCTTGCACACAGCGATCAAACACGATCACGGTATACCAGGGGTTAAAGGGAAGCATCGGCAGGGAGGGGGCTCCCTCCGTGCTTCCTCGAGCCCCCCACAGCAGCGCTGCTGCGGGGGGGGGGGGGGCTCAGTCCCTGCAGGTCACCGGATCCAAGATGGCGACGGGGACGGGGACCTTTGGGGGCCTGCAGGGAGCTGGCTTCCTCAGTGTCTGCAAAGCGCAGGCACGAGAAAGCCTTCTGCAGTGCCTGTGACAAATCGCTGATCTGTCACAGCAATCTGTGATGTGACAGATCAGCGAACTGTCACATGACAGTTATGTCCCCTCTGGGACATTGTAATAAAGTTAAGAAAAAAAAAAAAAAGTAAAAATAATTTAAATTAAAAAAAAATATTCCCTAATACAATTCATTTTTTGGGAAAAACAAAAAAACAAAAAAAACAAAAAACAAAAAAAAAAAACAAAAAAAAAAATCAATAGAAGTACACATTTGGTACCGCCGCGTCCGTAACGACCCGCCCTATAAAACTGTCACACTAGTTAACCCCTTTAGCGAACCCCTTAAAAATACAAAATAATGGTTTATCATACCGCTGAACAAAAAGTGCAATAATGCACTATCAAAAAGACGGATATAAATAACCATGTTACTGCTGAAAACGTCATCTGGTCCCGCAAAAAACGAGCCGCCATACAGAATCAACGAAAATAAAAAAAGTTATAGCTCGCAGAATAAAGCGATGCAAAAATAATTTTTTATATAAAATTTTCATTGCATAAAAGCGCCAAAACATAAAAAAAAAGTGAGGTATCGCTGTAACCATACTGACACGAAGAATAAAACCGCCTTATCAATTTTACTGCATGCGGAATGGTGTAAACGCACCCCCCAAAAGTAATTCTTGAAATGCTGGTTTTTGTTCATTCTGCATCCCAAAAATCAGAATAAAATGTCACGCGCCCGAAAATGGTACCAATAAAAACGTCAACTCGTCCCACAAAAAATAAGACCTCACATGACTGTGGGTCAAAATACGGAAAAATTATAGGTCTCAAAAATGTGGTGATGCAAAAACTTTATCCAATAAAAAACGTCTTTTAGCGTGCGACAGCTGCCAAACAAAAACCCGCCATAAATAGTAAATCAAACCGCACGTTATCACCCCCTTAGTTAGGGAAAAATAAAATTGGGGGGGAGAATATAAAAAAAAAAAAAAAAAAAAAAAAAAAAAAAAAAAAAGAGGATTTTGGGGTTGGGGCCAGGGTTGGAGTTAGAACTGAGGGCTTTCCACTGTTTGGGCACATCAGGTGCTCTCCAAACGCAACATGGAGTCTGATCTCAATTCCAGCCAATTCTGCGTTGAAAAAGTCAAATGGTGCTCCTTCCCTTCCAAGCTGCCATGTGCCCAAACAGTGGTTTACCCCCACATATAGGGTATCAGCCTACTCAGGACAAATTGCAAGACAACTTTTGGGGTCCAATTTCACCTGTTACCCTTAGGAAAATAAAAAATAGGGGGCAAAGTATCATATGATTTTTTTTTATTTTCACGCCCGGACGTTATCAACTTCTGTGAAGCACTTGGGGGTTCAAAGTGCTCACCACACATCTAGATAAGCTCCGTGATGGGGTCTAGTTTCCAAAATGGGGTTTCCACTGTTTAGGTACACCAGGAGCTCTCCAAAGGCAACATGACACCAGCAGACCATTCCATCAAAGTCTGCATTCCAAAACGTCAGTACTTCCCTTCCGAGCCCTGACGTGTGCCCATAAAGTAGTTTTCTCCCACATATGAGGTATCAGGATACTCAAGACAAATTGAACAACTTTTGGGGTCCAATTTCTCCTGTTACCCTTGGGAAAATAAAATTGGGGACTAAAAGATCATGTTTGTGGAAAAAATGATTTTTTAATTGTACGGCTGTACGTTATAAACTTCTGTGAAGCCCTTGGGGGTTCAAAGTGCTCACCACACATCTAGATAAGCTCCGTGAGGGGGTCTAGTTTCCAAAATGGTGTCATTTGTGGGGGGTTTCCACTGTTTTGGTACATCAGGGGTTTTCCAAACGCGACATGGTGTCCGATCTCAATTCCAGCCAAAAACGTCAAATGGTGCTGCTTCCCTTCCGAGCTCTGCTATGCGCCCAAATAGTCTTTTACACACACACATATGGGGTATCAGCGTACTCAGGACAAATTGCACAATAACTTTTGGGGTCCTGTTACCCTTGGAAAAATAAAAATTGAGGGTGAAAAGATCATTTTCGTGGAAATATGATTTTTTTTTTTTAATTGTACGGCTGTACGTTATAAACTTCTGTGAAGCCCTTGTGAGTTCAAAGTTCTCACCACATATCTAAATAAGTTCCTTGGGGGGGGGTCTAGTTTCCAAAATGGGGTCACTTGTGGGGGGTTTCCACTGTTTAGGTACATCACGGGCTCTCCAAACGTGACATGGCGCCGATCTGAATTCCAGCAAATTTTGCATTGAAAGAGTAAAACGGCGCTCCTTCCCTTCTGAGCTCTGCCATGCACCGAAACAGTGGTTCCCCCCACATATCAGGTATCAGCGTACTCAGGACAAATTGCACAATAACTTTTGCAGTCTAATTTCTCCTGTTACCCTTGGTAAAATAAGAAAATTGGACCTGAAGTAATTGTGAAAAAAGTTAAATGTTCATTTCTTTTTTTTTTAAACATTCAAAAAAATTCCTGTGAAGCACCTGAAGGGTTAATAAACTTCTTGAATGTGGTTTTGAGCACCTTGAGGGGTGCAGTTTTTAAGAATGGTGTCACTTTTGGGGATTTTTTACCATATAGACCCCTCAAAGTGACTTCAAATGTGATGTGGTCCGTAAAAATAAAATGGTGTTGCAAAAATGAGAAATCGCTGGTTAACTTTTAACCCTTATAACTTCCTAACAAAAAAAAAAATGTTGGTTCTAAAATTGTGCTGATGTAAAGTAAACATGTGGGAAATGTTACTTAAGTTTGTGTGGCATAACGCTATGATTTAAGGGCATAAAAATTCAAAGTTGGAAAATTGCAAAATTTGCGCCAAATTTCTGTTTTTTTCACAAATAAACGTAAGTTATATGAATGAAGTTTTACCACTAACATGAAGTACAATATGTCACGAGAAAACATCAGAATCACCAGGATCCATGGAAGCGTTTCAGAGTTATTACCTCATAAAGGGACAGTGGTCAGAATTGTAAAATTGGCCCGATCACGAACGTGCAAACCACCCTTGGGAGTGAAGGACAGGTACACCTGGATTATACAGCATGGGCAGATGAACTTGATAGTTAATCTGAGATATGTACATATGATTGATGAACGTATCCTGATTGATCCAGGGCTGCCAAAACAAGCATGACCTTTTGTCCACCTCCTGAAGTTCTTTGATATATGCACAATGCGTTATTGATTATGAGATTCTTGTATGCTCTATGTTCTTTATATAATATATATATGGAGTGTAACAGACATGTATTTTTGAAATGGTAGCTTATTGAGAAAAAAATAAAACTTAAACTTTTAATATATTAATAAAGTGAGTAAGAGGGAAAATGTCTTCCTTACATAAGGATTATAAATCGAGATCAACAAGATTAAGGAGAATCAGGCCTATGTTTTTCTAACCCCTTTACACCCAAGCTGGTTTGCACATTAATGACCGGGCCAATTTTTACAATTCTGACCAGTGTCACTTTGTGAGGTAATAACTCTGGAACGCTTCCATGGATCCCGGTGATTCCAACATTGTTTTCTTGTGACATATTGTACTTCATGATAGTGATACAATTTCTTGACTTGCGTTTGTGGGGGAAAAAAACAAAACAAAACAAAACAAAAAAAAAACCTAATTTGGCAGAAATTTCGTAATTATCCAACTTTGAATTTTCATGCCCTTAAAACAGAGAAATGTCAAAATAGTTAAATAACATTTCCCGCATGTTTACTTTTCATCAGCACTATTTTGGAACTCCAATTTTTTTTGTAGTCAAGTTATAAGAGTTAAACGTTGACCAGCGATTTCTCATTTTTATAACATTCTTTAATTTAGGGACCACATCACATTTGAAGCCACAATGAGGGTCTATATGACAGAAAATTCCCAAAAGTGACACCATTCTAAAAACTGCACCCCTCAAGGTACTCAAAACCACATTCAAGAAGTTTATTAACCCTTCAGGTGCTTCACAGGAATTTGAAATGTTTAAAAAAAAATGAACATTTAACTTTCACAAAAAATTAACTTCAGATCCAGTTGGTTTTATTTTACCAAGGGTAACAGGTGAAATTGGACCCCAAATAAATATTAATTTAATACTTTATTTCTCCCTAAGGGGGTGATTTGGGGGGGGTGGTTGATTTACTATTTATAGCAAGTTTTTATGTTTTTATGTTTGGCAGCTGTCACACTAAAGGACACTTTATTGCAAAAAAATATTTTTGCATTCCACCTTTTGGGAGCTATAATTTTTCCATATTTTGACCCACAGAGTCATGCGAGGTCTTATTTATTGCAGAACGAGTTGACGTTTTTATTGGTACCATTTTCAGGCACATGACATTTTTTGATCGCTTTTTATTCCGATTTTTGGGAGGCAGAATGAACAACCACCAGCATTTCAAGAATTTCTTTGGGGGGGGGGGGGGGTTTATACCGTTCCGTGTGGTAAAACTGATAAAGTAATTTTAGTCTTCGTGTCAGTACGATGACAGCATTACCCCATTTATATTTTTTATGTTTTGGCGCTTTTATACAATAAAAACTTATATAAAAAATTATTTTTGCATCACTTTATTCTGAGCAATAACTTATTTTCCAGTGATTTAGGTATATTGCGGCTTGTTTTTTGCGGGATAAGATTATGTTTTCAGCGGTACCACGTTTATTTATATCAGTCTTTTTAATCGGCGGTATGATGAAGCATTTTTTTTTGCCTTTTTTAATGGTGTTCATTAAAGGGGTTAACTAGTGGGACAGTTTTATAGGTCAGGTCATTACGGACGGGGCGCTACTAAATGTGTACTTGTATTGTTTAGATTTTTTTATTCGAAGATTTGAGAGAGTTTTTTTTAAATAATTATAAAAATAAAATGAACTATTTCATTCTTACTTTTACACTTTGTCCCACTGTGGGATACTCATTTTGTGCAGGCTGATCGCTTCAATAGCATGCAGATCAGCATGCTATAGAAGCTGTCAGTGCTGCAGCTTCTATGCACTAACCTGAGAGACTTCCTGGTCATCACTGCGCATGACAGGAAGTCTCAGGCCTGGAGACCCAGATGTAGTCATGAACACATCGGGTCTCCGTGGCAGCGATCGGGACCCCGCTTCATGCCGCAGGGTATCCGATCCAAAGGCAGAAGAGCCCCGGAACGCTGCGATCATGTTTGATTGCAATATTCTGGGGGTTAACGTTCCGGGAGCAGTCCATGAATCAGCTGACACCCGGCCACGATCAGCTGCGCTATCCCCGTGAGCGTGGCTGATCGCACATGATGTACTATTCCGCAAATGGGAATCAAGTCCCAGGTCACATGGATGGAGTAGTAAGTCATCGGCAGAAAGGGGTTAATAGAAATTCTGGTCAGGAACTAGAAACAGATCATTCCCCCTTGATACTGAGGTATTGGACAATGAAGCCAAAAGGCCAGCGAGGGAGGGGTCGTAACTATCAAACAGGGAAGGAAAGGTTTGGTTCAGGTGGTGTACAGTATTAGGCTAGTTTCACACTAGCGTTTAAACGACGCGCGCACGGCGCCGCTAAGCCATGCCCCCTGCCGGCTCCCTGCCCGCCCCTTCCTGTTATCGCCTCCTCCGAGCGCAGAGGGCTGCATGTGTTATGCGCACCCTATCTTTAGCATAGGGTGCGCAGGCCGTGCGCAACTATGAACATAGCGTGCGCTGCGCATTTTTGAATGTGCGCCGTGCGCGCCAAAATGCAACATGCTGCGTTCGGCACGCACGGCGCACCTCCAAAAATGCGCAGCGCACGCTATATTCATAGTTGCGCACGGCCTGCGCACCCTATGCTAAAGATAGGGTGCGCATAACGCATGCAGCCCTCTGCGCTCGGAGGAGGCGATAACAGGAAGGGGCGGGCAAGGAGCCGTGGCTTAGCGGCGCCGTGCGCGCGTCGTTTAAACGCTAGTGTGAAACTAGCCTTATAGATTGATTTATCCCCTATGGAACTGCCTAGCCCCCCAGAGACTCAAATGACATTTAATCTACAGGTCATCAATTTGTCCTCACAGGCATTTACCAATGTAGAAACTATAGTTCCTAAAAAAGAGTCTATTTCCCCCACACCTGATTTTGATTTGTTCAGCGGTATTAAAGATTTAAATTTGTTTGCTTGAAAGCTCAAATGGAGAAAGCATTTTGCCAGACAGAGTAAGAATCTTTGAAAAGATTAGGGCATTCATGTAAACATGCTTGATGATCTAAGGGTAACTTCACACAGGGCGTTTTTGCTGCTTTTTTTTCCTGCAGCAAAACCTGACCTTGGCAGGAAAGAAGCTGTGGCAAAACGCAGATTTAGGTGCGGATTTGGTGCATTTTTTTTTCCCTCTTTGTCCATGCTAATGTCCTTGACTTTGACAGCTAAACGCTGCAAACAATGATACCTGCGTTTTGTTTTTGCGTTTTTTTTCCAACACCCATTCAACCCAATGCTGGTAATGTAAAAAGCAGCTGAAAATTATCAAAAAAAACCAGCAAAAAAAAGGAGCCAAAACGCCCAGTGTGAACATACCCTATGACTACTTGATTGACTGGGGGTCTGAATCAGCCAGACTATTAGTATAGGGCCCTTTTCTGATCTTTGCATCAAGAGTAAAAAAAAAAAAAAGTCACTTAACTTTAACCCCTTAATGTCCAATGACAGACAGTCCGCCATTGGACTTCTCCCCTGCTTTGATGAGGGTTCCGGCGCTGAGCCCGTATCAATGCCGGGGACATGTCAGCTGTTTTGAACAGCTGACATGTGCCCGCAATAGGTGCAGGTGGAATCGCGATCCACCTGCACCTATTAACCCGTTAAACGCCGCTGTCAAACGCTGACAACAGCGTTTAACCGGCGCTTCTGGCCCGGAAATGAGGTAATCGCTGACCCCCCGTCATGTGATCGGGGGTCAGTGATGCGTTGGCATAACAACCAGAGGTCTCTTGGAGACCTCTATGATTGTTGATGCCGCTTTGCTATGAGCGCCACCCGGTGGTCAGCGCTCAGCTATGCAGTAATTCTGCTACATATAGGCGATCTGCTCATGGAGGCTATTGAAGCATGACAAAATTTTAAAAAAAAAGTATTTTAAAAAATATGAAAAAAATATAAAAGTTCAAATCACCCCCCTTTCGCCCTATTCAAAATAAAACAAACAAACAAAAAAATTACACATGCACATATTTGGTATCACCGCGTTCAGAATCACACCATCAATTAAAAAAAAAAAAAAAAAGCATTAACCCAATCGCTAAACGGCGTAGCGAGAAAAAAAAAAATCAGTTTTTTTATCTCTGTGACAATGCATTAAAATGCAATAACGGCGATCAAAAGAACTTGTCTGCATAAAAGTGGTATCATTAAAAATGTCAGCTTGGCACGAAAAAATTAAGCCCTCACCCGACCCCAGATCACGAAAAATGGAGACGCTACGGGTCTCGGAAAGTGGTGCTTTTTTTTTTTTGCAAACCTTGGATTTTTCTTTTCACCACTTAGATTAAAAAAAAGAACCTAGACATGTTTGGTGTCTATGAACTCGTAATGACCTGGCCAATCATAATGGTGGGTCAGTTTTAGCATTTACTGAACCTAGCAAAAAAAAGCCAAGCAGAAAACAAGTGTGGGATTGTGCTTTTTTTGCAATCAATGGTAAAATCAATGGTGTTGTTCAAAAGTACAACTCGTCCCGCAAAAAATAAGCCCTCACATGGCCATATTGATGGAAAAATAAAAAAAAGTTGTGTGTTGTGAGTTCATTTTCCCCTTCACCATTGAGGTCTGTTGAACTCCCTCTTCTGGTGAAGGAAGGTAGTGAGGCTGATTACCAAGCACCTGAGCAGGATGATGATGACTGGAATTGCTGACTGGATATAAGGCAGCCGACACCCTTCTGCCTTGCTGGTGATTTCTCAGAGGGATTATAGGAGACCAGTCTGATTTCTGCTCCTCAAAAGCTAAGTTTTCTGCTCTGCTTTTTGCATTTGTGTTTTGTTTTTTTTTTGCCTTGTTTTTCTGGACTTCTGCCATTCCCTGCTGGGGTGAGCTGAATTCCTTTTTGCTCTGTCTTCAGAAAATACCTGAGTACTGATCTAGTCTTTTTGAAGCCTAGCATCTTCAGGGCTTTTTTCCTCTATCAGTCTGTTGGCTCTTGATTTGATGGGGTTTTGGCGGATTGCAGACAGCAGCTTTTCTATCCTGTCCTATTTAGTTAGCTTGGGCCCCATCATTTGCTCAGCCTATCTTTCTATCTGTGTGAGTGTTTTTTCCATCTTGCTTCACAGTCATATGTTGGGGCTGCTCTGGGGCAGTTTAGATTTCCCTTTCTGTCTTTAGGCTATTTAGTTCTCCGGCTGTGATCGAGGGGTCTAGGGCACCGTAGGAACCCCCCACGGCTACTGCTAGTTGTTGTTGATAGGTTCAGGGGTCTGCAATCCGATAGCTGCCAACTTCTCTGGTTTTCTGGATTTAGCTAGTATTTGTTTTTGCTTCCTACGGCGACTCATTCAGAACAGTTATGGCTCTGGGAAGAAAGGGAGTGAAAAACAAACGCAAAAACGAAAATAACCCCATTCCTTAAGGGGTTAAAGATGTCACAATTGACATCTGTCAATAGAGTAACTGAGGATCTTCATTTATACGAGATGTCTCCCCCTATAAGATACGATTGCAGTTTCAGAGAGATGGCAGCAATTAGGGATCTGGAACATGACACCACCGAATTGTCATCAAGCCACCCTTTTTATCCCCCATTAGTTGCCGGCATAGACATCGGGGCCCACCGAGGTGGGCGGTCCGGCGCCTCCCTCCCTGTTGAGGGCAGAGCAGAATTCTGCAGTGCGCAGACCTCTCCCGACGCCTGCGTACTGCAGGACTCTGCTCTGCCCTCAACAGGGCAGAGCAGTACACCTGCGCCGGAGCCATTACAGGATGGGAGAAGAGGACGTCATCGCATGAAGGGAGGTGCCGGACGGGACGGCGACACCCATCGGACCGGACCGCCCACCTCGGTGAGTATAACGTGTTTCTTCTCCTCTTTCAGGTTACATTGGAGGCTTATCTACAGCATTATAGAATGCTGTCGATAAGCCCCCCGATGTCTATGCCAGCAGCTGCAAAGCCAAAAAAGGGTGACAAATTCCCTTTAACAGAAAATACCCAAAAGTGACACCATTCTAAAAACTGCACCTCTCAATGTACACAAAACCACATTCAAGAAGCTTATTAACCCTTTGAGTGCTTCATGAGAACTAAAAGCAATGTGGAAGGAAAAAAAAAAATGAACATTTTACTTTCACAGAAAACTTACTTTTTTTATTTTTACAAGGGTATCAGGAGAAAATGGACCTCAAAATTTGTTGTGCAATTTCTTTTGAGTACACCAATACCCTGTATGTGGGGGAAGCCACTGATTGGGCATATGGCTGGGCTCAGAAGGGAGGGAGCCCCGTTTGACTTTTTTGAACGTAATATTGGCTGGAATCATGGCGCCATGTTTTGTTTGGAGACCCCCTGATGTACATAAACAGTGGAAACCTCCCCCAATTCTAACCCCAGACCACTTTAAGCCCAACCCTAAAGGGAAAATGGAAATACACTTTATTTTACTTTTCCCTAAGGGGGTGACAAAGGGGGGGGTTTACTATTTTTTTATTTTGATCACTGTGAGACCCTATCACAGTGATCAAAATGAACCAATAGGAAAAATCTATTGTTGACGGGTGCTGGCCATCCGATCTCGGCGGGCAACCTGCGCCCGCCATTTTCTCCTGGAAGACAGACACCGGTAGCCCGGAGGACTTTACAGGGGGTTGCAGAGACAATGAAGGTATCAGGGGGAGATCAGGGGACCCCCATTTCTCTTCTCTGATGTGCAATAACATCAGAGGAGAAATTAAATGGAAAAATTGGACATTGCGGTCACTGTTATACCATTAACGGTGATCGCAACACCCGGGGGGGGGGGGGGTGTCAGTAAAAACCTGACCCGAATCATGTTCTCTGGGGTCTCAGCAACCCCTAAGTAGCCGAGACCCCCTGAGAATTTCCGACTGTGGGGGGCGTTATACCCTTATTCCGCAACGCTGTTAAAAAGCGGCGCTGCAGTTTAAGTACCCTTAACTGATGTTAAGGCGTATCAGCGGTTAAGGGGTTAAAACAAACACTAGGGCTAGCAATGACTTGTGCAAACTGTAAGGAATCTGTACACAGGATGTATCATGGCTAGTCTAGACGTGGAATCGTTATACTCTTCAATTTCACACAAGTAGTCTTCATGCTGTCAGACATTTTCTCTCAATGAAGAGATGTCCGTACAAAACCCATAGCTTGATCCTTCGTATCCTTGAACTATGCCTCATTAGAAATTTCTTCACATTTGATTTGAAGAACTTACACCAGCTCAGAGGCACAGCTATGGGTAGCCCTTGTGCACCTAGGTATGCCAACTTGCTCCTGGGCTGGTGGGAGGAAAATGTCATTTTTTCTGATGTTCAAATCTACACAGCCAAGATTGAGATGTGGAGCCGTTACATTGACATCTTCCCGATTTTGAAGGGCACCTTTAAGGAGCTTGATACTTTCGTGAATAATCTGAACACTACTATTGTATTGCGTTTTACATTCCAATGTAATTTGGAGATGTTGCCCTTCCTTTATATGAGCATCAGGAAGACATCTGGGAGTTATCTACCAACATCAGTCTATAGGAAATCTGGCCAGTAACTCCCTTCTGAGGTGGGAAAGTAATCACCGGATACCAGAAAATGGTTGTCTTTAATTTAAAAGGCTGTTTGAGGTGTGGTACGTACGTGTCGTGTTTTTATGCAACGACTGGCAAGACCTTTCATAGTAAGGTGACAGTGAGTTTGACATCAGGCATCTCATTTAGGCTATGTGCACACGTAATTTTTGGTGCTGCGGATTTTTCCACGCGGATTTGAAAGACTTGCAGGTCAAAAAGACCAGCGGTTTAGCCCTGCGGTTTCACACCTCTACAATGGAGAAGGTGTGAAACCGCAGCGGATTCCGCACAAAGAATTGACATGCTGCGGATTAGAACCCACGGAAAAATCCGCAGCATGTGCACAGCGTTTCAGTTTACCATTGAAAACAATGGACCCGCAGCAGAATCCGCAAAGTGTGCACATGGTCTAACGAGGGTAGTAGTGTACAAGGCCACATGTATTTGTGGCCTTGAATACATAGGCGAGACTAAACGCGAATGTAAACGTCGCGTCGAACACATAGGTGACATTACCCACAAAAGACACCCCACTGGCAAAGCATGTCAACTCCCATCATGGTGGCCTAAAAACATCCAACAATTTTATAGGGTTGATAGAATCTATAAATTAACTAGGAGAAGGGGAGTTGGGGTGGGGCAAGAAACTGGGATCAACTGATTCTCTAGTCCAGATGGATCTTTTCTTTGGAAACTGTGCCTCCACCAGGATTAAGTGAGCAATCGAGTTTCAGAATTTTTTTTTTTTATATAATTCTTATGTCTTTAGGACCTAAAAAACAAGGTTATGCAAAAAAGGTCAGAGACAAAACTTGACCACTTACCGTATACTATTTCCCCACTGGAATAGCAAAGGGTTTTTGACTTATTCCAGTTGAAGCTTCCCCTCTCAAAAAGAACTTGCACTGAATGATAGGTTTTAAGAGAGAGTGTATTGTTTACATGTGTATTGTTGATATCATCTGGGAAAATGACTAGTTTGACACAACCTATGCTTATATTGGAGGTCACCCCCTCATTCTATGCCCAAGGTGTTATTTATCATTTTTCCATTTTAAATGGAATACAAGCAGGATCCCTGGAGATTCACCATGTGACTTGGTTGTGGGTCACATGACTGACAACACATCACTCCAGGAAGGTCCTGTTTGAGCAGCACCATTCCATTCTCATGGAAAGGTCCTGTAAGGCCTGTTTCCCATTTCAGTTTTTTGGTGTCCGCCAAAGTGTGAAAAAACAGATTCGTTTCCATTTTGCCACAAAGTATTAAGTTACGTACCGGTAACGGTGTTTTTCGGAAGCCCATGACAGCACCACGAGAGAGGGGATATGCCCTTCGGGAACAGGAAACCTACAGCTACAAAAAGGGCGGCACCTCTCCCACGCATCAGTTGGATTACAAAGCTTGAGAGGCTACCATGGTTAGTACACCGCATATACACAATATATACAACCTATCCTATTTACAATTCTTTAAACCATCTCCCACATAAGGTGAACTCGCAAAAACAATCCTCTAAAGGGGTGCACCCTTCTACGTGAACAAGGGAGGGAACTAAGGGTGCTGTCATGGGCTTCCGAAAAATACCGTTACCTGTACGTAACTTAATACTTTATTCGGACTCCCATGACAGCACCACGAGAGAATTACAGAGATGTAAACTAAATTAGTGAGGGACTACAGCCTGCAGCACCCTTAGCCCGAAGGTGAGATCTGAGGAGGCACCCATGTCTAACCGATAGTGGTTAAAAAAGGTGGAAGGAGATGACCAGGTGGCCGCCTTACATATCTGGTCAATTGATACTCCCGATCTCTCTGCCCAGGATGATGCCATGGCACGGGTGGAATGCGCCCTCAGGTTCTGTGGAGCCGGTCCGCCACCTGCTGTGTAGGCAAGAGAGATAGCCTCCCTAATCCACCTTGCTAACGTGCGCTTTGACACTCTATACCCTTTCCTGGGACCTTGGAAGGATAAAAATAATGCGTTCTCCTTCCTCCAAGGATCTGTGGCTGCTAAATATTTAAGTAGGCATCTCAACATCTAGAGCCTGAAGTCTTTATTCTTTAGGATTGGTTGGATTAGGGAGGAAGGCAGGCAGAACTCTCTCTTGTGTCCTATGAAAATGAGATGCTACCTTGGGAAGGTATGCCGGGTCTGGCCTTAGGATTACTCTATCCTGTAAGAATTCTGTGTATGGAGGTAGTCTGGAAAGTGCCTGTATGTCGCCTATTCTACGTGCAGATGTTATTGCTACCAAAAAGGCTGTCTTAAGTGATATCTTTAGTGAAGCAGAATCCAGAGGTTCAAACGGTTTCTCCGTCATGGCTATCAGGACTAAATTTAAGTCCCAAGGCATACACCCATCTTTGAGTATGGGTCTTGATCTGGTAACTGCCTTAATGAATCTCGCTACCCAATGGTTACCGGCAATGTCGCATGCAAATAGGGCCCCTAAAGCTGAAACTTGCACTTTCAATGTGCTAGTGGAAAGGCCCAACTCGAGACCCCTCTGGAGGAATTCTAGGATCTGTTTTACAGGTATTCCATCCCTGATATTAAACTCACAGGTGGACAGGAATCGCCTCCAGGTTCTAGCATATATACCTGTGGTGGTTTGTTTCCTACTTTTTAGGAGTGTATCGATTACATTTTCTGAGAACCCTCTATCCCTCAATAGTATCCTCTCAAACACCATGCCGTCAAATGGAGTCCCGCTACTTGTGGGTGGTTGACTGGCCCCTGGTAGAGGAGATCTGGAAGGTTCAGCAGTACCCAAGGATCGCCTACTGACATGGTCCTCAACCATGCAAACCAGGTCCTTCTGGGCCAGAAGGGGGCAATCAATATGACTCTTGCCCCGTCTTCCCTGATCTTCCTCACTACCAGAGGTAGAACGTTCAAAGGCGGAAAGGCGTAAGCCAGCGAGAAGTCCCATTTTATTAGGAGGGCGTCCACTGCCAGTGGATTTTCCCTGGGATTTAGGGAACAGAAAGTTTTTTTCCTTCCTGTTTTCCTTGGCAGCAAAGAGGTCCACCTCCGGTCGACCCCATTTGCGGACAATCTGATTGTAGATGTCTGAGTTTAAGGCCCATTCTCCCTGCCTTAGGGCCCTGCGGCTTAGAAAGTCTGCCTTCATGTTGTCTTTTCCGCTGATGTGGAGCGCGGTTAAAGATAGAAAATTTTTCTCTGCTATCTGAAGGAGACGTTCCGTTATCCGCATCAGGGCGTTGGAGCAGGTTCCACCTTGGTGGTTGACATAGGCTACCGCTACCTGGTTGTCCGAGAGTATCCTTACATGGTGGCCCTGTAGATACATAATGAATTTTTTAATGGCCAATTCAATCTCCAGCAGCTCCCTCTGGTTAGATGAGATCTCAGCATCGGAGTCCCACTGTCCCTGTACCACTATGTCCCCCATATGGGCCCCCCAAGGACTAGCGTCTGTGGTTATTACGCGGGTTATCTGTATCACCCAGGGCACCCCCGAGGCTAAATTTCCGATATCGAGCCACCACCTAAGAGATGTAATAGTTGAGGGGCTTAGCAATACCTGACCCTGCAAGAAGCCCTCTAAGGTTCTGCTATTAACCAGGACGTCACTCTGAAGGGCCCTAGTGTGGAATTGTGCCCACTTGACCGCTGGGATACATGAGGTTAGGGAGCCTAACAGGGACATGGCCTGCCTGAGGGTCATGGAGGGCCTATCGATTGCCCGAAGAACCTGCTGTAATTTATCCACAGGTAACAGACACAGCTGGGTTTCTCAATTTAACAGCAAGCCTAGAAACTTCTGGACCTTTAAGGGCTGAAATCGGGACTTTTCGTAATTTATAATCCATCCGAGGTTCTCTAATCTGGACTTAGCTTTTTCTATCTGAGATAGACAATGGTCCACTGAATTTCCCACAATCAAAAAATCATCCAAGTATGGGATAACTAAGATGTCAACTTCCCGTAAATGAGCCATAACCTCGGACACTATTTTTGTAAATACCCGGGGCGCTGCTGAGAGACCAAAGGGAAGGGCTCTATATTGATAATGACGGATTATACCGTCTATTGATACCGCCACTCTCAGGAACTGCAGGAAATCTGCGTGGATGGGCACATGACAGTATGCGTCTTTTAAGTCCACTACCGCCATAAAACACCCTTCAAACAGCATCTTTATTGTAGAACGAATGGATTCCATTTTAAAGGTGCGTTTAACCAAAAATTCATTAAGAAAACGTAAATTAATAATCGTTCTGAATGTTTTATCCGGCTTTTGGATTAGGAATAAGGGAGAGTAGAATCCTCTTCCTCTCTCAGACTCTGGAACCTCTATCAGAACGTTTTGTTTTTTTTTAGACAGGTTCAAGACCTCTGCTTCTAAAGCCGCTTGCTCGAAGGGTGAAGACCTTAAGGGTGTTGGTTTAAAGGTATCCCGTGGGACTTGAGTGAACTCCAACCTGAGTCCGGTGGATATCACATTCCGCACCCAGTCACTATTGGTGACCTGTAGCCATGCTGGGAGGAAGGATGACAGTCTACCCCCCCACGGGAATTGCTAGTCATTGGTTTTGTCTTTTTCGCTCTCTCGACGAGCGTCTCAACATGAAGCCCGTACCTCTTCTTCTATCCTCCCATCTGGGACGGTCTCTATTAGGTGAAGGGTTACGCCTTCTCCCTTGACCGAATCTCCTCCTATTAAACGGACGACGGTAAGATGCGGACCAAAGGTTTGGAAATTTCTTTTTATCATCCCCGGCCTTCTCCAGCAATTCATCCAGGACTGCTCTGAAAAAATATTCCCCCTCACACGGGATAGTACAGAGTTTTGCCCTGGACTGAATATCTCCCGGCCAGCACTTCAGCCACAGGGCTCTCCGAGCCGCATTAGAGAGTCCTGCTGCCCTGGCGGCCATTCTGACTGCATCAGCCGAGGCATCCGCTAGGAAGGCTGCGCCATCCTGGATTATTGGAAGGGCCCCCAGGATTGCCTGTCTAGATGTTCCCTGTTTTAACTGCGACTCTAACTGGTCCAACCAGACCATCATGGACCTGGCCGTGCAAGTCGATGCTACTGCTGGTCTTAAGGAACCGGCTGCCATCTCCCAGGTATTTTTAAGGAAGGTATCTGCCTTCCTGTCTAGAGGATCTTTAAGGGACCCCATGTCCTCAAAGGGTAGCGAGGATTTTTTCGATGCTTTCGTAATAGCTGCATCTAATATGGGGCCTTGTCCCAAGTATTCATTGCTGTATCGTCAAAGGGATATCTCCGCTTGAGGGCTGGTGGTAGCGACCCTCTTATCTGGCTTTTCCACTCTGCGGATGAGATCCTGGATCTTTTCGTTTAGTGGGAAGACCCTACGCTTCCTCTGCTCCAGCCCCCCGAACATCACATCCTGCATGGATAATTGAGGCTATGGCTCCTCCACCTCGATTGTTCCTCTGACCGCTTTTACCAATTTGTCTACTCGGTCGAGCGGCAGGCAAACCCGACCAGAGTCATCTTCTCAGGAGGACGAGGGAGATGAAATATGGGAGCCCTTACTTCTCCTCCACTCTGTCGAGGAATCCGACTCCACCGGGTCCTCACCCCTTACACTCTCTGGTTGGGACAGGGATTTTAGGGTTTCCTTCATCTCTGCCCTTACTATATCCCTTAAACACGCCGCTACTGCGGGCGATTCCTCCGCCACTGTCTGCTGGATACAGGGGAGACATAACTTTTTGGGGCATGAATCTGGTAACGGGCATGCACAGAGTGCGCATTCCCTGTGTCTGGTTTTACTCGTAGCTTTCTTCCCCTAGAATAAAACACAGAAGGCGGCCCCGTCACTGAGTGAACATTCACGAAGATCACTTACCAGTGCCACAATCAAGTACCGGAGAATGAGGGGAATTTCTCTCAGTTGATGCTCCTGTCCGCCTAGCGGAGCTCTTATGACTGGACTGGTCACTTCGTCCCGGACGCTCCTTACTGTCACGGGCCTCTTTCTTCTGTTTGACCTGCCTAAGGTCATCCAGGGGCGGCAGTGAAGATTGTCGCTGTTGCTGCTGCTTTTGCTGCTGCTCCTGATCGCTCTCCATTACTGGCTTGCAATAATGTGGCCAAGGCAAGGCACCCATCTAGGGTCCTGCCTATATACCCCTCCTCCGGACAGCAGATATCCTCCTGCCGCGCCCCCCCCCTAATAGGGCCCCCTCCCCAGCTGGCGCCGCTTTTGGCAAGGGAACCAGCGCTTACCGGCGTCCTCCAGATGGGCGCCGCCATCTTGGGTCTCCGCACCTGCGCAGTGGCGCCGCCGACCCGGAAGCGCCCCGAGGCTTCGCCCCATGACGTCACCGCGACTCCGTGACCGGAAGTCACACGGGACGCCCGGGCATTGCACCATGGAGCGCTCCCCGGCCCCCACGCTCTGCAGCCGCGCCGGACCACTCCACCCCCCCCCCCCCCCGACCACGCCGCCGGAGTTGGGAGTCCCCGGGGGGCATACTCACCGGCGCGGTCTGCTTATGGAGACGGACCTCCTCCCTGCTGTCTACGCCACCGCCGTGCCATCCATCCTGGGCCACCGTGGCGTCTTCCAGGAGCTCCGCACCAGGCCGAGGTAGGAGACCCCCTCACTTCCTGTACTGGCCGGCCTGGGATCCGGTCATCTGCAGGATCCTGTCCCCTCAGGAACAAGAAACCAACTGATGCTTGGGAGAGGTGCCGCCTTTTTGTATCTGTAGGTTTCCTGTTCCCGAAGGGCGGATCCCCTCTCTCGTGGTGCTGTCATGGGAGTCCGAATAAACGGATGCTACCGGATCCGTTTTTTGGACAGATCCGCTTTAGCCACTAATACAAGTCTATGGGAAAAACGGATCTGCCAAAAAAAAGCGGATCCGTTTTTTTGCAAAACGGCAGATTTTGACGGACGTCAAAAAACGGAAGTGTGATCCACCTCTAAGACGTCATAAGGTCAGTGTTTGGCTGCATATTAACATGTATGCCTTCAGGTAATACTTCCTATGTATGCAATTAGTTTGGGGTCACATGGGGTATGTAATAGCTTTTTAATCTTATTTAAAGGAAGGCATTTTCATTATATTAAAAGTTAAGTTTTAACTATTCTCACCAAGCTACCATTACACTGATTTTGGGAGATTGGGAAATACTAGATCACGTGGGACCCAAGTCCTCTATCTTTTGCCAATCTCTACATGTAGTTTTGTACCAGCACTTTCTATATTGTCCGTTGATTTTCAATATATAATTGTTTGAGGGTATGTGCACACATAGTTTTTTGTCTCTGCGGATTTTGTAGAGAAAACTGCAGGAAATCCGCAGGACAAAGTGCTGCGGTTTTTCTGCGGTTTATCTGCGTTTTTGCCCTGCTGTTTTACACCTCATAATGGATGAGGTGTAAAACTGCAACGTTTCTGCACCAAACAATTGACATGCTGCGTTTTGAAAACCGCAGCAAAACCGCGCGGAAAAAAACGCAGCATGTGCACAGCTTTTTTTTATTTCCATAGGAAATAAAGGTACTGTACAACGCAGCAGAATCTGCTGCGTTTCTGCAGAGCCAAAAACGCTGCGGAAACGCAGCAGAAACCGCAAAGTGTGCACATACCCTTAGGGGGTTGACCAGGGGGTGGAATGCTTCCTGACTGGTACTTCGTTAATCTACGCCATTTAAACCTGGCTCAATACATATTTTAAATGCTTAAAGTGATTTTAAGTCAAAACATTGCACTTTATGGCAGAATAAGTTTGTAACATTTTCTTCACTGTGATTGGATGCTGTCCAATTCATTTGTGTGCCCTCACAAAGAGGACTCCTTGGGACCTTTTGTGCGTTCATAAAATGGAGTTTGTCCTATCAAGCGTCCAGAGTGGAGTGCTGCAAACATTTTTGTTTTACTACTTATGTGCTGTAGACCAGTCAGACAGGCGGGTCCTCGGCGGCTTCTCCCCACCCGCTGACCTAGAGTTACAAATCTCTGCCTGCATGTGTGTATAAGCAGACATGTGAATCCAGGGTATCTGGTGGGGAAAAGAGGCACGCAAGAAGAAAAAAAACAAACAAACAAAAAAAAACACTAAGTACTCAGGAGCATCCTGTGAGCAGCATGTATATGGATTTCTTTCATTATTAGAATGTGTTACTCACAAAATGCATCAGTATTCCATTTGTTAAGTAGGCAATGTTTGTCTGCAAGATTGGTTATAAAAAGAAAAAAAAAAAAAGCTTAACTGACCTTTAAATAAGCTGCTGCCTCTTGGACGGAAATATGTCTGTAGTCAGCATCTCCACATGTGAAATCTCCTATAGCAATGCGATTAAAGAAAATTATGTAGTGCATTAAAGAATCTTTGTATGGCTTATTTAAGAGTATAACATTCTTGCAACAGAAAATTAAAACAAAATATAAGACAAGCATGTTTCCATCTTGAAAAAGGAAAAAGAAAAGGGAAAAAGAGATTGCACAAATCCACAGCCAGGCAAAAAAATTTTGTGCACCCTTTAGCATTTCCCAACATTGAACATTATTGGAATGTCCTAGTTTCACGATGCTCCCACAAATATATGCGCTAGTAGGTCCTAGAGCTTGTGTGCGCTCAGGAATCTGAGTCCAGTACGATTACCCAGTGAGCTCAGCTGAAAAGGATTTGTCCAATATGGAGACAACATTCTCAACCGCTATGTTGCGCTTCTAAAATACCAGCCTGCACTCACCTCGAGTGCCTCTCTACCAACATTGGCACTGGGTCTCACGTGATGCGAGCTCTGGAGCAATCAGCGGCTAACTAATGGGCCGCATCTCATGCTTCCTTCAGAAAAAATTAACATCTGGAAGAGGTTAGCACTGCTGATGCTCTGAATTTTTCTGGATTTATGTTATATCACAGCAGCAACAGCGCTCACTTCTTCCAGATAATAGTTTTGTCTAAAGGAAGCAAGAGTGAAGCGGCCAATACCGCTGAAAGGCTGCAAGGCTCACATAAGCACCGGCAAAGAGGGAATAAAGCAATTCAAAGGGGTTGTCTAAGTAGTGGACAACTTCTGACAGCCAGGCTCCTGCAGTGACAAGGTCCTTGGCTGTCTAACCATGTTGACAATCTATAGCAATTACTAAATTAGAAGCATGTGAGGGAGAGAGCGCCCTTTTAACCCCCAACATCATCACAGTACACTGATAGTTGTCAGTGTTTGACCTCCATATTAAAAGCGAAACCAGTCAACAGAATTTTGCTAAATCTACAGACACTGTCAGGTTTGCACCATTATATTGATTAAAATGATACCTGGGGTGAAGAAAGCCATGTTAGAAGTTTTCAGTTAATGATATGCCAGTGCTCTGTGGCGCAACTGTAGGCAGAGTCACATCTTCCTGCTCTAGGCCAGAGAAACCAAGGAAAGACCTGCCCAGAGGCCGCCCCGAAGCACAAATGTTCCTAATCCTAGAGACAAAACGTTTGTGCTTCAGGGCGGCCTCTGGGCAGGTCTTTCCTTGGTTTCTCTGGCCTAGAGCAGGAAGATAAGACTGCCTCCAGTCCAGCCATAGAGCACTGGCATATCATTAAGGCCAGGGTCACACTGCATTATGGTAGTCCGTTAGACGGACTGCGTTACACCCAGGGCTGTGGAGTCAGTAAGCCACACCTGCAACTCCGACTCCTCAATTTCCCTTACACTGACTCCAACTCCCACATATATTGCTTATATTTAAGTGAAAAATTTATTGTAGTACAATGTGAACATCAGACATTTAATCATTTTTATGATCCAATAATAAAGATATTTAGATAGAACATAATATATTTATTGGAATACAACTTTAGAACACAAAAAACTTATACATTGTAAATATGTAATACACTATGTAATATATATTTTACTATGTAATAAACTACGCAAGTGGCCAAAAACAGTTCAACAAAAACATGCTAAACATTTGTGCAGTATATGAATTTGGTCTAAGAAATAAAATTGCCTCCATCAGATCCTCCTTCATAGATGACCTCAAATTTGACCTAATAACTTTAAGGCCAGAGAACCTCTCTACACTAACTTGGGTAGGAGGCAAAGCCGTAACCACATGGCCAACATCTAACAATTTCCGAGTATAAAGGAATTGCCTCATGCACAGTCAGTTTTGATGAACGGTTGAATTTTTCTATTTCTTTGAGAGCAAGTGAAACATTTTGCTGAAATATGGTCAATCTGCTTGCTATAGGAGACGGAGTGAAATCTTTTTCCTTGCGGCAACGCTTTGCCTGCTCCATGTAATCTAAATACTTGTCAAAGTCAAACTCCTCATCTGATGAGGATGAAGATATGGCAGCAGTAGCACTGTCATGACCCAAGTCCTCTTGCGCCTGTCAATCCTCCTGTAGGCCACTCATCCTAACTGCTACCTCAGTCAGAGCTTCTTTTCCTTTAGTAAGCTGTTGATCATCAAGCAGTATACGATGACTTGGGTCCACATAAACAGCTGCCAGAAAAATTTTATTTTCCAATAGCTGTGTCTCTCTCCGTCTCATTGAAGCAGAAATGCCATCTGCGATTGAACCTCCTCTTTGGGACAGGCAAAATAGCAAGTTCTTCCACTCCCCTATGAAAATGCCAGGAGTTAAATCCTCAGCTTGTAATTTTTTAGTCACGGTAAATGGGTGATTAAGCAAGTCCTTCAATTCAGCCACATGTGTCCATTGACCTTCATTTAGGGTTACCTGAAGGTTCGCCATATCTATAAGAAACGGTTTTAGTTCAAGCAATCGCTCAATCATTAAATAAGTGCTGCCCCACCGAGTGGCTTGATCGACAATTGCCCCTTTCCCAGCACGTCTTTTCAAGATGGAATCAATTTTAGGGGTTCTGGCGGCAATAACCAATTTCCTCACTTTTCCAATCAGATTTCCAGCATGTTCCTCTATCTTATTGCCAGCTGCAGCGTGTGCACAACTTTCTCACTTTCTCCAGCTCAGGAATCAGATCCTCTGCAGGGCAGGCACCCCTCCCCCTCCTCTCTCTGATGAAGACGGCAGAAGACAGTATAGAGGAGGGGAGATTGCCCCCTGCAGTCTGGAGACGGTGCAGGACGGGAGCACTGCAGCATACGAGTTTTGATAGGTGCTTGCCCCTGCTTCTAGGGGGGGCAGTCGCCCCCCCCTGCCCCTCGCTGGCTACAGCCATGATTCACACACAGCGTTTTTGCAGATCCGTTTTTTTGCAGCAAAATGCAGTGACTCTGGGCATCCCAGCAAAGTCAATGGGTTTCAAGATATGACATTCAGACACATTGTTTTGTGAGGATCCGTTTTTGGGCTGAATGAGCATGTCAGTTTGTATGGCATTATTCTAATCTGCTTTTGCTATTGAAAACATCTATGAGCTCAAAAACCTTTCAGGTGATGTGGTTTTTTTAAAAAAGCTGTTCTGTTTTTGCAGCTGAAAAACGTATCCTCAAAAAACGCAGCAAAAACGCAGTATGTGAATGTAGCCTTCGATCAGGAATAGAACAGCCATTTATGGGACATTTCATAACTTTCCCAAATTCCTATGAAAAAATATTCAGCACATTCTGCATTGAACTACTGTACCCAATTTATTATATATTTTAGGAGTCCGAGTCGGTCCATTTTATACCAACTCCACAGCCCTGGTTACACCGCGGCATAACGCGGTTTAACAGTCCGTTAACGCTGCCATTCACCCCCATTATCTGGCGCATTGCGACGCGCCGTCATTCAGTGACGGCGGCTCGGCCACAGGCTTCAGCGCCTGAGACTCTGTCACCGTTAGCATTGATGAATCATCTGCGCTAGCGGGTATAGCATAATGCGACCGCGTTATGCTAGTGTTAACGCAGCCCGTCAACGCTATACGTTGAACGAGCTGCCTTAGCGCAATATGAACCTGGCCTTACTGAAAACTTCTAACACTGATTACACAAAAACCACAAGACAGATTTATTCACCCCAGGTATCATTTTAATCAGTTTAAAACACCACTAACTTGATAGTGTGTGTAGCAAAATCATGCTGACAGGTGCGCTTTAATTAAGCATAGGACATTTGTTATCACCGCATCCAGAAAAAGTTAATAGTTAAAACGGTCAATGCTTAACCCTTGAAGTTGTATTTTTCTACACTTGTCACCATTCAATTTGAAATGAAAGGTGAACAGAAAGTAAAAAAAAAAAAAATTAAAAATTCTTGAGCTGTTTACATTCTCATTCTGCCTCTCAAAGACCACAATAAGACTCAGTTTACATTGGTCCTTCGGTCTAAACAGTACTTACCGTATTTTTCCGACCATAAGACGCACTTTTTTCCCCCAAAATTTTGGGGGAAAGTGGGGGGTGCGTCTTATGGTCGCAATACACGGTCTAACCTTGTGGCTGGTGGCAGCGGGCGGCGCTCTGCGGTGGTGGCAGGTCCGCCGGCATTTCATAGCAGCCCGGAGGCCTCCGCACTTCCCTTGCTGGCCACCATGTTGCGGTGGCCTCCGGGAGCATGGACACCGGGAAGATGGCCGCCGGTCCGGGGACGGCGCATGCGCAGCTTCAGATCTCGTCCCAAGATCTCGGGTGACGAGATCTCGTTGCCAAGATTTGAATCTCGTCCCCCGAGATCTCGGGACGAGATCTGATTCCGCGCATACGCCGTCCCCGGATCGGTGGCCATCTTTCCGGCGTCCATGCTCCCGGAGGCCACCGCAACAAGACGGCGGCCAGCAAGGGAAGTGCGGAGGCCTCCAGGCTGCAAAGAAATGCCGGCGGACCCGCCGCCCCTGCACTGGAGCACAGCCCGCTGCCACCACCGCACAGCGTCACCACCGAGCCCATCTGCCCCAGCACTGCTGCCCCTACCCCAGCACTGCTGCCCCAGCACAGAGCCGCCACCGCGCAAGCCTGGACCACTGAATGACCCCTGTGACTACTTCTCCACCTGTGCCGGATCCCTTCCCAGGTAAGCTGAATTCGGACTGTAAGACGGACCCCCATTTGACACTTTTTCCCCTATTTTCCTCCTGAAAATTGGGGTGCGTCTTATGGTCCGGTGCGTCTTATAGTCTGAAAAATACGGTACATCGGGGTTTCCGTTTAAATCTTTGCCTGAATCGCTAAGGCCTGTTTCACACTTCAGTTTTTTGACGTCAGTCAAAATCCACCACTTTTCGAAAAAATCGGATCCGCCCCTTTTTTGGTGGATCCGGTTTTTCTCCCCATAGACTTACATTAGCGGCGGATTTTGACTCTCTCTCCTTTTCCAGAGTCATATCACTTTAAATTTCATGAACTTAGCAGCTAAAACAGATCCGTCAAAAAACAGATCCTGTGCCATCAGTTTGTGACAAAACGGATCCATTTTTTCACACTGGCGGATTTTGACTGATCTTAAATAACAAACGTGAAACAGGCCTTATTTCAAAGCTTCCAACAAAAGAGTCACTATAATGAGTCAGAAGGAGAAACTGCCACCACCAGATCTTAGGCCAGACTGCAGTCTTTAGGCATGCAGAAAAGTGCGGTAGACAAGTTTTGTGCATCTTTGAAAAAAAGTGTTTGGAAAAAAAAAAAAAACAAAACACAGCTTAACTGTCTCTACCTTATGACTGGATCCCTGAAGGGTTTCATCTGATTCACATTTCAGAGATGTAGATGGAAACTTTGACGTAAGAGCAAGCACAGTATAATTGTGAATCGAGCCTTAAATTATCTTAACTGTTGTGTACTCAAAATGCTATGAATAAAAAGTTGCAACTCAACCAGAGTAAAGAGCCTGTCACACTAAGCGATATCGCTAGCAATATCGCTATAACTTGTGACGTTATAGCGATATCGCTGTGTGTGATACTTACCTCCGACCGCTCCCCCACTGGTTATCGCTGATCGCACGAGAACGTCCTGGGCCGTTTCTCGTCGTCAGCTTCCTGTGGAGAGACGAGCGACGAGTGTGGAGCCGGGCGGGAGGATCGCCTAGTGTGACAGGTAAGTAGCGACCCCCGACCCCTGCAATGTCGCTGGTGAGATCTGCCTGTGTGACAGCTCACTAGCGACCAGTTAGCAATGCACCAGCGATCCTGACCGCGTCATATCGCTGGTGCATCGCTAAGTGTGACAGTACCTTAAGGACTTATTTCTTGTAGGTTATCGGTTACCAGAAAATAGAGGATCTCCACCTTATTGGTAGTACAAAGGCCCTGGAAAAGAGACATCGTTCACCCAAAATAAACAGCAAAATTTGCACTCACATGTCTGAAATGCCCCTCACTTCTGAGCCCCACAGTAAGCATCCACATTTGGCCAACAGTAGAGAGGAGAACCTCCTGAATTTACAGGTGCATGTATTGGGCACTACAACATATTGGGCAATTTTTCAGTCTACAATGTCCACTACTTAAGGAAAACAAGCAAGTGACAAAATTAGTGCTATACCCATAGATTAATTCCCAGAAGGGTGTGATTTCCAAGATGGGGTCACTTGGGAGTTTCTGCTGTTCTGGCACTTGGTGGCTTTTCAAATGTAATATGCAAATTATTCTATGAAAATCTGAACTACAAATAGTCAAACAGCACCCTTTCCCTCTCAAAGTCATGTCACACAAGAAATTGTGGGACAATTCTACAAATTTGGGCTAAAACATTCTATTGGTAAAAATGTAAGTACTTTTTCTTCACTGCTCAGTTATATGGTACCTGTGGTGTCTATATGCTCACTGAGCACCTTAGATGAGTTCATTGGGTGGTGTAGTTTGCAAAATTTTTAACCCTCTAGATTAACTTTCTTACACGCAATCACACTGACCAAAATTCACCAACACATTACAATGTGTCAAAAAAATTCTCAGAATCACTTGGATATGTAGAGGCATTTCAGATTTACCACCATATAAAGTGACACTGGTCAGAATTGAAAAGTTTGGCCTTGACAGGAGGGCAAAATTGGGCTTTGGCAGTAAGGGGTTAAATTCTGATGTAATTTATAAGAGTTGCACAAATATCCTGTGCTATACACAATCTGAAGTGTTATGTACCCCCAAAATGTTATCAATAAAAGCTGAAACACAGTTGACCAAGACCCCACTTAGGTCTCTAAATGGTAAATATACATTCATGTAGCAATGAAAGCCCACTTAATTTACAGGGTGCATATCACAAACATAAGCTGGGAAAAATTTATTGCCATTTTCACCTGCAAAATTAACTGCATACTTTAAAAAAAAAATCCCTTTGAGTCAAATAGTCATTACTGATGAATTCACAGAAGGGTGAAGTTTCCAAAATGAGGTTATTTAGGGGAAATTTGCTGTACTGGCACTTAGGGGCTCTGCAAATTAGTCTGGAAGCAACTGAAGGACAAACTATGCTCCAAAAATGAAAGTGCTATGTCGCTCCCAAGCACTGTTGTGTGGCCAAACAGTACATATGGAGAATTGCTGCAGTCGGGGAAAAAAAAAATAAAAATGTAGGGGTATTACAACCCCTGGCAAAAATTATGTAATCACCAGCCTCGGAGAATGTTCATTCAGTGGTTTAATTTTGTAGTAAAAAAGTAGATCAGACATGGCACAAAACTAAAGTCATTTCAAATGGCAACTTTCTGGCTTTAAGAAACACCAAACGAAATCAAGAACAAAATGTGGTAGTCAGTAATGTTTTTTTTTGTTTTGTTTTGTTTTTTTTTTTTTAAGACCTAGAGGGGAAAAAGTTATGGAATCAAGAAAAAAACCAAACACTCCAACACATCACTAGAATTTTGTTGTACCACCTCTGGCTTTTGTAACAGCTTGCAGTCTCTGAGGCACGGACTTAATGAGTGTCAAACAGTACTCTTCATCAATCTGGCTCCAACTCTGATTGCTGTTGCCAGACCAGCTTTGCAGGTTGGAGCCTTGTCATGGACCATTTTCTTCAACTTCCACCAAAGATTTTCAACTGGATTGAGAACCGGACTATTTGCAGGCCATGACATTGACCTTATAATTTTTTCAAGGAATGTTTGCACAGTTTTTGCTCTATGGCAGGATGCATTATCATCTTGAAAAATGACTTCATCATCCCCAAACATCCTTTCAATTGATGGGATAAGAAGTGTGTCCAAAATAGCAACAAACTTGTGCATTTATTGAAGATGTAATGACAGCCATCTCCCCAGTGCCTTTACCTGACATGCAGCCCCACATCAATGATTGGAAATTTGCATGTTCCCTTCAGGCAGTCATCTTTATAAATCTCATTGGAACAGCACCAAACAAAAGTTCCAGCATCATCACCTTGCCCAATGCTGACTCGCAATTCATCACTGAATATGACTTTCATCCAGTCATCCACAGTCCACGATTGCTTTTCCTTAGCCTATTGTAACCTTGGTTTTTTTTTTTCTGTTTAGGTGTTAATGATGGCTTTCGCTTAGCTTTTCTGAATGTAAATTTAGGCGGTTTCTTACAGTTCGGTGACAGACGTTGACTCCAGTTTCCTCCCATTCGTACCTCACTTGTTTTGTTGTGCATTTCCTGTTTTGGAGACATTGCTTTAAGTTTCCGGTCTTGACGGTTTGAGGTCTTCCTTGGTCTACCAGTAGGTTTGCCTTTAACAACCTTCCCATGTTTGTATTTGGTCCAGATTTTAGACACAGCTGACTGAACCACCAACATCTTTTGCAACATTGCTTGATGATTTACCCTCTTTTATGAGTTTGATAATCCTCACCTTTGTTTCAATTGACATCTCTCATGTTAGATCCATGATTCATGTCAGGCCACTTGGTGCAACAGCTCTCCAAGGTGTGATCACTTTTTAGATGCAGACTAACGAGCAGATCTAATTTGATGCAGGTGTTAGTTTAGGGAATTAAAATTTAAAGGTTGATTCCATATTTTCCCACAGAATTGATTAATTCCATAATTTTTCCCCTCTGCTAGGTCTAAAAAAGTAACCATTTCTGACTACCACATTTTTTTTTTATTCTATTTCTTTTAATGTTTCTTATCATAAGTTGAGGATCCAAGAAAAGCACTTCTGAGCATCCGCGCTGCTTTAGTGATAAGAATTCTTCAGAAATCCATATAAATCTTTCAAGTTCTTTATTATATGTACTACAGAAACTACGCGTTTCGAGGTGACAAACCGCACCTCTTCTTCAGGTTACAGTACAGAGTTGTGATCGGTCTATACAAATGACAGCCTTATATGCTGTGTGGGCGTAACCCCCCGTTGTGAGAGAAGGGCGTCAACCTGCACAAAGATATTTGGAAAAGACAAGCAAAGTGACATATATATAGAAAAACATATATTCGGGATCGTGATAGTATTGTGTATCCTATTCAGACAATCAATGCAATAATATGGACTTTTATAATTAAATAAAAAGAAATATATGAAATATGTAGAACACAAAAAAAAAGGGAACAAGAGAGGATAAGAACCAGTTTCATTGTGGTGAGTTTGAGACAAATGTCTGGCGGCTTCACCACTGAGCTATCATGACTGATGAGCTACCAGTGGTGAGGAGTAGTGGAGAGTAATTACCCATGTGATATAACTAGTGAAGATAGTGTGCAAAAAGTTTCCTTTCACCAATAGTAGTGATAAATGGGAGTGTATAAAAGGAGCTATATTTGGAGAAATTGTGTATTTTAAACCGATGTTTTTTTTTTTTTCTCTATGTTGTCATTCACATGGCAGATCTATGAAAGAACTAGAAGCATTTTGCCACAATTCCCAGTGTGCAAATATGCGAGAGAAAAATATAAAACCAAATTGTTTAATTTAAAGATGTGTTTTAAAATTATTTAAAAAATTTAAAAATAATTGTGGGGAAGTTTTTAAATCCCAAAAACCAACTTAATAAAAGGACTGTTACGAATTAAAAACAAATGTATTTAAAAATGAGAATTAGCGGTGAACCCAACTATAATATAATTATGTCCACCAGAGAGAGTAGTGCTGAGTGAACTAGAATGACCCAAGGTATCCCTGAGGTATATCCCGGCCAAGAGCGTAGTAGGGGGAAAAAAACAAAAAAAAAAACCATTAAGAAATGTATCTCACCTAACATATATTATTTTCTCATAAAACTTCTCAATTCACCAGATAAAATGTGAGGATAATTTTGTACACTAAAAATTTTTTACAAATAAATTGATATATTAAATATAAAAAAAATATGAAAAACATTCCTCAAGGTAAGACTTATATAAAAATATCGCATATTTCATTTAAACCTTTTGGATTAATAGTATCGAGTCGATAAATCCAATAAATTTCTTTTCTACTAAGTTGTAGAAATCTATTCGGAGCATTTTCAGGTATATGGTCAATGGGAAAAAATGTTAGAGAAGAAAAATCATTTTTATGATGTAGGGCAGGGATCCCCAACTCCAGTCCTCAAGGCCCACCAACAGGTCATGTTTTCAGGATTTCCCTTGTATTGTGCAGGTGATGCAATTATCACCTGGGCAATACTAAGGAAATCCTGAAAACATGACCTGTTGGTGGGCCTTGAGGACTGGAGTTGGGGAACCCTGATGTAGGGCACAATGTCTAGATAGTCCATGTTTCATATAGCCAATCCTCATGTTGTGCCTGTGGGAGTTCATCCTTTTTCGAAAACACTGAGTAGTTCGTCCCACGTATTGTTTTCCACAAATACATTGTATTAAATATATAATAAAACTTGATTCACAAGTGAGATTGGCTTTAATAGTAAAAGTTTCACCCGTTGATGTTGAATTAAAAAGGGTTTTTTTATGACCAATGCCCCTACAACACAAACATTTCTTTCCCACATTTATAAATTCCTGGTGGTACTGCAGTTTTCTTTTTAGTTGTCACAGATTTTTTGTCCTCTCAATCTACTCGGAGCCACAAGGTTTCTAATATTGGGTGGTCTCCTGAAAGTAACACCTGGGGTTTTCGGTAAAATGGTTTTTAAGATGGGGTCATTTAAAAGAATGTGCCAATTAGCCTTTAAAATTTCACGCATTTCCTTATAGTATTTATTAAAAGTGGTAATAAAATTAAGATTAAAACCGTCAGTATTAGTTTTAATCTTTTTAGCTAAAAGTGATTTTTGATCATAATTATTTTGCACATGACCCAGGGATTCCTTTATTAGTTTCTTAGGATATTTTTTTTCCTCAAATCTTTCTTCTAGTATTTTAGCTTGGTTTAAAAAAATCAATTTCAGTAGTACAATTTCTCCTAATTCGTTTAAACTGGTTCACAGGTATGTTTACCAGCCATTTGTTATAATGGCCACTGTGGTAATGCAAGAAGCTATTCGCATCCACTTTCTTAAAGTATGTTCTTGTATTAATTTGAAGGTTTTCAATATAAATATTAAGATCTAAAAAATTAATTTCTTTCTCATTGTGGCATGGAGAAAAGGACATGCCCCAATCATTATTATTCAGATCTATGACAAAATCCTCAATATTCCCTTTACTACTGTCCCATATTATGAAGATGTCATCAATAAAACGTTTAAAAATTTTTATACAATTGTAAAAGCGTGATTTATAAATAAAAATCTCTTCGAATCTCCCCATGAAGAGATTTGCGAAAGTTGGCGCCACTTTTGACCCCATTGCCATTCCCTTCTCTTGGTGATAGGTGTTTAAAAAAGTAAAATAGTTGTTCTTAAGAATGAAAAATAATCCATCATAAATAAACCTCTTTTGTGCCACTGAGAAACGCTCATCATTTCTAACGTAATGGTAAAAGCTTGTTAATCCCAATTCATGTTGAATATTCGAGCATAGGGCTGCTACATCTAAGGTAAAAAATTTATAGGATTTTTTCCATGTAAATTCATTCAATAATTCTATAAGATGAGATGAATCCCTCAAGTAGCTGGGTAAATTGGTCACATGTACTTTCATTAATTTATCTATATACTCTGCAAGATTACTCGAGATGGAGTTTATTCCAGATATTATCGGACGTCCGGGGGGATTGTTAATATCTTTGTGTAATTTTGGGAGGTGATAGAAGGGTATGTTAGGGTTTTTTATTTTCAGAAATTTGCTTTCTTTTTCATTAAATATTCCTTCCTCAGTCCCTCTTTTTATTAAATCCGAATAGGCTGTTATTAATTCAGTTGAAGGGTAATTTATTACAACACTATAAAAATCTGGATCCGATAAGATACGGTTAGCTTCCTGGCAGTATATATCATAGTTTTGAATCACTATACCTCCTCTCTTATCAGCAGGGCGTATAACAATTTCATTATTCTCTAGAAGATCCTGAATGGCATTTTTTTCCCTCTTTGTTAAATTGTTTTTGTATCTATTTTTTATTCCAGATTTTTTCAATCCCAATTGTTTCATCTCATTAAGAATGATATCCCCAAATACAGTTATATGGTTCCCTTTGCTTTCAGTGGGGTAAAAACTTGATTTGGGTTTTACTTCAGCATGTGCATTCACTTCTGGGTTTTCATGTGTTGGTACCTGTTCTAATTTGTTAGCGATTTTGTTTTTATTCATAATGAAGTGTCGTTACAAGGTAAGATTTCTTAAAAAGTTTTGAATGTCCAAGAAAGTGTCAAAATCCTTAGGTGTGTACGTTGGACAATAGGAAAGTCCTTTGGACAACACCTGTTTTTCTAATGGTTTTAGAGTATAGGAGGAGAGGTTGAAGATGTTTGATCCATTGTTTTTTTGTTCGGATCTATTTTTCCTCTCTTTACTACGATTTTTTCTTCCTCCCCCCCGCAGCCTCTATAGGGAATTTTCTTTTTTTCTTTTTTACCAGAAAAAAATCCTCAATATTTTTCTTAGGTATTGCTCCTGGCAGGAACGGTACTAGGCACTCAGAATTATTTTCTACTGTTATCTATGACAACAGTGTTTTGGCTCTCACTCGGTTGTCTATTTTCATGTAGGGAGAGATCCAGTAAGGTAGAAGACTTACTGGATCTCTCCCTACATGAAAATACACAACCGAGTGAGAGGCAAAACACTGTTGTCATAGATAACAGTAGAAAATAATTCTGAGTGCCTAGTACCGTTCCTGCCAGGAGCAATACCTAAGAAAAATATTGAGGATTTTTTTCTGGTAAAAAAGAAAAAAAGAAAATTCCCTATAGAGGCTGCGGGGGGGAGGAAGAAAAAATCGTAGTAAAGAGAGGAAAAATAGATCCGAACAAAAAAACAATGGATCAAACATCTTCAACCTCTCCTCCTATACTCTAAAACCATTAGAAAAACAGGTGTTGTCCAAAGGACTTTCCTATTGTCAAACGTACACACCTAGGGATTTTGACACTTTCTTGGACATTCAAAACTTAAAAAATCTTACCTTGAAACGACACTTCATTATGAATAAAAACAAAATCGCTAACAAATTAGAACAGGTACCAACACATGAAAACCCAGAAGTGAATGCACATGCTGAGGTAAAACCCAAATCAAGTTTTAACCCCACTGAAAGCAAAGGGAACCATATAACTGTATTTGGGGATATCATTCTTAATGAGATGAAACAATTGGGATTGAAAAAATCTGGAATAAAAAATAGATACAAAAACAATTTAACAAAGAGGGGAAAAAATGCCATTCAGGATCTTCTAGAGAATAATGAAATTGTTATACGCCCTGCTGATAAGAGAGGAGGTATAGTGATTCAAAACTATGATATATACTGCCAGGAAGCTAACCGTATCTTATCGGATCCAGATTTTTATAGTGTTGTAATAAATTACCCTTCAACTGAATTAATAACAGCCTATTCGGATTTAATAAAAAGAGGGACTGAGGAAGGAATATTTAATGAAAAAGAAAGCAAATTTCTGAAAATAAAAAACCCTAACATACCCTTCTTCTATCACCTCCCAAAATTACACAAAGATATTAACAATCCCCCCGGACGTCCGATAATATCTGGAATAAACTCCATCTCGAGTAATCTTGCAGAGTATATAGATAAATTAATGAAAGTACATGTGACCAATTTACCCAGCTACTTGAGGGATTCATCTCATCTTATAGAATTATTGAATGAATTTACATGGAAAAAAATCCTATAAATTTTTTACCTTAGATGTAGCAGCCCTATACTCGAATATTCAACATGAATTGGGATTAACAAGCTTTTACCATTACGTTAGAAATGATGAGCGTTTCTCAGTGGCACAAAAGAGGTTTATTTATGATGGATTATTTTTCATTCTTAAGAACAACTTTTTTACTTTTTTTAAAAAAACACCTATCACCAAGAGAAGGGAATGGCAATGGGGTCAAAAGTGGCGCCAACTTTTGCAAATCTCTTCATGGGGAGATTCGAAGAGATTTTTATTTATAAATCACGCTTTTACAATTGTATAAAATTTTTTAAACGTTTTATTGATGACATTTTCATAATATGGGACAGTAGTAAAGGGAATATTGAGGATTTTGTCATAGATCTGAATAATAATGATTGGGGCATGTCCTTTTCTCCATGCCACAATGAGAAAGAAATTAATTTTTTAGATCTTAATATTTATATTGAAAACCTTCAAATTAATACAAGAACATACTTTAAGAAAGTGGATGCGAATAGCTTCTTGCATTACCACAGTGGCCATTATAACAAATGGCTGGTAAACATACCTGTGAACCAGTTTAAACGAATTAGGAGAAATTGTACTACTGAAATTGATTTTTTAAACCAAGCTAAAATACTAGAAGAAAGATTTGAGGAAAAAAAAATATCCTAAGAAACTAATAAAGGAATCCCTGGGTCATGTGCAAAATAATTATGATCAAAAATCACTTTTAGCTAAAAAGATTAAAACTAATACTGACTGTTTTAATCTTAATTTTATTACCACTTTTAATAAATACTATAAGGAAATGCGTGAAATTTTAAAGGCTAATTGGCACATTCTTTTAAATGACCCCATCTTAAAAACCATTTTACCAAAAACCCCAGGTGTTACTTTCAGGAGACCACCCAATATTAGAAACCTTGTGGCTCCGAGTAGATTGAGAGGACAAAAAATCTCTGTGACAACTAAAAAGAAAACTGCAGTACCACCAGGAATTTATAAATGTGGGAAAAAGAAATGTTTGTGTTGTAGGGGCATTGGTCATAAAAAAAACCCTTTTTAATTCAACATCAACGGGTGAAACTTTTACTATTAAAGCCAATCTCACTTGTGAATCAAGTTTTATTATATATTTAATACAATGTATTTGTGGAAAACAATACGTGGGACGAACTACTCAGTGTTTTCGAAAAAGGATGAACTCCCACAGGCACAACGTGAGGATTGGCTATATGAAACATGGACTATCTAGACATTGTGCCCTACATCATAAAAATGATTTTTCCTCTAACATTTTTTCCCATTGACCATATACCTGAAAATGCTCCGAATAGATTTCTACAACTTAGTAGAAAAGAAATTTATTGGATTTATCGACTCGATACTATTAATCCAAAAGGTTTAAATGAAATATGCGATATTTTTATACAAGTCTTACCTTGAGGAATGTTTTTCATATTTTTTTATATTTAATATATCAATTTGTAAAAAAATTTTAAAGTGTACAAAATTATCCTCACATTTTATCTGGTGAATTGAGAAGTTTTATGAGAAAATAATATATGTTAGGTGAGATACATTTCTTAATGGTTTTTTTTTTTTGTTTTGTTTTTTTTCCCCTACTACGCTCTTGGCCGGGATATACCTCAGGGATCCCTTGGGTCATTCTAGTTCACTCAGCACTACTCTCTCTGGTGGACATAATTATATTATAGTTGGGTTCACCGCTAATTCTCATTTTTAAATACATTTGTTTTTAATTCGTAACAGTCCTTTTATTAAGTTGGTTTTTGGGATTTAAAAACTTCCCCACAAAATTATTTTTAAATAATTTTTTAAATAATTTTAAAACACATCTTTAAATTAAACAATTTGGTTTTATATTTTTCTCTCGCATATTTGCTATTTGCACACTGGGAATTGTGGCAAAATGCTTCTAGTTCTTTCATAGATCTGCCATGTGAATGACAACATAGAAAAAAAAAAACAAAAACATCGGTTTAAAATACACAATTTCTCCAAATATAGCTCCTTTTATACACTCCCATTTATCACTACTATTGGTGAAAGGAAACTTTTTGCACACTATCTTCACTAGTTATATCACATGAGTAATTACTCTCCACTACTCCTCACCACTGGTAGCTCATCAGTCATGATAGCTCAGTGGTGAAGCCGCCAGACATTTGTCTCAAACTCACCACAATGAAACTGGTTCTTATCCTCTCTTGTTCCCTTTTTTTGTGTTCTACATATTTCATATATTTCTTTTTATTTAATTATAAAAGTCCATATTATTGCATTGATTGTCTGAATAGGATACACAATACTATCACGATCCCGAATATATGTTTTTATATATATATATATATATATATATATATATATATATATATATATATATATATATATATATATATACACATACACACATACACATATATTGATATATATATATCACTTTGCTTGTCTTTTCCAAATATCTTTATGTCATATCATCAAGAAAATATGAGAGTTTAAATTCCCTCCCAAAGAAAGAAAAATATCAGAAAAATACTAATAATGCATTTTGTCGTCTATACAAAAAGTTCACTTTGTTAAATATAAAAACAGTTCATCAAATGACAAAACATACAATTACAAAAAATATTATACAAATGTAAGAGGCAGATAATGATGCAACCGTGGTTGTGACATGGAGACATATGTAAACAAGGGACCAGAAACTCCCATGTAAAAATCAATAGTTATAATGCCAACAACAATAAGTGTCATCTATTAAATATTAATGTAAACATGAATAGAAATTTTTTTAAATTTTTTTAATAGAGACACACTACATTAAAAAGAGGGGAGGAAACATCCCAGTATAATCCATTAAGTAGTGTTAGCAAAAAAGATCATGTGTATAAACATCAAGAGTTCCCTTATCCATAATAAAGAAATGTCGCCACGTCACACAGAACACCCCGACGCGCGTTTCGCACCTCGCTTCCTCGGGGGGCGATATAATCCCTCCTGAAATTGTTCGCCTTAAATAGGCCTTTATCTTTATGTGCAGTATGTGCAGGTTGACGCCCTTCTCTCACAACGGGGGGGTTACGCCCACACAGCATATAAGGCTGTCATTTGTATAGACCGATCACAACTCTGTACTGTAACCTGAAGAGGTGCGGTTTGTCACCTCGAAACGCGTAGTTTCTGTAGTACATATAATAAAGAACTTGAAAGATTTATATGGATTTCTGAAGAATTCTTATCACTAAAGCAGCGCGGATGCTCAGAAGTGCTTTTCTTGGATCCTCAACTTATGATACCTAGTGGACGCTGTCCACCTGCACGAGCTCTGCAGCAGCTATATGACTGCAACAAACGTTGAGAGTGGTTGTGTCTGAACACAACCCATAAAGGGTGAGTACTCCAGAGTACTTTTATATTTTAATTGATTTATACCAGGTGAAGCCCTATGTCTGCGCCCCCGCCCTTGTTTTCTCTTTTAATGTTTCTTAAAGCCAGAAAGTTGCCATTTGAAATGACTAATTTTGTAGAAAAAAAAAGCAGATCACAGACATGGCATAAAACTAAACTACTGAATGAACATCCTCCAAGGTCGGTGATTACATAATTTTTGCCAGGGGTTGTATACCAGCACTTGTGATGGTTTAAAATTTGGGGCCAACATTTAGTGGTAAATTTTTTTCATCTAATGGTATACAAGATTCTGTGAAATTTGTAGTATAAACATGCACACTACAAGTATGGACATTCACTGAAGGATGCATTTCGTAAAATGGTGTCAATTATTGGGGTTGATTCTGCTGTTCTGGCAACTTGTGAAAAAAGAAGGTATCCAGCTCCGGAGATAAAATCCAAAATCTTTATTGAAACAAATTAAAAGGTAATAAGCTGCTTGATAACACGTATATACTGAAGGAAGGAATGTCCTAGATAACTGGACGTGTTTCGAACACGTGTAGTGCTCTTAGTCCTCAGTTTCACAATGAGCAGTCTTGCAAAAGTTAAAATACTCCCCAAACAGGTGGTAAACAAATGAAAATAATTGCTCCACTAAGAAAAGGTTAACACCCAGATAACATGGCAGAGAAGAAAAAAAAACCAAAAAAAAAAAACCACATTTAAGTTATGACGGTGCATGTCATATATAGATGGTACAGACAATAGTCAATAGTGCAACATAAATTCCTTCTTTAAGTTCAAGCCCAAAGGTACTCGGGTGTTTAATAAATAAATCCAAAATACTTCCCTATCCCGCAATTTTTTTTTACCCTATCTCCACCACGTATATTACCATGCACCTGCTCTATTGCATAAACACTAAATTGTGCAACTTGTCTATTGTGCAGGTTTACAAAATGGTTGGATGCGTTAGATATATGACAGGTTGTGGGCTGAATGGTATCATAAAGATGCTCTTTAATCCTGTCTCTTAATCTTCTGATCATGGAGCCCACATATAGCAATCTGCATGCTGAACACTCTATTATGTATACAACATAATCTGAGTTGCAATTTAGAAAACTCTTAAATTTCTTTATATTTTTTGAACAAGAAAAAAGACTTTTTTAGAACGTAGACATGTTTACAAGGAGATTGCCCACATCTAAAAAACCCTGTGGTGGACAACCAAGTGGAAACATTTTTCGTCTGAACAGCGCCATAAAAGCTGGGGGATAAAGAATAGCTCCCATTGAAACTCCACTTTTCTGGAGAAAAATTTTTTTGTCAAACAAGAAAAAATTGTGAGATAAAAGAAAAGCAAGCACTGAGATGATATACAACTGCAACTCATCATTGTATGAACTATATTTATACAAATGAAACTGAACAGCGTGCAAAGCAATTCTATGGGGAATGGACGTATATAGGGCAACCACATCACAAATTAACCATGACCATTCAGGGTCCCACGTTACCCCATTGAACATACTTAATACATCCTTGGAATCCTTCAGGTAACCAGGAGTTCTCTGAACTAGTGGCTGCAAAATTGTGTCAAGCCATTCTCCTAAATGTTCACGGAAGGATCCTATTCCCGATACAATGGGATACATGGGGGGGTGGAAAATTATTTTTGTGCGTTTTTGGTAATGCATGCAAGATCGGAATTACTGGATTTAATACATGCAAATACTCAACTTGTTTTTTAGTGAAAAAACCCTGACTGAATCCCTCATCAATCACATTTACACATTTTTGAAAATTCTGCTGAGGGGTCTGATTCAAGAAAATAATAAATATCACTATCTAGTAACAGGTTATGGATAGCAGTTGCATAATCAGATTTGTTGAGAACCACTACAGATCCGCCCTTATCCGACATCTTAATAATGATATTAGTATTTGTTTTCAATTTGATTAAAGCATTTCGTTCATCTTTTTGACAAATTATGTTTATAAGAACGAGAAGGAATCTCTGATGCGAGATTACGCAAATCCCGTTCAATATTGTCTGGAAACGATGCATAATGGATCCATTATTAAGATGTCGGATAAGGGCGGATCTGTAGTGGTTCTCAACAAATCTGATTATGCAACTGCTATCCATAACCTGTTACTAGATAGTGATATTTATTATTTTCTTGAATCAGACCCCTCAGCAGAATTTTCAAAAATGTGTAAAATGTGATTGATGAGGGATTCAGTCAGGGTTTTTTCACTAAAAAACAAGTTGAGTATTTGCATGTATTAAATCCAAAAAAAGCAAAAAACACAAATATCCTGAACTAAAAGTAAAAAATATACTGCAAATAATGCATAAAGGTAATAATAATAATAAGGGTATTTAGTAAACATAATTTTGATCAAAATAGTGTACAAGCCATCCCCCAATTTTGGAGCCACTAGTTCAGAGAACTCCTGGTTACCTGAAGGATTCCAAGGATGTATTAAGATGTTCAATGGGGTAACGTGGGACCCTGAATGGTCATGGTTAACTTGTGATGTGGTTGCCCTATATACGTCCATTCCCCATAGAATTGCTTTGCACGCTGTTCAGTTTCAATTGTATAAATATAGTTCATACAATGATGAGTTGCAGGTGTATATCATCTCAGTGCTTGCTTTGCTATTTTAGAGTTATTCCAATTTTACATCAATAATCCTTTCAATCTCAAATTTACCCATACATTTGATAAAAAAAGTATTAATTTTTTGGATTTGTGTTTGACTGGTATCCCTTTTAACACTATCAGCAGTTGTACGTATCGCAAAAAAACCGCAGGCAACACCATACTACACGCACGCAGTTTCCATAAACCACATACGATTCAATCAATTCCAGTGGGTGAGGTTATCAGAGCAAAGAGAAATTGCAGTGACAATACAATTTTTGATAGTGAAAAAAAGAACATTGAAAACATCTCAAAAATAGAAAATATCCTGATTGGACTGTAAATCATGCTTTCAGTATAGTAGATAAAAAATCCAGAGCTGAACTCATTTCACCGACTGTTGAACCAAATTCCAAATGTCAGACTGAATCTAAAAGTAATACTAATTCTTGTTCAGAACAGCCGGTCCTGGTTCTTACATATAGTACTCATTTCAAGTCAATTTCTGACATAGTGCATCGAAATCTAAATATTCTGAGAGATGACGATATTATGGATACTATATTGAAGGATGGTATTAGAATTGCTTCCAGACGTGCCCCGACTTTAGCGAATTCTTTATCCCCCCAGCTTTTATGGCGATGTTCAGACGAAAAATGTTTCCACTTGGTTGTCCATCACAGGGTTTTTTAGATGTGGGCAATCTCCTTGTAAAACATGTCTACGTTCTAAAAAAGTCTGTTTTTTCTTGTTCAAAAAATATAAAGAAGTTTAAAATTAAGAGTTTTCTAAATTGCAACTCAGATTATGTTGTATACATAATAGAGTGTTCAGCATGCAGATTGCTATATGTGGGCTCCATGATCAGAAGATTAAGAGACAGGATTAGAGAGCATCTTTATGATATCATTCAGCCCACAACCTGTCATATCTAACGCATCCAACCATTTTGTAAACCTGGACAATAGACAAGTTGCACAATTTAGTGTTTATGCAAAAGAGCAGGTGCATGGTAATATACGTGGTGGAGATAGGGTAAAAAAATTGCGGGATAGGGAAGCATTTTGGATTTATTTATTAAACACCCGAGTACCTTTGGGGTTGAACTTAAAGAAGGAATTTATGTTGCACTATTGACTATTGTCTGAACCATCTATATATGACATGCACCGTCATAACTTAAATGTGTTTTTTTCTTCTCTGCCATGTTAACTGGGTGTTAACCTTTTCTTTGGGGAGCAATTATTTTCATTTGTTTACCACCTGTTTGGGGAGTATTTTAACTTTTGCAAGACTGCTCATTGTGAAACTGAGGACTAAGAGCACTACACGTGTTCGAAACACGTCCAGTTATCTAGGACATTCCTTCCTCCAGTATATACTGGTTATCAAGCAGCTTATTACCTTTTAATTTGTTACAATAAAGATTTTGGATTTTATCTCCGGAGCTGGATACCTTCTTTTTTCACAAGTACCTGACGTCAAGCAGAGATGCTTCCTTGCTCGGATAGAATTACTCATGTGCGGCGTGGACATCACTATAATGGTGAGCTGAATCAACTTTTTTCTGTTCTGGCAACTGACAAGGCATCTTAAAACCATTCTAGCAAGACCTGCTCTCCAAAAAAGGTAGCACTCTTTACCTTCAGAGCCCAGCAGTGTTCCAGAACAGTAATTTCTGACCACATATGGGCATACTCAGGGGGAAAAAAATAAAAAAAAAATAAAAAAAAAAAAAAAATGTATGCACCTTTTCACATCAGCTTTTTTAAAAGTTAAAAATTGGGTACTAAAGCAATTTTTATGCACTAAAGAGTCATTTTTAATTTGTGGCCCAATGTTTCAAAATTCTGCTAATCTGTGGGTTAGAAATGCTCATCACACCCCTAGATGTGTTCTGAAAAAGAAATTGGGTCAACTGTGTGATTGGGGTTGTCATTTTTAAATATCAGGGGCTTTTCTAACGCGACATTGGGTTTCCAGCAAAAACTGTTTCACAATCAAAGAGGGCTTAGACGAGTCATGTCTTATGCCAAGACTAATAACTTATGGGGTATCAACGTACTCAGAAGATGTAAATTGTGGTTTAGTTTTATATCGTTGTGAAGAAAAAAAATTGGGGCTGAAAACAACTTTTTCTAAAAATACTAAAGCAATTTTTCGCTTTTACCCTCCACATCGTATATATATTTCGTGTAAGCACATGAAGGGTTAAACCTTCAGAATTAGGTTTTGAATACTTTTAGGGGTGCAGTGTTTAAAATAGGGTGATTTGAGGGGTTTGTGTGCCAGAAAACCCATGAGCATTTTCAAAAACTATGCCGACAGACAAATGGTATATTTTAGTAAATGGAACCTGTCACTTCAGAAAAAGTAATTTACCTGAATATATAGGGTTAATCTGCAGGTTAACATGCAGCTTTAGTGAGAAAATTAGCTTCTTTCCTCCCAGGATCTGCCAGCTTTCAGTCAGAGGCATGCACAGAGCCAGCTGTCAGTGGCAGGGCGTGCTTACAGTTGTTAACACCGATCGGTAACTACTGGCATGCATCATTCTCCTGGTAGCAGAACTTTGTTGGGCAGCATTGTACAGCTATTTACCTGCAGATTGACACCATATTGGCAGTTAGTGTTTTATCTGAGGTGACAGTGAACACGCAGAAAAGTTAAAGGGAACCTGTTTTAACCCCTTTAACCACCCCCTTCCCAGCCAAGCCTGTTTGCACCTTCATAAAAAGGCCAAATTTTACAAATCTCACAATGTCACATTATGCGGTAACTCTGGAATGCGTCAACGGATCCTATGGATTCTGAGACCGTTTTTTCGTGACATTGTAGTTCACGATAGTGGTAAAGTTTATTCGATATGACTTGCATTTATATATGAAAAAACTAAATTTGGCAAAAATGTTGAAAATCTTACAATTTTAAAACTTTTAAGTTGCATGCCCTTAACGACCAGGGCCCTGCATTTTTGGTTTTGCATTTTTTCTCCCCTTCTTCCCAGAGCCATAACTTTTTTAATTTTTGGTCAAAATGGCTATGTGATGGTTTATTTGCGGGATGAGTTGTACTTTTGAACAACACCATTGGTTTTACCATGTGTAACAAAACAGGAGAAAAAATTCCAAAATTTGTAAAAAAAAAAAAAAAAAAAAAATAAATAAATAAATAAAAATTCAACCTTTTCTCGCTACGTCATTTACAAGATTTGATTAATTCCTTTTTATATTGATAGATCGGGCGATTTTGAACGTGGCAATACCAAACGTGTATATTTGTATTTTTTTCTTAATGGTTTTATTTTGAATGGGGTGATTTGAACTTTTATATTTTAAATGTTTTTTTAAAAACTTTTTTTTTACTTTTTGCATGCTTTAATAGTCTCCATGGGAGTCTAGCAGCTGAACTTGTCCTATCGCCTCTGATACATACATGTTGCAGCCCTGCTCTATGTATCAGAAATGCGCAGTTGCTACGAGCGCCGACCAGCAGGCGTCACTCACAGCGAGCCAGCAATGACAACCACAGGGGTTGTCAAGCCAACCTGTCAGCGACCCACGGTCATGTGACACGGGTGACGAAGGGGGATTGTCCCTGGACATCTGATTGCATCTTATGCCTCGCATGTTCTAATATGCGAAGTGCTCTATGGTTTTACCTTACTCCTGATGAACCTTAGAAGAGGGGAAAGGCGTTGAGTTGTTATATGGCTTTAAGTGTCATCTGCTTGTACTATTATAGCTTTTGAGCTGCAATATGGCCTGGAGTATCATATCTTGTGTTGAGTTTGATTATATGGTGTATCTGACCTTATGAGTTCTAAACTATTGTTGGGGGAATCGGATAAGTTGATGGGAGGCCACCTAGTTGGATGGGAAATTTGTTATTTTCTGGGTTGAAGTCTTTGATATTATGTATCCTCCATTTGTTATGATCATATAAGTCTAAAATCTATAAATTGAGAGGGATTTTTCTTTAGGATATAGGAGGCTAGAGGTTTCTATACCTTAATATCACTAAGAGCAATTGAAATATATGGATGGATGTATATATTCTCTACAGGCCCATTTTTCTTTCACAAAAGCCTAATATGGATTATTAAACCTCTATTTATATGGTCCCAGGAGGTTATTAAATGTGATTTGAAAGCGATTTGGTGTGAAAGATTTAGTTTCCAATTCTTAGGATGTATATGAGCAGCATCATCTAGTATTGCTTAGAGATCGTATTAGTACACAAGAAGATCTGCTTAAAGAGTAGTCATTTAGACCTTCAAGAGAAAGATTTGTGTAGAAAGGAGCCTATACAGATTGAGCGTCAAGAACTACCAAGAAGAAACTGACATTCATAATTCTCTATATAAAAAGAGGATATCTAGATACCTCAGCTTTCTCACCTACTTGTCTAACCTTTTCACACCCCTGCGACATTAGGGCCCTATAGGGTGAGCAGGGATGCCAATGTGCAGGTTTTAGGGTGCCAACCCCCGCTGTCAGGTAAGGGCAAGCAGGTCAGCGTAGGGGGAAGCACCTCCCTATGGTGATCATCTTTTTGTTGGTGGTGGTATGATGCATTAGTGGTACAATTAAGTATTTTTGTGATTTTTAATATTGGATAATAAAGTTTGTAGATTTTATGGTATTTGTAAGGGTTTGCGGTGAAAAGGTTTAAGGGTGCCATGTCACATAGGCAGAGACCCTGATGTGCCAGAACAGAAACCCCCATATGTGAACTCATTTTACAAACTACATTCCAATGAATTCATCTAGGTGGGGTGCTGATACCATTGAGCAGTGAATAAATTACATTTTTACCATTAAAATGTTGTTTTAGCCCCAAGTTTTTAATTTTTCAAAGGGCTAATTTTCCCAAGTGTGCATCAATACCCTCCATGTAAATCCGGAAATATTTTTCAGAGTGCAAAACTCAGAAGGGAGTTGAGCACCAGATTTTACTGTTATGGTTTACAGGTGCCATGACCCACTGGGAGAACCCATGAGGTGCCAGAACAGTAGAACCCCCCCCATAAGTGACCCCATTTTACAAACAACACCTCTCAATGAATTCATCTAGGGGTGCAGTGATCATATTGACACCACGGGTATGAGATTTTTATACCATTGGGCAGCGAAGAAAAAAAAAAAAAAAAAAGAAAAGTACATTTTTACCACCAAAATTTTGTTTTAGCCCCAAATTTTACAATTTTCACACAAGTGGTTAAAAATTGTACCAAAACTTGTCCCACAATTACTGAACGTGGCAATACCCTATATGCGGCTGTACAGTACTAAGCCATAAGGAGATACTCGGGAGCAACAGAGAGCCATTTGCCTCTTGGAGTGCAGGTGTTCCTAGAACAGTGTGCAGACTCCATCTACAGAGCCCCTAATTAGTAGAAGAGCACAATCTCCCCTCAAGAGATCCTATTATGAAAGTCATACCCCTTACGGAATTTATCTACAACTGTAGTGACGATTTTGACACCATGGGGATTTTCCAGAAACAAGCAGCAATGGATGTTGGAGTGAAAATTGCAAACTGCCGTTGTAGTGACCAGTACGTCACAGTCACCAATACATTATGCCCAGCCGATGCTTCTGCAGGCATGCACCCGTAAGCTAGGCGGGCTCTCATTTCAGAAATGCCAAATGTGGACGCTATATGTGGTTTAGGCACACTTGGGCTCAGGAGGGAGGGGGCATTTGGGAGCGGAGATTTTGCTGAATTTCTTTTGGTTGGTGAGGAGCCATTTAGCTTTTCCAGAGCCTTTATGCTACCAGTGGAAGCCCCTTATATCTCCATTAACCAATGACAAAGCTGAGTGAGGGCTTGCTTTCTTTGTGAATCGAGTTTGTTGAGGAGAGCCACAATACTTAATTAACCTCAAGACATAAGAGATTGAAACGACCCATAAAGTGCATTTCACCTTACATAAGCTTGCTCAGATCAAAGTGTGACACTAAAGATGGCTGCCATTTCCTGTTTCTCCACACACCATGCTCTGGTATCCAAGATGACGCCCACCCTGATGACCTCATGGATCTGCCCACGATGATGCCCACCCTGATGACCTCATGGACCAACCCAGTGTGATGACTTCATGGATCAACCCAGTGTGATGACTTCATGGATCCGCCCATGGACTAGCTCATTTCCCACAACCCACTAACCAATGGAATACATCCGATCACTCATTTTAGAGCTAATCAAGCCCCCTTGCCCCCTTACAGGGGTTATATAAATCTATGTTCGGATTAAATAAAGGTCTTGGAGATGAGCCATAGATTGATCAAGGAGAGCTTACATCATGTGTGTCTGGTGTTATTTCGTTAGTGCATGCACTTGATCAATATCCATTAGGCCAGGAGTAGGCAACTAGTGGACATTTCCTAGTTTTCAACCTAACAAGTTGAAGCTTTTATTGGCAACATTTTACATAAAGTTTAGGATCATTTATACAGCGCTCTAGGCTTAACACTTACATTGGGGTTCCATCTAAATCTCCAAGTGACGTGATTCAGATGAAAGCGCCCCCCCCCCCCTCGAGATCCTGTCACTATATAATGAGGCAGCAGTTACTCTGGACTCCGTTAGGCCTCTTTCAGCGGTGTCCTTTTCAGAAGTGAACAAAACTGTGGCTGACAGCATTTTTATGCAATCCTAAAAAGACAGGACACTCCCGAATCGCAGGCAGTGTCCACAGTGCCTCATAGGGAATCTTTCTCCAGGAGTTGCATCTGAACCACATATTCCAGAGATTTTGACAGAAACCTTGACACATGCGCTCAGCGCAGAGTGCAGGATAAATATGTGCCAAGCATTAGTGCGATCTTTGGGAGGCAGAATGAAAAAAAAAAAAAAAAAAAAATTAACAGCAGGTGAAGAATTGGTTTTATTTTCTACGCAGTTCCTTGTGCAGTATAAGTGACTAGGTGGATTTATTCTTCGGCTTGGTGCAATTACAACGGTACCAGATTTATATCAGGTTTTTATATTTGGCTGCTGTCACACTAAAAGATGCTTTTTATTGCAAAAAAGCACAACTATATTTTAAGAGCTATAATTTTTCCATATTTTGGCCCATAGAGTCATATGAGGGTTTGTTTTTGTGCAGGACGAGTTGACATTTTTATTGGTACCATTTTCAGGCACAACTTTTTTTGATTGCTTTCTATTACGATTTTTGGGAGGAGAAAAGAACAAAAACCAGAAAATTCAGGAAATTGTTTTGGGTGGGGGTTGCGCAGCTTATGTTGCTCTGTGGTAAAATTGATAAGGCAGATTTATTTTGGGTGTCAGTATGATTGCAACGATAAAAAAAAGTTGTATGTTTTGGCGTTTACATACTGTATTATACTCACGTATAAGCCGAGATTTTCAGCCCATTTTTCTGGGCTGAAAGTCCCCCTCTCGGCTTAGGGTCCCGTCACACACAGCGATATCGCCAGCGAGATCGCTGATTGTGACGCCAGTGATCTCGCCAGCGATATCACTGTGTGTGACATGTATCAGCGACCGCCCCCCCGCCGGGTATCGCTGATCGTGCAGGATCGTCCTGGGCCGTTTTTTGATCGTTGGTCTCCTGCTGGCCAGCGCACATCACTGCGTGTGGCAGCGGGAGAGCAACTATCAGCGACGCTGCACGCTGGTTTCCAATGTAAAGAGCGGGTATCTAGAAGCCGCGGGACTCTTAGAAAGCCGCTGTTTACCTTTTATACCAGCTTACTCGCAGGTCCTGATCGCTGGTGAGTGTGTATGACAGGTCACCAGCAATCAGCTAACAATGTCCCAGCGATCCCATCCACGTCGGATCGTTGATGGGATCGCTGGGACATTGTTACATGTAACGGGGCCCTTATACACGAGCCAGGGGGTCATATTCATGACTTTAATGAGTGGTACCACGTGACCGCTGAAGGAAGGAGCCCGAGCCCAGGAGAAGCGGGGCTTCAGAGTCTGCGCCAGGAGGGGGTAAGTATATGTAATATTCACCTGTCCCCGGTCCTTCGCTGTTCTGTCCTCCGCGTCCTCTGGCTGTGATGTTCAGGTCAGAGGTCGCGCTTACGGAGTTAGTGCGCACAGCACAGTCTGCTGCCTGAACTTCACTGACAGAGGACCCGGAAGACAGCGCACCCGGAAGACAGAGCAGCAGCAGTGGACCAGGGACAGGAGAATCTCTCAGGTGCCGAGACCCTGAGCCAGCGGTGACACTGGCACCAGGCCCCCACAGCATGCCAGTGTCCCCACCTGCTCAGGGCCCCGACACCTGGCCCCCAGCGACAGAGGCGAGTTTTTTTTTTTTTTTTTTTTTTTTTTTAGCAGCGGCAGCATATGGAGGAATAATCAATGGAGCATCTTTTGGGGCCATAATCTATGGAGCATCTTATGGGGCCATCATGAACTGTATGGAGCTAATGGTTCAATATGGATATTCAAAAACATTTAACCTACTGATGTCTCAATTTTAATTTTATCGGTATCCATTTTTATTTTTGAAATTTACCAGTAGCTGCTGCATTTTCCACCCTAGGATTATACGTGAGTCAATAAATTCCCAGTTTTTTGTTGCAAAATTTGGGGGGCTTTCAGCGGTGCAATGTTTACTTACATCAGTCTTTTTGATTGTGCTTTATTCCAATTTTTGCTTGGCGGTATGATGCAGCATTTAAAAAAAATGCTTGTTTAAAATAATACTTGTTTATCTTTTTTTAATGGTGTTCACTAGAGGGGCCAACTAAAACAAAACGTGTGAGGGAAAAAAAAAACTGTTTGGGAGCACGGCAGGGCTCAGAAGAGAAGGAGGGCCATTTGACTTTGAATGTAAAATTTGCTGGAATTATTGGACACCATGTTGAGTTTGGACTGCCACTGATGTGCCTAAACAGAGGAAACCCCCCACAAGTGACACCATTTTAGAAACTAGACTCCTCAGGTAAAATAAATCTACATGTGTGGCGAGCACAGCTTGCGCTTCTGGAGACATGCACCTGTTAGGCAGGCTCTCATCACTACAGAAATGTCAAACATGTGGACACTAAATGTCATTTAGGCACACTGTGGCTCAAAAGGGAGGGGGACATTTGGATTTGGGAGAGCAGAATTAACTGGATTTCTTTTGGGGAGCGAGGAGCCATAGCGCTTTTCCAGAGCCTTTGTGATACCACAATAATGTGGAAACCAGCTATATTTCCATTGGCAGGCCTGAGAGGGGACATTCTTTTCTTTGTGGATTGAGCTGAAGGTTTTATTGGGAATATTTTACATAACGTATGGGATCGCATTTATCTGGCGATCTACGCTGAGCACTTACATCGGGGTTTCCATCTAAATCTCCGAGTAACGCGATTCAGATGAAACCCCCAGGGATCCATTCACTATGATGAGGCAGCAGAGTAACTCTGGACTCAGTCTGGCCTCCGTTCAGCAGTTTTCTTTTTCAAAAAGTGCACAAAACAGGCAGACTGTGCTTTTATGCGAGCACCGTTCCTATACTGAGTGCCGGGTGTCAAAATCAGCTTGTGGTGCTCTGATTAGGTATTCATAATGAGGAATGCTGACAGGTAACTGACCCCTCACTGGCCTGCCCCCTAGTTTACATAATGAATAAGCCAGATTACTTACCAGTAATGCTCTTTTAATGAGTCCACTCATTAAAAGAGTATTACCGGTAAGTAATCCGGCTTTTTACCCTTTGCCACGACAGCACCCACTGGAGAGATTCCAGAGACCATCACCTGGGTGGGACCACCATGCCAAGGACAGTCCTGACAAAGCTTAGGTCAGAAGTTGATGAAAGATCAAGTCTATAGTGATTATAGAAGGTAGAGGGGGTTGACCAAATTGCTGCCTTACATATGGCTTCAATTGGAACATCTCCCCTCTCAGCCCAGGAGGCTGCCACTGCTCTGGTGGAATGTGCTCTGATGTTCTCCAGAGGATCTTCATTTTTCACGGAGTAGGCTAAGCGAATGGCATCCCTGATCCATCGGGATATGGTGCTCTTCGTGACTCCGTACCCTTTTTTTACAGCCCTGAAAAGATATGAACAGAGCCCTACACTGCCTCCAGCTCCTGGACCTCTCAATATATTTTAGGACAGTTCTTCTAACATCCAAGGTGTGGAATTTCTGCTCCTCTGGAGTGGAGGGATCTCCAAAGAAGGTCGGGAGGAGTATTTCTTGAGATCTATGGAATTTTGTTGATACCTTAGGCAGGTATGAGGGGTCTGGTTTTGATATTAACCTATCCTGGTATATCTGAAATAAGGGTGGGTCTATGGATAGAGCTTGGATATCACTCACTCTCCTAGCAGACGTTAGTGCTACTAAGAGGGCCGTCTTGAGTGACAAGCATTTCAGGGATATAGTGTCTTCCATAAGGGCGTCTAAGACCAGATTTAAGTCCCATGCAGGGATTGCAGGTATGTGAACCGGAGTCATTCGTTCGCAAGCTGTAATAAATCGTGATATCCACTTATTTCCCGCTATATTGTGGCTGTACAGTGCCCCTAATGCGGACACTTAGACTTTTAGCGTGTTAACAGCCAGGCCCAAGTCCTTCCCTTCCTGTTGAAATTCCAAGATAGGAACTATCGGAATTTCTGTGGTATAAGGAGCTGTATGAAACTGCAGGAATTTTTTCCATATTCTTGCATAAATCTGGGTAGTGGACTGCTTCCTACTCTGTAGGAGCGTAGCAATCAGTGTTTCAGAAAACCCTCTTGATCTTAGTAGCTGCCTTTCAAATTCCATGCCATCAAGTGTAAGTTGTCCCCTTGGGGGTGGAAAAAAGGGCCTTGAGAGAGTAGGTTGAGATTAGAAGGGAGAACCCAAGGATCTGACACAGACATGGTTCGTAGCCATGAGAACCACGGTCTCTTGGGCCAAAATGGTGCTATCAAAATTACTCTCGCCTTGTCCTCTCTGATCTTCCGAATGACCTGTGGTAGGAGGATTATCGGAGGGAAGGCATATGCCAGGTTGAATTTCCATGAGACCTGGAGGGCATCCAGTATGTCTGGATGATCTGACGGGGACAGGGAGGCAAATGCTTTTATCTGTCTGTTCTCTCTCGTGGCAAAGAGGTCCACCTGAGGTTGCCCCCATAGAGCTACTATGTACATGAAGATGCGGCGATTAAGGCACCACTCCCCTTGCCGAAGTGTGTGTCGGCTTAAGAAGTCTGCCTCTTCGTTGTTCTCTCCCCTGATATGGAGGGCCGAGAGGGACAACAAAAAGCTTTTGGCTAAGTTTAAGATACTTCCCGAAGAAGACATCAAAGTCTTTGATCGAGTACCTCCCTGTCTGTTTATGTAGGCCACTGTAGTGGTGTTGTCCGATAAGATCCTGACATGCTTCTGTTGGAGCTGTGGAAGAAAATGGAGCAGAGCATAATACACCTCCGCCAGTTCTTTTAAATTAGATGAGTAGCCCAGTTCATCTCTATTCCACCTTCCTTGACAAAAGCTATTCCCCATATGGGCTCCCCAGCCTTGGGGGCTAGCGTCGGTGGTTAGGATACAAGATGGTACTATAACCCATGGGACTCCTGTGGACAGATGGTTATCCTCTAGCCATTCCAGAGAAGCCAAGACATCCTGTGATAAGGTTATCTTGCTCTCGAGGTGACCACTATGTCGCCTGTCCTCTTGGAGGATCTGATGCTGCAGAGTGCGGATGTGATAATGGGCCCACCGGACTGCCGGGGCACAGGAAGTGAGCGACCCCAATAGAGACATTGCCCCTCTCAGAGACATACGTGGTCTATTTATGGCTGCCTCCACCTTTCCTTTTGTGAGCGTAATCTTTACCTGAGGGAGTAGACATCTCTGGGTTGTGGGGTCTAACTGGAACCCTAAGAACATATGAAGGGAATGCGAAACGAGTCTGGACTTCTGGAAGTTGATGATCCAGCCTAGATCCTGTAAAGATGAGACTGCGTCAGCCACACGTCTGGTACACTGGGTGATCGAGTTCCCGATAATTAGGAAGTCATCTAGGTAAGGCACGATTAGAGTGTCTTTCTGACGAAGATAGGCCATCACCTCTGCCAGCACTTTGGAACCCGCATATTCATGAGTTTTAATGAGCGGTACCATGTGACCGCTGAAGGCAGGAAGAGCGCAGAGAAGCTGGGGGCTCAAGACACAGCGTCAGGACGGATAAGTATAGCAATACTCACCTGTCCTGCGTCCATGGCTGCTTGCTGCTGTCTGTCATCAGTCAGTGACTTCAGACAGCAGAGGGCGCGGTGACGTGATTAGTGCGCGCCGCGCCCCCTGCAGTCTGAACGTCACTGACTGATGACATGGCAGATAGCGGTGAGCAGCCATGGACGCAGGACAGGCGAGTATCTGACACCCAGCGACGGAGAGGCGAGTATGTCATTTTTTTTTATTTTTACATGCAGCAGCAGCATGGGGGCAGCATATGGGGGAACAATCTAAGGAGCTTCTTATGGGGGCAGCATATGGGGGAATAATCTATGGTGCATTTCCCACCCTAGGCTTATACTCGAGTCGACTTATACTCGAGTATATACGGTATACTTAGAATCCAGGGACTTGAAGTTATTCATTCCCATTTTGAAGAATTTTTTAGTCTAGCCCCTCCTGGGGGGGGGGGGGGGGGGGGGGGGGGGAGTTCTGATTTTTTCAGTATTTATTTTCCTTTCTGAATGTTGAACCTCTAAACATGCTACCCTTTTGCTTCTCTTCCTTTGCGGGCCATTTAGTTGATCTGTCTGCTTGTCTCCTCCCAAACGGCCGCCTTTTAAAGGTTCTCCTGTAGAAAGGGATAGAAGAATCAGGGAAGGCCTTCTTCCTTTCTTACGCTTTGGCGAGTATGTCATCTAGGGCTTTCCCAAAGAGAAACTCACCCTCACACAGGGTTGCGCAAATCTTCGATTTTGATTGCGCGTCTACCCTTCCAGCTTTTCATCCATAGTGCCCTCCTGGCGTTGTTTACAAGACCAGCCGATCTTGCTGCCAGCCGCAGGGTGTCTGCCGATGCATTGGCCATGAAGGCCGCCGCCCCTCTAATGGAATAGCGGCCCGTAGTTTTTCCCTAGACACCTTCTGCTCGATTTGTTGATTTAATTGGTCCAACCACACGAGCATAGACCTGGCGGTGCATGTGCTGGCTACTGCTGGCTTAAAAATGCCTGTGGTAGACTCCCAAGACCTTTTTAATGATGACTCCGCTTTACGGTCTAGCGGGCCCGCCAATAAGCCTGCGTCCTCTACTAGTAGACTGTGTTCCTCACGGATTTGACTAGGTTATCCACACTATCCAGGGGAAAACATGATCGTCCCTCAATGTCTGATGACGATGTGAGTGAGGAATCAGAGATTATCCCGTTCTTCCTCTGACTCTGAGGGTCACTTGTTTTTTGCTACTAGTCTGAGGGAGTACTGGCACGGGTGATAGCCTGTATCTCCTCCCTAATTATGGCCCGAATGTCCTTTGATGACACTGCCGACCCTGGCCTAGTTTCTCTGGTGCATTGCTTACAGAGCTATTTGGGGTAGGAGTCAGGGAGAGGCTGAGTGCATAAAGCGCATTCTTTATGTTTGGCCTGCTGGAGGGTATACTTCCCCTGGAGATCACCCATTACTTCCGGGGCTTTGGAGCATCCGCGCCGGCCGGCTACCGCACCACCACCGCCTTTGTGTGCGGCCTGCGCCTCTCCCCACGCTGCCGCCACCGCTGCCTCCTGCAGCAGTGGCCCCTGCGAGCTTGGTGCCACCTGGAGCGCTCCTAGGTGAGACCGGGCGGCCATTCCCAGACCCGGTCATCACCCCCCATCCGTCAGAAGAGGGGGGAGCCATCTAACGGAACCTCCCCCGACGCTACCTCTGGACCGCAGCCCCTGCCGTTCTCGTGGATACCGCACAGGCGGCGTGCCTTTGGCCCAGGTATGTCTTCCTGAAGGATATCCTGAGGTTCCCTGGGAACAGGAAACCAAAACTGAGGGAAGGCGGACCGCCCCCTTTTATCTTTCTGTTGGGTTTCCCGTTCCAAATGGAACGGATCCAATACCTCCAGTGGGTGCTGTCGTGGCAAAGGGTATATAGCACTTACTGCAAAAAAAGCCTCCTGTACATTTAGTACATCACCAACAGTAAATACGCGAGGTTAAAAAAAAAAAATCCATTTTAAAATGGAGCCTGCACAGTAGCAGCTATTAGTGTATATAGAGGTGATCTGATAACTGCTATTGCGCAGGCATCTTGCTAGAGAAGAAAAAAAAAAAAAAAAATGTATCCGGTGTTGGCGGCGCCATCGGTGGATTTTTTTTTTATATACACTGCTCAAAAAAATTAAAGGGACACTTAAAACAGAATATAACTCCAAGTAATTCAAGCTTCTGTGAAATCAAACTGTCCACTTGGGAAACAACACTGATTCACATGCTGTTGTGCAAATGGAATAGACAGATGGAAATTGGCAATTATCTAGACATCTAATATATAAAGCTCAATGTGGGTGTGGATAGATGGCTGGATGGATGGATGGGATAGGCATCCGCACCGTCGCAGCTACAGCCACAAAATTTGTCAGTCACGTCTGGACCCCGAGAGTGTCCTAAGCTATGTTGTGAGGCGAAATATTTTAACCCCGCGCGTTCCAATTCACCAAACAATTTTGCCCCATCTACATAATGGGGATAAAAAGTGTGTATCAAGCCCCGCCCCTCATGGCACAATGGTTGCCATGGCAACGTTGATGTCATCATAGGTTGCAAGCCCCGCCGCTCATTATGATGTCATAATGGTTGACTATGGGATGGAGGATGTGTGATGGGTATATGGGCACTCGACTATGGGATGGAGGATATGTATGATGGATATATGGGCACGGGCCTATGGGATCGTGGATATGTATGATGGGTATATGGGCACAGGACTATGGGATGGAGGATAATTATAATTTGCTATAACTAACCACAGTTAGTTACTATGCCCGGGCAGCGCCGGGCTCTTCAGCTAATCCTCAATAAAGGAGCGGTTCTCCAGGTGGGGACCACAGACCACATCTCAGTACCAATGCTTTCTGGCTGATGTTTTGGTCACTTTTGAATGTTGGTTGTGCTTTCACATTCGTGGTAGCACGAGACGGACTCTACAACCCACACAAGTGGCTCAGGTAGTGCAGCTCATCCAGGATGGCACATCAATGCGAGCTGTGGCAAGGTTTGCTGTGTCCGTCAGCTTAGTGTCCGGAGGCGATACCAGGAGACAGGCCAGTACACCAGGAGACGTGGAGGGGGCTGTAGGAGGGCAACAACCCAGCATTAGGACCGCTACCTCCGCCTTTGTGCAAGGAGGAACAGGAGGAACACTGCCAGAGCCCTGCAAAATGACCTCCAGCAGGCCACAAATGTGCATGTGTCTGCAAAAACTGTTAGAAACTGACTCCATGAGGATGGTCTGAGTACCCGACGTCCACAGATGGGGGTTGTGCTCACAGCCCAACACCGTGCAGGATGCTTGGCATTTGCCACAGAACACCAGGATTGGCAAATTCACCACTGGCATCCTGTGTTCTTCACAGATGAAAGCAGGTTCATACTGAGCACATGTGAAAGATGTGACAGTCTTGAGATGCTGTGGAGAGCGATCTGCAACATCCTTCAGCATGACCGGTTTTGGCAGTGGGTCAGTAATGGTGTGTGGGGTGGCATTTCTTTGGAGGGCCGTACAGCGTGCTCGCCAGAGGTAGCCTGACTTCCAGTAAGTACCAAGTGGAGATCCTCAGACCCCTTGAGACCATATGCTGGTGCGGTTGGTCCTGGGTTCCTCCTAATGCAGGACAATGCCAGACCTCATGTGGCTGGAATGTGTCAGCAGTCCCTGCAAGATGAAGGCATTGAAGCTATGGACTGGCCTGACCGTTTCCTAGACCTGAATCCAATTGAGCACATCTGGGACATCATGTCTCGCTCCATCCACCAACATCACGTTGCACCACAGACTGTCCAGGAGATGGCGGATGCTTTAGTTCAGGTCTGGGAGGAGATCCACCAGGAGACCATCCGCCGCCTCATCAGGAGCATGCCCAGGCATTGTAGGGAGGTCATACAGGCACGTGGAGGCGCCACACACACTACTGAGCATCATTTTGACTTGTTTCAAAAGGACATTACATTCTACTTTAATTTTGTGTGGGACTCCAAATCCAGGCCTCCATTGGTTAATAAATTTGATTTCCATTGATTTTACAGAAGTATTCAATGAGAATATTTCATTCATTCAGATCTAGGATGTGTTATTTGAGTGCTCCCTTTATTTTTTTTGAGCAGTGTAGTATCAGGATAACCTCAAGCGCATTATTAACACAGTAAAAAGGTATTATAATGCAGCACAAGTGCCACAAGACGAATTTCAGTACCAGCCTAAAATTAAACTGACAGACTTATCATTTACATAGAAACTTCTCTACAGATCTACATGTATACTGGACAACTGGAGGGGGGGGGGGAAATATTGTATACAATTCTAAGCAATGAGTGAAATTGACTGTTCAGTGGCCAATAAATGACAGCTAAATCAAGTACTTGTCAAACTTTTTTGAATAATCTTACCTGCTCTTTTTGACAACTTGTCATGTAGCTTATGGAGTGCATTCATGAGATTTTTTTCAGCTTTCTGAAACAAAATATGAAACATCAAAAAACACCCAGAGACGACAATATGCAGCCGAACATTGTTCAATATGCTTACAGTGTGACTATTAGGCCAGGATGCACACTACCGTTTGTGATGCGAGAAACTCACAAGTCTCTCGCATCAATACCCGGCGCTGCCACCGGCACTCAGGACCGGAGCTGCATGTACTGATGTGAGAGACTTGTGGGAGTTTCACATCACACACAGTACTGTGATCCTGGCTTTAGACCAATGTTACTAAGTGAATTAAGGCAAAAGACAGGTAACAGAACTCTAAAAATGTTGTTTGAACATTCATTGGCACTTTTAGTGCATCTATCCCATCTTTAAAACAAAAGCATAGCTCATTGCATTTATTAGCTTACAAATTTGACACAGCATACTTAAATATATAGATTGAAAGATGTAAATAGCTAGTACCACTTTGAATAAGCTATAAATACAGCACAGCTTTACTTTGGACCCTCTTCTAACTACATAAAAGATCTCTCAACCAACATCCAAGCTCAGGTCTCTATTCACATCTATGTCAGGTAATGGATCAGCCTCATATTGGAGTGAGCATCTTAGAGGAAGGACTTGCATATCAGACATTTATAGCATATTCTGTAAATATGCAATGTTCAACGAGACCAAAGCAACATCTTAGTCCTTTTGATTGCAGAAGCACATCAGTTTTCTACTCACAAGTAAACCAATCTACCCCCGAGACATCCCCTGTCTAAATGCCCTACTAAAGGCCCCGTCACACTAAACGACGTCCCAGCGATCCGACATGATGGGATCGCTGGGACATCGTTACTCAGCCCCAGCGATCAGGACCAGCGACGCTGGTTTCTAATTGTAAACGTCTGGTATCCAGGAGCCGCGCGTGTTATGAATGAGTCACAAAGGAGGAATAAACAAAAAGCAAGCTAAGCCCAGAAAACCGAAGAGGTTGGTAACTAGCGGATTGCAGACCCCTGATACTATCCACAACAACTATCAGTAGCCGTGGAGCGTGCCTACGGTGGTCCTAGATGCCTCGTCACGGCCGGAGAACTAAAGCCAAAAGAAAGGGAAAATCTAAACTGCCACAGAGCAGACCCCAAAGCAATAGGCAGCCCCCAACATGTATTGTCGGTGAAACAAGATGAAAACACAGACACAGATAGAAAGATAGGCTGGCAAACGATGGGGCCCTCACTAACTAGAAAGGACAGGAAAGAAAAGCTGCTGACTGCAATCACACAAAAAACCCTGCCAAAAAGAATGTCCAACTCGTCTGATAGAAAAAGGCCCTGAAGTCGCTAGACTTCAAATCACTATATCAGCACTCAGGTATATTCTGAAGACAGAGCAAAAGAGATCAACTGATCAGAGATAAAATGGGGATTCAGCCCAGTCCCAGCCAGGGCTGGCTTTACACAAAAACTAAGTAAACCAGACAAAAACTCATGAACAATAGCAGAGAAAACTTAGCTTTAGGAAGGCAGGAACCAAACTGGAAACCAGAAGCCACAGTCAGGAAAAATCACCAGCAAGAAACTAGGGAGTCGGCTGCCTTAAATCCAATCAGAAACTCCTGATGTCCAATCGCAGTCCTCCTCCTCAGGTGGCCGGTCTCTGCCATTTAGATCAGCTTCATTACCTCCCTTCACCAACAGAGGGAGTCCAGATAGAGAACTCACTACTCCTCTGTCAGCACAGCCAGCTCCATAACCCTCACCAGTCAGAAGCAAACCCGAAAATGAGCTCAACACGCACGACTCCTGGATACCCGCTGTTTACCTTGGTAACCGGCATACACGCTGGTTTCCAAGGTAAACATCAGGTATCTAGGAGCCGCGCGGCTCCTGGATACCCGACGTTTACATTAGCAACCAGTGTCGCTGATCTCTCGCTGCCACACGCAGCGATGCGCACTGGGCAGCGGGAGACCAGCGTTCGAAAAACCGCCCAGGCCGCCTGAGCATGATCATCGACAACCGGCAGGGGGGCCGGTCGCTGATCCCCGTCACCCACAGCGATCTCGCTGGCGAAATCGCTGATGTGTCACAAAATCAGCGATCTCGTCGCTTAGTGTGACGGGGCCTTTACATATATGGATATCAGGAGGCTCCTACACTTTGTATGCTTTTCTGAGCCAGAACAGCAAGCTGCTCTGTAGACATGGCTCTCACTAAGGCTGATTTCACACATCCTGATATTTTCATGTACTAGAAAGCGGTACTGGAGAAAAGTATCTGTGTAATACTTGTGCAGCACACTGTTGCCACACCAGTACCACATGTAACTGCGCCAGGGAAGCAGTGGTTCCGTTAGTGCTGTTCCCCGGCACAGGGTGCTGAAGACCACTAATTCTCCCCTGCACTGCCGAAAATGTTGAGGGTTATATTCGACTGTTAATAGCAGAGCAGGCTGCAGCTGATGAGAGTATTCAGTCGGAGATGGAGGAGGACAAGGAGATGGAGGAGGACAAGGAGAGGACGACTACAACAACAACCCCCAGCGGTCCGCTTTCCCTCAGCTGGGTATTAAGAAAAATGACGTGGGTCCCGATTATTTTTAAGTTGTTAGCTAAATATGTACAGTAAACGACACACCAGTCATATCTCACCGACCTCTAACTATTCTGATGCTTAATGCTGTGAATTCACAGTACTCTAATGAAATGGGTGAGAAAAAAAAAAAAAAAAAAAAAAAAAATTGTGCTCTTGCATAATAAAATGTAAAACAATGTAAATCACGAGTGCACAACCTGCTCACAGGTGTTTCCCCATGCCAGATAGCAAATTATTTTTTTGTGCAGCCATCTCCGAGACCCATATATATTGGCAGAATGGGGGTCTACTGACCCTTGTGTGGCACATTAGCAAGGAGCAAACTAGGTGTAAAAGGTGGCCATTTACAGAGGCCATCTTAATTTTAGTTTATGGGAATAGTAAAACATGATCGAGAAACCTGCATACGAGGATACCTTTCTAGAACTTCCACCCATCAGACATTTATAGCTTATACAGCATCTCTGATAGGCCACAGAGTGTCCCAGATTGAAGTGCCGTTTTAAAATTTTACTAAGGCTGTCGGGATTGGTTTCATCTGACAATGTGGTATCAACACCAAAACTTAACTCCTGCTATACAGATTTTTAAGAAGAAATGTAACATACTTACATCACTAGGTAGATCATCAGTACTTCTTACTAAGTAAAAAGGGGAGAGAGAAAAAAAAGGAAATAATTTTAGCATTAATGTAAGGTTTATACAACCTAAATTTTATATTTTGTCATTTAGCAGTGTTATCAGTTTTCATGAGAAAAATAGTGTCACATACACCTAATGCTTTAAATGACAAAACCAAAGAGTATTTAACAGTCCCTGCTGCTCCAACCGCTGGCCTCAGATGATAAAGTTGAATGCATACCGTAGCGGAGGCTAGTGATTAACTGCAGTGGTCACATGTTGTAGACAGGACATCACTGCAGCAGAGCTGTAAACTAAAGACTGGAACAGGCAGAGACGTGGCTGTGGGGTGGCTTCCACAGGTAAAGTTTCCTTAATTTGTTGTGTAAACACAGAAGACACTTGTCCAAAATATTAAGGGTACGTGCACACGCTGCAGAATCCGCTGCGGATTAATCCGCACGGATTTTGCAAAAACCGCAGATAATCCGCAGGTCCAAAGACCTGCGGATTATCTGCGGTTTTGCCTGCGGTTTGGTCCTGCGGATTCACTATCTCCACAATGGTGGAGATAGGAACCCGCAGCGGTTTCCGCAGAAAGAATTGACATGCAATTCTTTCTGCGGATTCAAAACCGCAGCAAATCCACGCGGATTTTTCCGCGTCGGCACAGCGGTTTTTTATTCCCATTCATTTGAATGGTACTGTACACCGCAGCTAAAACTGCTGCGGGTCCGCAGCGGCCGAAACCGCTGCGGAAACGCAGCGGAATCCGCAGCGTGTGCACGCAGCCTTAAACATCTGCCCACAAGCAGCAAGTCAGCTACAATAAGTGTAAACTTAAGGTACTGTCACACTTAGCGATGTACCAGTGATCCCGACCAGCGATATGACGCGGTCAGGATCGCTGGTGCATCGCTAAGTGGTCACTAGTGAGCTGCCACACAGGCAGATCTCACTAGCGACATCGCTGGGGACGGGGGTCGCTACTTACCTGTCACACCAGGCGATCCTGCGTCCTCCCGCCCGGCTCCACGCGTCGCTCGTCTTCACAGCAGGAAGCGCCGCAGGAAGCTGACGACGAGAAACAGGCCAGGACGTTCTCGCGCGATCAGCGATAACCAGCGGGGGAGCCGGTCGGAGGTAAGTATCACACACAGCGATATCGCTAGCAATATCGCTATGTCACCAGTTATAGCGATATTGCTAGCGATATCGCTTAGTGTGACAGGCCCTTTACATTTACACCCTGCCAAACAAGAATAAATTTGCAGAGGGAATTTCAATGCTCTTTACAGCATTTAAAGTACAGGTTAATTTTATTTGATTGATCAAATTTACATAAGCGGCAAAAGCAATTTTTTTTTTATTTATAACAAAGAAATAGTTTTAGGCTATGGGCCCACGTAGCGTTTTAAAACGCACACTAAAAACCGGACTCCTTCCCAGAAATCGCGCGTTTTTTTCTGTGCGATTTCACCGCGATTCTGTTCGCGATTTTCTCAAGCACTTTCCAAGCGATTTGAAGCATCGCTTGGAAAGTGATTGACAGGTTGGTCACACTCGTCAAACAGTGTTTGACGAGTGTGAGCAGCTTTTTACTATTGAGGCCGCCTATGCGGCATCAATAGTAAAAGATAAAATGTAAAAAAAAAAAAAAAAAAAAAAAAAATCTGGGTATATTTACCTTCCGACGTCCCACGCTGCCATCCCGGGCCATAGCGTTCCTAGTAATGCCTTGCGAGACCTGTGATGACGTTGGTCTCGCGTTACTATAGCGGTCTCGCGTTGCTATAGAGATCTCGCGAGACCACGTCATCACAGGACCTTGCCGCAAGGCATTACTAGGAACGCTTAGGCCGGGAATGCAGCGCGGGACGTCGGAAGGTAAATATACCCCGATTTTTTATTTTTTTATTCTTTTTTTACAGGGGTATGGTACCCAGGGCCTGGAGGACAGTCTCCTCTCCTCCACACCGTGGGTACCAACCCCACGAGACGCTTAACTTCCCGCATGGTGGGCATAGCCACATGCGGGAAGTAAGCGATTCTCATGCATTCCTATGGGTGCGGAATCGCGGCAATTCTTTGCGATTCCGCACAAAAGAATGACCATGCTGCGTTTTCCGCAATGCGTTTCCGCCGCGGAAAAAAGTGCAGCATTAGCACAGCATATGCGGAATGCCATAGGAATGCATGGGGGGCGTTTTGTACACGATTTTTAAACGTTTTCGCTGCGTTTTCGTGCCGAAAATCGCAGCAAAAACGCTTAAAAAATCGCATCGTGGGCACATAGCCTTAAAGTCAGTTCACCCCTTAAACTTTTTTTTAATCACTTTATCCTGTAGCCGCTTAAGGGAACTGGAACCTGTGATCCTTTATTGTAGTATACAGTAAAAGCGATTGAAGTATATAGCGAAAATTATGTTTCATATGACTGTGGCTTTGCTTCTTAGAAGTACCCAAAAGGCAGCAATGGGGACCTAAAGCAAGCTCCCAGCATAGCACATCTATGGGAGTTGGTACACACAATGACAACTAAATATAAATGCTGTCACGTTGACAGCACCATCTAAAAGGCTGAAAAACAGTGATCAGAGCTTAGCCTGTTCCACACACAGATCTGAGCCAGTCACAAGATTTTAATAGCTGCCACGGATTGATAGAGAACCTGTAAGAAATACCATTATAGCCCACAATCATGTATTACAAAATTTGAGACTCAGCAGAAGCCATTATTGTGCCAATGTATAGAATCCTTGACATGTGCGCAGGTCCATAAACTACATTAAACAGAGGCACGCACAGGGGCATTTCAACTACCAGCACACGTTAACCGAGTGCCAAACTGCAAGTGTTGAAAAAATAATTTGCTTGTGTATTACGATATTCTGAGACCAATAATGTATTAAAATTTCTGTTAATAGAGTAGTGTAAGAACATTTTGCAACCCGAGTCAACTTTTAATGGATAGAATTTTGTAGTAGATAGTGTTTTGATTGCCTCTTACTGCATGTTTGTGCTGTTGTGGCAGTCAAAGAAAAAGTTGCAGTTGTGGCATTTTAATTGTCATTACAGAGTTAACAGATTTGGTTATTTCATGATAGATTGGACGTAATTATACCACTTTTTTATATATTTAATGGGGGAAAAAATGTTTCTTCTTCAGGTTTTTAAAGACATTTATTTCTTTACCTTCACTGTATTTGTTAGTGCCCTTAAAGGACTTCGCAAAAGCGATTGGATGATTGCAGGTTTGTGTGTATGAACACAAGGCAGAAGCTGTAGTTCACCGAACAAACATTACAGGTACGGGGATCTTCAGCAGACCACCTGCCATCATGGCAACCCATCGGCCCCATGATTGATTCAGAGAGGCGCGAGCACGGTGTAAATGCCAATATAAAATGGACAGCAGCATTTTACAAGTTAAAAGCCTTTAGTGGAGCTCTGCTCCACATGCGGCTGTTAGTGGCAGAAGACGGGTCTGCTTGGGAATCTGCATCAAGTCAGGGAGCTACAATAAGAAATAACCCTGTTAAAACATGAGCACTTTGAGGCCAGCTATAGAATGAAAATTCCCGTCAAGACTGACAGCTGCAGCTTGTATTGAGCAGTGCGAGATCTCACCAGCAGAAGGGACACTGAGGAGCTGTCAATCACACTAGATGGGAGGAAAATGAAGTTAAAAGGAACCCGTCACCAGGTTTAGCCGATATAAGATGCGGCCACTGCCTTTAAAGGCTTACCTACAGCATTCTATAAGGCTGGTTTAACATTAGCTTTTTTGCGCAGCGCATCGTGCGTGTCCATGCGCATGTGTACCTATGTTTAACATGGCGTGCGCATGGTCTAGCTCATATGCGTTTGTGCACATGCGTTTTGTTAAGGTGTGTGCCAGACGCAACCTGTTGCATTTTTAGGTTCGTCCAACGGCGTAAAAAAAACGCATGCGCACAGAATGGGACAAGATAATGCATTACAGTCAATGGGAACGCAGGCACATGCGCACGCCTGCGTTACAAAACGCAAGCGTTTTAAGAGTTAACATGGCTAGAAACAGGTTAAAAACGCATGCACCTAAAAACGCAAACGCATGCAGAATGCATGATGCGTTTTTTGTATGCGTTTCTATTGGGCACGAAACACCGCTAAAAACCGCTAATGTGAAAGTAGCCTATTGCTGTAGATAAGCCACCGGTCCAACCGGAAAGATAAGAAAAATAAGGTTTATTATACTGCCCTGCGGGGCAGTCAGGTGCGTGTTGCAGGTCCTGGTCTGGCACCTCCCATGTTCTTGCGATGCCACCCTCCTGCTTGCTTCACAGGCTCCCCGGCATCACGCTCCTGCACAAGCACACTTATCTGCCCTGTTGATGGCAGAGAAAAGTACTGCAGTGCGCAGGTGTTGGTCCTCTCTGACCTTTCCCGATGCCTGCAGTACATTGCTCTGCCCTCAACAGGGCAGATAAGTGTGCTTGTGCAGGAGCGTGATGCCGGGGAGCCTGTGTGGATGAAGCAGGAACGTGTCACTGACACAAAGCAAGCAGGAGGATAGCATCACAAGATGGGAGGCGCCGGACCAAGACATGCGACGCCCCTCGGACTAGACCGCTCCGCAGGTGAGTATAAGTTATTTCTCTTCTCTTACAGGTCAGGATGGGGGCATATATACAACATTATTGAATTTTTTATAATAGGGACCACATCATATTTGAAGTGACTTGACGGTCAATATGACAAAATATGGCGGAGGTTTGGCCATCTGCAATGTGAACCTAGCCTTAGAAAGCAAACAAAAAAAAATAAAAACCGAAAAGATGGACAAAAGGGTACATGTACAAGAGTGTGTGTTCCGATATACTTATAGTATGTTTCCATGGGCCCTATCCAGCAGAGCTTTGGACGTGGCACGTGACTGCTCCGTCCAAAGCGCTGCTGGCTTTTGTATGAGCGGTGATTCCACATGTGTTCATTGAACCATACGGAATCACCTTACCCTATAGACTGCTATCTTGCGGAGCCTGTACGTCTCCGCAAGATAAATAGACATGTCGCATGTGCGTATACACAGGTCTGCCACCTGCGTCTTTGAACACATAGTGGAGATGGGATTTCATAAAATTCCCTTCCACTATGCTGTAACATCTGGACGCTGCGGCTGTACACATACACAGCGTCCAATCCGCAGCAAATACCGACCGTGGAAACATACCCTTAGATGGTTTCAATAAAAAAAAAATAAAAAAAATATTAAAGTTCAGAAACCTTATGATTCAATAACAAAATATGCAGCATTTACTAACATTAAGCACGATTTCCAGGTCCCTAGACAGGCTTCCACGTTGTCATAGGGCCTTGTGTCAGAAACACTCAGAATGCCAGCCTAGGAAGCTGGCAGGACACTGGTCTGCAGAGAGTGCTGGTGTGAAGTCAGACCATGGTCCAGTGAGTGATTGGGGGAGCTGAAGCCCCCACAGCCCTTTGTTTATAGGTATTGCATCAGTGATGTCATGTCTACAACCCATTATCACAGCAGACAATGACTGGGCTTCTGGGTCTGCCATATACCTCATCACCAAGTCTGGTGTTTGGCTGCAGCAATCACAAGACAGTGCACCAAAAGCCACACAACCCCGATGTAAGAATAACACTTGATTAACTGCTGGCATCCCAGGGCTATGGGGGAGAAGCGGAGGAGCCAGCAGTGCAGGGGATATGCCATCATCTTCTCCGCACACGAGGCCCTTGGCAAGTTTATGAACATGGTAAGGGGCCATCCCTGGTATACTTACTGCTGGCCTTCCCAGTGCCCCTCAGTCCCAGGTAGGTGAGCGCCAGCAGCAGGAAGAAGAGGCAGGCGGCAGTGAGCAGGATCATGGACAGGTAGTGGGCACTGAAGCCGGCGCTGGGGGACCCCTCGCCGCCCCGGAACTGCTGCAGCAGCGCCTCCTCGGGCTCGGGCAGCCTCTTCTTGGTGTACGGGCTGTGGTTGGCATGGTTGTTGCCGGTCAGGTAGAGCCGGGGCCCGTCCGCCGCCCCCAGGTGGTTGTTGCTCTTCTCCATGTCTGGGCAGTGAGGCTGCCTGGCGGCGGGCCGCTGCCTAGGAGACACCGGGGACTCGTCCCTGTCCCAGGCCGCCGTGCTCCGCTCCATGCCGTTGTCCCGGGGCGGTGTGGTCACAGGCCGCCTGCTCCGGCGGCTCGGGAGCAGCTCCACATTGTCCTCGTCGGAGTCGGAGTAGTCCCTGCAGGAGAGGCGGCTGCCGTTCACTGTCCTGCTCTTAGCCGCCGCCGCCTCCTCCTCCGTCCGGAGCCTGCACGCCCCCCACCAGACAGGCGCCTTCCGCCCGTCTACCTCGTCCGCACAGTCCCGCCGGGCCGGGCTCCTCTCAGACGGAGGGCTGCTCCTCTCCCGGCGCCCGCCATGCGCCCCCAGGGCAGAGTCTGCATCCGACTCATCCGAGCTGAAGCCCACGACAGGAGCCTGCTTCGCGGCCTCCGCTGGCTGGTGGTGCCGGCCGCCGCGCCTGTGCAGCGTCACGTCCCCGGGCAGCGAGCGGGCTCCCGGGCTCTCCGAGTGGTGGCCATCCACCGCCGGGCTGTTGTGTGGTAGCCGCGTTTTCCCGGCTCGGGGCCTTTGTTCCTCTCGCAGCTTCTTGAGTTTCTTCAGGTAGACCGGCCGGGTGCTTTCCGTGACCGGTCCCGGCATGACGCCAGAGCGCTTTAGCTCTCTAATCAGCTCCTCGTCCGTTAACTGTGCGGCCGCCATCTTGACCATTCGTCTGGGCTATTTGCCCCCTCCCCCCCCCACGCTGGCTGTGCCCCGGAAGTGACGTCACCGAACTAGACTGTGAACTAGACCAGCCGCTCACCCGGGAGCCAGAGCCAGTCTGACGGCGTGCGGCGGCCGTGTGGGGAGAGGTCCTAGTCACGTGGCCTGCGGCAGGCAGAGCCCGTGTGCTGCGGTCACACGCAGCGGTGTTCGTGCGGTAGTGCTGCTACAACCAGACAGTACATATATGGTAGCAGTGCTGCTTCTTGTTGCCACATTGACCTCATGTTTTTTTCTTTTGGAAACTGCTTATAAAGCTTTTAGCTGCTTCCTGCTGCCCTTTTAGGCCACGTTCACGTTATCAGTATTTGGTCACTATTTTGCATTACAATTTATAAGTCAAAACCAGGAGAGCAGCAATCAGGAAAAGTATGTTAGAAACACGTCACCACTTTTGGATTTCTCACCCGCTCCTGGCTTTGGCTTACATAAATACTGACCCTAGAGAACTTGATCAGGGCCATTTTTTTAAGTTCTGTCACGTGATCGCCGTTCTTCAGGACCCCACACTATCTACCTGTCTCTTTTGGGTATGTCTGCTGAGTAAGCCCTTCTTATTGGACTTAGCTTTTCTTAACCTATCTTATTTCTTCACCATGTTTACAAATGCCCTCACATTTGCTCCTTTAATCCTCACTCTCCTTCGCTATCCTCAAACCCCAGCACACTAACCAAGTAATCATCTCGCCTTCCCTTTTCCCTCCCCACCTGACCTCTGCTGAACTACTCAATCTCAAATCTGTCCGAATGAAACATAAAACAAGCTGCTCACTCTCCTCCCATCTGCTCTCCCTTTCCCTGCTTCTCACTGCTGGTGACATATCTCCCAATCCTGGACCCCCACAGCTCATACCCCCCATTACTACCCCTTCCTACCACTCCCTATCTAATAAGAACTACCACAATCTTTCCAACTTAAAACCTGTGCCATTGACACCCAACCCCCTGCTCCCTCTCTCGGGAGCAATTTGGAATGCCTGCTCCATCTGCAATAAGCTCCATGTGATTCATGACTTCTTTCTTGCAATCTTGCCTTCCTCGGCCTCACAGAAACATGGCTGACATCCTCTGACACCGCCTCCCCTGCTGCGCTGTGTTACGGCGGCCTCCACTTCACCCACACTCCTCGCCCTGGCAACAGACACGGTGGAGGAGTGGATCGTCTCCTTTCTTCCAAATGCACTTTCAACCCAATCCCACCTCTTCCCTCCCTAATCCTCCCCTCTTTTGAAGTGCACTCTGTCCGCATCTACTCTCCCTCCATCCTCCAAGTGGTTGTCATATACCGACCTCCAGGCCCGACCACTGCCTTCATTGACCAATTCTCTACCTGGCGACTTCAACATCCCCACTGATACCCTTCAGTCAGCAGCCTCCAAACTCCTGTCCCTTACTTCATCCTTTGGACTTACTCAGTGGTCCTCCTCAGCCACCCACACAGACGGACACACATTAGACCTGGTCTTCACCCGTCTCTGTTCTCTTTCTAACTTCACCACCTCCCCTCTCCCTCTATCTGACCACCATCTACTCACTTTCTCATCTCTGTCCTCCTCACCAGGCACCCAGGTCCAGCAACATGTCTCCTCGCCCTGGCAACAGACACGGTGGAGGAGTGGGTCTTCTCCTTTCTTCCAACTGCACCTTCAACCCAATCCCACCTCTTCCCTCCCTAATCCTCCCCTCTTTTGAAGTCCACTGTGTCCGCATCTACTCTCCCTCCAGCCTCCAAGTGGTTGTCATATACCGACCTCCAGGCCCGACCACTGCCTTCATTGACCAATTCTCTACCTGGCGTCTTCATTTTCTTTCAACTGACACCCCCACTATCATCATGGGTGACTTCAACATCCCCACTGATACCCTTCAGTCAGCAGCCTCCATACTCCTGTCCCTTACTACATCCTTTGGACTTATTCAGTGGTCCTCCTCAGCCACCAACACAGACGGACACACATTAGACCTGGTCTTCACCCGTCTCTGCTCTCTTTCTAACTTCACCACCTCCCCTCTCCCTCTATCTGACCACCATCTACTCACTTTCTCATCCCTGTCCTCCTCACCAGGCACCCAGGTCCAGCAACATGCGCACCCCCGCAGAAGCCTTGCGCACCTAGACACCCACGCGCTCTGTGACTCTATTCTACCACTGGCATCCATATCCTCACTCCATGACACAGACAGCGCCACTGCTTTCTACAATGCCACTCTCGCATCAGCTATTGACGCGGTTGCCCCTCTCGTTCATGGCAGAATGCGACGTATCAACAGACAACCCTGGCATAACAACACCACTAAAAAGCTCCGGCAAGTGTCCAGGATTGCAGAGCGGCGCTGGAAGAAAACAAATTCGCAAGATGACTTCACCACATTCAAACAGGCATCACTCGATTTCAAATCTGCCCTCACCTCTGCTAAACAGGCCTACTTCACAACCCTCGTATCTTCCCTATCTTACAACCCCAAACAGCTATTCAAAATTTTAACTCCCTCCTCCGCCCACCACTATCTCCTCCAACCTCCCTCATCTTTGCCGAGGACTTTGCCACACACTTCAAAAACAAGATTGACCAAACAAAGCAAGTCTTCATCACTCAATCACCACAACCCCTTTGTATACCAGACCAATGCCCAAACCCCATAACCTCACTATCCAACATCACTGAAGGGGAGCTTAGTCGTCTCTTCTCCAAATCGCACCTCACAACCTGTGCACTCGACCCCATCCCATCCCACCTCCTCTCCAACCTCACCACCACACTTATCCCATCCCTAACCCACCTCTTCAACCTATCACTAACGTCCGGTACTTTCCCTTCTGCTTTCAAACATGCCACAATCACGCCTATCCTTAAAAAGCCAACCCTCGACCCAACCGCTATGTCCAGCTGTCGCCCGATATCGTTGCTCTCATTCACTTCCAAACTCCTGGAACATCACCTCCATGCTGAACTTTCCTTCCACCTATCATCTAACTTGCTCTATGAATCTTTGAATGGTAATGCGCATGTCAGCGCAAAAAAACGCATGCTCAAAACTGCAAAAAGCGCACACAAACGCATAATGCGTTTTTTATGTGCGTTTGCACTGCGCACGGTGCGCAGCGCAAAAAAAGCAAGTGTGAAAGTAGCCTAAATCACCTAAAGCAAATTGATTATATAATTTTTATATTTTTTAAGTTAGGGTTAGGCTTAGTTTTTTCAGTTTTTCAAAATTAAAAAAAATCTATATACGGTACAGACCAAAATTTTGGACACACCTTCTCATTTAAAGAGTTTTCTTTATTTTCATGACTATGAAAATTGTAGATTCACTCTGAAGGCATCAAAACTATTAATTAACACATGTGGAATTATATAATTAACAAAAAAGTGTGAAACAACTGAAAATATGTCTTATATTCTAGGTTCTTCAAAGTAGCCACCTTTTGCTTTGATTACTGCTTTGCACACTCTTGGCATTCTCTTGATGAGCTTCAAGAGGTAGTCACCGGAAATGGTCTTCCAACAGTCTTGAAGGAGTTCCCAGAGATGCTTAGCACTTGTTGGCCCTTTTGCCTTTACTCTGCGGTCCAGCTCACCCCAAACCATCTCGATTGGGTTCAGGTCTAGTGACTATGGAGGCCAGGTCATCTGGCGTAGCACCCCATCACTCTCCTTCTTGGTTAAATAGCCCTTACACAGCCTGGAGGTGTGTTTGGGGTCATTGTCCTGATGAAAAATAAATGATGGTCCAACTAAACGCAAACCGGATGGAATAGCATGCCGCTGCAAGATGCTGTGGTAGCCATGCTGGTTCAGTATGCCTTCAATTTTGAATAAATCCCCAACAGTGTCACCAGCAAAGCACCCCCACACCATCACACCTCCTCTTCCATGCTTCACGGTGGGAACCAGGCATGTAGAGTCCATCCGTTCACCTTTTCTGCGTTGCACAAAGACACGGTGGTTGGAACCAAAGATCTCAAATTTGGACTCATCAGACCAAAGCACAGATTTCCACTGGTCTAATGTCCATTCCTTGTTGTGTTCTTTAGCCCAAACAAGGCTCTTCTGCTTGTTGCCTGTCCTTAGCAGTGGTTTCCTAGCAGCTATTTTACCATGAAGGTGTCACGGTCCAATTCTTGAATCTGTGTCAGATTCTGGGTTCCCTCATTAAAACCTTTATTTTCAGGCTTCTAGGGCTTAATATGGGTTTTTGCCCCCAGTGGCCACAAGTGTAATTACATCTGATAGTTTCTTTTGTTTTACCTTTTGCCCCCGGTGGTCACTGGGGTGATTACATGTTTTTGGCCCCTGCTGATGTGACCGCTCCTCCTTTGCTATATGAGGTCAGCTGGTCTTTCAGCAGGTGTTGGTGATAGCATTTCCTTTGTGGATTCCAACCACAGTGAAGTGAGCAGCTGGCTCTGAGGTGTTGAGCCACTGCTGAAACCTGGTGAAATTAGAAGCTGGCTCTGAGGTATCTAGACACTGCTGAAAGTCAGTTGCTCAAGTCTGCTGCCCGTTGTTTGCAGCAGACAAAGGGGAGCAGCTGGCTCTGAGGTGTCGAGCCACTGCTGAAGATGGTGAAGGTAGCAGCTGGCTCTGAGGGTTTGAGCCACTGCTGAAAGCTGATCTAGTGCTGCAGTCTGTTGCCTGGTGACTGCAGCAGAGAAAGATAAGTGTTTCGTTGCATTCCCCGTTTTGTGTATTAGTGTGTATTGTGTGTATTAGTGCAGTGGTAGGACCAATGTCTGTACCACCTAGTTCCCTAGCAAGGGGTAGGTGCAGGGCGAGTGAGGTTTCAGGTATCCTGGTCGGCGACAGGTGAGGAGCCTGTACAGGGAACGCTAGGAGTGTTCAGGGACACTGCCTCAGGGGAGTGCAGGAGGTCTCCACGTCCCCGTTCCCTATTGCAGGGCCCACTGTTGTAACTGTTTCCCCTTCCCCTTTGTCTTGTTGTTTCGGTTACCGGCCTGCGGGTCGTGTCACACAGGACAGGTACACATGTTGGTCTTGTTGTTTAAGTTACCAGCCTGCGGGTCGTGTTACACAGGACAGGTACACATGACAGAAGGCCTGCTGCACAAAGTCTCCTCTTAACAGTTGTTGTAGATCAAGAGCAGGGTCTTATTTTGCTTTAATTATTGTATTGTTAACGTTGTTACTTATGACTTGTGTTTTGAAACTGTTAAACTGTAAAGCGCTGCGGAATATGTTGGCGCTATATAAATAAAGATTATTATTATTATCTTTATTACTAGCTGAAGAGCTCGGCGCTGCCCGGCCATAGTAACTAACTGGTTAGTTATAGCAAATTATAATTATCCTCCATTCCATAGTCCCATGCCCATATGCCCATCATACATATCCACGATCCCATAGGCCCGTGCCCATATACCCATCATACATATCCTCCATCCCATAGTCGAGTGCCCATATACCCATCACACATCCTCCATCCCATAGTCCCATGCCCATATACCCATCATACATATTCTCCATCCCATAGTCCCATGCCCATATACCCATCACACATCCTCCATCCCATGCCCATATACCCATCATACATATTCGCCATCCCATAGTCGAGTGCCCATATACCCATCACACATCCTTCATCTCATAGTCCCATGCCTATATACCCATCATACATATCCTCCATCCCATAGTCCCGTGCCCATATACCCATCATATATATCCTCCATCCCATAGTCCAGTGCCCATATACCCATCATACATATCCGCTATCCCATAGTCCCGTGCCCATACACCTGTCATACATATCCTCCATCCCATAGTCCAGTGCCCATATACGGTAGATAAAGCACTGGACAGTTTCAAAGACAAACTGACATAAGTCTCACCAAAATATTAAGGAGTATAAAGCAATAGGTGAAAATATAAAAAATAACTTTTAATCAATCATTTAAAAGTACCAATTAGTGTGTCACCCTGTGAAAATAAAAAAGCAGCATGCAGCTGCTTATCAGGCATATAGGTCTATACTTAAAAAAGAAAAAACGGCCTAGCCTGAATAAGGGATATAGATAATAATAATACATTTTATTTTTATAGCGCCGACATATTCCGCAGCACTTTACATTTCAGAGGGGATTTGTACAGACAATAGACATTACAGCATAACAATAATCACATACAGTAGATTATAACACATACCAAGAGGAAAGAGGGCCCTGCTCGCAAGCTTACAGTCTATGAGGAAAGAGGGAGACACGAAAGGTGGGTGGTAACAGTTACCCTGAATTGTATGGACCAGTCATAATGTTAAGTGTGTAACAGTACAGACACAGAGGGCTAATGGAGGCATAAAGCATGTGGGAACATGATGTGGGGAACCTGGTTATGGTAAAACTTTTGGCTCTGCCACACAGGGATAGATTAGGTTAATGTGTTGGGGTGGTAGGCCAGTCTGAATAAATGTGTTTTCAGAACAGGCTTAAAATTGTGGGGATTGGGGACTAATCGTATTGACCTGGGAAGTGCATTCCAAAGAATTGGTGCGGCACGTGTAAAGTCTTGGAGACGGGAGTGGGAGGTTCTGACTATTGAGGATGCTAATCTCAGGTCATCAGCAGAACGGAGGGCGCGGGTAGGGTGGTATACTGAAACAAGGGAGGAGATGTAGGGTGGTGCTGAGCCATGGAGGGCTTTGTGAGTGAGGGTAATAAGTTTATACTGTATTCTGGAGTGGATGGGTAGCCAGTGTAATGACTGGCACAAGGTAGAGGCATCAGTGTAACGATTGGTGAGGAATATGATCCTGGCTGCAGCATTCAAGACAGATTGGAGGGGGGAGAGTTTGGTAAGAGGGAGACCGATTAGAAGAGAGTTACAATAGTCAAGACGAGAATGAATAAGAGAAACAGTAAGAGTTTTTGCAGAGTCAAAGGTAAGAAAAGGTCGAATTCTAGAAATGTTTTTGAGGTGCAGATGACAAGAGCGAGCCAGTGATCGAATGTGGGGGGCAAAGGAAAGCTCGGAATCAAGTATGACCCCAAGACAGCGGGCCTGTTGCTGGGGAGTAATAGTGGAACCACACACAGAAATGGCAATGTCGGGTATAAGTACATTAGTAGAGGGAGGAAACACCAGGAGTTCAGTCTTTGACAGGTTCAGTTTCAGATATAGTGAGGACATGATATTAGACACAGCGTTTAGACAATCGCCAGTGTTTTCTAGAAAGGCTGGCGTGATGTCAGGAGAAGAAGCGTATAATTGGGTGTCATCAGCATAGAGATGGTACTGGAAACCAAATCTACTGATTGTTTGACCAATAGGGGCAGTGTACAAGGAGAAGAGGAGGGGACCTAGAACCGATCCTTGGGGGACCCCAACAGTAAGGGGAAAATGAGAGGAGGAGGAACCGGCAAAAGATACAGTAAAGGAGCGGTCGGAGAGATAGGAGGAGAACCAGGAGAGAACGGTATCCTTGAGGCCAATGGAACGGAGCATAGTGAGGAGGAGCTGATGATCCACAGTGTCGAATGCTGCAGAGAGATCCAAGAGAATTAGCATGGAGTAATGACCATTTGATTTAGCTGTTAGCAGATCATTAGAGACTTTAGTGAGGGCAGTTTCAGTGGAGTGTAAAGAGCGGAATCCGGATTGGAGAGGGTCGAGAAGAGAGTTTTCTGAGAGATAGCGGATAAGACGGGAGTGGACCAGGCATTCCAGGAGTTTAGAGATGAAGGGAAGATTAGAGACAGGTCTATAGTTAGCGGCACAGTTTTGGTCGAGGGATGGTTTTTTAAGTAGTGGATGTATGATGGCATGCTTAAATGAGAAGGGAAAAATACCAGAAGAGAGAGAGAGGTTAAATATTTTAGTTAGGTGAGGGGTGACAGCAGGGGAAAGGGACTGAAGGAGCTGTGACGGAAATGGGTCACTGGTGCAAGTAGTTGGGTGAGAAGATGCAAGGAGCCTGCTTACTTCTTCTTCTGTGACTGGTTCAAAATCAGAGAGTGAGTTAGATGCAGTGGGGGAGGGAGGACGGTGCATGGTATGAGGTGATTGGGAGATAATTTCCTGTCGGATCTGGTCAATTTTTTCTTTGAAGTAATTGGCCAGATCGTCAGCTCGGAGCTCCGTGGTTGGGGCCTGTACTCTTGGATTGAGTAGAGAATGAAAAGTGTCAAAGAGACGTTTCGGGTTATTGGACAGTGAGGTGATGAGGGTGTTGAAATAGGTTTGTTTGGAGAGGTGAAGGGCAGTGTTGTATGTTCTAAGCATAAACTTAAAATGGATGAAATCTTCGGGTAGATTGGATTTTCTCCACAGACGTTCGGCGCACCTGGAGCACCGCTGCAGGAAACGTGTTTGCACCGTGTGCCAGGGTTGTCGCTGTCTGCGTTGTGGTGTTCTATTTATAGGGGGTGCAAATTCATCCAGGGCACTTTGAAGTGTTTCATTGTAATGCTTCAATGCAGAATCAGGACATGAGAGGGAGGAGATAGGGGCCAATGAAGACTGCAAGTTCTTCATAAGTTTCTGGGTGTTAATGGCCTGTATGTTTCTATAAGTATGGACAGTGGGGGTGACCTGAGCAGCCTGGCAGTTCTTGATAGAGAATGAAAGTAGATTGTGGTCAGAGAGCGGGAGAGGGGAGTTTGCAAAATCATCCACTGCACAAAGCCGAGAGAAGACCAAATCGAGGGAGTTTCCGTCTTCATGCGTTGGAGAATTAGTAAGCTGCGTAAGGCCAAATGAGGAGGTTAGAGATAAAAGGTGAGTAGCAGATGGGGAGAGGGGAAGAGCAATGGGGATGTTGAAATCACCCATGATGAGGGTAGGGATGTCACAGGAGAGAAAATGTGGAAGCCAAGTGGCAAAATGATCCAGGAACTGATGGGAGGGGCCGGGAGGACGATACACCACCGCCACTCGCATGGAGAAGGGGGTGTAGAGTCTGACGGCATGGACCTCAAAAGAAGGGAAGACAAGTGAGGGTACTTGAGGGATAACCTGAAAGGTACATTTTGGTGATAGGAGCAGACCAACGCCTCCACCAGCTCTATTGTCTGATCTTGGGGTATGAGAGAAGTGAAGCCCCCCGTATGAAAGAGCAGCAGCAGCGGTAGTGTCTGACTGCTGGATCCAGGTTTCAGTAAGAGCCAGGAGGTTAAGAGAATTAGAAAGGAAAAAGTCATGAATGAAGGAGAGTTTGTTACACACTGAGCGAGAATTCCAAAGTGCACAATTAAGAGAGACAGATGGCATGCAGGGAATATTAATAAGATTAGAGGGGTTTCTGAGTGTAGCAGTCGGGAGGTTTGACTTTCTATAACATGGGGGACCAGGGTTGGGAGCAATGTCTCCTGCGACTAGGAGAAGGAGGATAGAAAGAGTGAGCAGATGGTTAAGTGATTTGTGAGAGCGTCTCTGATGTTGAATGGTGGGACTGACTGGATCTGTGCAGTTTAACAACGTGAAAAGAGCATGAGTGCTATACATAGGAGAGGAAAGAAGCGAGGGGCCAATGTGGATGGAGTGTAGAGAGTTAATGCCAGGGCGGTTGATGTGTGTGAATGCAGCGGCCAGGATTAAAATTACACAAATGCATATGGTATATATTTGTTGTCCTCCAAATGTACAGGGAGTAGATGTATATAAATGTCTTACCTGTCTCCTCCCCTGTCTAACTGCCATGTTATAACTGCCAGTACTTTGATAAACTGTACTTGGATAAAGTGTGCATTAATGCCCCCTGCATAAATGCTATCCCCAAGCTATGTCTGAACATATAGGAGGATAAGACTTAGAACTTTTTTTTTTTTTTTTTTTTTTTTGGGCTCTCTCTCTTCTCGTTAATCAATCACACTAAATTGAGACACCAGGACCCAATAAAATGTTGTGGTCAAATAAACACATGTCCAGCACTACATGGATCATAAAGCACTTTGAAAAGTTTCTTGACCTCACAACATAAGGGGACAAGCAGAGTAAGTTGAAAAAAAACTATATACCATATAGAAGCTTGAAGACTTGAAAACACAGAGATAGCATTCAGGATTAACTGCTTGCTGACATTGAATGGAGACACAGGAGTGGATTCAGAGCAGAGATTGGAAAAGCTGGTTACCATATAGAAGCTTGCAGAGTTGAAAACACAGAGATAGCATTCAGGATTAACTGCTTGCTGACATTGAATGGAGACACAGGAGTGGATTCAGAGCAGAGATTGGAAAAGCTGGTTACCATATAGAAGCTTGCAGAGTTGAAAACACAGAGATAGCATTCAGGATTAACTGCTTGCTGACATTGAATGGAGACACAGGAGTGGATTCAGAGCAGAGATTGGAAAAGCTGGTTACCATATAGAAGCTTGCAGAGTTGAAAACACAGAGATAGCATTCAGGATTAACTGCTTGCTGACATTGAATGGAGACACAGGAGTGGATTCAGAGCAGAGATTGGAAAAGCTGGTTACCATATAGAAGCTTGCAGAGTTAAAAACACAGAGATAGCATTCAGGATTAACTGCTTGCTGACATTGAATGGAGACACAGGAGTGGATTCAGAGCAGAGATTGGAAAAGCTGGTTACCATATAGAAGCTTGCAGAGTTAAAAACACAGAGATAGCATTCAGGATTAACTGCTTGCTGACATTGAATGGAGACACAGGAGTGGATTCAGAGCAGAGATTGGAAAAGCTGGTTACCATATAGAAGCTTGCAGAGTTAAAAACACAGAGATAGCATTCAGGATTAACTGCTTGCTGACATTGAATGGAGACACAGGAGTGGATTCAGAGCAGAGATTGGAAAAGCTGGTTACCATATAGAAGCTTGCAGAGTTGAAAACACAGAGATAGCATTCAGGATTAACTGCTTGCTGACATTGAATGGAGACACAGGAGTGGATTCAGAGCAGAGATTGGAAAAGCTGGTTACCATATAGAAGCTTGCAGAGTTGAAAACACATTATAGATATAGATGGTCACCCAAAGAATTCTCTATATGGGTGTACAAAAAACATCTATGGGTTTAGAACAGTTGAGAACACTTTCCCATGAATGCCATGACCCTTTTGCATATATATATGGAAGAATGCAAGTTTTTGGCCAAAAGGTCACAAAGGACCAAAAATTGACAGTCAGGTGAGAATAATAAAAGAGGAACAATCTCACCCCGTGGATAGATAGATCAGGAGTCCGGAAGAATCCTCTATTCAGTCCAACTGGAGGATGCAGTAAGGGAAGACAATACCCTGTCACATCCCTAACACCTAAATTAGGCTCAAACCCAGACTCCTGCCCTAACAAGGGCAGTCCACAGCTAACCCTAACAACACATGCCCTGCACTTTCCCTAAGGCGGTGTCCCGACGCGTTTCATCCAAGTACAATCATCTGGGGACTAAACTTGTAAAGTGCCATGGTGCTGGTAATAGGAGAAAAACTTCCACTCCCTATGCTGTCCAAGGGAAGTGGAGGAATGAGGGCATATTTATAAACGACCTCAAAGGTAATCACATCTTAATTGGTAACATCTGTCAAACAATTACCTCTTATATCGCGTCCATGAATCCCTTGCGGGCACCATTGCGCATGCCGTTTCCGTTTGTGGAACGCACGCCGAAGGGAGGACCTACATTGCTCCGCCACTTCCGGCACTAGATGCAATCCATGCCTCACTACGGCGTATGTGCGCCCCATAAGGATGACCCACTTCCGGTGCGGCTTATGCAAGAGCCGCCGACTTCGCGGGTCATATGCGCCTCTTCATCGACGCATGAGCGCCCGAGAATGACAGACGGCCCCCGGTACAGAGGATCCAACAGCGCATGTGCGCCCAAAAATGACTATATTCCGGTCCACAGTAGCGGCACAGAGTGTTAAACAAATATAAACATAGATGATCATGTGTCCGGCGCCAAAATCCCCCATAAACAAGCGGCCGATTCTCGATCCGCTACTTCCAGTGTGGGGCGGACAAAACTCCGCCCACCGGACTCCAAAACTGACATATGCGCACCATCTGAGTGAACATAACCACCGCATCCATTAATTATATGCACAAGTTATCAAACATCACAGAAACACCTTCACTCAGAAGGAGAGGGAGGAGAGAGGGGAGGAAAGGGGAAAAGAATTCAGATGGAAAAGATAACTCCGCCCACCGGACTCTCAAGAACTCATGTATGCTAAAACATAGCCATCATATGTCAAGTGGATATGGAACCTGTATAACAAAGAGGGGGCTATATTTATATACAGTGAGATGTGACATATGAAATATAGTTATGTACATATATATGCAAAAATCCCGAAATGGGGTGACTTAGAAGGTAGAGGTTATAGCATCCTAGTTTAAAAAAATACTGTAGGTAAGGAGACCAAGGACGAATTTAAATGAAACACCCAATGCTAATTTGATCATTCAGGCCTTTAGGCGCAACCGTATCCAAATAAAAAATCCACTTTGCCTCTCGTTGGAGAAGTAACTGATCCCAGTTCCCCCCTCTCTTAGGTTTAAAAACCTTGTCAATGGCCATGAATTTCAAAAGTCCAGTTTGTCCCTTGTGTATACTATGGATATGTCTCGATATCGGGGTGTCCCTCTTGTGTAACACATCCCCAACATGTTCGCCGATTCTCCTCCTGAATTCGCGAATAGTCTTACCCACATATTCCAATCCGCAAACACAAGTAACCTTATAGACGACACCCTTAGTACCACAATTCATGAATTGTTTAATGTGGTAATTTTTCCCGGTAACATTACTAACAAAACTCCCACTGAGATGTGTTGACAAGCCACACAATGACCACATTTATGACACCCGACAATATCCTTATCCAACCACGTTTTTGTAGTTGGAGTGGCAAAGTGGCTATGAACAAGTTTATTGTTAAGAGATCTCGCCTTTCTATAGGTGATTTGAGGGTGATCAGTTAAATAAGGGGACACATCACTGTCCATCTGTAAGATGGCCCAATGTTTTTGAATGATGTTCCTCACTGAAACCGCCCCATTGTCAAAAGTTGTAATGAACCTCAGAAACTCATGTTCCAAACCTTTTTTATTGTTAGTAGGGTTCAACAACTCTGCTCGCTCACATCCTTTGGCTTTTTCATACTCCTCTTTTAGTATATTTTGAGGATAGCCTCTGCTTATAAATCTATCTCTCAAGTCTCTGGCTTGATTTTCAAAGGTCACAGTATCGGAACAATTTCTTCGAATTCTAAGATACTGCCCCTTGGGGATATCTCTTTTTAAATGTTGAGGGTGATGGCTGCCCCAGTGTAATAGGGAATTAGTTGCTGTTGGTTTCCTATATGAAGAGGTAACCAAATCACCTTTTTTATTTTTTTCGATTACAATATCGAGAAAGGGCAGTCTCGAGGTCTCAATCACAGATGTAAAAAAGAGACCTATGTCGTTACAGTTAAGGTTGTTCACAAAAGCACCAAATTCCTTTGCTGAGTCTTTCCAAACAATGAATATGTCATCTATGTACCGTGTCCATATCTCGGGGACACGGCACATAGACGCACCCTCCAATTGTTCAGCCCCAAAAACCATTGTCTCCTCCCACCAACCGAGGAGGAGATTTGCATAAGCCGGCGCACAGGGACTCCCCATAGCGGTCCCCCTCAGTTGGTGGTAAAATTTCCCGTTGAACACAAAGAAATTGTGTGTCAAACAAAATCGGAGGAGCTTCAACACAAAATGATTATGTTCGCGATACTGGCAGCCTCTCATGTTGAGAAAGTATTTAACCGCTTCTAGACCATGTATGTGAGGTATGGATGTATACAAAGCCTCCACGTCTATACTAGCCAAGTATGACTGAGGATCAATAGTTAATCCTTCCAGCCGGCGGAGGAGGTCAGGAGTGTCTTTAACAAAGGATTGAAGTGAGGAAACAAAGGGAGACAATATCCGATCCAAGTAAATTCCGGCATTCTGACACAGACTGCCTATCCCTGAGACAATTGGTCTGCCTTTAAGAGGGGTGAGATCTTTGTGCACCTTTGGTAGACAATAAAACGTAGCAATAACTGGATGACTCGGAAACAAAAAATCAAACTCAGTTTTGCTAATAATTTAATCTGATAATGCTTCCGATAATATTACTCGTAATTCCTCACGGTACATATTCATGGGATTAGACGGTAAAGTCTCATAAGTGTCTCCATCAGCCAAGATTGACTCACATAGGGGTTGGTAATGATCGACTCCCAGGACGACAACTTTGCCTCCCTTGTCAGAGGGTTTAATTACAATGCTGTCGTCCCCTTCCAACCGCTTAATGGCCTCAATTTCATCCCTAGAACAATTATATTTACAATGGAGTCGAGATTGTGAAAGTTCAATTAAGTCCTGGGTCACTAGATTACAGAAAACATCAATTGCTGATAGGTCGCCCGTTGGTGGAGGCATCTTGGTGCTTTTACATTTAAGATTTGTAAAGGGACCCAGACCTACGGTATTAGGATCAACTTCCGCAATTGAATCCAAGAGCCTCACATCTGGCAACATATCCTCCGGTATACCCAGTTCTAGACTAATCTTGGATTCCTGTTTTCGAAAGTATTTTTTCCACTTGACTTTTCTCAAAAACAGATTGAGATCCTTAATTGTCCTGAAGAGATCAAAATCTGTTTGGAACAAAAGAGAGACCCCTACTCAATACAGATCTCTCAGAACTATCAATGACTCTCTCAGATAGATTAATTATTTGAATGCTCTGATTGGAAGACAACTCATTAGTGTCGACTACTTCTTGGTTTGCAGTGGTCTGTTCCTGAGGGCATAGACCTGATCTAAAAAATGACCACTAGAGGTGTTATCAGACCTGTCTGGTGGTCCTCGTGAGCCCCGGCCTCTACCCCGACCTCTGTTCCTACCTCTATTGGACCGATTTCTACTTTCCGATTCAGAAAAATCAGTATCGGTAGAAGAGAGTTCAGTCTCTCTTTCAGTGGCCCCCGTGCGTGCAACTAGTACTGAGTATGCCTTATTATCTTTAAAGTCTTGCACGTCGCGTAAATATTGTTTATGCTTTCTCTCTTTAAGATGGTACTGAAATCGTTCGATGTGTGTTTGAAGTTTCGTTTCTTTCAAAACGAATTCAGTTTCAGTGGAGAATTTTTTTAGTGGTTTCAATATGCTCTTAATTTCTCACTCAGTGAATTAAGGGTCACTCTTTCCTCATCCAATAGAAGCTGCATAAAGCGTAAGGAACTCTCTGTAGCCTCCCGTTCCCACTTATGTATAAAGGCTGAATTCTTATATCTATTACCCGCTGTTAGGTTAATTCGCAAGCCACGTGGGACAATTTTGGCCTTGAGATAGTTTTCCAAACTCTGAACTTCCCACCAGGAAGTAATCTGGTCCCTATATGCTTGCTGAAGTTCTTTAAAGGCCGCATTAAAGGTAGGTAAATATTTATTTTGTGTGAATGTATTCTCAGAAAAAACTTCCTTGGCCTCTGAAAGCCAATTGTCCGTATTTAAACCTACAGAGAGAAAACCTGCCATACCTCTTCAATAATAACAGAAACGGTAGATAAAGCACTGGACAGTTTCAAAGACAAACTGACATAAGTCTCACCAAAATATTAAGGAGTATAAAGCAATAGGTGAAAATATAAAAAATAACTTTTAATCAATCATTTAAAAGTACCAATTAGTGTGTCACCCTGTGAAAATAAAAAAGCAGCATGCAGCTGCTTATCAGGCATATAGGTCTATACTTAAAAACGAAAAAAAACTATCTCAAGGCCAAAATTGTCCCACGTGGCTTGCGAATTAACCTAACAGCGGGTAATCGATATAAGAATTCAGCCTTTATACATAAGTGGGAACGGGAGGCTACAGAGAGTTCCTTACGCTTTATGCAGCTCCTATTGGATGAGGAAAGAGTGACCCTTAATTCACTGAGTGAAAAATTAAAAGAGCATATTGAAACCACTAAAAAATTCTCCACTGAAACTGAATTCGTTTTGAAAGAAACGAAACTTCAAACACACATCGAACGATTTCAGTACCATCTTAAAGAGAGAAAGCATAAACAATATTTACGCGACGTGCAAGACTTTAAAGATAATAAGGCATACTCAGTACTAGTTGCACGCACGGGGGCCACTGAAAGAGAGACTGAACTCTCTTCTACCGATACTGATTTTTCTGAATCGGAAAGTAGAAATCGGTCCAATAGAGGTAGGAACAGAGGTCGGGGTAGAGGCCGGGACTCACGAGGACCACCAGACAGGTCTGATAACACCTCTAGTGGTCATTTTTTAGATCAGGTCTATGCCCTCAGGAACAGACCACTGCAAACCAAGAAGTAGTCGACACTAATGAGTTGTCTTCCAATCAGAGCATCCAAATAATTAATCTATCTGAGAGAGTCATTGATAGTTCTGAGAGATCTGTATTGAGTAGGGGTCTCTCTTTTGTTCCAAACACAGATTTTGATCTCTTCAGGACAATTAAGGATCTCAATCTGTTTTTGAGAAAAGTCAAGTGGAAAAAATACTTTCGAAAACAGGAATCCAAGATTAGTCTAGAACTGGGTATACCGGAGGATATGTTGCCAGATGTGAGGCTCTTGGATTCAATTGCGGAAGTTGATCCTAATACTGTAGGTCTGGGTCCCTTTACAAATCTTAAATGTAAAAGCACCAAGATGCCTCCACCAACGGGCGACCTATCAGCAATTGATGTTTTCTGTAATCTAGTGACCCAGGACTTAATTGAACTTTCACAATCTCGACTCCATTGTAAATATAATTGTTCTAGGGATGAAATTGAGGCCATTAAGCGGTTGGAAGGGGACGACAGCATTGTAATTAAACCCTCTGACAAGGGAGGCAAAGTTGTCGTCCTGGGAGTCGATCATTACCAACCCCTATGTGAGTCAATCTTGGCTGATGGAGACACTTATGAGATTTTACCGTCTAAGGGTGGTTTCACATTCGCGCTTTTTAAGCGCACGCACGGCCGGGGGTAGCTCCGCCCCCGAGCCGGCTCTCTGCCCGGCGTGCCCGCCCCTTGCTTGTAGCGCCGCCTCCTAGCGCACAGCGGCGCCTGCGATCGGCGCACCCTATCTTTAGCATAGGGTGCGCAGATCGTGCGCAGGCCGTGCGCTAGTTGCGCTTTGACCTGCGCTGCACACTTTTGATGGTGCGCCGTGCGCGCCAAAATCAAACTTTTCGGATTTTGGCGCGCACGGCGCACCGTCAAAAGTGCGCAGCGCAGGTCAAAGCGCAACTAGCGCACGGCCTGCGCACGATCTGCGCACCCTATGCTAAAGATAGGGTGCGCCGATCGCAGGCGCCGCTGTGCGCTAGGAGGCGGCGCTACAAGCAAGGGGCGGGCACGCCGGGCAGAGAGCCGGCTCGGGGGCGGAGCTACCCCCAGCCGTGCGTGCGCTTAAAAAGCGCGAATGTGAAACCACCCTAATCCCATGAATATGTACCGTGAGGAATTACGAGTAATATTATCGGAAGCATTATCAGATAAAATTATTAGCAAAATTGAGTTTGATTTTTTGTTTCCGAGTCATCCAGTTATTGCTACGTTTTATTGTCTACCAAAGGTGCACAAAGGTCTCACCCCTCTTAAAGGCAGAATAATTGTCTCAGGGATAGGCAGTCTGTGTCAGAATGCCGGAATTTACTTGGATCGGATATTGTCTCCCTTTGTTTCCTCACTTCAATCCTTTGTTAAAGACACTCCTGACCTCCTCCGCCGGCTGGAAGGATTAACTATTGATCCTTAGTCATACTTGGCTAGTATAGACGTGGAGGCTTTTTATACATCCATACCTCACATACATGGTCTAGAAGCGGTTAAATACTTTCTCAACATGAGAGGCTGCCAGTATCGCGAACATAATCATTTTGTGTTGAAGCTCCTCCGATTTTGTTTGACACACAATTTCTTTGTGTTCAACGGGAAATTTTACCACCAACTGAGGGGGACCGCTATGGGGAGTCCCTGTGCGCCGGCTTATGCGAATCTCCACCTCGGTTGGTGGGAGGAGACAATGGTTTTTGGGGCTGAACAATTGGAGGGTGCGTCTATGTGCCGTGTCCCCGAGATATGGACACGGTACATAGACGACATATTCATTGTTTGGAAATACTCAGCAAAGGAATTTGGTGCTTTTGTGAACAACCTTAACTGTAACGACATAGGTCTCTTTTTTACATCTGTGATTGAGACCTCGAGACTGCCCTTTCTCGATATTGTAATCGAAAAAAATAAAAAAGGTGATTTGGTTACCTCTACATATAGGAAACCAACAGCAACTAATTCCCTATTACACTGGGGCAGCCATCACCCTCAACATTTAAAAAGAGCTATCCCCAAGGGGCAGTATCTTAGAATTCGAAGAAATTGTTCCGATACTGTGACCTTTGAAAATCAAGCCAGAGACTTGAGAGATAGATTTATAAGCAGAGGCTATCCTCAAAATATACTAAAAGAGGAGTATGAAAAAGCCAAAGGATGTGAGCGAGCAGAGTTGTTGAACCCTACTAACAATAAAAAAGGTGTGGAACATGAGTTTCTGAGGTTCATTACAACTTTTGACAATGGGGCGGTTCCAGTGAGGAACATCATTCAAAAACATTGAGCCATCTTACAGATGGACAGTGATGTGTCCCCTTATTTAACTGATCACCCTCAAATCACCTATAGAAAGGCGAGATCTCTTAACAATAGACTTGTTCATAGCCACTTTGCCACTCTAACTACAAAAACGTGGTTGGATAAGGATATTGTCGGGTGTCATAAATGTGGTCATTGTGTGGCTTGTCAACACATCTCAGTGGGAAAAAGTTTTGTTAGTAATGTTACCGGGAAAAATTACCACATTAAACAATTCATGAATTGTGGTACTAAGGGTGTCGTCTATAAGGTTACTTGTGTTTGCGGATTGGAATATGTGGGTAAGACTATTCGCGAATTCAGGACGAGAATCGGCGAACATGTTGGGGATGTGTTACACAAGAGGGACACCCCGATAGCGAGACATATCCATAGTATACACAAGGGACAAATTGGACTTTTGAAATTCATGGCCATTGACAAGGTTTTTAAACCTAAGAGAGGGGGGAACTGGGATCAGTTACTTCTCCAACGAGAGGCAAAGTGGATTTTTTATTTGGATACGGTTGCGCCTAAAGGCCTGAATGATCAAATTAGCTTTGGGTGTTTCATTTAAATTCGTCCTTGGTCTCCTTACCTACAGTATTTTTTTAAACTAGGATGCTATAACCTCTACCTTCTAAGTCACCCCATTTCGGGATTTTTGCATATATATGTACATAACTATATTTCATATGTCACATCTCACTGTCTATAAATATAGCCCCCTCTTTGTTATACAGGTTCCATATCCATTTGACATATGATGGCTATGTTTTAGCATACATGAGTTCTTGAGAGTCCGGTGGGCGGAGTTATCTTTTCCATCTGAATTCTTTTCCCCTTTCCTCCCCTCTCTCTTCCCTCTCCTTCTGAGTGAAGGTGTTTCTGTGATGTTTGATAACTTGTGTATATAATTAATGGATGCGGTGGTTATGTTCACTCAGATGGTGCGCATATGTCAGTTTTGGAGTCCGGTGGGCGGAGTTTTGTCCGCCCCACACTGGGTAGTGGATCGAGAATCGGCCGCTTGTTTCTGGGGGATTTTGGCGCCGGACACATGATCATCTATGTTTTATATTTGTTTAACACTCTGCGCCGCTACTGTGGACCGGAATAGTCATTTTTGGGCGCACATGCGCTGTTGGATCCTCTGTACCGGGGGCCATCTGTCATTCTCGGGCGCGCATGCGCCGATGAAGAGGCGCATATGACCCGCGAAGTCGGCGGCTCTTGCATAAGCCGCACCGGAAGTGGGTCATCCTTCTGGGACGCACATACGCCGTAGTGAGGCGTGGATTGCATCTAGTGCCGGAAGTGGCGGAGCAATGTAGGTCCTCCCTTCGGTGTGCGTTCCACAAACGGAAACGGCATGCGCAATGGTGCCCGCAAGGGATTCATGGACGCGATATAAGAGGTAATTGTTTGACAGATGTTACCAATTAAGATGTGATTACCTTTGAGGTCGTTTATAAATATGCCCTCATTCCTCCACTTCCCTTGGACAGCATAGGGAGTGGAAGTTTTTCTCCTATTACCAGCACCATGGCACTTTACAAGTTTAGTCCCCAGATGATTGTACTTGGATGAAACGCGTCGGGACACCGCCTTAGGGAAAGTGCAGGGCATGTGTTGTTAGGGTCAGCTGTGGACTGCCCTTGTTAGGGCAGGAGTCTGGGTTTGAGCCTAATTTAGGTGTTAGGGATGTGACAGGGTATTGTCTTCCCTTACTGCATCCTCCAGTTGGACTGAATAGAGGATTCTTCCGGACTCCTGATCCATCTATCCACGGGGTGAGATTGTTCCTCTTTTATTATTCTCACCTGACTGTCAATTTTTGGTCCTTTGTGACCTTTTGGCAGAAAACTTGCATTCTTCCATATATATATGCAAAAGGGTCATGGCATTCATGGGAAAGTGTTCTCAACTGTTCTAAACCCATAGATGTTTTTTGTACACCCATATAGAGAATTCTTTGTGTTACCATCTATATCCTTTATTCAGGCTAGGCCGTTTTTTCTTTTTTAAGTATAGACCTATATGCCTGATAAGCAGCTGCATGCTGCTTTTTTATTTTCACAGGGTGACACACTAATTGGTACTTTTAAATGATTGATTAAAAGTTATTTTTTATATTTTCACCTATTGCTTTATACTTCTTCAGTGCCCATATACCCATCACACATCCTCCATCCCATAGTCCCATGCCCATATACCCATCATACATATTCTCCATCCCATAGTCCCATAGTCCCATGCCCATATACCCATCATACATATTCTCAATCCCATAGTCGAGTGCCCATATACCCATCATACATCCTTCATCTCATAGTCCAATGCCCATATACCCATCATGCATATCCTCCATCCCATAGTCCCATGCCCATATGCCCATCACACATATCCACGATCCCATAGGCCCGTGCCCATATACCCATCATACATATCCTCCATCCCATAGTCGAGTGCCCATATACCCATCACACATCCTCCATCCCATAGTCCCATGCCCATATACCCATCATACATATTCTCCATCCCATAGTCCCGTGCCCATATACCCATCATACATATTCTCCATCCCATAGTCCCATGCCCATATACCCATCACACATCCTTCATCTCATAGTCCAATGCCCATATACCCATCATACATATCCACCATCCCATAGGCCCGTGCCCATATACCCATCACACATCCTCCATCCCATAGTCCCATGCCCATATACCCATCACACATCCTTCATCTCATAGTCCAATGCCCATATACCCATCATACATATCCACCATCCCATAGGCCCGTGCCCATATACCCATCACACATCCTCCATCCCATAGTCCCATGCCCATATACCCATCATAGATATTCGCCATCCCATAGTCAAGTGCCCATATACCCATTACACATCCTTCATCTCATAGTCCCATGCCTATATACCCATCATACATATCCTCCATCCCATAGTCCCGTGCCCATAAACCCATCATACATATCCACCATCCCATAGTCCCGTGCCCATATACCCGTCATACATATCCTCCATCCCATAGTCCAGTGCCCATATACCCATCACACATCCTCCATCCCATAGTCAACCATTATGACATCATAATGAGCGGCGGGGCTTGCAACCTATGATGACATCAGCGTCGCCATGGCAACCATTGTGACATCATAATGAGGGGCGGGGCTTGAAGCACGCACACTTTTTCCCCAGTATGTAGACAGGGGCAAAATTGTTTGGTGAATTGGAACGCGCAGGGTTAAAATTTCACCTCACAACATAGCTTAGGACGCTCTCGGGGTCCAGACGTGTGACTGTGCCAAATTTTGTGGCTGTAGCTGCGACGGTGCGGATGCCTATCCCTGACATACACACACAAATACACACATACGTACACACTTTGAGCTTTATATGTTAGATTAGAGATGTGTCTGCTGCTAGAACTCTGTGTTAGGCGTCAGGTTTCTGTGTCTGCTCTGCAGGAATCCAGAGCCTCACATTCTGTGGTCTCCTGCTGTCTTTCTACTGCAGAGGAGATTACTTTGTAGCAGACCGCTCCAGAGACTAAGTCCCTCTTTGCTCCTACTGGGCATGCTCACGAGACGATCTCCCATTGCAGATCGGGAGTCATGTGTCCAGGTCCTGTTCCAGATCTCATTGGTCCATCTCGGAGATCTGGAAGGTCCCGCACGGCTATAAAAAGTGCGCATGGCCATTCCGCCACGCGCTAGTATAGACTATACTGCTATGTGTGAATGGTGATGGATGTATGATTCTGGTGACTTACTTATTATGAAACCCCTTCCCTCTGATATTACGCATGTGGTTAGGGAATTAGTTCAGTAGTCTGCGCCAGTCTGTGGCAAGCCTTAGGCCACTGTGCACACCGCACCTCTGCGCTAGCGTCCGACATAGCGCCTGCTTTGTAGCTGTGTCGTCCAGCGGCAGTGTCCTGCGCCGCGCTGCAGTTGCAGCCCTTCTTGGCGTTCGTAGTAGCGACGCCGCACACACGGTAGGTCTAGACGGACGCAGCTCCTCTGTCTTAGTTCCTGCTCCTGTGATGTGCATTTACCTGAGGCCCGTGACTCTAACAGGCTTAGCCTTTTTGTATGTTTTTGTTGCGGCGCCTCTGTGTGTGAACAGAGCCCGCTCTGCGCACTTCAGGTGAAGTTGAACCCGTGCGCCTTACATCGCCATATTGCTTGTCTGCCATTACTCAGCAGCGGTTGTAACACCTACTGCACGGTGGACCCCGAGCGGCGAACGCACTTTATTATTATTTTTATTTAGTGCGTTCCACCGTTCCTAACACTCTGTGTGGCATTGACCTGGTCTCTATTCTGAGCTGCTGTTAACCTGCGATTTCTGAGGCTGGTGACACAGATGAACTTATCCTCCGCAGCAGAGGTGACTCTTGGTCTTCCTTTCCTGGGGCGGTCCTCATGTGAGCCAGTTTCTTTGTAGCGCTTGATGCTTTTTACCACTGCAGTTGGGGACACTTTCAAAGTTTTCCCAATTTTTTGGACTGACTGACCTTCATTTCTTAAAGTAATGATGGCCACTTGTTTTTCTTAGCTGCTTTTTTCTTGCAATAATACAAATTCTAACAGTCTATTCAGTAAGACTATTCTTAGGGCTGGCGGAACGCACCAAATAATAAAAACATAGTAAGGGGCGTTCGCAGCCCGGGGTCCACCGTGCAGGGGTGGTAAACTGCTGCTTAGTAATGGCGGAAGTATAAAGCGGTGTACAGAAGGTCACACGTGGGTTAACGTCACCCAGTGTGAACAGAAGCGAACTCTGTTAACTCACAGAGCCTCGCTACCGCAGAACATAAATGCCGGTGCCTGTTTAGCTCACAGAGCCCGGCCACGGAGTCCACAGGAAGCAGTCACAGAACTCTGCCCCAAGGACACGGGGTCAGAGTCCCTCTAGACCTTCTGAGTGCGCGGCGTCGCACCTGCGGATGCTACTATAGACGCTGACTATGGAGTATCGAGCACGTGCACCGTGGCGTGCCGAGCCACCGGTGGACACTGATGCCTGTCTCAGACTCTGTCCTACCTACACCTAAGCCTGGGCGCTTAACAGGCTAGGCTGCACAACACATGCGTACCAAGGGTACAGGTTTCCAATGAGTCATTCACCAGAGACATTCATACATGCATACAGCACTCACTCCTCATAGTCTGATAATGCAGTCTATAATAGCGCATGGCCGAGTGGCCATGCAAACCTTTTATAGCAGCGTCCTTCCGAGACCTTCCTCACCTTTCAGATGGTCCAATCCGAGCTGGAGAAGGACCTGAGCATGTGACCTCCGATCTTCAAGATCGTCCCACGGGCATGCTCAGTGGACCGAGAGGAGGAGGACTTAGTCCCTGGAGTAGCTCGCTGCTGACCAGCATGCGTTGCTATAGCTGGACCAGAGGTGGCAGCAGCAACCAAGCCCACAGAGCTGGTCTGAGCAGAGCGCCTGGATCAACGAGTCTTCTGAGCAGGCTCCTCTGTGGCCGAAGGGGAATGGGAGACCGCCCAATGCAAGGCTCTGGATTCCTGCTGTGCAGCGGCAGCAACCCGACGTCTAACATTACCCCCCCTCCTAGGGCCCCTTCCCCTCTGAGCCTTGCTAAGCTCAAATGCCACAATAAGGAGCGGTGCGTGGATATTCTCCACTGGCTCCCAGGTCCGAGCCTCTGGACCATAACCCTTCCAGTCCACCAAAAAAAACTTTTTACCACGCACCACCCTGCATCCCACAATGGCATTGACCTCAAACTCGTCCGAAGACAGGTCTGATGTCCCGGCAGATGACTCGGAAAACCGGGACATGTGAACAGGTTTAAGGAGGGACACGTGGAAGGTGTCAGAGATAGCCAAGTGTGGTGGAAGGGCCAGATGATAGACCACAGAGCTGATCTGTTCGAGGACCTTAAAGGGACCAATATAGTGAGGAGCGAACTTAGAGGACTCGACTCGCAGCCTGATGTTACGTGCGGAGAGCCACACTAAGTCGCCAGGGGAGAAGGTTGGAGCAAGACGTCGATGTGCGTCCATGGAGGACCTCATTCTCTTCTTAGAGGCCCGAATGGCATCTTGGGTGTGGTCCCAAATATCACGTGCCTCCACCGCCCAGTCTGCCACCCTAGAGTCGGTGGATGCAGTGTCGGACTGGGGTGCCAAGGGCCCATCAGTAACATTGACTTTGGGGGGGCTCACTTTTCACCTCCATACAAATATTACACTACCATCGTTCACAAATTTACCTCTATCTCTAAATAATAATAAGCTAGGTAGTTTGGTTCATGAATGATGAGATGCTGCTTTTTTTCTGTACAGAGTAAATCAAGTGAATTATGCCAAGTACTATCCATATAGTGGGGTGGGGGGCCCAGATCTGCACAGGGGCCCACCGGGGGATTCCCCTGTTATCCTGTGGGCCAGTCCGAGCCTGGGTAGATGACACAGGCATGGGCACAGGGACACGAGGATGTTGGCCGTAGTTAAGGAGGAATGGGGTCTGGCCGGTGGAATCGGCCACAGTGTTGTTCAAGGCGAATTCTGCCCACGGCAACAAGGATGCCCAGTCATCCTGCCTGGCCGAGACAAAATGTCGGTGATATGTGACCAGGGTCTGGTTGGCCCTCTCTACCAACCCGTTCGTCTCAGGATGATAGGCCGAGGAGAGATTCAGCTCAGTACTGAGCAATTGACAGAGCTCTCTCCAGAACCGAGACGCAAACTGGGGACCCCAGTCACTGACAATCTTGTCTGGCATGCCATGTAACTGAAAAACGTGTTTGATGAACAACACTGCTAGGCCCCGTGCGGAAGGTAGCCGAGAGAGAGGCACCAAGTGCACCATTTTAGAAAAATGGTCGGTGACGACCCAAATAACTGTGCTGCCACTGGACTTGGATAGACCCACCACAAAGTCCATGCCAACCATCTCCCAGGGCCTGTCCGCCACCGGTAAGGGGTAAAGTAACCCAGCGGGTCGTTGCCGGGAAGGCTTATTCTTGGCGCAGGAGACGCACGCCTGAATATAGTGTTTGTCGTCACGAGCCATATGCGGCCACCAGTACGTCCTCGCCAAAAGCTCAACCATCCACTTAGTACCAAAGTGTCCACCCACCCTGGATGGGTGAGCCCAAGAGAGGACCTCCGGAATCAAATGGGCAGGGACAAAAGTCTTGCCCGGGGGTACAGACTCAAAGTCAACCGGAGCCACTGTCCTCAGGCTCTCAGATGGTACAATTAACCGAGGCTCCTCCGCTGACACCACGGAGCGAGAGAACGCATCGGCTCGAACATTCTTCTCACCGGAAAGGAAGTGTATGGTGAAGTGGAATCGGGAGAAGAAGAGACCATCGGGCTTGGCGAGAATTTAATCGCTGGGCGGTTTGGAGATAGACCAAGTTTTTGTGGTCAGTGTAAACTTGGAAGGGATAGCGAGCCCCCTCCAGGAGGTGTCTCCATTCAGAAAAGGCCAGCTTCTTGGCTAGCAACTCCCTGTCCCCAATGGAACAGTTCCTCTCCGCCGGCGAGGAACAGGACTGCTCCAGCACCGACGGACGAGGCATCCACCTCTAAAATAAATGGCTTATCCATATTGGGGCGATGTAAAATGGGAGCACTAGCGAAGTGGGACTTGATGGAGAGGAAGGCCTTGGAGACCTCCTCTGACCACAATTTAGGATTCGCTCCCTTCTTGGTGAGGGCAACCAAGGGAGTTACCAAAATCGAAGTGCGGGATGAATTGGCAGTAGTAGTTAATAAATCCCATAAAGCGCTGCACCGCTTTGAGGGAGTGAGGCTCCTGCCAATCCATCACCGCCTGTAGTTTGGCAGGATCCATGGCCAACCCCTGGGCCAAGATTATATAGCCCAGGAAAGGCAAGGACTCCTGCTCAAACACACACTTCTCCAACTTGGCATATAGGGAGTTTGCCCGTAGGAGATCGAAGACTTTGCAAACATCCTTCCGGTGGGAGTCTATATCTGGAGAGTAGATGAGGATATCATCCAGATAGACTACAACCGAGGTGGTGAGTATATCCCGGAAGATGTCGTTCACAAAGTCTTGAAAGACGGCAGGAGCATTATAGAGCCCGAAGGGCATCACCAGGTATTCATAATGCCCGTCCTTGGTGTTAAAGGCCGTCTTCCATTCGTCTCCCTCACGGATGCGAATCAGGTTGTAAGCACCCCACAGATCTAGCTTAGTGAAGACCCTCACTCCCCGCAACCTATCAAAAAGCTCAGATATCAGGGGCAAAGGGTACTTGTTCTTAACGGTGATGGCGTTAAGACCCCTGTAATCTATGCATGAACGTAGTTCTCTGTTCTTCTTCTGCACAAAGAAAAACCCGGCCCCTGCAGGTAACACTGACTTCCTAATAAAGCCTCTTGCCAGATTCTCCCTGACGTACAGTCATATGTTAAAGTTTGGGCACCCCTATTAATGTTAACCTTTTTTCTTTATAACAATTTTGGTTTTTGCAACAGCTATTTCAGTTTCATATATCTAATAACTGATGGACTCAGTTAAATTTCTGGATTCAAATGAGGTTTATTGTGCTAACAGAAAATGTGCAATCTGCATTTAAACAAAATTTGACCGGTGCAAAAGTATGGGCACCCGTATCATTTTCTTGATTTCAACACTCCTAACTACTTTTTACTGACTTCCTGAAGCACTAAATTGGTTTTGTAACCTCATTGAGCTTTGAACTTCATAGCCAGGTGTATCAAATCATGAGAAAAGGTATTTAAGGTGGCCACTTGCAAGTAGTTCTCCTATTTGATTCTCCTATGAAGAGTGGCATCATGGGCTCCTCAAAACAACTCTCAAATGATCTGAAAACAAAGATTATTCAACATAGCTTTTCAGGGGAAGGATACAAAAAGTTGTCTCAGAGATTTAACCTGTCAGTTTCCATTGTGAGGAACATAGTAAGGAAATGGAAGAACACAGGTACAGTTCTTGTTAAGCCCAGAAGTGGCAGGCGAAGAAAAATATCAGAAAGGCAGAGAAGAAGAATGGTGAGAGCAGTCAAGGACAATCCACAGACCAGCTCCAAAGACCTGCAGCATCATCTTGCTGCAGATGGTGTCACTGTGCATCGGTCAACAATACAGCGCACTTTGCACAAGGAGAAGCTGTATGGGAGAGTGATGCGAAAGAAGCCGTTTCTGCAAGCACGCCACAAACAGAGTCGCCTGAGGTATGCAAAAGCACATTTGGACAAGCCAGTTACATTTTGGAAGAAGGTCCTGTGGACTTATGAAACAAAGATTGAGTTGTTTGGTCATACAAAAAGGCGTTATGCATGGAGGCTAAAAAACACAGCATTCCAAGAAAAACACTTGCTACCCACAGTAAAATTTGGTGGAGGTTCCATCATGCTTTGGGGCTGTGTGGCCAATGCCGGCACCGGGAATCTTGTTAAAGTTGAGGGTCGCATGGATTCAACTCAGTATCAGCAGATTCTTGACAATAATGTGCAAGAATCAGTGACGAAGTTGAAGTTACGCAGGGGATGGATATTTCAGCAAGACAATGATCCAAAACACCGCTCCAAATCTACTCAGGCATTCATGCAGAGGAACAATTACAATGTTCTGGAATGGCCATCCCAGTCCCCAGACCTGAATATCATTGAACATCTGTGGGATGATTTGAAGCGGGCTGTCCATGCTCGGCGACCATCAAACTTAACTGAACTGGAATTGTTTTGTAAACAGGAATGGTCACAAATACCTTCATCCAGGATCCAGGAACTCATTAATAGCTACAGGAAGCGACTAGAGGCTGTTATTTTTGCAAAAGGAGGATCTACAAAATATTAAGGTCACTTTTATGTTGAGGTGTCCATACTTTTGCACCGGTCAAATTTTGTTTAAATGCAGATTGCACATTTTCTGTTAGTACAATAAACCTCATTTGAATCCAGAAATATAACTGAGTCCATCAGTTATTAGATATATGAAACTGAAATAGCTGTTGCAAAAACCAAAATTGTTATAAAGAAAAAAGTTTAACATTAATAGGGGTGCCCAAACTTTAACATATGACTGTACTGAGACATGGTGTTAGGCGTCGGATTCCTGCAGCGGCTGAACAGGAATTCAGAGCTTCACATTCTGCGATCTCCCATTATCTATTGACCGCAGAGGAGATTGCGCAGAAATCCTGGCGTCCCAGATGCTCTGCCCAGTCCTGCTCTGTGGGTCTGGCAGTTGCTGCTACCTTTGGGTCAGCAATAGCAATGCAGGCTGTTCAGCAGCAAGTCGTTCCAGAGGCTAAGTCCCTCCGTCACTCTACTGGGCATGCTCACAAGACGATCTCCCATTGGAGATCGGGAGTCACGTGCTCAGGTCCTTCTCCAGATCTGATTTGTCCATCTCAGAGTTCTGGAAGGTCCCGGAAGCGCACGGCTATAAAAGGCCCGCATGGCCGCTCGGCCATGCGCTAGTGTAGTCTCTATTTGCTACTGTGTGAATGATGATGGATGCATGAACCTGTGAATGACTCATTAAGATCCCCTTCCTCTGATATTACGAGTGTGTGTATAGGGACTTAGGTTTAGAGTTTGCTCCAGCCAGTGGCAATCTGCAAGCCACAACAGCATCCTCCACAGTGCTAGCGTCGGACAGTGCGCCTGCTACTGGGCATTGTCGATTAGCGGCAGTGTCTGTCGCCGCGCTGCTGTCTGCAGCACCTTTTGGCATCCGCAGTTGCGACGCTGCATGCACGGTAGGTCTAGACGGACTCTGACCCTCTGCCTAGGGCCCAGCTCCTGTGACCATATATCGTACGTGCACTTATCTGAGACCTGTGAGTCCAACAGGCTCAGCATTTATGTTAATTCCTTAGGCGTCTCTGTGAAGCTAACAGAGTACGCCCAGCGCACACCGGGTGACTTCTAACCCGCGTGAAATATACCGCCACATAGCGCGTCTGCCATTATCTAGCAGCGGTTTAACGCCTACTGCACGGTGGACCCCGAGCGGCGAACGCACTTTATTATTTATTTAGTGCGTTCCGCCGTTCCTAACACATGGCCTCTGTCTCCGGGAGAGATAAGGGGTAGACTCAACCCCGGGGAGGCTCCGCACCCGGCAAGAGGTCAATAGGACAGTCATAGGGGCGATGCGGTGGAAGGGTCTCCGCCGCCTTTTTGGAGAACACATCTGCATACTGTCGATAATGTTTGGGGAGCGAGGAAAGATCTGCGGGGACCTCGGTGGAGGCAACCTTGACACACTCCCTCAGACATCTACCCTCACATGACTTACTCCAACCAAGAATTCTCCCCGAGGACCACTCAATATGGGGAGAGTGGTACCGCAACCAGGGGACCCCTAGAAGGACCTGGTCGATACCCTCGGGCATGACGAGGAGGGATATTGTCTCCTGATGAGATGGAGACACCGAGAGTATCAGTGGAGCGGTTTGGTGGGTAATCTGTGAGGGCAGAGTCGCGTCGTTCACTACTGACGGTGACTGGCTTAGATATCATAACCAGTGGTATTGCGTGCCGTTGAGCGAAGGCAGATGACATAAAATTGCCCTCCGCTCCGGAATCCACGCAAACCTCCACCGCCAGAGTGGAAGAACTAAACTCCCCTTAAAGGACAACTTGGAGGAAAATGCCGCGGATTCTAGTGAGCCGCCTCCTACGGTCACTAGATGCGAGCGTTTCCCCAGCCGCTGTGGGCACCGGTTGGCAAGGTGACCGGACTGCCGGCAACCGTGACAGATCACAGGAACTCGAGCGGACCGGGGCCTGGATCCCTCACGGGAAGCCCCCTGACACTCGGACGCCCGATCGGGAGGTTCCAGAGGTATAGCAAAACTGGGTGCCAACCTAAACCTCTGCCTACACTGGGACTGCTCCAACCTTCGCTCGGCAAAGCGAAGGTCTATACGGGTGGAGATGGTGATAAGCTCCTCCAGTGTAGCGGGAATCTCCCTGGTGGCCAGAGCGTCCTTCACATGATCAGCCAAACCTCTCCAGAATGCCGGGATGAGGACCTTATCTGGCCACTCTAACTCCGAGGCCAGCGTCTGGAACTGGATGGCAAAGTGGCTGACCATGGACGAGCCCTATGACATTGCCAGCAGCCGGAACGCGGTTTCATGGGTGACTCGTGGTCCCAGGAAGACCTGCTTCAGAGTGCCCAAGAACTACGAAGCACTCATGATCACCACGCTCCCACAGTGGTGTGACCCACTCCAAAGCCCTGCTCGACAAGAGGGAAATAATAAATCCCACCTTAGCCCGCTCGGAGGGGAATCGTGCTGCCAGCAGCTCCAGCTGTATAGAGCACTGGCTCACGAAACCCCTATAAGAAGCACTATTCCCCGAGAACTTCTCAGGCAGCGGGAGGTGGGACAAAGTCGGGGAAGCGATGGCAGTGGTCACACAGGAGACAGCCTCCATGGCTGCCTGAACAGTGACCGCAGTAACATCCGCAGCTGAGGCTGAACGCTCGAGAGCCGTCAACCTGTCCTTCAGCTGCCTGATGTACTGCAGCAGTCGCTGTTCGTCCGCCATTACTAGCCAGACCCTGACGCTAGTATAATGTTAGGGCTAGCGGAACGCACCAGTTAATAAAATAATAGTAAGGTGCGTTCGCAGCCCAGGGTCCACCGTGCAGGAGTGGTAAACTGCTGCTTAGTAAGGGCGGAAGTATAAAGTGGTGTACAAAAGGTCACAGAGCTACGCTAGCACAGAACATAAATGCCGGTGCCTGTTTAGCTCACAGAGCCCGGCCATGGTGCGCACAGAAAGAGGTCACAGAACTCTGCCCCAAGGACAGGGGTTCAGAGTCCCTCTAGACCTTCTGAGCGCGTGGCGTCGCACCTGCGGACGCCACTATAGACACTGACTATGGAGTGTGGAGCACGTGCACCGTGGACACTGATGCCTGTCTCAGACTCTGTCCTACCTACACCTAAGCCTGGGCACTTAACAGACTAGGCTGCACAACACATGTGTACCAAGGATAGGGGTTTCTTAATGAGTCATTCACCTGAGACATTCATACATGCACACGACACTCACTCCTCATAGTCTGATAATGAAGTCTATACTAGCGCATGGCCGAGTGGCCATGCGAACCTTTTATAGCCGTGTCCTTCCGGGACCTTCCTGATCTTTCTGATGGTCCAATCCGAGCTGGAGAAGGACCTGAGCATGTGACCTCCGATCTCCAATGAGAAATTGTCCCACGGGCATGCTCAGTGGACCGAAAGGAAGACTTAGTCCCTGGAGTAGCTTGCTGCTGACCATCGTGCGTTGCTATAGCTGGGCCAGAGGTGGCAGCAGCAACCAAACCCACAGAGCTGGTTTGAGCAGAGCACCAGGATCAATGAGTCTGCTGAGCAGGCTCCTCTGCGGCCAAAGAGGAATGGGAGACTGCTGGATGCAAGGCTTGGGATTCCTGCTGTGCAGCGACAAGAACCCGACGCCTAACACAAATATGCTTTGCAAGTCTGAAGGGCCTGGGGTACCTAAAGAACTTTGGAGATGTGTTCTCAGAAAAAGAGGCGGAGATACTACCTCCCTATCGTCCCTAAGATTGTGCTTTCTATTCTATACCAAATTACCTAAACCTTGCCTTTAAATTTGTTTTGGCCTGAATGGACCGCAATGACAGAATATGTTAACGGAAGGGTCATATCTGTCCTTCCTCCTCCCCTGTGGCTGCTGTATTTTTCTTTGTTAAAAAGAAAGAGGTGGCCTACATCCTTGCCTCATTTCCCAGAACTAAACAAAATCACGATTAAAAATACTCACTTCCACTCATCCCCAACTTATATAATCAGCTTTTGGGGGCTAAGTGGTTTTCTAAATGTGATCTTAGAGGAATTGACAATTTTATACGCATCCAGAAGGGTGATAAGTGGAAAACAGCTTTTTAACGTCTGAGGGTTTATTTGAAAATCTTGTCATGCCATTTGCAGTATCCAATGCACCTGCTTTTTTTCAAAACTTTATGAATGATAGTTTCTCTGATTACATTGGGAGAAGAGTTGAGCGACTTTGGAAACCGTCCGAAACCCGACCCCAATGCAAGTCAATGGGAAATAAAAGTCGGCATTGAGCAGATGACATTCATCCACTCAATGCTGACTTTTATTCCCCATTGACTTGCATTGGGGTCAGGTTTCGGACGAAACTCCGACTTTTTTTGCCCTAGTCAGACCAGTTTCATCTGAAACAAATTTTGTTTCATGAAACCCGATCCGACCAAAGTCGCTCAACTCTTCTCCCAATGTAATCAGAGAAACTATCATTCATAAAGTTTTGAAAAAAAGCAGGTGCATTGGATACTGCTATTAACCCTCCGTCAGGAACAATGGATCTGACAAGCGCAGCTCTTCTACTTTCATTTCTCCCTTCTCACCAGATTTTCAGGAAACCCCCTCCCTCTAGATAGTCTCCTGGCTCTAGCTGCTGTGTGAAACCTGATACCACAGTTGGTCTGCAGAGCTTCAGGAAGGAAGATATAGCTGTGCTGGCTTCTCAGGCTCATTGGTCCCGAACACATCACACTTTATAAGGTTGGTATGTAATGTTTTTAGTCACTACTATTGTTTATTTAGCTTGTTTTATGAATGGATAGAGAAAAATTTGTGGATATTTCATATAAATAAGGCAGATTTTCTTACAAATGAAAGTGTGCTTCTCAGGCACATTGTTCCCTAATGCATATTCTCTCTCTTGCTTCAGATTATCTTCTGAAATGGAGAAGAAAATGTATGATCTTTCAAAACCCCATCATGTTGAGGAAGTGGGAAACATGCTGTTAGATGATGATGATGCAGACCCCACAATGAATGAGGATTTTGAAGAAAGTGAGATTGATTCTCATGATGAGGTGGAAGTCTGTGAACTAAATTCTGAAACAGAGCAAGATGGTGACAGTGATGAGGAGGAAGAAGATACAGAATCTTATTATATGGGAAAAGATAAAAAAAACAATTGGAACAAGAATCCACCCATAAAAAAACGTATGGAACCTCATAACATTATCACTCACCTTCCTGCAGTTATGGGAACAGCACGTAATGCAAAAAATGCAGCTGAATGCTGGAATACTTTTCACAGATGACATTCTGGACTCTATTGTCATATACACTAATCAATATATAGACAATATAAAGCACAAGTTCATCTGTGACAGAATCCTGAAGCCCACGGATGAAATCGAACTGTGAGCATTTTTTGGATTATTATACCTTGCAGGAGCTTATAGGGCAAATCGGCAAAGTTTGGAGGAACTTTGGGGTATAGAAAGTGATGGAATTGAAAAATTTAGCCTTGTTATGTCTCTAAAAAGATTCAAGATTCTAATTCGTTGCCTTCGGTTTGATGACAGAACTACCCGAACCGAACGTAAAACATATGACCGGCTTGCTCCAATTCGCGATGTATTCCAAAAATTTGTGGAAAACTGTAAGATAAACTATCGCCCTGGGGCAAATGTCACAATTGACGAAATGCTCCCTGGTTTTCATGGCAGATGCGCATTTCGTCAATACATACCATCAAAACCTAGCAAATACGGAATAAAAATGTATGCTCTTGTTGATGCCAGTAAGACCTACACATACAACATTGAAATTTATGCTGGAAAACAGCCAGATGGTCCTTACTGTGTCAGCAACAAACCCACTGATGTTGTGAAAAGAATGTCTGAGCCCTTATTTGGATCAGGACGCAATATAACTGCTGATAATTGGTTTTCAAATTGTGATCTTATTGATTATCTAAAAATGCAGAAGCTTTCATATGTCGGAACTGTAAGAAAAAATAAAAAAGAATTGCCGCCACAGCTTGTTACTGTGACAGGGAGAAAACAGTACAGCAGTATGTTTGCATTCCATGATGGAAAGGTTTTGGTTTCCTATGTACCACGTGAAAAAAAAATGTACTTCTTCTCTCAACGCTTCATAATGATGATGCCATCGATCCTAAATCAGAAGCACAACAAAAACCAGAGATTATTACATTTTATAATGAAACCAAAGGGGGTGTTGATACAGCTGATCAGATGTGCTCAACTTTCAGCGTCAGCAGAAACACCAAGCGCTGGCCAATGGTCATATTTTTCGCTATGCTAAATTTGGGTGGTATAAATTCACAAATCATTTACCTTGAAAACCAGCTTGAACCACTCTGTAGATGATTGTACCTGAAAAAATTGGTCCATGAACTAATGCTTGGAGAGCTACGCAGGAGAAGTATGAAAAGCATCGGTACCCCCTCTGGCCTTCAAGTTAGGCTCAAAAGATTCCGCCCAGATATTGATACTGAAAATCCAAAACCTGTACCACCTCCTAAAAGAAGGAGATGCACCACCTGCACCATGGAAAGCGGGAACAGAAGGCTTTCTAATTATGAATGTCTCAAATGTCATCATGCAATCTGCCTGACACATGCAAAAATGTATTGCAATTCTTGCTCTTTGCTTTGCAAATGTGTTTTTTCTGGGGAACCTTCAGGATCTAATTCAGATTAATTCTGTGTGTAATATTATTCTAGGAGCCTAGAAAATGTTTTTGTGCCAAAATTTTCTCTTTTTAATAACCGTTACTTGATATCATTGGGGGCTATTTGGTGGGAGTTTTGAAATTTGTGTATATCAAAGTTATTACTTTTATGTTGAGTAAATGGGTTTGTTTTGCACCTGATAATGTGTAGTCTCTTTTATTACATCCCTATGAAGGTCTCTGATCACTTTTAGATCACTGAAATTGAGAAAATTAGATATTCTAGGCATTTTTCTAGCCTGTGCTTGACAGGCACATTGCTCCATTACGAGTTAGTGCGAATATTGCTCCTGACGGAGGGTTAAGGCTTTTGAAAAATTAAGAGTGTTTCATGTCTGCTCCTGTTCTAATCCAATGCGTGAAGTTTCGTACTTCTTATATACAGGAACAGGTGCACTGAAGGAATAACATCAAATCCAGAAAAATAAACTGCAGATATGACACTTGTGATGAAGATAGATAAAGTGAAATTATATTCACAGCTAAAATGTGAGAATAGCAGAATATTTAGGGGCGTGTCTGGATGCTGAGCTGAGTGGAAGTGTGTCTGAGGAGCTACTATGCAGCTGTAAGCACCTGTAACGGCTTTTTTTTCCGCTCCAATGGGTCCCAGGAGAGTGAGGACTCCTGCGCAGACGGGATAGATATCAGCATCCCCCGCAATGGTTCTCGGCACTTTTCTCCTACGAGAGCAGATAAGCGTGGTAGTCCAGGCGCCATCTTGCGGTGAGGAGGAGGAGACTGCTAGACATGAGGGGGACACTGTGCTCTGAGGAACGGGAGGAGATTAGCTACAGAACTCACCCAATAAGTACGTGCCTGACGGGGTTAAGGAGGACAAGTATGAAGGCTGCACGTCACAGAAGCAGCAGGCTCGGGATGAGCAAATGGAGCAGGGCTCTCTTGGGCAATATGTTCTCCAAAATGGTGGCCCGCAACAGGGGGATGCAGGTGGTGCCTCTCCTCTCCCCTTCTGCAGTATCATTCAACTGGGCCCTCAATGTCCCCCAAGACCAAGAAGACTCACTTGGGAAGGAGCAGTACAGAAGAGGAAGGAGGGACTGTGGTTTCCCTGAAAGGTCCCCCCAACATATCTCATACTGATAATAATGCAGGGGTGTGAAAAAACCAGAGTTTATCTTAATTGCCTAGACGGCTATGTTTTTGCAGGCCTAGAGGAATTGACTTTTTGTATATTTGACTTGGGGCTTTAATTGTGGATTCTGGTGGGTCAAGAAGACAGACTTGCATATCATTTAACATACTATGCAAGTCTGTAATAGTGACTTGTACATAGTCTGTGTTTATCTGTGTTTATTGTGAGCTGATATGCTAATTGTGTATTGTAGTCTATAACCAGTTTGTTGACTGTAGATAGGGAATGGCTGTGCGGGTGTACAGAAAGACACTGGATAACTCTAAAAATAGCTTACCTGCCTCTGGTATAAAAACAAGAGACAGCGAGAGCAGTGGGGATCTCATCTCATGACACAGAGAGCTACCAGTCTGCACAACACTCAACGGACGAGAGAGAGGACTGCAGCCAAGTCATCATGGCACCATCATGAGGGACACGAATCTATGATTCTAAGGGAAACAACCTAGGAGTGATCGGCTCCGGTTGGCAGGACACAGATCTGTACCAGTGACCATCTCTGAACCATGGATATGTTTGGAGAAAGCCAGGTTTTGGGACCCGCTGGTCGCCTGGTTCCATGGAGATGGTCGGATAAGCCAGGTGGTGACTCTCGTGTCAACTGCCTTTGGACCTTGTATGGCCTGTCATCTCCCTACGCTTGTTTTTATCTCTTCTCTGTGTGTATTTCACAGGTGGAATAGCAACCCTGGGAGCTCTGACGTTGTGTCAACTGGCTTTGGACCTTCTACGGACTCTAAGGACTGTTCTCGGTCATCTCCCTACGCTTGTTAATATATCTTCTCTGTGTGTATATCATAGGTGGAATATTGACCCTGGGAGCTCTGACGTAACATCTACCGTTATCCAGGCGAGTCAGCGGAAGGGTTAGACCCTGTAATGTGCACCATGTTGTGGGTAATTGCTGGGATTTTTCTGTTTGCTATTGGGTGTTGTGGTTCAATGAAGCTTGGCCACACTGTTTTACCAGTGTTGTCTGTGTAGTGTTCTGCCCACAGGGAGGTAGAGCGGGCGTTCAGTGGTATGAGCCCTGGTCTATGCAGTCTTGCTAAAGACAGGCGGGCCAGCGGACGAGAGCACTCACTAACCCCGTTTATCCACAAGGGGTCTGGAGTGATTACACAGGGGAGTCCTCTGATCCTCTGAGGAGCAAGAGGGACAAATGGGTGCTCCCCTTTCATCATCCTGGAAAAGACTCACAATTTTCTTCTGAGGATGCCTTTGAATCCCTAATTGCAGAGATCAGAGACCTGCAGGTCTGAGATTTCTTGTGTGAGACAGTACATGCAGCATTTATATGGTTGGATAGACTCTCTGGAGGGGGATCATGATACCACCAGATCTCATAGCTGAATTGCATTAGTTAACTATTTTACAACAAAGGCCCGTTAGAGATTTACAATGTCATGATCCAGACCAGGTTTTGAGTCCTGTCTGCCCCTTTGCTGGTCTGGTCATGTCAGGGGTTAACTTTGCCTTGCCTCATATTGGTTTCAATTCGGCTATTTCTCACCGTTGCATACTGCAGGCGATGTCAGTTGTATTTTCTGCCTACGGCGTGTGTATCTGACTCTGGTAGTACCCTGATTTGTCCTTCTGTGCTTACTGACTTTGCCCATGTCTGTTCCCTCTCTCTGTCCATCCCGTCTTAGTGTTTCCCGGTGATTGACTCGACTTTGGCTCTGACCTGACTTTGTGTCTTGCTTCTGGTACTTCTGCTTTGGACTGGTATTGACCCACTGGCGCTTTGTTGACTCTTGCTTGTTTTTTCTCTTTGTACTGCGTGACGGTCTTGGTTTTGACTTGGCTTGTTTGACTACTCTGCTGCCACCTGGTGGTAGCCTCACTGCAGCACTGCAGGTCTGCTCTTGCAGACGTGCTGTCCTCCTTCCACTCTATTGCCATCTAGTGGAGCTTGCAGCTACCTGCGTAGCTGCAGCATGACATGAGTTCAGCTAGAAGACCTGGATAATATGGGAAGGAGGTGTAATATTATGGTGAGGGGCATTTCAGAATCTAATGATCAAGAGAATATTAAATCAGTCCTTCAGGAGATCTTTAACTCTGTCCTGGGAGATCATCCCTCAACGTCTATCAAATTTCACAGACCTCATCGTGCCCTGCAGCCTAAAGGGTCATCCCCATTTCCACGTGATATCATCTGTGGTCTCTATGACTATTAGACTAAGGAAAGCATCATGGCAAAGGCTAGGTTACAGAAAGAGGTGAACACTTAATCTAAAGAGTAAATTAACTACATAGAAATAAGGTCACCATAAAAGGATGTTAATCAATAGTACAAAATTTATTAGAAAAATACTTACAATATATTTAATAATAGATCATTACAATAATTGTGAGGGCTGATACATAATGAGACAACATAACAAACAACTGGGACTACAAAATAGGAGCATGAACCTACTGGGGTTCAATAGAAAGACAGTGCAATATGACTGGTTTGCTAATACACAATTCCATCTAATAAAACAACCAGATCAAATCCCCCAGACGCCAATGCTATCCAAAAATTTTTTTATGATGCCAGAAAAATACAGCATATCAGATGGATAGTCAGGTTAAATGGTAATATGGTTACCACAAAAATTTTATGTGAAACAATTAGCCTACTCTCATTTAATAAGTGGTAACCTATGCTATAATGCAAAAAAACCCTTTTATAAAAGGGGAAAAGGTATACCTGAAGTCATGGTGTTAGCAGGTGAAGGTAGGTGCCCCTACTGGAGTCCCACTCAGCAGCCTCGACGTACGTTTCGCCAAAAGCAGCTTCGACGAAGCAGGTTATAGATGGCCTTATAGGTCAGTATTAGTAATTTGAACTGGATACGCTGAGGGAATGGAAGCCAGTGAAGAGATTTGCAGAGGGGAGAAGCAGAGGAGTAGCGAGGAGAGAGATGAATTAGTCGGGCAGCAGAGTTAAGAATGGACTGGAGAGGTGTGAGAGTGTTAGCGGGGAGGCCACAGTAAAAGATGTTGCAGTAGTCGATGCGGGAGATGATGGGGGCATGCACAAGCATTTTAGTAGTTTCAGGGTCGAGGAAAGGATGGATTCTGGTAATATTTTTGAGCTGGAGGCAACAGGAGGTGGAAAGAGCTTGGATATGCAGTTTGACAGGGCAGAGTCAAGGGTTACTCTGAGGCAGCGAATTCCTGGTACAGGGGAAAGTGTGATGTCGTTAATTGTGATAGCTAGATCCGGTAAGGAAGTTCTGTGAGATGGAAGTAACATGATGAGATCAGATTTGTCCACATTGAGTTTGAGTAAGCTAGAGGAGAAGGAGGATATGGCTGATGAACACTACGAGATCCTGGACAGCAGAGAAGTGACGTCTGGCCCAGAGAGGTAGATCTGAGTGTCATCAGCATAAAGGTGGTACTGGAATCCATGGGACTTTATGAGTTGTCCCAGGCCAAGTGTATAGATTGAGATGAGTAGGGGTCCTAGAACAGAGCCTTGGGAGACTCCAACAAAGAGAGCGAGTGGGATGAGGAGGTAGTGTGGGAGTGGGAGACGCTGAATGTGCAGTTGGAAAGGTATGAGGAGATCCAGGATAGGGCGAGGTCTTTTATGCCAGAGGAGGAGAGGATCTGTAGTAGGAGGCAGTGGTCAACTGTGTCAAAAGCAGAGGACAGGTCTAGAAGGAGGAGCATAGAGTATTGTCCGTTAGCTTTGGCTGTAAGTAGGTCATTAGTAATTTTGATCAGGGCAGTCTCAGTTGAATGATGAGGACGGAAACCAGATTGTAGGTTGTCAAAGAGCAAGTTAGGTGAGAGGTGGGATGAAAGTTCAACGTGGACGTGCTGCTCCAAGAGTTTAGAAGAGAATGGGAGCAGCGATATTGGGCGATAGCTGGACATAGCGGTTGGGTTGAGGGATTTTTTTTTTTTTAAGGATAAGCGTGATTGTGGCATGTTTGAAAGCAGAAGGGAAGGTACCAGAAGTTAGTGATAGGTTGAAGAGGTGGGTTAGGGATGGGATAAGTGTGGTTGTGAGGTTGGGGAAGAGGTGGGATGAGATGGGGTCGAATGCACAAGTGGTAAGGTGTGTTTTGGAGAGGAAACAATTAAGCTCCCCTTCAGTGATGTTGGAGAGGGAGGTTATGGGGTTTGGGCATTGGTCTGGTATACAAAGGGGTTGTGGTGGTTGAACAATAAAGACTTGCCTTGCTTGGTCGATCTTACTTTTGAAGTGTGTGGCAAAGTCCTCAGCATAGATGAGGGAGGTTGGAGGGAGCAGTGGTGGACGGAGGAGGGAGTTAAAAGTTTTGAATAACTGTCTGGAGTTGTAGGATAGGAAAGATACAAGGGTTGTGAAGTAGGCCTGTTTAGCAGATTTGAAAGCTAGTGTTACCTGTTTGAATGCAGTGAAATCATCTTGCAAAGCCTTTATACATGAAACTCATTATGATAAAACTGTAAGTTTACTCTCAGCTCCTTCCCTGCATCTTATTCAGCTTTTAACAGGGGTGTAACTACCACATTTGCAGTGGTCGCCACTGCGACTGGGCCCGGGGGGAGTGAGGGGCCCGGTAGGTTAGACCGTGATATCTCCCAACCATTCCGATTCTCGCGGCATAGTCCCATTTTTGACCCCCCTCGCATCCCACACTGAGCCGCCACCCCCCCATGCACCCCATCCTCGCCCTCCTGCTTGCAGTGAAGTGCTTTTCTGTGCGCACAGGACCTGTGATGAGGTCACAGGAGGGGAGGAGTCACGGGTCACAAGATCAGGAGCCTGGTTGTCTGCAGGACTCTGCTGTACTGGTTGTCATGATGCTGGATGAGGTAAAGTTTCTGTGGGGTCAGGGAGGGTTTACAGGGTGGATGTAGCAGAGCTGTGTGTGTACGAGGTGTACGGAGCGAAGATGTGTGTGTGTGTACGGAGCGGAGCCGTGTGTGTATGGGGTATGCAGAGCGGAGCTGTGTGTGTACAAGGTGTGGGTACGAGGTGTGTGGAGCCGTGTGTACGAGGTGTACGGAGCAGAGCCATGTGTATATGGGGTGTGCAGAGCGGAGCCGCGTGTGTACGAGGTGTACGGAGCGGAGCCCTGTGTGTAAGGGGTGTGCAGAGCGGAGCTGTGTACAGAGCAGAGCCCTGTGTGTACGGAGCAGAGCCGTGTGTGTACGCGCTGTACGGAGCGGAGCCCTGTGTGTATGGGGTGTGCAGAGCGGAGCTGTGTGTGTACAGAGCAGAGCCCTGTGTATACAAGATGTACGGAGCAGAGCCGTGTGTGTACGCGTTGTACGGAGTGGAGCGCTGTGTGTACGCGCTGTACGGAGCAGAGCTCTGTGTGTATGGGGTGTGCAGAGCGGTGCCGCGTGTGTACGAGGTGGATGGAGAGGAGCCGCATGTGTACGAGGTGGATGGAGAGGAGCCGCGTGTGTACAGAGCGGAGATGTGCGTGTATTTTGGCATGGGGGGGCCCATTTGAAAGTTTGCACCGGGGCCCATAACTTTGTAGTAACGCCACTGGCTTTTAATAATAGTAAGAGGGGAGGCAAAGATTGTTAAGAAAAGGCCATTCAAAAATTTGTGGGAGATTCACAAGGAGTGGCCTGCTGCTGGAGTCATTGCTTCAAGAGCCACCACACACAGACATATCCAGGACATGGGCTACAAGTGTCGCATTCCTTGTGTCAAGCCACTCATGACCAATAGACAACGCCAGAAGCTTCTTACCTGGGCCAAGCAGAAAACGAATAGGACTGATGCTCAGTGGTCCAAGGTATTGTTTTCAGAGTAATGTCATCTGCATTGTTGGGTCTGGTCAATGAATTCTCTATGGGGTTAAGATCAGACGAGTTTGCTGGCCTATCAAGCACAGTGATACTATTGTTTTTAAACCAGGTATTAGTACTTTTGGTAATGTGGACAGATGCCAAGTCCTACTGGAAAATGAAATTTCCATCTCCAAAAAGCTTGTCCACAGAGGAAAGCATGAAGTGCTCCAAAATTTCCTGGTAGAAGTCTGCGCTGACTTTGGTCTTGATAAAACACAGTGGACCTACACCAGCAGATGACATGGCTCCCCAAACCATCACTGATTGTAGAAAATTCACACTAGACCTCAAACATCTTGGATTATGTGCCTCTACACTCTTCCTCCAGACTCCGGGACCTTGATTTCAAAATGAAATGCAAAATTTACTTTCCTCTGAAAACAACACCGTGGACCACTGAGACAGGAAGGAGATAGCAGACAAGGGGGATAGCACATGGGGTAGACAGGTCAAAGAAGAGAGCACAGACAGGAGAAGACAGCACATGGGGAAAGAGAGAGTAGATAGGTGGGTGAGCACATGGGGAGGGGAGATTCTCAACGCTGCAAAGACTGCCCCCATCGTGACATTACCGCCCTTGCTATCGCATCATGCCTCCATCTAGTAAATAAAAACTTCAGGAAGTAGAAAGTAAACTGGCTGTTTCACCTTCTTTATCGGTCCTAAGGAAAATTGTGGGGATTAGAAATGGGCTAAAAGATATTTCTATTCGTAAAGTTGATAAATTTACTCCTATATGTAAAGCAAAAATATAATGAAACAGGTAATAAGGGCCACACATTATTGGCTAGGCAGTTGAAAGAGAGGGTCTCGTTCTCTAATCTTCGGGCTCTTAGGGGGGATGATGGTACAGTTCATTATAATCCAGCTGAAATCTCAAACTTATTTTATGATTTTTATTTTTAATTATATACAGTAACCTAAAGGATACCCTTCCCCCAAATGTGAATACTAGAAATACTCTTCTGAAAAATTATTTTTAAGGTCTAAATCTTCCAGTGCTCCCATCAGAAGCATTAACATTTCTTAATCAACCAATAACTCATGACTAGTGATGAGCGAGCATTCTCGGTGCTCACCCGAGCATCTCATTGCTCGAGATGCTCGGCGATCGCCGAGCATTTCCAGGGTCGCTCGGTGGGAGTTTGGGTCCCCGCCCTGCATGTATGGCGCTCTTTACAGAGCCAATCAACATGCAGGGATTGTCTGCCACACACTAATGGAAAACCACACAGCTGCATAAGTTTGTGGTTGTATGATGTCACAGATCTGGCATTGTATTAATTTTAGTCCGGTTTATCAGGGGTTAATCTTACTGGGGGCTTAGCAATAGCTTAAATTATTTTTTGTTTGATTGTTTCTTTTCTCTCCTCAGCGCAGGTCTGATATGATTGGGCCAGAAAAAGGGCGCCAAAATGTAAGCTATAAATAGATCTACATTCCTGTCAGGACTCCAGAACAAATACAAAATTCTTTAAGTTCCCGCCCACCCTCCTTGATTTATTTATGGATTTTGTTATTTTATACTGTCAAGGTCCTTTTTTAGTGACAATAAGTCGCCTATCTAAGGGTGAGTTTCCATGTGGTGGATTGCATCAGGATTAGCTGCGGATTGAACTCTGCGTCCTGCCGCAGTGTTTAATCCGCTGCGTCCAGATGTTCCTGCCTAGTGGAGGGGATTTTATGAAATCCCGTCTCCACTATGCATCCTAATACATGGGTGACACACCCGCTAAGGCTAGTTTCACACTAGCGTTTTTGAGCGCAGCGACGGCCTGCGCACGGCAGCCGCTAAGCCCTGCCCCTGTCGCGCCTCCGCCGGTAGCTCCGCCTACCGGCGCATGACGCTGCATGCGCCCTGCGTCCCCTATCTTTATCACTGGGGGCGCAGGCCGTGCGCAGTATGCGTTTGGCGGCGCATGCGCCTTTTTGACGGTGCGCCGGCGCAACCAAACTGCAGCAGGTTGCGTTTGGCGCAGGTCGGCGCACCGTCAAAAGGACGCATGCGCCACCAAACGCATACTGCGCACGGCCTGCGCCCCCAGTGATAAAGATAGGGGACACAGGGCGCATGCAGCTTCATGCGCCGGTAGGCGGAGCTACCGGCGGAGGTGCTGCAGGGGGCGGGGCTTAGCGGCGGCCGTGCGCAGGCCGTCGCTGCGCTCAAAAACGCTAGTGTGAAACTAGCCTAAACCGGACATGTTGCGTGTCTTTTTAGACCGCAGCATGTCAGTTTACCTTGCGGAGACGCTTAGTCTCCGCAATGTAAACGGCCTACTCTATGGCTACCCTGCGGCGATTCCGGAAGTGTCAATGCGGAATCACCGCGCGGACAGAAGGGGGTGGGGCTTTGGGCGGAGTTTCTGGTTTGTTATTGGTCACAGGTAAAATCGCCCAGTAATCTGGGCAGATTGGTTCTGGTATTTTATTAAATTGATTATTTATTTAATAATTATTTATCCTATTTATGGATTTATGAAATTAAACTCATAGTATTATTTTCAGGTAATCTCTTAATAAAGGCACCTCGGCCAATTTTTGACACCACAGCAGTTGTCCTGTGTCTTATTTCGTATTAAAATGTAATGGGGTTGGTGCCGCAGTCATGTTGGTTGTGGCCTTACAGTGACTGGCTGGCCGCACAGCGTCATCAGGTCTATATCAGACCTGGCGTGGCCCTGCTCGTCACAGTCTGCTCCAGACTTAGGCAATGTAGGGAGAGTTGCTGCAGAGATAGGGACAGATTTGGTGTTGTTTTAGTTAGTGTAGGTATACCAGCTTTCATACACATCCATGTAAACCAACAGTCCTTCTGAGGACTAATAAAAGTGCATAGACATCAGTGCTAGGTAGGCAGGCAGTGTATGTGGCAGACTTCATTGCATATAGCAAGAGGGTCCATTACAGTACTGTCTTCTGCTGCTGCCTATTACAGATATTTACCGTATATACATAGCTCCAGGTATCAGGGGCCAGGAATAATTTTTTTATCATCTTAACCCTGATTATTTCCTTCAAAACCAATCCAGTGCACACCGTTTTTTTGCTCCATTTGCTCTTTGGCACTGCAGAATACAGCCAGCCCAGATCCTTCCCATATTACAGTGTGAAAATCCAGCTATTTTAAACAGGGGTTTGGCCGTCACAGCGATCACTCCTGAGTATGCAGAAAATTCTGGCACATAACATTTTTTTGCCATCAGTCGCAATCCGTAAAATTTTGAAAAAAACGGATCCGGCGACTGATGCTGCTGGATCCATTTTTTCTCATAGACTTGTATTAGCGACGGATGGCCGCACGTTTCATCCGGAAATTCTTTGTCCATCGTCCGGAAACAATGGACATAGAAACGGGTTTTTTTGTCTACGTTGATAAATCAGACAGCGACGGATTCGTCGCTGTCCGATTTTTGCTAGAATGGAAGCCTATGGGGTTTCGTCACCGTCCGACGAATGACGGAATCCGGCGACGGATTCCGTTTTTTATAACTGCGCATGTGCCGACACTGTGTGCCTGTATGGTGTGTGCGGGCTATGTGTGGGTGTGGCAGGCCTATGCGGGAGTAGGCAGGTCTGTGCGTGGGTATGCGGGTCTGTGCGGGGGTCTGTGCCGGGGTATGCGGGGGTCTGTGCCGGGGTATGCGGGGGTCTGTGCGGGGGTATGCGGAGCTGTGGGGGGCTGTGCTGTGGTCTGTGCGGGGCTGTGTCGGGGTATGCGGGAGTCTGTGCTGGAATATGTGGGGGTATGCGGGGATCTGCACGTGTGTGTGTTTGTGTATGCAGGCATCGTCCGATGAGACTAAAAGTTCCATCGGGCTATGCCTGCTACACTGACAGTGATTGATACATTAGCCAATGATGGGACAGTAGTAGTCCCATGATCCGGCTAATGTATTGAATGTAAAAAAAAAACAACATACACACATATATAGTTCATACTTACCATATACTGCGAAGCCATCGATCACCTGAAAAAAAATTAAAATAATAAACCAACAGTATACTCCCTGTGTCCAACTTAATCCAATTAATACAATTGTCCCAGAGAGATGCACCATTTCTGGGGTGGCTGCGATCTGGTATTTGTTGCCAGGGGGTGCCAATATCCATGGCCCCTTCCTAGGCTATGAATATTAGCCTGCAGCTGTCTGCGTAGCCTTTCTGGCTATAAAATATAGGGGGACCCCACGTAATTCTTTGGGGGTCCCCCTATTTCAATAGCCAGTAAAGGCTATGCAGACAGCTGCAGGCTGATATTCATAGCCTGGGAAGGGGCCATGAGTATTACCCCCTTCCCAGGCTACAAATATTGGACCCCGGCCGTCGGCTTTCGCCCTCTGGCGCAGAAAATTGCGCATGAATGAGTTGCTTGTGGAACACCACCACTTCACAACCAAAGAGTTGGCCTCCATGTGGGACGTGTGTGCCATTTTGCGATGCTTTGAGTAGTCCACGAACACGGCGAGTGCTGATGACACCATTATCATCGTTACTATCCCACTTCTATGCCTCATAGAAAAAACGCTTCAGACGATGATGTAGTGGCACAAGATGAGGAGGAACAGGGACCATTCACACTATTATCAAGCCAGTCATCCACACATGCCTTGGAGGATGGGTTCCTGTACCAACAGCAGCCAGGTACACAATTGTCCAGCCAGAGGACAATTTTGAGGATGAGGAGGAACTGTGTTCACAGGGTGGCACGCAAAGCAGCTCACAGGCATCACTTCAGCATGACTTAGGGGATACTGAGGACCCATAAGATACAGTTGTGGCCAAAAGTATTGACACCCCTGCAATTCTGTCAGATAATACTCAGTTTCTTCCTGAAAATGATTGCAAACACAAATTCTTTGGTATTATTATCTTCATTTAATTTGTCTTAAATGAAAAAAACACAAAAGAGAATGAAGCAAAAAGCAAAACATTGATCATTTCACACAAAACTCCAAAAATGGGCCAGACAAAAGTATTGGCACCCTCAGCCTAATATTTGGTTGCACAACCTTTAGCCAAAATAACTGTGACCAACCGCTTCCTGTAACCATCAATGAGTTTCTTACAATGCTCTGCTGGAATTTTAGACCATTCTTCTTTGGCAAACTGCTCCAGGTCCCTGATATTTGAAGGGTGCCTTCTCCAAACTGCCATTTTTAGATCTCTCCACAGGTGTTCTATGGGATTCAGGTCTGGACTCATTGCTGGCCACCATAGAAGTCTCCAGTGCCTTCTCTCAAACCATTTTCTAGTGCTTTTTGAAGTGTGTTTTGGGTCATTGTCCTGCTGGAAGACCCATGACCTCAGAGAGACCCAGCTTTCTCACACTGGGCCCTACATTATGCTGCAAAATTTGTTGGTAGTCTTCAGACTTCATAATGCCAGGCACACGGTCAAGCAGTCCAGTGCCAGAGGCAGCAAAGCAACCCCAAAACATCAGGGAACCTCCGCCATGTTTGACTGTAGGGACCGTGTTCTTTTCTTTGAATGCCTCTTTTTTCTCCTGTAAACTCTATAGTGAGGCCTTTGCCCAAAAAGCTCTACTTTTGTCTCATCTGACCAGAGAACATTCTTCCAAAATGTTTTAGGCTTTTTCAGGTAAGTTTTGGCAAACTCCAGCCTGGCTTTTTTATGTCTCGGGGTAAGAAGTGGGGTCTTCCTGGGTCTCCTACCATACAGTCCTTTGTCATTCAGACACCGACGTATAGTACGGGTTGACACTGTCATACCCTCGGACTGCAGGGCAGCTTGAACTTGTTTGGATATTAGTCGAGGTTCTTTATCCAACATCCTCACAATCTTGCATTGAAATCTCTTGTCAATTTTTCTTTTCCGTCCACATCTAGGGAGGTTAGCCACAGTGCCATGGGCTTTAAACTTCTTGATGACACTGCGCACGGTAGACACAGGAACATTCAGGTCTTTGGAGATGGACTTGTAGCTTTGAGATTGCTCATGCTTCCTCACAATTTGGTTTCTCAAGTCCTCAGACAGTTCTTTGGTCTTCTTTCTTTTCTCCATGCTCAATGTGGTACACACAAGGACACAGGACAGAGGTTAAGTCAGCTTTAATCCATGTCAACTGGCTGCATGTGTGATTTAATTATTGCCAACACCTGTTAGGTGCCACAGGTAAGTTACAGGTGCTGTTAATTACACAAATTAGAGAAGCATCACATGATTTTCGAACAGTGCCAATACTTTTGTCCACCCTCTTTTTTATGTTTGGTGTGGAATTATATCCAATTTGGCTTTAGGACAATTCTTTTTGTATTTTTTCATTTAAGACAAATTAAATGAAGATAATAATACCAAAGAATTTGTGTTTGCAATCATTTTCAGGAAGAAACTGAGTATTATCTGACAGAATTGCAGGGGTGTCAATACTTTTGGCCACAACTGTACATCTCCCATCAAGGACAGCTTGTCATTGCCTCTGGGCAGGATGACACATGTAGTGCTGCTGCTGGCGCCCCTGCATGGTGCCAGCTTACTCACCGCCCCAGCGTGGTCCTTGGTGTGCCCCTGCTTCCTGGTATGTGTGCGTGCCACAGTTTCCAGTGGCATGCCTAGGACTCGCTTCCTTGCTTTTAAAAGGGTGGCACGTGCACATGTTAAAATTTCCAGAACTGACATCTAGGAGGCATTATTGTATACATCTGTTAGATGTCGCTCAGCCAATAACTAGGAGTCATCTAGTATTAGGGAGGTGCCAGTGCAATCCCTATAGTTACTGTTAGATCTTAGTGGGTCCAACTGTATGTTGCCAGGTCCTACGTCCCTAGTCTGTTAATCTTCCCCGTATTCTGTGTCCTATTAGACCAGTATAGTTTGTCCTTGTTCCTGTGTCCACTTCGGCAGTGTCTGTATCCTGAAACCGCTTCCTTGGGATCAGTACCCTGAAGTCGGATTGGTGGTACCTGAACTGTTTCCAGAGACAAGTGTGTCTAACCTGTCCCTGTGGCCATCCTATTGGCGCAGTCAGAACTTGTCCCTGTAGCCATCCTGTCTGCTATTCGGAGACTGCATAGTCTGAAGCTGTCCCTATGGTCGTCTCATCTGCTAGCCAGAGACTGCACAGTCTGAACCTGTCTCTGTGGCCGTCCTGTCTGCACAGTCTGAACCTGTTCTAGTGGCCGTCCTGCTCTGTTTAGGAATCTGAGTAAATGGCTTAGACCCTCGAGGTCAGCTGCTACTGCTGGACGACACCCTGGAGTGTGACCTGGTAGCTACCTGCCGCACAAGCCTTGACATCAAAACCAGAGGCTGCAGTGAACACCAAGGTAGATTCTTACTCATGCCCCTCCAGGCACACTGGGTCCATGAACCACGGGTTCCTCTATTGGGCATAACAGCACACATGAGCATATACATGATGTTGTGCCTGCGCAGTAACCGGGGAGTTGCCTGGATTTTTAAGTGCTGATTAATGGGTGGCCACCCTGCTGGATACGTGCTCCAAGCATAACATGCCATCCGTACTTCCGTCATTGGAGTGTGATCAGAAAATGCGGGAATGCAAGTGCACTCTGGTAGACGCAATACTGACCTCACCTGACAGCAGGGGCTCAGTGGAAGCACAAGGCAGAGGAGGAGGAAGTCGTCAATGCAGCTGAGGCACTGACACCACCTTGGAAGGGAGGGTTAGCATGGCTGAAGTGTGGAAAACCTTCCTCAGCACCCCACAACACAACATCCAGCACCACCATCTGATATGGTTCGTATTAGCAGAAGGCAGCAATTTTAGTATGCCTTTGTAGCAATTCACACGGGATTAATAGGTTATACCCTAAGCTGACCCTGCCGATTCCTGTACAGGCTAGATATTCTGACACCGCAGTCCATAGTGATGCCTGTGGGTACAGAGAGAGCCCTAATTACAGAACTACAGTAGGATATGGTATCTCAGACCTAACCTGCCTAAAATGTGTTCAAGTTTTTTCATGTCCTTCCTAAAGAACTAGAGGGTAGAACAGAGTGTGAATTAATTACAAGAGGAGAAGTGTACTGAACAAATGAAAGATGTTAGATTAAGTAAAGTAAATAACAAAATGCCAAACAAAGAATCAAGCAATTACTGTTAACAAATATACAGCCTATTTATTAATAATAAATAGAAGATAGGTGTAAAATATAGCAAAGAAACAGTAAAGCCCCCGTTACACACAGGGGCGTATCTAGGGGGGGGCAGCCGGGGCAGTTGCCCCGGGCGCAGCCAGCAGGGGGGCGCAGTCGGGCCGCCTAATGCAGCGGTCAGCAGTGTCCTCCCTGGCGGCTGCGTTCTGCTGCCCCCCCGGCCTGAGAGTCGGCGGTTCTCTGTGTCAGCTGTCAAGCTGACAGCCGGCGCAGAGAAGGAGCATGTGCCGGCTCCCAGGGAACAATTGTACTGGCGTCTATACAGACGCCAGTACAATTGAAGCTCTGACCGCCGGGCCAGAGCGACATCAGCAGCGTGATCAGGTCATGTGATCACGCTGCTGACGTCACTCCCCGGCGCCCAAAGCAAACGCTGGTGGTAAGTGTGCTCCTCTGTGGAGCTGAAGAACCACCGAAGATGGGAGATGAGGGGGAGTTAATGAGTGGAGATGGGGGGGGATTTGTAGAGGGGATGGCGGTTAATGTGTGGGGGTATTTAGAGTGGGAATGGGGGTTAATGTGTGTGGGGGTTAATGAGTGGGGATGCCATGGGGTTAATGGGTGGGGGGATTTGGAGTGGAGATGGGGGTTATTTAATGTGATGGGGGTTAATGAGTGGGGATTGGGTTAATGTGTGCGGGGGTTAATGAATGGGGATGGGGGTTAATGTGTGGGGGTATTTGGAGTGGAGATGGTTATTTAATGTGTGGGGGGATTTGGAGTGGTGATGGGGTTAATGAGTGGGGATTGGGTTAATGTGTGCGGGGGTTAATGAATGGGGATGGGAGTTAATGTATGGGGGAGTTAATGAGTGGGGTTGGGGTTAATGTGTGCGGGGGTTAATGAATGGGGATGGGGGTTAATGTATGGGGCGTTAATGAGTGGGGTTGGGGTTAATGTGTGGGGGTATTTGGGGTGGGGGGATTTGGAGTGCTGATGGGGTTAATGAGTGGGGATTGGGTTAATGTGTGGGGGATTTGGAGTGGGGATGGGGGGTTATTTAATGTGTGGGGGGATTTGGAATGGGGATGGGGGTACTTGTGTGTGGGGGATTGGGGATGGGGGGATTTAATGTGTGGGGGGATTTAATGTGTGGGGAGATTTGAGGACACAAAATAAAGAGTATGTATGAGGAAACAGTATGGGGGATGGGTGCAGACAGTATGGGGAGCGAATGGGTTAATGTATGTGGATGGACACAGTATGGGGAGTCAGGGATATGTGTGAGCAGACAGTATAGAGAGTGAGGGGGTAAATATATGAGGAGACCGTATGGTGAACAGGTGGGATGCTAGAGGGGAATAGTGTGAGGAGACAGTATATTGCAGACATTTTTATTTAGGAGCATTATAATGACACTTCTATCTTTAAGGGCGTCGTGTGGAGAGTTGCTGCAGAAGACCGGAGAAGATGGACGTCTACAGAGACAAGATGTGGATGAGAAAACTCATCATGGGGTCTAGAAGAAAAGGTGACTGACTGCAGAGACGACGTCATCTATAAGGTACTTGGATGTAAATGTTATTTGTGATACTGACTAATTCTCATGTTTTTATTTATGTTAGGAACATTATAGGGGTTGTCCAGGTTTGTGCTGAGTCTGCAGACATTCTATGTGACTGCAGACTTCTGAATTCTCACAGTGCTCACTGAACGCTGTTAGGATTCTCTCGTGCCGGTAATTTACATACATGCGGTCACATGCTGACTAGACGTGTGTGGCCTCACTCAATGAAAATGAACAGAGCGAGGCCGGGCACGTCTAGTCGGAATGTGGCCAGAAGTATACAAACCACAAACTTGTGCTGACATGACTGTACATCGGCAAGGGAGAATCCTAAAAGTGTGCAGTGCATTCGTTGTGAGAATTCAGAAGCTGCAATGTCAGGATTCAGCTCTGCAGGTTGCCGTAGTCATCACATGGACACTTCACTCATATGCGATTTTCATAGGTATGGTCCTGTGACAACGAGCTTCTCTTCCTGCTTCTCTCAGTTTTTTACTGAACATTGAGAGCATTAGGAGGAGCAGCTCGCAGGTACATGGCTAAGTGTTCAAGTCGCATATGTACTTGGGCGCGGGGGGGGGGGGCCAAACCGAATTCTTGCCCCGGGTGCCAGAAAGCCTAGATACGCCTCTGGTTACACATACCAATGTCCCCGCGATCCAACCAACGATCCAACATGGATGGGATCGCTGGGACATCGTTAGACAGCCCCTCCAGCGATCAGGACCAGCAAGCAAGCTGGTTTCTAATGTAAACATCAGGTATCCAGGAGCCGCGGCTCCTGGATACCCGCTGTTTACCTTGGAAACAGGCATACACACTGGTCCTGATCGCTGGAGGGGCTGTCTATCTAAGGCTACTTTCACACTTGCGTTTTTTTGCTGCGCGTTTTTTGCACACACAAACGCATGAAAAAATGCATCATGCATTTGTGTGCGTTTTTTTGCGGGTTTTGGTGCATTTTTTTTAAAAAACCGCATGCGTTTTTTTTGCACATACGTGCGCATTACAATGCGCACGTATGCACACCCATAGACTTTAATGGGTATTTTGCTGTAAAAAAAGCATTGCGTGTGCATGCGTTTTTGGGGGCAAGTCGGACGCACAAAAAATGCAACAGGATGCATTTTGTGCACCCGAGCGCACACTGCAAAAAAACGCATGCGCATACAAACGCGTACGTGCACATATGTATGCGCACATATTCGCACCCATGTTAAAGTATAGGGGAAAAATGCATGCTTTTTTGCGCTAAAAATCAGCGCAAAAAAACGCAAGGGTGAAACCAGCCTAAGAGCGGTGCGGCTCCTGGATACCTGCTGTTTACATTAGAAACCAGCATCCAGTGTCGCTGATCACTGGTCTCTCGCTGCCACACGCAGCGATAGGTACTGGGCAGCGGGAGACCAGCGATCAAAAAATGGCCCAGGCCGATCGAGCACGATCAGTGATACCCGGCAGGGGGGCCGGTCGCTGATCCCCATCACACACAGCGATCTCGCTGGCGTTAGCTAGAGATCTCACTGGCGCTAGCGAGATCGCTGTGTGACAGGGCCTTTAGGCGTAACTCCTTAGATGAAAGCTCACAGACTGGCTCCAAATATCAATAGAATGTCAGAACATTTAAATGAATCTATCACCAGCAGGAAATATCCTAAAACCATGTTGTGCACATGATGCAGAAAATTCCATCCAGATTTGCAGCGTTTTATTTTGCGCAGCTTATCAATTCTTTTTGAGGATCTGCAGTGTTTTTAACCCATTGACTTCCATTGAGTCACTTAAATATACAACAAAATTGCAGGTGTAAAAAGGTGTGCGTATTTGCAGCAGATTTGATTCGGATCTGGCGCAAAAAACACGGCGGATTTGTAAAATGAAATAATGTCAGAAGGAGGAAGAGTGTGTGAGCGGAGAATCTATAATAGAGCCTATTTTGGTTGAAGAACATCAACAATGGAGGTTGGACTTGAAAATGGCAATTTTTTTTTTATATTAATATATCTTTATTGAGCTAACAAAGCCACATACAAATCCACATCAATAACGCATGAAATCCACACAAATACTGAGTGGAATTTACACTGCATTTTCTGCCAAGAGATGCAGAATTCGCCTAGAAATTTCCGCAAGCATATCCGCAAAGTGTGCACATAGCCTAAACCAGACTTCAGGTAAAAAGTACATGTTCGGGGTTAAAGTACCGAACGCTAGGTTTCTTTTATGAACCCCGAACTTGACCATTCGGTGTCGCTCATCCCTGCTTGTAGGCTTGAGATTGCTATTTTTCAACAATTTTGGTTCTCAAGTCCTCAGACAGTTCTCTTCTCTTTCTGTTCTCCATGCTTAGTGTAGAACACACAGACACACAATGCTAAGATTGAGTCAACTTCTCTTTTTATCTGGTTTCAGGTGTGATGTTATTTGCCACAGGTGAGTTTGAACGAGCATCACATGCTTGAAAAAAAGTTGTTTACCCACAATTTTGGAAAGGTGACAACAATTTTTTTCCAGACCATTTTGAGTATTTTGTTTGAAATTATGTCCCATTTGACTTTTTTCTGTTTTTTTTTGTGTGTTGTTCCTGTACACACAAAGGAAATAAACATGTGTATAACAAAACATGTGCAATTGAAATGTGCTGCCTTTCTGAAGCGCACATGTGGAGGCCGCTGACCGGGTGAGGCCTGTGTATTTTGGCCTGTGTGTGTGGGACAGTCCCCAGGAGGGAATGGATGTCCTGAATAAGATGCAACTAAGAGGTAACCCCAGACAGGGGAAAATAACTGTGAGGCTATAGAGCCTGATTGCTGGACAAAGCACAACCTGTGTGCCCACAGGGCTGAGAGAGCGGAGCTCTACATGAACATGCTTCTGTTGTGATATAAGACTGTTGCTGTTTATGGTTTATGCCATCTAATAATAAACCACATGGACTGATTTATGAAAAAACCCGTGCTGGACCTTGTTAATCTGCTGCCAAGTGAGTGTCCCTCAACACGAGCAATAGGCGCTACCTTACAATTGGTGGAGAATGTGGGCATGATTCCCATCATTGTGGTTGGCTCCATGGAAAGCCTTAGAAACTTTCGGTTGCTCCTGGAATATCGAGTAACGTACCTGCAGGAGATTGAGCAGTTGAGACTTGACCAACTGCAGATCAATAAAGAGATGCAGAACATCAGATGGCGGCAGCCTTCGACCCAAGGTATAAAGACCTGAAGGGTTCCTCTAAAAAATGAAATGTCAGGTGGCCAAAGACTGTCAGCAAGGCAAGAACGTCAAAATTCGGCAAGTGGCAATTCTACTGGCAATACGAAACTGAGAGACCTTAGCTCCTGTGAGACACTAAATGGGTCAGACTCTGGCTAGACAGTTGACGCGACTGTAAGTGGGACTTCTGACTGTACCCACCGGGAGAGCTGGCCAGTGAGAGAAAGGTCGGGTGAAGGAGCGCACTGCAGAAAGGTGGAGACTAAAGAGTGTCTGGTCACGCAGACGGACATTGACTGGAAGGCCAAAGCCCAAGGATGATATACTGACCGCTGGGGGTGGGGGAAGCCTAATGTAAATATGAGGCCGTATGATGCCCAAAACAGATGGAGACGGTCCTCTCGACTTGTAGGGCAACGTGACATGGGTGCCCGGTCTCGAGACCCCTGGGTGATGTCAAGTGTTCAACCCCACAAGTTTGAACAGAGGGGGGAGGTATGTGGTGCAGTGACTGCTGTGACAGCTAGAGGGTGCTGTATGGGACATGCACACAGGCATATCCATTGTGGTAATGGAGATAGGATGGTAAATGACCGTTATGTATCCCATGGTGGGTGGCCCTGGGATGGAAGCTTGGATGTGTGTTAATCAGCAGAGGTACTGCTGAGATTTTTGTTACAGTGTATCAGGGAGAGCTCCAGGTGGCTGGAGAGACGGGTGGGACCAGTCACCTACAAACCCACCCAGAGGCGCATGTCTAAACGCCCATAGTAAGCCTGTATATATGTGTGTATGGCTGGGTGTCTGAAATAGGACCTGCAATAAGGTCATAGCCATGTGATCCGCTAGGCGTGGCTATGGACCATATAAGGTGACCAGGGTAGGTCACATGAGAGAGTGCCTGGATCTGATTGGTCCGTGTGGAAGGTCCCGGAAGGCCGACGTGCTAGAAGGTGTGCTGCCTTCCTGAAGCGCACATGCGGAGGCCGCTGACCGGGTGAGGCCTGTGTATTTTGGCCTGTGTGTGTGTGGGACAGTCCCCAGTAGGGAATGGACATCCTGAATAAGATGCAACTAAGAGGTAACCCCAGACAGAGGAAAATAATTGTGAGGCTATAGAGCCTGATTGCTGGACAAAGCACAGTCTATGTGACCACAGGACTGAGAGAACGGAGCTCTACATGAACATTCTTCTGTTGTAATATAAGACTGTTGCTGTTTATGGATTATGCCGTCTAATAATAAACCACATGGACTGATTTATGAGAAAAAACCCGTGCCGGACCTTGTTAATCTGCTGCCAAGTGAGTGTCCATCAACACGAACAATAGGCGCTACCTTACAATATATTTATAGCTCTGGCAAAAATTAAGAGACCACCACATCAAATCCCTGTCATGGCCAGCCCAATCTCCAGACCTGAACCCCATTAAAAACCTCTGGAATGTAATCAAGAGGAAGATGGATAGTCACAAGCCATCAAGCAAAGAAGAATTGCCTAAATTTTTGTGCCAGAAGCAGTGTGAAAGACTGATGGCAAGCATGCCAAGACACATGAAAGCTGTTTTTAAAAATCACAGTTATTCCACAAAATATTTCTGAACTCTTCATAATTTAAGACATTAGTATTGTTTCTAAATTATTATGAACTTGTTTTCATTGCATTATTTGTGGTCTGAAAGCACTGTTTTTTAAAATTTTTACCATTGTCAGAAAAATACAAAAATTTTTTGCTTGGAAATACGGAGACATGTTGTCAGAAGTTTATAAACTAAAAGAACAATTTACACTTTACTAAAAAATATACCTATAAAAGAAAAATCAGACCAACTGAACATTTGAAAGTGGTCTCTTAATTTTTGCCAGAGCTGTAAATATTATATACAAAATTAAAAGACCACTGCACATTCAACTTAATGTGCTTGTGATTAGGTGATCTCCTGAACCAAATCTTATTTAACGAAGGATAGAATAAAAACCCTGCTGTGGTGTTCACAATTCTCTTGCAATAGGACAAGCTGGATGGCAAAACAAGTGCTAGTACTATCCCAAAAGTATTAGGAATGAAAAAATAACTTTTAACCATGCCAAAGGAGTTTAAAAGAAAAGTCTTGAGTGAGGGAAAAAAAGGGCTCAATTTTAGCTTTACTAGCAGAGGGATACAGTGAGCGTCATGTTGCCTCCATCCTTAAAATTTCTAAGACGGCAGTCCATTACAACAAGGTCAAGCAGCAGACAATGGGTACAACAAAGCTACAGACCAGCAGAGGGCGAAAACCATTCTCCACTGACCGGGATGACCGTCATCTTATTCAAATGTCACTCAGGAACCACAGGATGACATCAAGTGTCCTACAAAAGGAATGGCAAATGGCAGCTGGGGTGATGTGCATGGCAAGAACAGTTCGTAACAGGCTCCTAGAGGCAGGGCTCAAGTCGTGTAAAGTTAGAAAAAAGCCTTTCATCAAAGAGAAGTAAAGGCGAGCCAGGCTGAAGTTAGCCAAAGACCATAAGGAAAGGACCATGGAGGACTGGAGTAAGGTAATCTTCTCTGATGAGTCTAATTTTCAGCTTTGCCCAACACCTGGTCATCTAATGGTTAGACAAAGACCTGGAGAGTTGTACAAGTTGTGAAGATCTAGAGTTGTGGGTGTTAGTAATCACCTAGGCAGGTTAACGATGCAACAAGTTTTATTTGTATCCATACAAGCATTTCAGTAAGTCCAGATAGATGACCCCAATGTAATGCCCCCAGTCCACGGGATCAGCAACAAGTCAGTAAAAAATAGTCCATGGGATAACTCCTAGGAGAATATAGATCTCACGACCGAAGCCCGAGAAAACTTAGTTCCAAGTTCTATAGTCCATTCATGGGTTCCAGGAGCGGCCTTAACTCTGCTCCTTTCGCTTCAGATCCCCAGACACAACTGCACTCCCCCATCAAGTCTCTCAACTCTACTCCCAACCCCCTAACCAAATCCAACATTCCAACCCCCTTCACCACTGTACATTGAATTCACGGCCAGTGAAGTCTCCGGCCAGTCTGGAGTGGTGTGAACCCAAGTGGCCCCCCTGCCGAGAGAAAGAAAGGCACATATTCCCCCACCAGATAAGGTCATTGCATGTAAATACAACATAAATTGAGGTAACTAGTCATCTGTGCTGGTAAAGTATTTAAGTTCCTCCCACAAGCAACAGCGTTTTGCACCCACTGTGAAATTTGGTGGAGGATCGGTGATGATCTGGGGATGCTTCAGCAAGGCTGGAATTGGGCAGGTTAATCTTTGCGAAGGACGTATGAATCAAGCCATATGCAAGGTTATTCTGGAAAAACAGTTGATTCCTTCTCCTCAGGCAATGTTCCCCAACTCTGAGGACTGTTTTTTTTCCAGCAGGACAATGAGCCATGTCACACAGCTAGGTCAATCAATGTGTGGATGAAGGACCACCACATCAAATCCCTGTCATGGCCAGCCCAATCTTCAGACCTGAACCCCATTGAAAACCTCTGGAATGTAATCAAGAAGATGATGGATAGTAACAAGCCATCAAAGAAAGAGCTGCTTACATTTTTGTACCAGGAGTGGCATAAGGTCACCCAAAAGCAGTGTGAAAGACTGGTGGAAAGCATGCCAAGACGCATGAAAGCTGTGATTAAAAATCATGGTTATTCCACAAAATATTGATTTCTGAACTCTTCCTGAGATACCCCCTTAGAGACAGGGCCAATTTGCTACTTGATGACCTAGCCAGTTTTTACAATTCTGACCACTGTCACTTCGAGGTTATAACTTTGGAACTCTTTAACGGATCCCGCTGATTCTGAGATTGGTTTTTTTCATGACATAGTTTAGTTCATGTTAGTGGTAAAATTTCTTCTATATGACGTGTTAATTTATGAAAAAAATGGAAATATGGCGAAAATTTAGAAAATTTTGCAATTTTCAAACTTTTAATTTTTATGCCCTTAAATCAGAAAGATATGTCACACAAATTTCTTAATAAATACCATTTCCCACATGTCTACTTTACATCAGCACAATTTTGGAAACAAATTTTTTTTTGTTAGGAAGTTATAAGGGTTAAAAGTTGACCAGCGATTTCTCATTTTTACAACAAAATTTACAAAACCATTTTTTTAGGAACCACATCATATTTAAAGTCATTTTTAGAGGTGTACATGACAGAAAATACCCAAAAGTGACACCAGTCTAAAAATTGGACCCCTCAAAGTGCTCAAAACCACATTCAAGTTTATTAACCCTTTATGTGCTTCACAGGAACTGAAGCAATGTGGAAGGAAAAATTAACTTAATTTTTTTGCAAAAAATTTACTTCAGAACCAATTTTTTTTATTTTTGCAAGTGTTAAGAGAAAAGGAACCACAAAATTTGTTGTGCAATTTCTCCAGAATATGCCAATACCCCATATGTGGGGGTAAACCACTTTTTGGGCGCACGGCAGAGCTTGCAAGGGAATGAGCGCCGTTTGACTTTTTCAACGCAGAATTGGCTGGAATTGAGATCTGACGCCATGTTGCGTTTGGAGAACCCTTGATGTGCCTAAACAGTTGAAACCCCCAACAAGTGACCCCATTTTGGAAACTAGATCCCTTACGCAACTTATTTAGATGTGTGATGAGTACTTTGACCCTCAAAGTGCTTCACAGAAGTTTATAACGTAGAGCCGTGAAAATAAAAAATAATTTTTTCCAAAAAATGATCTTTTCGCTCACAAATTCCTGTTTTTACGAGGGTAACAGGAGAAATTAGACCCCCATAGTTGTTGTGCAATTTGTCCTGAGTACGCCCATACCCCATATGTGGGGGGAACCACTGTTTGGGCGCATGGGAGAGCTCGGAAGGGAAGGAGCGCCATTTTGGAATGCAGACTTTGATGGAATGTTCTGCGGGCGTCATGTTGCATTTGCAGAGCCCCTGATGTACCTAAACAGTAGAAACCCCCCACAAGTGACCCCATTTTGGAAACTAGACCCCTCAGGAGCTTATCTAGATGTGTGGTGAGCAGTTTGAACCTCCAAGTACTTCACAGAAGTTTATAATGCAGAGCCATGAAAATAAAAAAATCATTTTTTTCCACAAAAGTGATTTTTAGCCCTCAATTTTTTTTTTATTTTCCCAAGGGTAACAGGAGAAATTAGACCCCCAAAGTTGGTGTGCAATTTATCCTGAGTACGTTCATGCCCCATATGTTGGGGTAAACCACTGTTTGGGCACACGTCTGGGCTCGGAAGGGAGGGAGCACCATTTGACTTTTTGAACGCAGAATTTGCTGGAATCAATGGTGGCGCCATGTCACGTATGGAGACCCTCTGATGTGCCTAAATAGTGGAAAAAACCTCAATTCTTGCTCCAACCCTAACCCCAACACACCCCTTACCCTAATCGCTACCTCTAATCCCAACCATAATCCTAACTCTAATTCCAACCCTAACATTAATTCTAACCCTAACCCTAATTGTAACCATAACCCTAATTCCAACCCTAACCCCAATTCTAACCCTAACGGAAAAATGAAAATAAATATATTTTCTTTATTTCATTATATTTCCCTAACTAAGGTGGTGATAAAGGGGGGGTTATTTACTATTTTTCTTATTTTGATCACTGTGATATGGTTTACCACAGCGATCAAAATGTACATTGAATGAATGAATGGAATCTGCAGGCCGGCAGATTCAGCAGGCGCTCTGCGCATGCGCCTGCCATTTTCTTCCTGGAAGAAGATGGCAGCGCCCACCGAAGGATGCAGGAGGGCCCGAGGACCACTGGGAGGTATCGAGGGGGATCGGGGACCCTATTTCTCCTCTGATGTGTGATCACATCAGAGGAGAGAGCAAGTAAATGCAAAATTGCAACTTTTTTTGCGGTCGCCGTTATATGGTTAATAATGGCGATCGCAAAAGCGGGGTGGGTAAAAACCGACCTGAATCATGTTCTCTGGGGTCTCGGCTACCCCCGGCAGCCGACACCCCAGAGAAAATCTGACTCTGTGGGGCGCTTTACATTTTTACCAAATTGTAATAGCAGAGAGTGCCTCTTGATGCCTCACAGCAACCATGGGAGGAGAGCTGGTCTAAGTAAAAAAATATAACAAGTTATGGACCCACTGAGACATTCATCTTGAAGTGGTAGTGGACTTCATACAGTCTGATTAGAATGTTAAATTAAGAACCTCATGTTCAACCTTTTAAATGCAATAGATCAACGTATGATTTTTGAGGTGACCAGAAAAATACCCAAAAGAAAAATGGGCACAGGAAAAAGCCCACAGCCATGAATCTCCAGAGGAAAATTGCTCACAAGGAAAGTTGCCCACATAGAAATGTGACCACACAGAATATTGACCATACAGAAAGTTTCCCACACAGAAAATTGCAGACATGGACAAAATAATCAAAGTTATCACCCCCCCACCTGTGATACGTTGTTTTCACTCCAGACCCTGTGTACAGTGTTACCCCAGCTGTAGCGATATGATCTGATTATCACCCCCTTTCCCTGACCTGTAATATATTAGACCTCTCCAGAGTCTGTGTACATTGTGACCCCAGCTATGCCGATATAACGTTATTATCACCTTTCCCCATCCAAACTGTCATATATTATGTCGCTCCGGAGCCTTTGTACGGTGTGACCCAGGCTGTACCGGTATGTGCCCAATTTTCCATTTGTGAATACAGCCTTAGCCCTCTTTAATAAACTGTTTTAATAAACTGTTGTTTTTTTTGTCCAATTTTCTGTTTGGGCAATATTCCATGTGGGTGATTTTCCTGTGGGGTTTTTTCCGTGGGCATTTTTCATGGAACCGATTTTTGATGTGCGATCCATGTCTTTTTTTCTACAGTTCTAGCACTTTAACAAGTTTTATACTTTTGGCTGACAAGGGTCACTCTGAACCAATAATTTTAATATAATAGGTGTAATTAATTTAAAGTCCACTATGTCTATAGTGATAAGGCAACGTTCACGTTTTATCTATCTTGATTTCTGTTCCTTTTATGGCAGACCATATGCTCTTTAGCTATTTCCCAATTATTTCTCTGCAACTGTGTTAATGGAAGAAAACTGTGAAAGTGAAACATGAGATCAGCTGCTTTCACATAAATTCTCTTTTTCATCCTGCAGAGGGCTCCCTTGTACTTCAGTCTGTTGTAATCTCCTCACACTTCACGCAAGTGACTAGGTATCAATCCTAGCATAGGTATGTTAGTCTTGCTTATTTATATACCACTGCACACTGATAGACACAGACAGAAAATGGTCCCTGTGCAAGAAAAATATATGGGCCCTTTGTGGCCCAAGAGCTCCTAAAATGCAAAATTGCACCTGCTCTGGAAGTAGAAATGTGTCACTTTACCTCTTGGGCCCCTGTGTGGCCACAGGTTGCACCAATGATATGTCCATCCCTGCCACTGCACATATTCTTGCTTGTAACATAAATAAGGTTGTATAGATAAGTGTGAATGTTTTGCACTTTAAAACCCCCTTATACAGTGTACGGATTATTCTGGTCTATTGAATCCAACTACACACAAAACCTGAAAATTGCCAGACATGAGAAGAATGCACAAAAATGACAGCTGGATTTGATGCTGCTCTCCACTGCATTTTATGCCAACGTGCTGTCATATGTGTAAAACAAAATTCATAATATTTGAATTATCATGATCTGGGCATCATAATCTTAATAAAATCCATAGTACGTGTAATCCTAGGTACAATCTATTAATAGCTGTAATGATGTGTAGCAGTAGTGAATTAGCAAAAGGCAAGCGCCAAAATTTAGGATTAAAGAGTAGGGGGAATATACATCAGTTAAAGGGGTTGTCCACTACTGGGACAACCTCATCTGAATCCTTATGTTTCCCCCCAATAAAATAATAACACTTACATTTACCTATGGTGCCATCACCATTCCACTGGCATTGGTGTTGGCATCGGCTTTTCTGGGGATCGCATGACATTGTTATGTCACGCAATCCCTGTGGCCAATCAGCACTAGTTTCACTCTCCACTCTTACAGATGTAATTATCATCCAGAGGAAGTGAAAGGGCAACAGCAGCTCTCACTTCCTCTGGATGTCTTGATCTGTCCAAAGGAGGGGAGATGAAAGCAGTCGCTTATTGGTTCCAGGGATCACATGACATCATGTCACATGAGCCCTGGGAGAGGCAGTGAGGCGAGTATAATTGCTATTATTATTTTACTGGGGGGGAAATGGAGATTCAGAATCTGGCAGTAGTGGACAACCCCCTTTTAACGTTAAACACTATTATGAACCATTCAAAATCTCATTCCGATTGAGCATGAGAAATAAATTGCAGCATGCTGCAAGTGGGTCCAAAATTCGAATCACGTGCAACCATACAAGTCTTAGACTAATGAAGGCCCCGGCTGAAATTGCACATTTTGTGTGAGGAAGATCATTTGGGTCCTGGAATATCAATAGCTATTAGTGAAATTGTATAACCCTATTAACATTCAGCACCCTGGACAGAGCAAGCCTATGATATGTGAGTTTGATACTGGTGGGTGCTAACCAGGGCTGTGGAGTCGGAGTCGGTGCTCATTTTGGTGGAGTTGGAGTCGGTATAAAATAGACTGACTCCGACTCCTAAAATATATAATAAATTGGGTACAGTAATTCAATGCAGAATGTGCTCAATATTTTTTCATAGGAAATTGGGAAAGTTATGAAATGTCCTATAAATGGCTGTTCTATTCCTGATCTAAGGCTAGATTCACACACAGCGTTTTTCCTGCGTTTTTTGAGGATACGTTTTTCAGCTGCAAAAGCCGACCAGCTTTTTAAAAAACCGCATCACCTGAAAGGTTTTTGAGCTCACAGATAATGTTTTCAATAGCAAAAGCAGATTAGAAATCTGCTCTATCCATTTATCCATATCTGTCTATCCATATCGTATCTGTACCAAAAAGAATGAAAGCCGGGTAGTACACAGACTAACACTCCTTTTTTTTTACTTTTTTTTTTATCACCAGTCAGGTACACCTCATAGCTGCCCAAAAGGACACCCAGGACAGGCATTGCTCGTCTTCAGTAACACATCAACATCAATTGGTAGTTGGAATAAACAGACTGCATTCATCACCACCACATCTTCTTAAGGTGCAGGCTTTATTTTCAAGTGTAGGGGTGTGCAGTATGAGGTTCTGCAGCAGCTGAGGTGTGCAGTATGAGGTTCTGTGGAACAGTATGAGGTTCTGCCCCCCCCAGGTTTGATCCTGGCTATGCCCATGGTGTGAATGTAGCCTGAGGATCTAGGCTTTGTCTTAGCTGAGATAAGTCACAGTGATATATATATATATATATATATACAGTACAGGCCAAAAGTTTGGACATACCTTCTCATTCAAAGAGTTTTCTTTATTTTCATTATTATGAAAATTGTAGATTCACTCTGAAGTCATCAAAACTATGAATTAACACATGTGGAATTATATAATTAACAAAAAAGTGTGAAACTACTGAAAATACTGTATGTCTTATATTCTAGGTTCTTCAAAGTAGCCACCTTGTGGTTGATTACTGCTTTGCACACTCTTGGCATTCTCTTAATAAGCTTCAAGAGGTAGTCACCGGAAATGGTTTTCACTTCACAGGTGTGCCCTGTCAGGTTTAATAAGTGGGATTTCTTGCCTTATAAATGGGGTTGGGACCATCAGTTGTGTTGTGCAGAAGTCTGGTGGATACACAGGTGATAGTCCTACTGAATAGACTGTTAGAATTTGTATTATGGCAAGAAAAAAAGCAGCTAAGAAAAGAAAGCGAGTGGCCATCATTACTTTAAGAAATGAAGGTCAGTCAGTCCGAAAAAATTGGGAAAAATTTGAAAGTGTCCTGAAGTGCAGTGGCAAAAACCATCAAGCGCTACATAGAAACTGGATTACATGAGGACCGCTCCAGGAAAGGAAGACCAAGAGTCACCTCTGCTGCGGAGGATAAGTTCATCTGAGTCACCAGCCTCAGAAATCACAGGTTAACAGCAGCTCAGATTAGAGACCAGGTCAATGCACCTTCTTTGGGCTAAAGAACACAAGGAATGGACATTAGATCAGTGGAAATCTGTGCTTTGGTCTGATGAGTCCAAATTTGAGATCTTTGGTTCCAACCACCATGTCTTTGTGCGACGCAGAAAAGGTGAACGGATGGACTCTACATGCCTGGTTCCCACCGTGAAGCATGGAGGAGGAGGTGTGATGGTGTGGGGGTGCTTTGCTGGTGACACTGTTGGGAATTTATTCAAAATTGAAGGCATACTGAACCAGCATGGCTACCACAGCATCTTGCAGCGACATGCTATTCCATCCGGTTTGCATTTAGTTGGACCATTTATTTTTCAACAGGACAATGACCCAAAACACACCTCCAGGCTGTGTAAGGGCTATTTGACCAAGACTGAGAGTGATGGGATGCTACACCAGATGACCTGGCCTCTACAGTCACCAGACCTGAACCCTATCGAGATGGTTTGGGGTGAGCTGGACCGCAGAGTGAAGGCAAAAGGGCCAACAAGTGCTAAGCATCTCTGGGAACTCATTCAAGACTGTTGGAAGACCATTTCCGGTGACTACCTCTTGAAGCTCATCAAGAGCATGCCAAGAGTGTACAAAGCAGTAATCAAAGCAAAAGGTGGCTACTTTGAAGAACCTAGAATATAAGACACAGTATTTTCAGCTGTTTCACACTTTTTTGTTAATTATATAATTCCACATGTGTTAATTCATAGTTTTGATGCCTTCAGAGTGAATCTGTCATGATCCAGCGTGGATCTGACAGATTAAATGGAAAAGTGAACTTTTTTCCTTTTGCTAGGTGCCAAAGTGGGTTGATTGCCCCCGGTGGCCATTAGAATTATTACACGTGGTGTTTCATTCTAAGTTGCCCGGTGGTGGTGAGTGGTATCGCACCTTAGTTTTAGGGTTAATGTGCACGCAATTGCAAATCAGGTGTTAGGCTCTATAAAAGGGAGCCAGATGGGTTCAATCACTGTTGGTGATATTGTGTTTGTCATTTGGGAAGCAAGCCTGGGTAAAGAATGAGCTGAACATGAGTCCTGCGCAGCCCAGCCAGAGGGGACGAGTGGCAGCTAGGTGGTCTGCAAGAAGGGCTGGCATGGCGTGGTGGAGTCACAGTTAATGGTGTTGGCAGGAAGTGCTTGCATGGCTTGGTGGAGTGACGACTATGGAGAGAGTTGCACTCAGCATGCGGGACTTGGTTGCTGAAAGCTGGACTCAAGCATGCTGGACGTTTTGGCAGAAGCTGAACTCATCTTTGGGACTCTGTTACTGGACAGCTGAAATTGGTGGTGGACTCTGCTCCAAGGCTGCACTATGGTGAAGGATCCAGTTATGGTGATGGATCCGGGTGGAGGAGAAGATGCATGCAGGTGGTGGACTCTGTTGCTAGGAGCGTACGCAACAGAGCAAAGCTAAGTGGTGTTTCCCCTGTTTTGTCATTTTTCCTCATGTGTGTTTTAGTGCAGTGGTGGGATTAGTTTCCGCACCGACCGATTCCCTAGGGAGGGTTTAGGTCAGGGCGAGCTTTGGTTTTTAGGTTCCTGTTGCGCGCCCGGTATGGAACCGGCATAGGGAGCGTTATGTGTGCAGGGACACTGGCTCAGGGGAGCTCAGGAGGTCTCCACTTCCCTATTCCCTATCGCAGGGCCCACCATTGTTAATGTTTCCCAGGTTTCCCTTATTGTTTAAATTCGCCTTACTGGAGGCGGGGTTTCCAGACTTGTTTACGTGCAATACCTAAATTAGTCTGTTGGAGGCGGCGTATCCAGCTGCACATCTTATTATTTAAATTCGCCCCACTGGAGGCGGTGTATCCAGGGTCATGTGTGTCACATGGGTTCGCCTTGCGGTACTCGCTGCGTCCAGACACACGTGACCATGACATTATCACCAACCCTACATTTTTTTTTCTGGTGAGCTTTGGCCATGTGGAGACCTGTGAGTAATTGCTGCCGGGCCTCACGGAGGTGAGTGGGGAGCGGCAAGGTGTGTTAGAGCCGCTGCAGCAGCAGTTATCAGGGTCTGGGGCCTCTGCTCAGGTAACCAGGAAATCAAAATGGCGGCTTTGGCAAATTGCGGGTCTGGCAAAAGCCCCCTTGAGTCGCTGCTGGGGAGCTGGACTGGTTCATACAGGTGGACATAACCAGACACATGGGTGGAGTTGGTGATCCCCATGGTGCTGTCTGGGGTTCCCCGAGGTGAAGGGGTACGTCCCTGTAGTGAGCAGACTGGTGATAGTCCGAGGGGCTCACGCCAAATCTTCAATACCACCGAAGAACCGAAGAAGCCGCCCCCTCCTGGTCGTGTGGAGGCAACCAGAGAGTGTATTTTTCCTCCATGTCCCTGCGGCTTTGGTAAAAGCCCCCTTGAGTCGCTGCTGGGGAGCGGGACTTGTTCATACAGGCGGATATAACCAGACAGGTGGGTGGAGTTGGTGATCCCCATGGTGCTGTCTGGGGTTCCCGAGGTGAAGGGGTATGTCCCTGTAGTGAGCAGACTGGTGATAGTCCGCGGGGCTTACGCCAAATCTTCTATACCACCGAAGAGGCCACCCCCTCCTGGTCATTTGGAGGAAGGCGACCAGCGAGTGTATATTTCCTCCATATCCCGATCCCCTTCTCCTTCAGGTGTGAGCAGCAGGTGTGCTGCGGGGGAGTAGGGACAAATCTCACCCCTCGCCATTAACCAACCCTGGGAGACGCAGACCTCATGGTGAAAGGGTTGGAGGGTGGTGTCCCTTGGTGAATAGCGGGGGTGTGAGTGTGGACACAGGGGCACGCCTCTGTCGTGTCCAGAAGGAGTTCAAATATATGACAAACGAATGTGTGCAATAAACGTTCAGGTCCGGACCTGTGTGTGAACGAGCGTGTATGGGTGGCCACCAAAAAACATCTTGTGGAAGTGTGCTGTGGAGTCTGATCAGTTCATAGCAAACATACACATACATAAACTCGTTCCCCAGGTCGACACTGTGGAGATGAGTGGTGCCTCCAAAACAAACATTATTGCCAATACCAGCGGTGCGTTTGTCATTAACTTGAAGTGTCAGGTAGTGGTGGGGTGAACTCAGGATCTGGGTGTCCCCGCTGTAGGTGTTTCCCTAATGAGGAGTGGCCTTGAGGGTCCAGAGGCCCCTCATTAAGGAGGGGGTACTGTCATGATCCAGCGTGGATCTGACAGATTAAATGGAAAAGTGAACTTTTTTCCTTTGGCTAGGTGCCAAAGTGGGTTGATTGCCCCCCCGGTGGCCATTAGAATTATTACACGTGGTGTTTCATTCTAAGTTGCCCGGTGGTGGTGAGTGGTATCGCACCTTAGTTTTAGGGTTAATGTGCACGCAATTACAAATCAGGTGTTAGGCTCTATAAAAGGGAGCCAGATGGGTTCAATCACTGTTGGTGATATTGTGTTCGTCATTTGGGAAGCAAGTCTGGGTAAAGAAGGTGCTGAACATGAGTCCTGCGCAGCCCAGCCAGAGGGGACGAGTGGCAGCTAGGTGGTCTGGAAGAAGGGCTGGCATGGCGTGGTGGAGTCACAGTTAATGGTGTTGGCAGGAAGTGCTTGCATGGCTTGGTGGAGTGACGACTATGGAGAGAGTTGCACTTTTGGCAGAAGCTGAACTCATCTTTGGGACTCTGCTACTGGACAGCTGCAATTGGTGGTGGACTCTGCTCCAAGGCTGCACTATGGTGAAGGATCCAGTTAAGGTGATGGATCCGGGTGGAGGAGAAGATGCACGCAGGTGGTGGACTCTGTTGCTAGGAGCGTACGCAACAGAGCAAAGCTAAGTGGTGTTTCCCCTGTTTTGTCATCTTTCCTCATGTGTGTTTTAGTGCAGTGGTGGGATTAGTTTCCGCACCGACCAATTCCCTAGTGAGGGTTTAGGTCAGGGTGAGCTAGGGTTTTTAGGTTCCTGTAGCGCACCCGGTGCCGAACCGGCATAGGGAGCGTTAGGAGTGCAGGGACACTGGCTCAGGGGAGCTCAGGAGGTCTCCACTTCCCTATTCCCTATCGCAGGGCCCACCATTGTTAATGTTTCCCAGGTTTCCCTTATTGTTTAAATTCGCTTTACTGGAGGCGGGGTTTCCAGACTTGTTTACGTGCAATACCTAAATTCGCCTGTTGGAGGCGGCGTATCCAGCTGCACGTCTTATTATTTAAATTTGCCCCACTGGAGGCGGTGTATCCAGGGTCACGTGTGTCACATGGGTTCGCCTTGCGGTACTCGCTGCGTCCAGACACACGTGACCATGACAGACTCTACAATTTTCATAGTCATGAAAATAAAGAAAACTCTTTGAATGAGAAGATGTGTCCAAACTTTTGGTCTGTACTGTATATGTAATCGATATTACTTAGTGTATTACATATTTACAATTTATTACAGTTTTTTGTGTTCTAAAGTTGTATTCCAATAAATATATTATGTTCTATCTAAATATCTTGATTATAGGATCATAAAAATGATTAAATGTCTGGTGTTCACATTGTACTACAATAAATTTTTCACTTAAATATAAGCAATATATGTGGGAGTTGGAGTCGTGGAGTCGGAGTTGGAGTCGGAGTCGGTGTATGGGAAATTGAGGAGTCGGAGTTGCAGGTTTGGCTTACTGACTCCACAGCCTTGGTGCTAACTAGCACATCTTATAGGAACACTAAACACAGGATATGCACAAAAAATATCCCTGTACTTTCTACCTTAAAGAACTCCTCCCATTAAAGTTTTTATCCTGTTAATATATTGCAGTCATCATACTATATATATATAGCACTGTGTGCTTACAATTGCTCATTTTGCCTTCTTCCCTGTTAATCTCTTTTCAATTAGGTCTATAGCAACACTGAATCCTTCTAATTGCTATGCTGAAACATTAAGTCTCTTTTTTTCCTATATGAGCCATCATTAGAACTTCAATTTTACATCACTACAAAGAAAATGTGCATTTGAAGAAACCAGCGTAGAAAGGGTAAGTTTACATGCAACAGATATGGTAAAGATTTCACTACATATTTGTACAGGTAAGATACGCAGTGGATTACTTAAATTGACCTGAGTCCATATTTTGGAATCTGCAGCATGCCAATTTTTGTTGATGATTTTGACTGAAAATTTCACTCCATTCAATGTAAGAGCATAAATTCTGCAGAAAAATTTTGATACAGAAAAATCTGTCTAAATAGACAAAAGATGCAGATTTCACAAATTTCTTGTTGCACTGTGGAGTGATTTTTAAAAAAATGTTTAAAAATGTAAAATAATCTAGTATATACTGGTAATATAAATATGTTTCATAGAGATTGACACGTGCACCTTATATTACAGACATTTACAACATACAGCTGTTTCCCAAAAAGTGACATGAAAATGACTTCTTTTCAGGGCTTATCTACAGCATTCTATAATGCTGTAGATAAGCCTCCGATCCGATCTGAAAGATAAGAAAAATAACTTTTATTATACTCACCCGGGGGGGAGGGAGCGGTCCGGTGCAGTCCGGTTTGATGGGTGTCGCAGGTCCGGGTTCGGCACCTCCCATCTTCTTGCGACGCCGTCCTCCTGCTTGCTTCATTGCTCCCGGCATCGCACTTCTGCGCAGGTGAACTTCTCTGCCCTGTTGAGGGCAGGCTGTAGATAAGCCCTGGAAGGCGGTGGCCGCATCTTATAGCGGCCAAAACAGGTGACAGGTTCCCTTTAATCTGACATGCATAGTCACTAACGTTACTGAAAACTTCTATCGTGTAGTTAAAAAGCATTTGGAATCCATGTGTGTCCCTTTGCACACCTGTAGAAAGGCACTAGAGATGAGAGAACTCGAACCAAGGAGCGAACCAAACACCGAACATGGTCACTTTACTGTATATTCGATTTCCTGTTCGGGTTCACCAGTCTAATAAAGCTTGTTGAAAGGCTGCAGCGCAGCCAATCAACAAACTTTTACACTGTGGGCACTTCCGGAACTATCACAGCCATGCCAAGTACTAGGCCTGTATAAAGGTTGGATCACGAGTGCCGCCACCATTATGTTCTCATTAGTGTAAGGATAGGATGCATTTGGAGTGAGGGACAGATTCTGATAATGCACTCTGCAAATACAACACTGTGTACTTTTCAACCCCTACAGTGAGTACGGAAAGTATTCAAGCCCTTTTAAACTTTTCAGTCTTTGTTTCATTACAGCCATTTGGTAAATCCAAAAAAGTTCATTTTTTTCTCATTAATGTACACTTTGTACCCCATCTTGACTAAAAAAACAGAAATGCAGACATTTTTGCAAATTTATTGAAAAAGAAAAACTGAAATATCACATGGTCATAAGTATTCAGACCCATTGCTCAGTATTGAGTAGAAGCACCCTTTTGAGCTACTACAGCCATGAGTCTTCTTGGGAATGATGCAACAAGTTTTTCACACTTGGATTTGGGGATCCATTCTTCCTTGCAGATCCTCTCCTGTTCCGTAAGGTTGGATGGTGAACGTTGGTGGACAGCCATTTTCAGGTCTCTCCAGAGATGCTCAATTGAGTTTATGTTAAGGCTCTGGCTGCCCCAGTCAAAAATTGTCACAGAGTTGTTCTGAAGCCACTCCTTTGTTTTTTTTAGCTGTGTGCTTAGGGTCATTATCTTGTTGGAAGGTGAACCTTCGGCCACGTGTGAAGTCCAGAGCTCTCTGGAAGAGGTTTTCATTGAGAATATCTCTGTACTTGGCCGAATTCATGTTTCCTTCAATTGCAACCAGTCGTCCTGTTCCTGCAGCTGAAATACACCCCCATAGCATAATGCTGCCACCACCATGTTTCACTGTTGGGATTTTATTGGGCAGGGGATGAGCAGTGCTTGGTTTTCTCCACACATACCGCTTAGAATTATCACCAAAAAGTTCTATCTTCATCTCATCAGACCAGAGAATCTTATTTATCATGGTCTTTCGTGTGTTTTTTAGCACTCTATGCAGGCTTTCATATGTCTGGCACTGAGGTGAGGCTTCCGTTGGGCCACTATGCCATAAAGGCCTGACTGGTGGAGAGCTGCAGTGATAGGAGAAAGTTCCACAAAGTCAACTATCTCCCTACTGCATCTGTGGAGCTCAGCCACAGTGATCTTGGAGTTCTTTACCTCTTTCACCAAGACTCTTCTCCCACGATTGCTCAGTTTGGCTGGACGGCCAGGTCTAATACGACTTCTGGTGGTCCCAAACTTCTTCCATTTAAAGATTTTGGAGGTCACTGTGCTCTTAGGAACCTTGAGTACTGCAGAAATTCTTTTGTTACCTTGGCCGGATCTGTGCCTTGCCACAATTCTTTCTCCAAGCTCCTTGGCCAGTTCCTTTGACCTTATGATTCTCATTTGGTCTGACACGCACTGTGATCTGTGAGGTCTTATTTAGACAGGTGTGTGCCTTTCCAAATCAAGTCCTATCAGTTTAATTAAACACAGCTGGACTGCAATGAAGGAGTAGAACCATCTCAAGGAGGATCATAAGGAAATGGACAGCATGTGACTTAACCCCTTACCTACAATTGACGTAATATTCCGTCCATGTGTCCATGGACCTAATTACCATGGACGGAATATTACGTCATCGCGATCAGCGGCGCCCACGTGGTGAGCGCCGCTGATCGCGGCCGAGTGTCAGCTAATTATCATAGCTGACACCCGGCACAATGTGTCAGGGGCGGTCACGGACCGCCCCCGACACGTTAACCCCTTGCACACCGCGATCAAACGCGATCGCGGTGTACCGGGGGTTAAAGGGAAGCATCGGCAGGGAGGGGGCTCCCTCCGTGCTTCCCTGAGCCCCCCACGGCAGCGCAATGTGCAGCACTGCTGCGGGGGGCTCTTTCCCTACAGGCCCCCGGATCCAAGATGGCGACGGGGGCCTGCAGGGAGCTGACTTCCTCACTGCTTGCAAAGCGCAGGCATGAGGAAGTCTGCAGCAGTGCCTGTGACAGATCGCTGATCTGTCACAGTGATCTGTGATGTGACAGATCAGCGATCTGTCACAGGACAGTGATGTCCCACCTGGGACAAGGTAATAAAGTAAAAAAAAAAAAAAAAAAAGTGTTAAAAATAATTAAAAAAAAATCGCTAAATAAATCAGTAAAAAAAAAAAAAATATTCCCCAATAAATCCATTTTTTCAAAATAAAAAAAAACAAAAACAATAAAAGTACACATATTTGGTATCGCCGCGTCCGTAATGACCTGCCCTATAAAACTGTCCCATTAGTTAACCCCTTTAGCGAACCCCTTAAAAAATAAAAATAAAAAACGAAGCAAAAAATAATGATTTATTATCATACCACCGAACAAAAAGTGCAATAACGCGCGATCAAAAAGACGCATATAAATATGCATTGTACCGCTGAAAACGTCATCTTGTCCCGCAAAAAACGATCCACCATACAGCATCATCCGCAAAAAAATAAAAAAGTTATAGCTCGCAGAATAAAGCGATACAAAAATAATTATGTTTTATATAAAATAGTTTTCATTGCAAAAAACCGACAAAACATAAAAAAACGACCTAAATGAGGTATCGCTGTAACCGTACTGACCCGAAGAATAAAACCGCTTTATCAATTTTACCGCACGCGGAACGGTGTAAACGCACCCCCCCAAAAGAAATTCATGAAACGCTGGTTTTTGTTCATTCTGCGTCCCAAAAATCGGAATAAAAAGCGATCAAAAAATGTCACGTGCCCGAAAATGGTACCAATAAAAACGTCAACTCGTCCCGCAAAAAATAAGACCTCACATGACTCGGTGGGTCAAAATACGGAAAAATTATAGCTCACAATATGTGGTGATGCAAAAACTATTTTTACAATAAAAAGCGTCTTTTAGCGTGCGACAGCCGCCAAACATAAAAACCGCCATAAATCGTAAATCAAACCCCCCGTTATCACCCCCTTAGTTAGGGAAAAATAATAAAACTAAAAGAAAATGTATTTATTTCCATTTTCCCGGTAGGGTTAGGGCTAGGGTTAGGGTTAGGGCTAGGGTTAGGGCTAGGGTTAGGGTTAGGGTTAGGGTTAGGGCTAGGGTTAGGGCTAGGGTTAGGGCTAGGGCTCAGATTAGGGTTAGGGGTGTGTTGAGGTTCGGGTTGGAGTTATAATTGGGGGTTTCCACTGTTTGGGCACATCAGGTGCTCTCCAAAGGCAACATGGCGTCTGATCTCAATTCCAGCCAATTCTGCGTTGAAAAAGTCAAATGGTGCTCCTTCCCTTCCAAGCTCTGCCATGTGCCCAAACAGTGTTTTACCCCCACATGTAGGGTATCAGCCTACTCAGGACAAATTACAAAACAACTTTTGGGGTCCAATTTCTCCTGTTACCCTTAGGAAAATAAAAAATTGGGGGCAAAAATATAATTTTGCGGAAAAAAATGTTTTTTTTATTTTCACGCCCAGGTGTTATAAACTTCTGTGAAGCACTTGGGGGTTCAAAGTGCTCTCCACACATCTAGATAAGCTCGGTGGGGGGTCTAGTTTCCAAAATGGGGTCACTTGTGGGGAGTTTCAATAGTTTAGGTACATTAGGGGCTCTCCAAACGCATATGACACCCGCATACCAATCCATCAAAGTCTGCATTCCAAAACGTCACTACTTCCCTTCCGAGCCCCGACGTGTGCCCATACAGTAGTTTTCTCCCACATATGAGGTATCAGCGTACTCAGGACAAATTGGACAACAACTTTTGGGGTCCAATTTCTCCTGTTACCCTTGGGAAAATAAAAAAAATGGGGACTAAAAGATGATGTTTGTTGAAAAAATACGATATTTTTATTTTCACGCCCGGTCGTTATAAACTTCTGTGAAGCACTGGGGGGTTCAAAGTGCTCACCACACATCTAGATAAGTTCATTAGGGGGTCTAGTTTCCAAAATGGGGTCACTTGTGGGGGGTTTCCACTGTTTAGGTACATCAGGGGCTCTCCAAACGCAACATGACACCCGCAGACCATTCCATCAAAGTCTGCATTCCAAAACGTCACTACTTCCCTTCCGAGCCCCGACGTGTGCCCATACAGTAGTTTTCTCCCACATATGAGGTATCAGCGTACTCAGGACAAATTGGACAACAACTTTTGGGGTCCAATTTCTCCTGTTACTCTTGGGAAAATAAAAAATGGGGACTAAAAGATGATGTTTGTTGAAAAAATACGATATTTTTATTTTCACGCCCGGTCGTTATAAACTTCTGTGAAGCACTGGGGGGTTCAAAGTGCTCACCACACATCTAGATAAGTTCATTAGGGGGTCTAGTTTCCAAAATGGGGTCACTTGTGGGGGTTTCCACTATTTAGGTACATCAGGGGCTCTCCAAACGCAACATGACACCCGCAGACCATTCCATCAAAGTCTGCATTCCAAAACGTCACTACTTCCCTTCCGAGCCCCGACGTGTGCCCATACAGTAGTTTTCTCCCACATATGAGGTATCAGCGTACTCAGGACAAATTGGACAACAACTTTTGGGGTCCAATTTCTCCTGTTACCCTTGGGAAAATAAAAAATGGGGACTAAAAGATGATGTTTGTTGAAAAAATACGATATTTTTATTTTCACGCCCGGTCGTTATAAACTTCTGTGAAGCACTGGGGGGTTCAAAGTGCTCACCACACATCTAGATAAGTTCATTAGGGGGTCTAGTTTCCAAAATGGGGTCACTTGTGGGGGGTTTCCACTATTTAGGTACATCAGGGGCTCTCCAAACGCAACATGACACCCGCAGACCATTCCATCAAAGTCTGCATTCCAAAACGTCACTACTTCCCTTCCGAGCCCCGACGTGTGCCCATACAGTAGTTTTCTCCCACATATGAGGTATCAGCGTACTCAGGACAAATTGGACAACAACTTTTGGGGTCCAATTTCTCCTGTTACCCTTGGGAAAATAAAAAAATGGGGACTAAAAGATCATGTTTGTGGAAAAAATACGATTTTTTTATTTTCACGCCCGGACGTTATAAACTTCAGTGAAGCACTGGGGGGTTCAAAGTGCTCACCACACATCTAGATAAGTTCCTTGGGGGGTCTAGTTTCCAAAATGGTGTCATTTGTGGGGGGTTTCTACTGTTTTGGTACATCAGGGGCTTTCCTAACGCGACATGGTGTCCGATCTCAATTCCAGCCAAAAACGTCAAATGGCGCTGCTTCCCTTCCGAGCTCTGCCATACGCCCAAATAGTGGTTTACCCCCACATGTGGGGTATCAGCGTACTCAGGATAAATTGCACAATATCTTTTAGGGTCCTGTTACTTTTGGAAAAATAAGAATTGAGGGTGAAAAGATCATTTTTGTGGAAAAAATATGATTTTTTAATTGTACTGCTGTACGTTTTAAACTTCTGTGAAGCCCTTGGGGGTTCAAAGTTCTCACCACACATCTAGATAAGTTCCTTGGGGGGTCTAGATTCCAAAATGGTGTCATTTGTGGGGGGTTTCCACTGTTTTGGTACATCAGGGGTTTTCCAATCGCGACATGGTGTCCGATCTCAATTCTAGCCAAAAACGTCAAATGGCGCTGCTTCCCTTCCGAGCTCTGCTATGCGCCCAAATAGTCATTTACACCCACATATGGGGTATCAGCGTACTCAGGACAAATTGCACAATAACTTTTAGGGTCCTGTTACCCTTGGAAAAATAAAAATTGGGGGTGAAAAGATCATTTTTGTGGAAAAAATATGATTTTTTAATTGTACCGCTGTACGTTATAAACTTCTGTGAAGCCCTTGTGGGTTCAAAGTTCTCACCACATATCTAGATAAGTTCCTTGGGGGGTCTAGTTTCCAAAATGGGGTCACTTGGGGGGGTTTCCACTGTTTAGGTACATCAGGGGCTCGCCAAACGTGACATGGCGTCCGATCTGAATTCCAGCCAATTTTGCATTGAAAAAGTCAAACGGCGCTCCTTCCATTCTGAGCTCTGCCATGCGCCGAAACAGTGGTTCCCCCCCACATATCAGGTATCAGCGTACTCAGGACAAATTGCACAATAAGTCTTGCAGTCCAATTTCTCCTGTTACCCTTGGTAAAATAAAGAAAATTGAACCTGAAGTATTTTTTTTGTGAAAAAAAGTTAAATGTTCATTTTTTTTTTAATATTCAAAAAATTCCTGTGACGCACCTAAAGGGTTAATAAACTTCTTGAATGTGGTTTTAAGCACCTTAAGGGGTGCAGTTTTTAGAATGGTGTCACTTTTGGGTATTTTCTATCATATAGACCCCTCAAAGTGGCTTCAAATGTGAAGTGGTCCCTAAAAATAAAATGGTGTTGCAAAAATGAGAAATCGCTGGTCAATTTTTAACCCTTATAACTTCCTAACAAAAAAAAATTTTGGTTCCAAAACTGTGCTGATGTAAAGTAAACATGTGGGAAATGTTATGTATTAAGTTTTTTGTGTGCCGTATCGCTGTGATTTAAGGGCATAAAAATTCAAAGTTGGAAAATTGCGAAATTTTCAAAATTTTCGCCAAATTTCCGTTTTTTTCACAAATAAACGCAAGTTATTTGAATGCAATTTTACCACTAACATGAAGTACAATATGTCACGAGAAAACAATGTCAGAATCACCGGGATCCATAGAAGCGTTCCAGAGTTATGACCTCATAAAGGTACAGTGGTCAGAATTGTAAAAATTGGCCCGGTAGTTAACGTGCAAACCACCCTTGGTAGTGAAGGGGTTAAATATGAGTGTCTGAATACTTATGACCATGTGATATTTCAGTTTTTCTTTTTTAATAAATTTGCAAAAATTTCTACACTTCAGGTTTTTTTTTTCGGTCAAGATGGGGTGCAGAGTGTATATTAATGAGAAAAAAATGAACTTTTTTGAATTTACCAAATGACTGCAATAAAACAAAGAGTGAAAAATTTAAAACGGTCTGAATACTTTCCGTACCCATTGTACAGTTAGGTCCATATATATTTGGACAGAGACAACATTTTTCTAATTTTGGTTCTAGACATTACCACAATGAATTTTAAACAAAAAAATTCAGATATAGTTGAAGTTCAGACTTTCAGCTTTCATTTGAGGGTATCCACATTAAAATTGGATGAAGGGTTTAGAAGTTTCAGCTCCTTAACATGTGCCACCCTGTTTTTTAAAGGGACCAAAAGTAATTGGACAGATTAAATAATTGTAAATAGAATGTTCATTTCTAGTACTTGGTTGAAAACCCTTTGTTGGCAATGACTGCCTGAAGTCTTGAACTCATGGACATCACCAGATGCTGTGTTCCTCCTTTTTGATGCTCTGCCAGGCCTTCACTTTGGTGGTTTTCAGTTGCTGCTTGTTTGTGGGCCTTTCTGTCTGAAGTTTAGTCATTAACAAGTGAAATGCATGCTCAATTGGGTTGAGATCAGGTGACTGACTTGGCCATTCAAGAATATTCCACTTCTTTGCTTTAATAAACTCCTGAGTTGCTTTGGCTTTATGTTTTGGGTCATTGTCCATCTGTAGTATGAAACGACGACCAATCAGTTTGGCTGCATTTGGCTGGATCTGAGCACACAGTATGGCTCTGAATACCTCAGAATTAAGTCGGCTGCTTCTGTCCTGTGTCACATCATCAATAAACACTAGTGAACCAGTGCCACTGGCAGCCATGCACGCCCAAGCCATCACACTGCATCTGCCATGTTTTACAGATGATGTGGTATGCTTTAGATCATGCTGTACCACACCTTCGCCATACTTTTCTCTTTTCATCATTCAGGTAGAGGTTGATCTTGGTTTCATCTGTCCAAAGAATATTCTTCCAGAACTTTGCTGGCTTTTTTAGATGTTTTTTAGCAAAGTCCAGTCTAGCCTTTTGATTCTTGATGCTTATGAGTGGCTTGCACGGTGCAGTGAATCCTCTTTATTTACTTTCATTCAGTCTTCTCTTTATGGTAGATTTGGATATTGATAAGCCTACCTCCTGGAGCGTGTTGTTCACTTGGTTGGCTGTTGTAAAGGGGTTACTCTTCACCATCGAGATTATTCTGCGATCATCCACTACTGTTGTCTTCCGTGGGTGTCCAGGTCTTTTTGCATTGATGAGTTCACCAGTGCTTTCTTTCTTTCTCAGGATGTACCAAACTGTAGATTTTGCCACTCCTAATGTTGTAGCAATTTCTCGGATGGATTTTTTCTGTTTTTGCAGCTTAAGGATGGCTTGTTTCACCTGCATGGAGAGCTCCTTTGACCGCATGTTTCCTTCACAGCAAAACCTTCCAAATGCAAGCACCACACCTCAAATCAACTCCAGGCCTTTTATCTGCTTAATTGAGAATGACATAACAAAGGGATTGCCCATACCTGTCCATGAAATAGCCTTGGTGTCAATTGTCCAATTACTTTTGGTCCCTTTAAAAACAGGGTGGCACATGTTAAGGATCTGACACTCCTAAACCCATCATCCGAATTTAATGTGGATACCCTCAAATGAAAGCTGAAAGTCTGAACTTCAACTGCATCTGAATTGTTTTGTTTCAAATTCATTGTGGTAATGTCTAGAACCAAAATTAGAAAAATGTTGTCTCTGTCCAAATATATATGGACCTTACTGTATATGTGCTATTCCTGGTGACAGCCATTGTGTGTACTCTGCAAACCTATCTGTACGGGTACTGTACAAAAAGCCACTGTGTGTAATCTGCACCCCCACTCAGGGGAGTACTGTCCTTTAAGTTGCTGTGTGTACTCTGTGCCCCACACTTGTCAGAGTACTCTCCTTTATGCCGCTGTGTGTACTCTGCGCCCCCCTGCCTGTGGCAGTACTGTTTTTAAGTCGCTGTGTGTACTCTACACCCCCCTGTGGGAGAACTGTCCTTGAAGCCACTGTGTGTACTCTGCACCGCCATCCTGTGGGAGTACTCTCCTTTGAAGCTGCTGTGTGTATGCGGTACCCCCCCTGCCTGTGGGAGTACTGTCCTTGAAGCCATTGTGTGTACTCTGCACCCCCCACCTGTGGGAGTACTGTGTTAGCAGCCACTGTGTGTTTTCTAATAGCCTGAAACACTTTTCAGGCCTGGTGTGTGTTTTGCTGTACTTTTGCAAATCAATATATCGCATCAGCTGTGTCGTTGCCATTTCTAAGCTGAAAAATACTTTTTCAGGCTTGGTGTGTTTTCTATTACTTTTGCAAAGCAAAAAAAACAAAACACAAAGATTGAGCTTGATTTGAGTTGGTACACATGCAGAACATAAACGCATGTTAACATTGGCCACAAAACGTAACTCTGATCGGGACAGTCCTATGCTGTCTAATACTAAAATCTTACCATATGTCAATGTTGACATCAGTGTGTGAATAAGGGCAGACAAAAGGACTTGGCCCAACCAGTGGAAAACCAGTCTGGGGAAGCCTTGGGGTATAGAGTATGTTTTCAGGATTTGCTGCGGATTGAACGCTGCACACAGATCCATCCAGATGTTACAGCATAGCGGAGGGGATTTTATGAAATCCCATCCCCACTATGCGTACAAAGACGCAGGTGGCACACCCGAAATTATGGACATGCGGCACGTCTTTATAGACTACAGCATATCTATTTATCTTGCGGAGATGCTCCATCTCCGCAAGACAAATAACCCAGTCTATGGATAGGATGCAGTGATTTTGCATGTGTTTAATGAGCACATGCTGTATCACCGCGCGTACAACAGGGGGCGGAGCAGGGTTTCCGCTGCGTCCAAAGCGCTGCAAGGACGCAGCATGGAAACATACCCTTATATGCAATTTCCAGCTCAGGAGAGGGAGGCCACACCCCGTCTTGCACAGAATGCAATAATACAAAGGAAAAATAAAACACAAAGATTGAGCTTGACTTGAGTTTGTACACATGCAGAACATAAAAGCATGTTTACATTGGCCACAAAACATAAAACCTACAAGAGAAAAATTGAGCAAAAACCCTGCTGTGACTAAGTAAATAAAAAGCAAAAAGTGCATTTAAATAACAGAATTTTTAGTAATACTTTTTTTTTAATCAAAAAATAGCATAAAAGCCATCCCACCACAACAAGGTAACTCTGATTAATATATTGCGTCAGCTGTCTCGTTGCCATTTTTAGGCCCCCAAAACAATTTTTCAGCCCTGGTGTCTGTCTTTTAGTAGTTTTGCAAATCAATATATTGCATCAGCTGTCTTGTTGCCATTTTTAGCCCCCAAAACAATTTTTCAGCCCTGGTGTCTGTCTTTTAGTAGTTTTGCAAATCAATATATTGCATCAGCCGTGTTGTTGCCATTTTTAGGCCCTAAAAGTAATTTTTCAGGCCATGCGTGTGTTTTGAACCACACAGAGGAAAAAACAGTGCAAAAAAGTCCAGCGTACATATGGGTAAAAGTTAAATCTTTATTGAAAACCAGGTGCAGTAAAAATATGGACTAAAACGTGACACTGCAAAAACAGGCAGTGTAATGATGAACAACACACCTCAGCATAATTTAGATGATGAATATAGTGCATCCCTGGCAGGGTGGATAATAGCATACATGAATAGTGCTGTGGAGTGGAAAGCACATAACCATAATGAAGGGAAGAATCCCTGGCTAAACCATAATAGATTCAAAACCACCAAATCACTGAACACTAGAAGAACACATACCAGGGAGAGAGGGTACTGCTCAGCATACAAAGAGCCAGCCCCGACGCGCGTTTCGGATACAATTCCTTCCTCAGGGGGCGTGTGTTAATGCCAATGTCTGAACTATTTATACAGGGTCTCAGAAGAAATATCTCTGAACCCGCCCGGTGCCATACAACCCTCCCCCCATCTCATCAATGCAACTGCCGCTGGCGCTGGCACACCATGGGGCCTCGTGAGGTCAGACGCCAGACGGTGGGCGGAAGTGAGGAGGAGAGAGGTCGCGTCATCCGGCGCATGCACAGAATTCAAAATAACAGCGGCGGCCATCTTGGATAATGGAAAGATGAAAGGGCATATCTCAAAAAGAAGCAGAACATTAGTAATAGCACAACATAATATAATATGGGCATATAAGAGCATATACAGAGATATAATTATAACAGAACACCAAAATAGGCGGATTCATAATTACTAGATAGCTATAAGAGCCACATCATCCTGCGTGTGCGCATACGTTATACTGTTGGCAGCAAACATCATAAAGAGAGAAAAATTTAATAGAATAATTCTGTATACTAATTGACTGTACAGAGCAAGGCGGGATACTAGAAAATAGACATATAAGAAAGGGAGGGGGGGGAGAGAAACAACCGTGATACCCATGCAGGCATCAAAGGGGGTACATTAGACCAATGTCAGGTTGATACCCAGACCCAGGTTAAATATTATCAATTATATATATACACGCCATTACAGGATAGTGACCATGGCGCAACACGAGCCACATTAATAGAGACATGTAAATATATGTATATATGGAAAATTTACGGATATCTCAGGAAACCACAAAACTGAATATATCACAAAAAGTACGTAGAGCTTCAACCAGTTCTTCAGCAGATTAGAAGACATCGGAAAAAGTAGTGGGAACAGTTCATGTCCTTGGAATAGGTACCATGGCATCCACCCCTTGAGGGTGATACTCTTTTGGTTTCAGCAGATGTTGAGTCCCTCTACACTAATATAAGACATACGGATGGCCTTAGGGCTGTCAGATTTTTTTCTGAGTACATCGAGCCTCACTTTGGGGTTGAGGGACCTTCTGCTGGAACTACTGGAGTTCACCCTCACACACAATTTTTTTGTGTTCAAGGGGTCCTTCTACCTGCAGCTCCAGGGGACCGCAATGGGAGCGGCCTATGCGCCCTCTTATGCTGGTCTTTTCCTGGGGTTGTGGGAGAGGGACCTCTTATGTCAGATGAGGGTGTGTCAATGTGCCGTGTCCCCTTTTCGACGTGGTACATCAATGACATCTTCTTCGTCTGGCATGGCACGCCCGTCGACCTTGAGCAGCTGATTGTCTTCCTGAATGACAATGACCGCAATATTCATTTAACTTTTACATATAGTGCTCATTCTCTGGATTTCCTTGATGTTACCATCAGGAGGGACCATGCCGGGGTCCTGCAGACTGACATTTATAGGAAGACAACCGCCACCAATTCGCTGCTTCATGCGACCTCGAGTCATTCTGATCATATTATTCGAGCTGTTCCAGTGGGACAATTTTTACGGCTTCGCCGCATTTGTTCAACGGATAGTGATTTTTTTAGACAAGTGAATTGCTCCGCAAACACTTTTTAGTACGAGGCTATAGCAGAAGGTCCATTAAGAGGGCCTTTAATAGGGCGAAACATGCCTCTCGTCAAGATCTCTTATATCGATCTAATCCACCTAGGCCACCTAATACAAATCAGATTGTTAGATTTGTCACTACATTCAGTTCCAGGTCAAAAGCTGTACATATGTGTGGCGCCCCTGAGGCTCAGTCGCCACAGTGGTACTGCACCTTCTCCTAAGGTGTAGTGCCCCAACAACTGGGTAAGTTGGGCACTCCTTTCCTCACTCCAACACCTGCATCCCACACACAGGATAGTTCAGCACTGATCACATTGCGGCTCATGCTTAGAGGGTAGCAGAGCACCTCTGGTGATTCCTTGCTTCATAACACGAGATATGCTGGGAGGTGGGTGGAGTTGAGATATATAAAAGGTTGGGAAGGTTTAGAATTAGGAGTTCAGTCGAGATCAGCGGAGTCTGAGTGAGAGAGCAGGCTGACAGGAGGTCAGCCTGACGGGAGGTCAAGGCGGAGGAAGACAGTCAGTCAGGAGAGGCTAAGGACTGGTCTTAGTGGAACGAGCTCCCTAGGAGAAAGGGATGAAAGAAGGAGTTGTGCAGCTGCCTCAGTGATCTGATCAACTGGCACTGGGAAAGGAACAGAAGGAGAGAGACGTAGAACTGCAACCTAAGCTTCCATAAGAGAGAGAAGGAACAGCATGGAACGAAGGAGTAGGAGAACAGAGAGGAGTTGTGGGTTGGAAGAGGAACCCTGCCTATAGGTTCTCAGCGCAAGGCCGGGGCCCGGTCCCCGAGGTTGTATGGACACTTATGGTTCTGCAGCAGACACCGGTGGAGTAGTTGGCTGTAAATGAACTACTCCCATCTAAGACTTGGGACACAACAGCAACCGAATAGAGAGCCAGGACTCAGAGAGGAGTCCCCAATAGAGGCTACAGCTGTCTGTAGCGTAGTTAGGAACATTTGACAGTTGGAACTTCAGAGTACCACGGTACTGGAGCTCTTCACACTAAAGGCACAATAGAGGAGTCGTTCAGGAAAGGTACATGTTGGCGGAGTGTTGGAGAGGAGAAGCCTAACTTGCCCGGGAGGTTAATTGAGTCTCTGCCCCGGAGGAGACGGCATGGAAGCGGGCACCAGTGGTTACCAAGAACTGTGAGTAAAGCGTTGAAACTGCAAGCCCTGGTGTCCTCCATTCCTTCTTGCGTCCGCCAGCACTGCTATAGTCTGTTGTGAGTTCATTTTCCCCTTCACCATTGAGGTCTGATGAACTCCCTTGTTATGAGTTCATTTTCCCCTTCACCATTGAGGTCTGATGAACTCCCTCTTCTGGTGAAGGAAGGGAGTGAGGCTGATTACCAAGCACCTGAGCTGGGAGAGGATGACTGGGCGACGGGGATCTCTGACTGGATATAAGGCAGCCGACGTCCTTCTGCCTCGCTGGTGATTTTTCTGTGGAATTCTAGGAGACCAGTCTGATTCCTGCTCCTCAAAAGCTAAGTTTTCTGCTTTGCCTTTTTGCATTTGTGTTTTGGTTTTAGTTTGCCTTGCTTTTCTGGATTCTGCCATTCCCTGCTGGGGTGAGCTGAATTCCTTTTTTGTCGGTTTGCTCTGTCTTCAGAAAATACCTGAGTACTGACAGTCTTTTTGAAGCCTAGCGTCTTCAGGGCCTTTTTCCCTGTCAGTCTGTTGGCTCTTATTTTGATAGGGTTTTTCGTGGATTGCAGACAGCAGCTTTCCTATCCTGTCCTATCTAGTTAGCTTGGGCCCCATCTTTTGCTCAGCCTATTTTTCTATCTGTGTTAGTGTTTTTTCTTCTTGCTTCACCGTCATTATATGTCAGGGGCTGCCTATTGCTTTGGGGTCTGCTCTGGGGCAGTTTAGATTTCCCTTTCTGTCTTGAGGCTAGGCAGTTTTCTGGCTGTGATCGAGGGGTCTAGGGCATAGTAGGAACCCCCACGGCTACTGCTAGTTGTTGTTGATAGGTTCAGGGGTCTGCAATCCGATAGCTGCCAACTTCTCTGGTTTTCTGGACTTAGCTAGCATTTTAGTTTTTGCCTCCTACGGTGACTCATTCATAACAGAATCACCAGCCATACCGCAGATCCTAGGGTACTCAATAGCAGGAAAGAATTTAAAAAAAAAAAAGTGTGTAAATTTTTTCCTCTATATCTCTGAGGCCGTAGGGGGAATTTTTTTTTTCTCTCAATGGAGATAAAGCAATTGTCTGATCGTGTGGAGCAGCTCGGAAGTGCGGGGAATTTCCGCCTACCTTGGTCATTCACATGCTGCTGAACCAAAGATCCATACTCCTGATGTGTTTTTTGGGGATCGGTCTAAATTTTTGAATTTCAAAAATAATTGTAAATTATTTTTTGCCTTGAAGCCTAACTCGTCAGGGAGCTCCGCACAGCAGGTTAAAATTGTCATCTCTTTGCTGCGTGGCGATCCCCAGGATTGGGCGTTTTCTTTGAAACCAGATGATCCTATTCTGACTAATGTGAACGCATTTTTTCAAGCCTTGGGGTTGTTGTATGACGAACCTAATGCTATTGATCAGGCTGAAAAGACCCTGTTGGCATTGAGCCAGGGTCGAGATTCTGCAGAGTTGTACTGTCAAAAATTCCGAAAGTGGGCGGTCCTTACTACCTGGAATGATAATGCCTTGGCAGCTCTCTTTCGGAAGGGTTTGTCTGAGGCCATAAAGGATACTATGGTGGGATTTCCTGTTCCCTCTGGTCTTGACGGTTCTATGTCATTTGCCATTCAGGTTGATCGGCGTTTGCATGAACGCAAGCCTGCACGAGAGATGTTGCCACCTGTTGAACAAGTGTCTGAACCTATGCAATGTGATAGAGTTTTGTCCACGGAGCAACGTCAGGAGTTCAGAAGGCGTAATAAGCTGTGTTTTTTTTGTGGAGATGCCTCGCATATTATTTCTGTCTGTCCTAAACGAGAGAAACGTTTTGCACACACATTTTCTGTGGGTGGTGTTCAACCTAGGTTTCTTCTGGTAATTACTCTGATCTGCTCCCTGTCCACATTTTCTGCCAAGGCTTTTGTGGATTCGGGAGCAGCCCTGAACCTAATGGACTTGGATTTTGCTAAACGTTGTGGATTTCCGATGACACCTCTGCGGACGCCTATCACTTTGAGGGGGATTGATGCTACTCCTTTGGCGAAAAATAAACCTCAGTTTTGGACCCAGGTGGTAATGCGGGTCGCCCCAGACCATCAAGAAAATTGCAGATTTTTGGTGTTGCATAATTTGCATGATACCATTGTTCTGGGGTTTCCCTGGTTGCAAATTCATAATCCAGTTTTGGATTGGAAATCTGTGTCTGTGGTGAGTTGGGGTTGTCTTTGTGCCCTTAGTGAGGCTCCGGTTTTTTCCACCTCACCTCAGTCGCATGATGTTCCTGACTATCTGGCGGATTTTTATGATGTATTTAGTGAGAATGAGTCTGCGTCTTTGCCTCCTCATAGGAGTTATGACTGTGCAATTGAACTAAGCCCGGGGTGTAAATTTCCCAAGGGTCGGCTCTTCAATTTATCTGTACCCGAGCACGAGGCTATGCGATCCTATATTAAGGAGGCATTGGAGAAGGGCCATATTAGACCATCCTCTTCACCCTTAGGTGCTGGTTTTTTTTTCGTGGCCAAAAAGGATGGTTCATTAAGGCCTTGTATTGATTATCGTGCCCTCAACAAAATTACTATTAAATATCAGTATCCGTTACCCCTGATTTCGGATCTATTCTCCAGAGTTAAAGGTGCTTGCTGGTTTACCAAGCTTGACCTCAGGGGGGCGTATAATCTTATCCACATTAAGCATGGGGATGAATGGAAGACGGCTTTTAATACTCCGGAGGGACATTTTGAGTACCTGGTGATGCCTTTTGGGCTCACTAATGCCCCTTCTGTCTTCCAGTGCTTCATGAACGATATTTTCCGAGACTTTGTGGATAAATTTTTGATTATCTATCTGGATGATATTTTGATCTTCTCAAAGGATTGGGATTCTCATGTGGAACATGTTCGGACTGTGTTCCAGATCTTGAGGGAGAATTCCCTGTATGTCAAAGGATCTAAATGCCTTTTTGGGGTACAGAGGATTTCTTTTTTGGGATTTATTTTGTCTCCGTCAACTATTGAAATGGACCCGGCCAAGGTACAGGCCATTTATGATTGGGTTCAGCCCACTTCTTTGAAGGCCCTCCAGAAGTTTTTGGGTTTTGCTAATTTTTATTGGAAATTTATAGCAAAATTTTCTAGTATTGCCAAGCCATTGACTGATCTGACTAAGAAGGGTGCTGATGTGTTGAATTGGTCTCCGGAGGCTGTTTCTTCCTTTCAGGAGCTGAAGCAAAGATTCACTTCTGCCCGGTTTTGTGGCAACCTGATGTCTCACTCCCATTCCAGGTAGAGGTGGACACTTCTGAGATTGGTGCAGGAGCTGTTTTGTCCCAAAAGGATCCTGTAACATCTAAAATGAATCCCTGTGCTTTCTTTTCCCGAAAGTTCTCTCCATCTGAACGTAACTATGATGTGGGGAATCGGGAACTGTTAGCCATGAAATGGGCATTTGAGGAGTGGAGACATTGGTTGGAGGGAGCTAAACATCAAATCGTGGTCCTCACTGACCACAAGAATTTGATTTACCTGGAGTCGGCCAAACGCTTGAACCCTAGACAGGCTAGGTGGGCCTTGTTTTTTACACGTTTTGATTTTGTGGTCTCTTTTCTTCCTGGCACTAAGAATGTCAAGGCTGACGCTCTCTCTAGGAGCTTCTTTGCTGATTCTCCTGTGGTGGCCAAGCCTGCTACCATCTTAGGCGAAGGGGTGGTTCTTTCTGCCATCTCGCCCGATTTGAGACGTGCTCTGGAAGAGTTCCAGGAGGACAAACCTGAGCGTTGTCCCAGTGGAAAGTTGTATGTTCCTGACCAGTGGAAGAAGAGAGTGATGTCTGAAGTTCATTGCTCTGCATTGGCTGGTCATCCAGGTATTTTTGGTACTAGAGATCTGGTGACTCGGTCTTTTTGGTGGCCCGCCTTGTCTCGTGATGTCAGGAATTTTGTGCAGTCCTGTGGGACTTGCTCCCGGTCTAAACCTTGTTCTCGCTCTAGTGGGTTGTTGATGCCTTTGCCGGTCTCCAGGAGGCCATAGACCCATATTTCAATGGATTTCATCTCTGATATGCCTGTCTCTCAGAGAATGACTGTTATTTGGGTGATTTGTGATAGGTTCTCTAAGATGGTTCATCTTGTACCACTCCCTAAGTTGCCATCTTCCTCTGAGTTGGTGCCCCTGTTTTTGTAACAGGTGGTTCGCTTGCACGGGATTCCTGAGAACATTGTATCTGACAGAGGAGTTCAGTTTGTGTCTAGATTTTGGAGGACTTTCTGTTCCAAGCTGGGAATTCAGTTGTCCTTCTCCTCTGCTTTTCATCCTCAGACCAATGGGCAGACGGAGAGAACAAACCAGACCTTGGAGTCGTATTTGAGATGCTTTATTTCCGCTGATCAGTATGATTGGGTTTCATTTTTGCCCTTGGCTGAATTTGCTTTAAATAATAGAGCTAGTTCTGCCACTTTGATGTCACCTTTTTTTTCGTAACTTTGGGTTTCATCCTCGATTTTCTTCAGGGCAGGTGGAGCCTTCTGCCTGCCCAGGTGTTGACACTGTGGTGGAGAGAATGCACCAGATCTGGGACCAAGTGGTGGATAAGTTATCTCTCTCCCAGGAAAAGGCCCAGCGGTTTTCCAACCGACATAGGACCATTGGTCCCCAGTTTAAGGTTGGTGATATGGTTTGGTTATCATCAAAAAATATCGCTATGAAGGTGGCTTCTCCTAAGTTTAAGCCTAGATTTATTGGACCTTACAAGATTTTGGAGATTATTAATCCAGTCTCTTTTCGTTTGGCTCTTCCTGTCACATTTAAAATCCATAATGTGTTTCATAAGTCCTTGTTGAAGAGGTTTGCTGAACCAGTAGTTCCTGGGGTGGCACCTCCGGACCCTTTATTGGTTGAAGGTAACATGGAATATGAGGTAGATACTGGATTCCCGGCTGGCTAGACGGAGACTCCAGTATTTGGTTAAGTGGAGGGGTTATGGTCAGGAGGATAATTCCTGGGTCTCTGCCTCTGATATTCATGCCAAAAGATTGGTGCGTGCCTTTCATCGGGCTCACCCTGATCGCCCTGGTGGCGTGGATGAGGGTTCGGTGACCCCTCCTCAAGGGGGAGGTACTGTTGTGAGTTCATTTTCCCCTTCACCATTGAGGTCTGATGAACTCCCTCTTCTGGTGAAGGAAGGTAGTGAGGCTGATTACCAAGCATCTGGGCAGGATAATGATGACTGGGTGACGGGAATTGCTGACTGGATATAAGGCAGCCGACGCCCTTCTGCCTTGCTGGTGATCTCTCTGAGGGATTCTAGGAGACCAGTCTGATTCCTGCTCCTCAAAAGCTAAGTTTTTCTGCTCTGCTTTTTGCATTTGTGTTTTGGTCTTATTTTTCCTTGTTTTTCTGGATTTCTGCCATTCCCTGCTGGGGTGTGCTGAATTCCTTTTTGCTCAGTGTTCAGAAAATACCTGAGTACTGATATAGTCTTTTTGAAGCCTAGCGTCTTCAGGGCTTTTTTCCCTATCAGCTGTTGGCTCTTGTTTTGATAGGGTTTTGGCGGATTACAGACAGCAGCTTTTCTATCCTGTCCTATGTAGTTAGCTTGGGCCCCATCGTTTGCTCAGCCTATCTTTCTAACTGTGTGAGTGTTTTTTCATCTTGCTTCACCGTCATTATAGGTTGGGGGCTGCCTATTGCTTTGGGGTCTGCTCTGGGGCAGTTTAGATTTCCCTTTCTGTCTTTAGGCTATGTAGTTCTACGGCTGTGATCGAGGGGTCTAGGGCACCTTAGGAACCCCCCACGGCTACTGCTAGTTGTTGTTGATAGGTTCAGGGGTCTGTAATCCGATAGCTGCCAACTTCCCTGGTTTTCTGGACTTAGCTAGTATTTCTGTTTTTGCCTCCTACGGTGACTCATAGAATCATAGAATCATAGAATCATAGAATCGTAGAGTTGGAAGGGACCTCCTGGGCCATCTGGTCCAACCCCCTGCTCAAAGCAGGATTCGCTAAATCATCCCAGTCAGATGTCTGTCCAGCCTCTGTTTGAAGACTTCCATTGAAGGAGAACTCACCACTTCTCGTGGCAGCCTGTTCCACTCATTGATCACTCTAACTGTCAAAAAGTTTTTTCTAATATCTAATCTGTGTCTCCTCCCATTCAGTTTCATCCCATTGCTTCTAGTCTTTCCTTGTGCAAATGAGAATAAAGTTGATCCTTCTACAATGAGACAGCCCTTTAGATATTTGTAGACAGCTATTAAGTCTCCTCTCAGTCTTCTCTTTTGCAAACTAAACATTCCCAAATCCTGCAACCTTTCCTCATAAGACAGGGTTTGCAGACCGGTCACCATTCTGGTCGCTCTTTTCTGAACTTGCTCCAGTTTGTTGATGTCTTTTTTAAAATGTGGTGCCCAAAACTGGACACAATATTCCAGATGAGGTCTGACCAAAGAGGAGTAGAGGGAAATAATGACTTCACGTGATCTAGACTGTATGCTTCTGTTAATACATCCTAGAATTGCATTTGCCTTTTTTGCTGCTGCATCACACTGTTGACTCAAATTCAGTCTGTGATCTATTAGTATACCCAAGTCTTTTTCACATGTGCTGTCACTTAGCCCTATTCCTCCCATTCTATATATGCTTTTTCCATTTTTATTGCCCAGATGTAGTACTTTGCATTTCTCCCTGTTAAAAACCATTCTGTTAGTTGCTGCCCACTTCTCCAGTTTATTTAAATCTTTTTGAATCCTCTCTCTCTCTTCTCTAGTATTAGCTATCCCTCCTAGCTTTGTGTCATCAGCAAATTTAATCAGTTTACCCTCAATTCCTTCATCTAAATCGTTGATAAAGATGTTGAACAATACAGGGCCCAGGACAGAGCCCTGTGGTACCCCACTTGAGACATTCTTCCAACTGGATGTGCAGCCATTTACGACCACTCTTTGGGTCCGATCACTAAGCCAGTTATGAATCCACCTAACAGTTGCCTTGTCCATTCCATACTTAATCATTTTTTCAATAAGGATTGTATGAGAGACTTTGTCAAATGCTTTGCTGAAGTCAAGATATACTATATCTACAGCATTTCCTTGATCCACCCAATCAGTGATACCGTCATAGAAGGAAATTAAGTTAGTCTGACATGACTTATTAGTTACAAACCCATGCTGACTCTGTTTAATCACTTCATTCTTATCCAGGTATTGACATACATGTTGTTTAATAATTTGTTCAAAGATCTTTCCTGGTATAGAAGTCAGACTCACCGGCCTATAGTTACCTGGGTCCACCTTCTTCCCCTTTTTGAAGATAGGAACAACATTTGCTCTTCTCCAGTCTTCTGGCACTTCTCCTGTTCTCCAAGAATTTTCAAAGATTATAGAGAGGGGTTCAAAAATTTCTTCTGCTATCTCCTTCAGTACTCTGGGGTGTAATTCATCTGGACCTGGAGACTTGAATTCATTTAGGCTAGCTAAGTGTTTCCTCACTATCTTTCTGTTTATAGATATCCTGGATTCTTCTATTCCCTTAATAGGACAGTGAATAACAGTTGATGTTACATTTCCTTTCTGAGAGAAAACAGATGCAAAATAGGAATTTAAAAGTTCAGCCTTCTCAACATCCTGTCTTACCATTTCATCATTTTCATCCTGTAAAAATCCTATAGCATCTTTGACTTTTCTTTTACTTTTGACATATCCCCAAAATCCTTTATTATTGCTTTTGACATCTCTTGCAAGCCTCAATTCATTTTCAGCTTTAGATAATCTGATTTGTGCCCTGCAGGTTCTGCAGACAGCATTATATTCTTCTTTAGATATGCCTCCCTCTTTCCATTTTATAAACATTTTTTTCTTCCTTTTTAGCATGTGCTTAAGTTCTGTGTTCATCCATCCTGGTTTCCTTAACTGCTTCCTATTCTTCCCTCTTTTCGGAATTGTTAACAACTGTGCTTTGAGAATTTCATTTTTCAAGATTTCCCATCCTTCCTGGACATTTTTGTCTTTAAGGATATCCAGCCATTGGATCCCTCCAATTCTCTTTCTGAATCCCTTAAAATCTGCCTTTCTGAAATCTAACCTTGACGTCTGAGTCTTCACAGGTCTTCCGCCTCTAGTTATCCAAAATTCTAACAACAACTCATTCATAACAACAGTCCCTGCGCCGGACACAACACCATCAAGGTGTCCCCACATCTACACTACCCTGGGACAACAGCCCTGCCTGTGGAGGGCTATACCACCATTGCTGCATCCCACCATCTGTCCAAGAGGATCTGTCTGCAGCGTCGGCTTAGCACCTCCCTTGCCGAACACCACAGGTGGCGTCACAAACTATTCAATTCCATTAACCATTGACATTGGGCGACCGGGTCACAGCTGCCGTGATGCTTTCCCCCTGATACCGGCCCGGTAACGAGTACCCCACAGCCCTGGGACGGGGGTGACCCATATGGTCCTACAAAAAGCATGGTCTATCCTCCAGATAGATCCGATTTTCGGTAACTTTATAACAGAGAGGCCCTCTATGTCCTTTCGGCATGCCAGGAATTTAAAAGATCATTTAGTCTCCAGTCATTATTCCTCTCGCCAGCCATCTACATTCCTGGATGTCCCCACTCCTAGGGGTGGTTGTGTCCCGTGTGGCCGCTGCGTGGCCTGCCCCAACATTGTGCGCAGTGACTCTTTCTGTGACTCTAGTGGCAGTAAAACTTTTACTATTTGGCAACGTATCACTTGTACCACAAGATACGTTATCTATCATGCCACATGCCCTTGTGGCATGATTTACGTTGGTTTAACCACACGCCAACTTAAAGTTCGGGTATGAGAGCACGTGTTGGGGATTCAGGCGGCACGGACACACGAGGATTCTTCCACCCTTAGGACCATCCCAATACATTTTAAGGAGCATCATGCATGTGATGCTTCCCTTTTGAAAGTTAGGGGTATCGATGCCCTGAGAATAGACATTAGGGGTGGGGGTCTATCCAAGAGACTTGGTCAACTTGAATGAAGGTGGATTTGGCAACTAAAAACAGTCCACCCACATGGTTTGAATGAATGTTTATCATTTGCCCCTTTTCTATAGTCGCCTTTATGCTGTTGTATTAGTGACGCTTTGTTTTTTTGTGTGTTTTTAATATTGTTTTTAATTTTTAGTGACCACGTGTTCATATGATCTTCTTGCTGCTGTCTGTCCTACTGCTGGGGTGGATGCCATGGTACCTATTCCAAGGACATGAACTGTTCCCACTACTTTTTCCGATGTCTTCTAATCTGCTGAAGAATTGGTTGAAGCTCTACGTACTTTTTGTGATATATTCAGTTTTGTGGTTTCCTGAGATATCCGTAAATTTTCCATATATACATATATTTACATGTCTCTATTAATGTGGCTCGTGTTGCGCCATGGTCACTATCCTGTAATGGCGTGTATATATATATAATTGATAATATTTAACCTGTCTCTGGGTATCAACCTGACATTGGTCTAATGTACCCCCTTTGATGCCTGCGTGGGTATCATGGTTGTTTCTCTCCCCCCCCTCCCTTTCTTATGTCTATTTTCTAGTATCCTGCCTTGCTCTGTATGGTCAATTAGTTTACAGAATTATTCTATAAAATTTTTCTCCCTTTATGATGTTTGCTGCCATCAGTATAACGTATGCACACGCGCAGGATGATGTGGCTCTTATAGCTATCTAGTAATTATGAATCCGCCTGTTTTGGTGTTCTGTTATAATTATATCTCTGTACATGCTCTTATATGCCCATATTATATTATGTTGCGCTATTTGGCGCTGTTACTAATGTTCTACTTCTTTTTGAGATATGCCCTTTCATCTTTCCATTATCCAAGATGGCCGCCGCTGTTATTTTGTATTCTGCGCATGCGCCGGATGACGCGACCTCTCTCCTCTTCACTTTCGCCCACCATCTGGCGTCTGACCTCACGGGGCCCCGTGGTGTGCCAGCGCCAGCGGCGGTTGCGTTCATGAGATGGGGGGGAGGGTTGTATGGCACCAGGCGGGTTCAGGGATATTTCTTCTGAGACCCTCTATAAATAGTTCAGACATTGGCATTAACACATGCCCCCTGAGGAAGGAATTGTATCCGAAACGCGCGTCGGGACTGGCTTTGTATGCTGAACAGTACCCTCTCTCCCTGGTATGTGTTCTTCTAGTGTTCAGTGATTTGGTGGTTTTGAATCTATTATGGTTTAGCCAGGGATTCTTCCCTTCATTATGGTTATGTGCTTTCCACTCCACCGCACTATTCATGTATGCTATTATCCACCCTGCCAGGGATGCACTATATTCATCATCTAAATTATGCGGAGGTGTGTTGTTCATCATTACACTGCCTGTTTTTGTAGTGTCACGTTTTAGTCCATATTTTTACTGCACCTGGTTTTCAATAAAGATTTAACTTTTACCCATATGTACGCTGGACTTTTTTGCACTGTTTTTTCCTCTGTGTGGTTCATTATCTATGTATGCAGTGTGTCCTACACTGTCCTATGATGAGCTGGAACTTCTATCCTTTTCACCGGCACTCTGAGCCTTAAATATGTGGTTGGCTAATTTATCCAGCTCCTGTTGCTGTCATCTGTTCTTATTCTTCATGTGTGTGGTTTGTGGTAAGTTTGCAAATGAATATATCGCATCAGCCTTCTCAGTGCCATTTCTGCCCCCAAAATACTTTTTTCTGCCTGTCGTGTGTTTTCTACTACTTTGGCAAATTCATATATCGCATGAACCGTGTCGTTGCAATTTCTAGGCCCCAAAAATACTTTTTCATGTTTGGTGTGTGCTTTGTAGTACTTTGTAAAATCAATGCATCGCATCAGTTGTGTCATTGCCATTTCTAGGACCCAAAAATAATTTTTCAGACCTGGTGTGTTTTTGTAGTACTTTGGCAAATCAGTATATCTCATCAGCAATGCGTAGACATTTCTAGGCCGCAAAAATATTTTTTCAGCCATGGTGTCTGTTTACTAGTAGTTTTTCATATCAATACGCATCAGCCTTCTTGTTGCCATGTCTAGACCCCAAAAATAATTTTTAAAGCCTGGTGTGTGTTTTCTAGTACTTTTGCAAATCAATATATCACATGAGCCGTGTTATTGTCTTTTCTAGGCCACCATAATACTTTTTCAGGTCTGGTGTGTGTTTTGCAGTACTTTGGCAAATAAATATACGTGTATAATTCCAACACCTTCCTCTGGTGCACACAGGCGACAGGACGCTACACATCCTTTCATAGGCCCGGATATCGCTGCACGAATGGTGAGGCAACAAAGTATTGAAAAGGTGTTAGATTAGATGGCTGAGAGTGGCTACAGTTCCTTATCCACCAAGTTCTGTGCAGAAAGTGCACAGTTGACAACTGAGGACCATGGTCACCCGGCTCCCACCTCACCCCCTTGCAAATTTGCCAAGCAGTCTGAGCCCCAAGTCATGCAGCAGTCTCACCTGCTTTTTGATGACTCTGCTAGCTGGGGTTCCATAGCCCATCCACTTGCCCCTGCTCCATAAGTGGAAGAGAATGAGTGCACAGATTCCCAACTACTTATTAGGTTAGATGATGAGTACGTGGGAGTGCAAGTGCACACGGTTAGTGGACCACCGCAGCACATGTCAGATATTGAAGAAACCCAGTTGCTAACTGCAGCGTCTTTATACAGTGTGCAGTCTGGCAAGGAGGGCAGGGTTAAGGAATTGGTGGAAGATGACCCTGGGGATGATGAAATCCTAGACCCCACATTGAGCAGAGGCCATCCTAGTGATGTGTATAGTTTGGAGGAAGAAGAGGTGGCCACGCCGACAACAGCACAGCAAAAGAAGGAGCAGGGTATAAAGACACAGTGGGCCGTCCTTAGCCAGTACATCAGCTGCTACTGCCCACCTCACCACTGCCGACAAGTGACAGGTGGTTTGCATTCTGTGCCATCAGACCCTTAAGCGAGGCCTAAATGTTCTGAGCCTGAGCACTGCCTGTATGATGAGGCATCTGAATTCCAAGCATGATGTGCAGTGGAGTACACGCCTTAAAAACAATGACATCTGAGCTCCCCCTGCTCCCTCTTCTGCTGCAGTCTAAACCTCTTCCTCCCGCTCATGATCAACAGGGCCACCTGCCTTCCCGCATTTAGACGATGTGATAGTATCACTACCACCAGCGAGCATCTCCACACCATCCCATGAAAGTGTTCAGTTTTTCATCTCCCAAATCCTCAAGAAACAGAGAAGATGCCAACCTAGCCACCCATGAGCCATTTGTCCCAAATGACAGCATTTCAAAATTACTGGCCTTTGAAATGCTGCCATTCTGACTGGTGGAGTCATACAGTTTTAAAAAATGATGTCGGTGGTGGTCCCACAGTAAATTGTTCCCAGCAGCCACTACTTTTCCAGGCATGTCATCCCTGCCCTGTACAAACATGTTGCGGACCGAATCAAGTGTGCACTGCACAACGCCATCAGTGGCATGGCCCACATAACCAATACGTGGACCAGTAATCACAGCAAGAGACGTTACATCTTCCTGTCAACTGCGTAAATGTAGTGGCGGCTGGGGCAGAGGCAGAAGGCGTTCTACCTCATGTCCTACCACCATCTAGTATTGCTGGACATTTAACTGTTCAAGTTCACTCCTCCTCCTACTCTTCTTCCTCCATCGCCTCCTCATTTGGTCAAAGACAGACCTGCACCACCAACTTGAGCACAGCCAGGGGGAAACGACAGCAAGCTGTTCTTAACCTCCTCTGTATGTGGGACAAATCCCACATCACGCATGAGTTGTGGACTGGGATCAAACAGCAGACTGATGAGTGGTTGCTGCGGGTCAACCTCAAGCCCGGCTTAGTGGTGTGTGATAATGGGCAAAATCTCATTGTAGCTCTGGGCCTAGCTGGTTTAACGCACATCCCTTGCCTAGCACATGGACTAAACTTAATGGTGCAGAGCTTCATAAAAAACTACCCACACATGTCAGAGCTGCTGCTGAAAGTGTGGGCAGTGTGTGCGTACTTTCAGCGTTTTCACCCTGCTTCTGCTCATCTGTCAGCCTCACTTCTGCCTTCCCGCCCACTGGCTGATATGGAACATACCAAAGAGGTGGAACTCCACCCTACATACGCTGCAGAGACTGTGCAAGCAGCAACAGGCAATAGTGGAGTTTCAGCTGCAGTACACATGGATGAGAGAACACCATTTCACCATCAATGAGTGGGCCTCCACACGGGATGTGTGTGCCATGTTGTGCTGCTTTGAATATTATTATTATTTATTTATATAGCACCATTAATTCCATGGTGCTGTGCATGAGAAGGGGGGGTTACATACAAAGTTATAGATATCGTTAACAGTAAACAAATTTACAATGACAGACTGGTGCAGAGGGGAGAGGACCCTGTCCTTGCGGACTTACATTCTACGGGATAGTGGGGAAGAGACAGAAGGCTGGGGGTGCAGCAGCTCTGGTGGTGATGAGGCGGTGGTGAGGCAGCAGAATGGTTATGCAGCGGCTCTGGTGGTGATGAGGCGGCAGCTCGGGCGGTGGTGAGGCGGCAGAATGGTTATTGCAGGCTGTAGGCTTTCCTGAAAAAATGGATTTTCAGGTTCCGTTTGAAGGATCCGAGGGTGGTGGATAATCGGACGTGTTGAGGCATGGAATTCCAGAGGATGGGGAATATTCAATAGAAATCTTGGTGGCGGTTGTGTGAGGAATGAATAAGTGTTGAGGAGAGTAGGAGGTCTTGGGAGGATCGGAGATTACGTGAGGTAAGATATTGGGAGATTAGTTCAGAGATATAGGGAGGGGACAGGTTTTGGATGGCTTTAAAGGTCAGTGATAGTAGTTTGAACTGGATTCATTGGGGAATTGGGAGCCAGTGGAGGGATTTGCAGAGGACAGAGGTGGATTAGTCGGGCAGCAGAGTTGAGGACAGACTGGAGTGGTGCAAGAGAGTTAGCAGGGAGGCCACACTGGAGTGTTGCAGTAGTTAAGGTGGGAGATGAAGGCATGTACAAGAGTTTTAGTAGCTTGACGGCTGAGGAAGGGACAGATTCTGGAAATATTTTTGAGTTGGAGACGACAGGAGGTAGCAATAGTTTGGACGTGTAGTTTGAAGGACAGGGCAGAGTCGAAAGTTACTCCGAGGCAGCGGATTTCAGGTGCGGGAGAGAGCGTGATGCCATTTACTATAATAGATAGATTGGGTAGGGAAGATATGTGAGATGGAGGAAAGATAATGAGTTCAGTTTTATCTACATTGAGTTTTAGGAAGTGACAAGTGAAAAAGGAGAATATGGCTGATACACTCCGGGATTCTGGACAGCAGAGAGGTGACATCTGGGCCAGAGAGGTACATCTGAGTGTCGTCCGCATACAGGTGGTACTGGAAGCTATGTGACTTTGAGTTGTCCTAGGCCAAGGGTATAGATGGAAAAAAGTAGGGGCCCCAGGACAGAGCCTTGGGGGACTCAAACAGAGAGAGGGCGGGTTGAGGAGGTAGTGTGGGAGTGGGAAACACTGAATGTGCGGTCAGAAAGGTATGAGGCAATAAAGGACAGGGCAAGGTCTTTGATGCCAAGGGAAAAATGAATCTGTAGCAGTAGGCAGTGGTCAACTGTGTCGAAGGCAGAGGACAGGTCGAGAAGGAGGATGGAGAATTGTCTGTTAGCTTTGGCTGTGAGTAAGTCATTAATAATTTTGCACAGGACAGTTTCAGTGGAGTGGTGGGGATGGAAGCTAGATTGGAGGATGTTAAGGAGGGAGTTAGATGAGAGGTGGGAGGAATTTGAGCATGGACATGCTGTTAAAGGAGTTTGGAAGCAAACGGGAGCAGTGATATGGGGCGATAGCTGGGCATAGCAATTGGGTCAAGGTTATTTTTTTGAGGATCGGTGTGATGATGGCATGTTTGAAGGCAGAGGGGAAGTGTCATGATCCCAGTGCAGGTTTTTGACCTGCACACCTGGGGTTAATGATTGTGACCTCTTTCTGGTTCTGGGAGAGCTTCTTAAAGCCCTGGGAAGCTTCAATCCCTGCCAGTTATACTTTTGCCTTTGGCCTAGTGTGCTGTCCCCTGTGTGCCTGTTTGTTGCTATAGCTTGTTTTTATGGTTCTGACCCGGTTCTGTTTCCCGTTGTGAGTTTGCCTGTTGATTTTGTACTTCGTTATTATCTCTGCATGTGACTCATTGCCTGTGACCTGACTACTCTCTGCTCGCCCCTCTTGTACCTTTGCAGCTATCTCTGTGTGTGACTCGTTGGCTACGTCTTGACTATTCTCCCTGTCTATGCCCCCTGGTAACTTTGTCTCGCAGTTACCCTGCAAGGAGTTATCTTGCAGCTCCTAGCTCTGTGGAGTTTAGGCCACGCCCCTAGCAGTCACGTGCTTCAGGTCCTGTGGCTCTGAAATACGCATCTACTCGGCTGCTGCCCGCTCCACAGGTATCTTTGAACACTGTTCGCTTTACTCAGGACACGTGCACTGGCTCAGTGAGCAAGTTCAGTGCAGTGTTCCTGACAGGAAGGTACCAAAAGATAGCGATAGGTTGAAGAGATGGGTTAGGAATAGCATGTTAGTGAGGTTGGGGAGCAGGTGGGAAGAGATGGGGTCAAGTGCACAGGTGGTGAGGTGAGATTTGGAAAGGAGATGAGTAAGCTCTCCTTCAGTGATGTTGGAGAGGGAGGTTATTAGGGAAGGGCAGAGGTCTGGTATGTGGAGTGGTTGAGGTGGTGGAACAGTGAAGATTTGCCTTGTTTGGTCGATCTTGTTTTTGAAGTAGGTGGCAAAGTCCTCAGCAGAGATGAGGGGAGTTGAAGGTGGCAGTGGTGGGCGGAGGAGAGAGTTAAATGTGCTGAAGAGTTGTTTTGGGTTGTGGGATAATGAAGATACAAGGTTTGTGAAATAGGTCTGTTTAGCACAGGTGAGGGCTGATTTGAGGGCAAGTGTAGTTTGTTTGAGAGCAGTGAAGTCGTCTGGAAAGCGTGTTTTCTTCCAACACCGCTCCGCGACCCTGGATGCTTGTCGAAGTTTTTTGGTGAGGTTGTTGTGCCAGGTTTGCCTATTGATCCGTCGCACTTTGACATGCGTGAGAGGAGCAACTGAGTCTATGGCTGATGTGAGGGTGGCGTGGTAGAAAGCGGTAGCGGTGTCTGTATCATGGAGTGAAGATATGGAGGACAGAGGTAGAAGAGAGTCTGAGAGTCTGTGAGTGTGTAGGTGTGCGAGGTTGTGCTATAGGCTGGACAAGGGGGGGGCAGGTGAGAAGGACAAGGATGAGAAGGTGAGTAGATGGTGTCAGATAGGGGGAAGGAAGAGGTTTTGAGATTAGGTAGGGAACAGAGGTGGGTGAAGATGAGGTCTAATGTATGTCCGTCTGTGTGGGTGGCTGTGGAGGACCACTGAGTAAGTCCAAAGGATGTGGTAAGTGACAGGAGTTGGGAGGCTGCTGGCTGGTGGGTGTCAATGGGGATGTTGAAGTCCCCCATGATGATGGTGGGGATGTCAGCAGAGAGAAAGTGGAGGAGCCAGGTGGAGAATTGGTCGATGAAGACAGTGGCTGAGCCCGGTGATCGGTATATGGCAGCCATTTGGAGATTAGAGGGAGAGTAGATACGGACAGAGTGAACCTCAAAAGAAGGGAGGATGAGGGAGGGTGGGGGTGGATAGGGTTAAAGGAGCAGTTTTTAGAAAGAAGGAAACCCACGCCTCCACCATGTCTGCTGCCAGGGCTAGGAGTGTGGGTAAAGTGGAGTCCACCGTAACTCAGTGCGGCAGGGGAGGCTGTGTCAGCCAGGTCTCAGTAAGGGCCAGGAAGGAAAGGTTGCGGGAGGTAAAGAGGTCGTGAATCACGTGGAGCTTGTTGCAGACGGAACGGGCATTCCAAAGTGCTCCAGAGAGAGGGAGCGGGAGGGTGGGGGTCAGTGGCACAGGTTTTAAGTGTGAGGGATTGCGGTAGTTTCTCTTAGTGTGAGAAGTATAAGCGTGAGGATTAGTGGAATGTATGAGGCGGGGGGGGGGGCAGGATTGGGAGATATGTCACCAGCAGTGAGAAGAAGCAGAGAAAGGGAAGGCAGGTGGGTGAAGGAGAGTGATCGACTTGTATTATATTTTAGAAGGAGAGGTCTGAGGTTAAGGAGTATGTGTTACACCCGGTCCCTGTCCTGGCGCGGCGCCCAGGTCTGCCACTGTTTCACCTGGTCCCCGTCCTGGCGCTGCGTCCAGGTCTGCCACTGCCCTCTGTTATGGGCACTCACCTCGAGCCTCACATGCTGTCCTTAGGCAGCAGCCGGCCTCCTCTGGATCTCATGCTGCTGCTCAGAATTCAGGCCTCCCTCCTGCCTCCACCTCCTGGCATCCTGTGAGGAGATCTGTAGCTAAGGCTATTAGGGCCCGCCCGCCCGCTCTCCTGCCTTCTTAAAGGGACGGCGTGCATTATTCAAAATTAACCAATGGCAGCACACTGGCTGCTATTTCTGGTCTCTCCTCCATAGGGAGAGCGCTGGAGCAACGAATATCTATCATTGCTACATCCGGTTCTCATGCTAACCTGTCTGCGCTGCATCTGCAGTCTCTGTGCATTTTCTAATGCTCTCTGTCTCCACAGCATATCAGTATCCTGTGCTTCCCGGTTATATCTGCAACCATCTGGGCGAAAGCCATCCCGTTCTGCCAACAGCTATCCGTGTCTGAGGACTGTGTGAAGGTCACTGGAACCGACTCCTTACCATCTACCCGGATCCAGGACCGGGCTCATTACAGACTCTGCTGTAACTACTGTTATCCCTTTTGGTCCCGCTGGGACAGCTGCCACATGTTCGGGATCTAACTGGAGATAGCACCTGTGGCCTTCGGGTATTCCATTCTGGTCCTGTCTGAGGGGCTATACTACGGGTGCCCGGGGCTCACTAGTCCTTCGGAGCCCCCCAGACCGTGGGTCCAAGGTTCCACTTTAAAAATAAAAACGAATGTGAACTTCACCATCTCTGCCTCCGCTTCCATTCGTTATAGTTTGCTCCAGCCATGGAATCCGCTGGACCCCAGAGGCCTCCGACTATGGAACTGTGCCAAGAGGTGACCCGCTTAAAAGATCAACAGGACAAGATCACATCTTACCTACGTAACCTGTCCACCCGCATGGATTCTCTGCTGAACCCGGCTGCTTCTGAATCACCTGTCAACACCCAAGTATCTGCTGTCACTGCAAGCAAGGGTCCTTGCCTGGCGGCTCCTCCCCGCTTCCATGGTGACCCCACTCAGTGTTGGGGTTTTCTCAATCAGTGTACCCTACACTTCGAAATCTTGGGGCACATGTTTGCTTCTGACCGTGCCAAAGTGGGCTTCATTATGTCGCATCTAGCCAGAGAGGCTCTCGCCTGGCTAAACCCGTTATGGGAGAGAGGAGACCCGCTGGTTAATGATCTTCGATCTTTCCTAGAGACTTTTCACAGGACCTTCGATGAACCTGGCCGGGTCACGTCGACCGCTTCTGCCCTGCTTCATTTACGCCAAGGAACCCTCACGGTGGCGCAGTATGCTGTTCAGTTCCGCACCCTCTCGTCTGAGCTGTCCAGGAACAATGAGGCCTTGCTGGCTACCTTCTGGGAGGGCCTATGTGGGAGAGAGGGTCCCCATCGAGTGTCTGGGTCAGAACCAAGGGGACCGTCACCTGGGTTCCGGGGGAAACTGTTTCCGGGGGACAGAGTTCAGGGACGGACCGTGGAGACTGACAGGTGGACTGGGGGAGGAGCCAATATAAAAGGGACGGGGAACGCGAGTCACAGTGAGTCAGCAGAATGAGACAGAAGGAGCAGGAGATTGTGGGAGCGACTGAGAGCCAGAGCGACTCACCCGAGCCAGGAAGGAGGCCAGAGACAGGAGATATACTTCCCCTGGACATCAGTGGGACGGTGCCGAGACGACCGTCCGAGAACCGCTCCGGCCTGCCCGCGGTCACCAGCGGCCATTGCCGCCTCGCTCCTGCCCGCGGTCACCAGCGGCCATTGCCGCCTCACTCCTGCCCACTGCTGCGGCCTGCCCTCGGACCCCAGCGGCCACTGCCGCCACGCTCCAGCCCGTGGCTGCGGCCTGTCTCCCACCGCCCACAGCCGCTCTGCCCTCACCCATGGTTGCGGCAAGTCCAGTGCCGTCGGCAGCCACCACTGTCCCGCTCCGGGCCGTGGCAGGGGCCGAGCCTCTGCTTGCCGCGGATTCCCCGTCGCAGCTGTTAGCTGAACAGGTGGCCTGCCCCTCGCCACCCCACATCGCTGCCGCTTGCCCCAGTCTGGGGGCTGCATTCCATCCGTCCAAGGACTCCACCGGGGCCTGTGGTGCTCCAGTGTCATGAGAGCGCTGGAGCGCTCGAAGACTTTGTCAACGCTTCAGCAACTGGGCCCAGTGACTGCTACGCCATAAGACCACCATCCTGAACGGCGAGGGACGTCTGGACGGCTAAGTTGACTATATAATTAAGGACCCATAGTCGGCCATACCGCGGCCCTATAGTGACCGGCTATTGCCGGACGTAGTCGTGTTCTACCCCATTTGTGTTTGCTTGTATAGAGCCCATGCGAGAGCAACCCTTGTTACCCCTTTTTGTTGGTCAGGCTGCGACTGAGGATAGTTACCTCTAGGCCTATAAACGTCATTATAAAAAGCACCAAACCATCTCGCGACTCGTCACTGCATCCTGCGTACCTGCAAATACCACACCTATCTGGAAAAATTAAGGATGAGCTGGTGGGACGGGACAGGCCTACCATCTTGGATGACCTGACTTCCTTGGCAACCCGGATTGATCTGCGTTTTCAGGAGCGTTCCATAGAGATTAAGCGAGACAAGAGGTCCTACCACCTGGACTCTAGTTCTTCCAAAATGGCTACCTCATCTTCTTCTCCCAAAGCTATGGAGGTAGATCGAGTAAGTCTGTCCAGCCGCTGCCAGGAGGCGCGTCACAAAGACGGAAGCTGTCTATATTGTGGTAGTTCTGAACACCTGATCCGCTCCTGTCCAAAGAAGTCGGGAAACTACTGTGCGTAGGTTCGGTAGGAGAGGCCACCTAGGTAGAGAACATTCCTCTCCTTCATTGCAGATCTCAGCCTCCGTGACCTGCGGAGCAATAAAATTTTCTGGACTCTGTCTGTTGGATTCCACGGCCGCCCGGAGTTTTATCCAGCAGATGCTTGTGGATCGTTACCACTTACCAGTTCAGGCTCTTCCCAATCCACTGTGGGTGACCGCTGTCGATGGCCAGCCACTGACTGAACCCGTCCAGTTCCTGACTGTGCCAGTGGAACTCCGGGTAGGTCTTATGCATTCTGAAAGAATCCATTTTTATGTGTACCCTGGTTTGTCTCACCCTTTGCTTCTAGGTTTGCCTTGGTTTCAGAAACACGAACCAGTTCTTAATTGGAGAACAGGCGAAATTCTATGCTGGGGAGATTCCTGCTCGGACGGTTGCTTAACCCGGATTGAACCAGTTTCATCCCCGGGCCAACCTGCTACCCTGCTTGGATTACCATCCGCTTACTGATCCTTCTCGGATGTCTTTGGGAGAAAGGAGGCTGAAACCCCCCACACAGGTTGTATGACTGTCCGATAGATCTTCTTCCTGGAACATCTCCTCCCCGTGGAAGAGTTTACCCTCTTTCCCAGGCAGAGACTCAGGCTATGTCAGACTACATCCAGGAGAATTTGGCCAGAGGGTTTATCCGAAAATCATCATCACCGGCAGGAGCAGGCTGCTTCTTCGTGAAGAAAAAGGACGGATCCTTTCGGCCCTGTATCGACTACCGGGGACTGAACCAGATCACAGTAAAAAACAGGTACCCTTTGCCTAATTTCAGAACTGTTTGACCGTCTCCGAGGGGCAAAGATCTTCACCAAGCTGGATCTCAGAGGTGCCTACAACTTGATCCGAATCAGGGATGGAGACAAATGGAAAACAGCCTTCAACACCCGTGATGGTCACTACGAGTACCTGGTAATGCCGTTTGGTCTAAGCAATGCACCCGCTGTTTTCCAAGAGTTCGTCAATGACATTTTCAGGGATCTGCTTTACACCTGTGTTGTCTACCTGGACGACATTCTGATTTTTTCCACTGACTTGGTCTCGCACTGGAGGCAAGTACGCCTTGTCTTACAGAGGCTCAGGGAGAACAGACTGTATGCCAAGTTTGAAAAATGCCTTTTTGAACAATCCTCTTTGCCTTTCCTCGGTTACATTGTTTCCTCCACAGGATTAAAAATGGATCCAGAGAAGTTATCGGCTGTACTCAAGTGGCCTCGTCCGTCTGGGCTGAAGGCCATACAGCAATTTCTGTGCTTCGCCAACTACTACAGGCAATTCATTCCTAACTTTACCCGAGTGGCGCCCATCTCTGCTCTGACCCAGAAAGGTACAAGTCCCAAGGATTGGCCCCCTGATGCGGAGGAGGCTTTTGTTTCTCTAAAAAAGGCCTTTGCTGTCGCACCTGTTCTTCATCGTCCTGACTCTAATGAACAATTTTTTCTTGAGGTTGATGCCTCTTCAGTAGGTGCGGGAGCCATACTAACCCAGAAATCGTCCACCGGGCAAATGCACTCCTGTGTTTTTTTTTTTTTTCCAAGGTTTTTTCTTCCGCAGAGAGAAATTATTCCGTTGGAGATCGGGAATTGTTGGCTATCAAGTTGGCTCTGCAGGAGTGGAGGCATCTTCTAGAAGGAGCTCTTCATCAGGTAGTCATATACACTGATCACAAAAACCTTGCTTACCTCCAAACTGCGCAAAGGCTGAATCTTCGTCAAGCTCGCCGGGCTTTGTTTTTAGCTCACATTAATTTTGTTCTTCATTTTCGCCCAGCTGACAAAAATGTCAAAGCAGACGCACTTTCCAGAGCCTTTCTACCTCCTGATCAGGAAGAAGAACCGCAGCACATCATTGAACCCTCAAGGTTAGTCACTGTCGCTTCTTCTGACCTTACCCGGCTTCCCCCTGGGAAGACTTTCGTGTCAGCTTCTGAACGTACTCATGTCCTTCGGTGGGCTCACTCATCCAAGTTGGCTGGTCACGTTGGTCAGAGAGACTCTGCAACTCATCTCCCGGTACTATTGGTGGCCTGCTATGGCTAAGGACATTCAGGAGTACGTCACAGCCTGTCCTTCTTGTGCCCGTAACAAGACGGCCAAGCACCTACCCGCAGGTAGGCTTCAGCCCCTACCAATTACGTCTGCTCCCTGGCAACACATCGCAATGGACTTCATCACAGATCATCCGATCTCATCTGGCTGTTCTGTGGTGTGGGTGGTGCTGGACTGCTTCTCTAAAATGGCCCACTTCGTTTCGCTATCCGGTCTTCCAACTGCTCCTGAGTTGGCGCATCTGTTCATCCGGCACATCTTCCGTCTCCATGGTTTCCCTCTCCACATCGTTTCCGACAGAGGAGTCCAGTTCACCTCAAGATTCTGGAGAGCAGTTTGTAAACTGGTAATAATTGAACTGGATTTTTCCTCAGCATACCATCCCCAGTCCAATGGACAAGTGGAGAGGACAAATCAAATCCTGGCTGGATTCCTGCATCACTTTGTCAACGCGCATCATGATGACTGGGTAGACTTGCTGTCCTGAGCTGAATTTTCCTACAACAACCAAGTAAGTGAATCTTCTGGAAAGTCTCCCTTTCAGATTGTCTTCAGACTGCAACCCAGAATACCTCTTCTCATCTCCAAATCATCTGGCATTCCGGCTGCCGATACTTTCTCCGAATATTTCTTTAAGGTCTGGAGGGACACCAAAACAGCTCTGGAGAAAGCCTCCCAGCGTATGAAAAGGCATGCGAACAAGAGACGTTTGGATGAGCCTATCTTTCTTCCCGGAGACAAGGTATGGCTCTCTTCGAAGTATATCCGTTTAAAGATGCCATCCTATAAATTAGGTCCCCGATTCATCGGACAATTTGAGATCTTGAGACAGATCAATCCAGTCTCGTACAAGCTGAAGTTGCCTACTTCCCTACGTGTGCCTAACTCCTTTCATGTTTCTCTCCTCAAACCGGTAGTTTTAAGCCCCTTCTTTAAGGATCCGGGTACCACTCCTGACCCTGTCTCCGACGATGATGTTTTTGAGGTAAAACATATCTTGGCGGCAAAAAAAGTAAGGGGTAAGACCTACTACCTGGTGGACTGGAGGGGTTTTGGTCCTGAGGAGAGATCTTGGGAGCCTAGGGAGCACATCCAGGCTCCTCTTCTCCTTAAACGGTTCTACGCAGGCTTGAAGAAGAGGGGGTGTAAAGAGGGGGATACTGTTACACCCGGTCCCTGACTTGGCGCAGCGCCCAGTTTTGCCACTGTTACACCTGGTCCCCGTCAAGGTCTGCCGGTGCCCTCCGTTATGGGCACTCACCTCGAGCCTCACATGCTGTCAGGCAGCAGCCGGCCTCCTCTGGATCTCATGCTGCTGCTCAGCATTCAGGCCTCCCTCCTGCCTCCACCTCCTGGCATCCTGTGAGATCTGTAGCTAAGGCTATTAGGGCACGCCCGCCCGCTCTCCTGCCTTCTTAAAGGGACGGCGTGCATTATTCAAAAAGTGCAATTAACCAATGGCAGCGCACTGGCTGCTATTTCTGGCCTCTCCTCCATAGGGAGAGCAACGCAGCAACGAGTATCTATCATTGCTACATCCGGTTCTCATGTTAACCTGTCTGCGCTGCGTCTGCAGTCTCTATGCATTTTCTAATGCTCTCTGTCTCCACAGCATATCAGTATCCTGTGCTTCCCGGTTATATCTGCAACCATCTGGGCGAAAGTCATCCCGTTACGCCAACAGCTATCCGTGTCTGAGGACTGTGTGAAGGTCACTGGAACCGACTGCTTACCATCTACCCGGATCCAGGACCCAGCTCATTACGGACTCTGCTGTAACTGTTATCCTTTTTGGTCCCGCTGGGACAGCTGCCACGTGTTCGGGGTCTAACTGGAAGTAGCACGTGTGTCCTTCGGGTATTCCATTCTGGCCCTGTCTGAGGGGCTTTACTATGAGTGCCCGGGGCTCACTAGTCACGCCCCCTTCGGAGCCCCCCGGACCGTGGTCCCGAGGTTCCACTTTAAAAATAAAAACAAATGAGAACTTCACCATCTCTGCCTCCGCTTCCATTCGCTACAGTATGTCTGCAGATGAAGCGAGGTAGGGGGGTAAGAGAGAAGGGGAGATAGTTATTTGGTTCTAGGGTGCAGGGGTTTAGGGATAGCGAAGGAGAAGGAAGAATAGTGAAGCAAATTAGTGAGGGCAAATGTAAGCATGGTTAAAGAGCAGGGTAAGAAAAGAGAGGCAAGTTAAATTAGAAAGCAGTGGTTATTCTTACCTTCTGACCGATTTCTGGTCTATTTCTGGTATATTTCTCATGTAACACTTTAAAGGTGTCACACTTCAAATGATGTTGCATCTGACCTGCTCTATTCAACTTATACCATTCAAATGTCCATGAAATTAAGCCAGGTGAGGGAGAGAGGGAGGAAGAGAAGGGGGCTGGAGGGCAGTTCACAGCAGGGAGCAATTAACAGATTGCAGTTAATAGGACTAGTATCAAAGCTGAAGAAAGAGGCAGAATAAGATGGAAGGATAAGACTAGGTGTAAGGTGCATGACCATATCAATATGCATACAGTAAGTTTGGAGAATGATACATGGAATTAAAGTCAGGGGAAAAAACAGAGTACAGACGTACCAGTTTAAAAAACAGAGGATGAGGAATGCATGGGGTTCAAGGGTGCAGTGGGTATTCTGGATTAAGAGGGTTCAGACTTACCTGCTCGGTTCAACTTATACCATTCAAAATGGTATAATTTGGTATAAATTCTACCAATATGGTCAGCACTGATGATGCCATCATCAGCGTTACTATGCCACTTATATGCCTGCTGGAAAAAACAATTCAGGCCATGATGGGTAAGGTGGTGGCACAAGAGGAGCAGAGCCAATTCACACCGTTATCAGGCCTGTCGTCATCAGCATCGGCCAGGTATCCAACTGTACAGGCAGGAGACAGTTGGGGAGGATGATGATAATGAGGAGGAGGTGTGGGAGGAGGTACAACCATTTTTACAGCAAGGAGGCAGTCAGATCAGCTTATGAGCATCACCAGAGCCTGGCTGGGGGGATACAGAGTACTTAGATTATATACCTCCCACCGAGGGCAGCTTGTCATTGTCGCTGGACAGCCTGCACACATGGGCCAACACATGCTGCATTGCCTGTGGAATGACCGCTGAGTTGCCCATATTATTACCAGTGCAGATTACTGGATGGCCACCTTGATGAATCCCAGCTACAAGGACAAAGTAGCATCATTACTTCCGTCACTGAAGAGGGATAGCAAAATGTGTGAATACAAGCACATGCTGGTTGAAAAACTACTAATGGCTTTCCCACCTGACAGCGGGGGGCTCAGTGGAACAACAAGGTGGAGGAGGAAGTCGCCAACACAGCTGTGGCACTGCCAGTGTGGCGCCCCGAGGCTTCAGTCGCCACAGAGGTACTGCACCTTCTCCTAAGGTGTAGTGCCCCACCATCTAGGTATGGTGGGAACTTCTGACCACACTCCACACCTGCATTCCATACACAGGATAGATCAGTGGGGCCACCTAACAGCTTCAGGCTGGGGGTTAGCAGAGCACCCCTCGTGGAACCCTGCTTCGTAACACGAGATGTGCTGGGAGGCGGGTGGAGTGAGATGATACAAAAGAGTGGGAAGAGTGAGAGTTAGTGGTTAGTTGGTGAGAGGAGAGAGAAGAGAGAAGATGGATGTCTGAGGGACGTGCTGCAGCAGGTCCCAGTGATCTGGGCTGCTGGCACGGGAAGGACAGAGAAAGAGACTGATAAGATTGATAACCTAACCTTCCATGAGAGAGAGAACAGATTGGAACGAAGGAGAATAGAAGAACGGTGGGAAGCTGGTTGAAGAAAGATAGAGAACCCTTCCAGTCCAGAGAGCGCAAAGGCCGGGGCCCGGTCCCCGAGGTTGATTGGATCTTTATGTCCGGCAACAGACACCGGAGGAGTAGTGAGCCACTAACGCCTTGCTCCCATCATAGACTTGGGACACAACAGCAACTGAATAGAGAGCTGGGATGCAGAGTGGAGTCCCCGAAGCAGGCTACAGCTGTCTGTCATACAAGTAAAGACTAGGAACACCTAGAGAGAGGCATTCCAGGGTAACTAAGTACTGGAGTGCTTCGCACCTAAAGGCGCATTGGAGGAGTCGTTCAGTGAAGGTACATGTTGGCGGAGTGTGGAAGGGAGAATCCTATCCTGCCTGGAGGTTGGCTGAAGCCCTGACCTGGAGAACACAGTACGGAGGCAGGCAGTTGTGTGAACTGCAAACAGTGAGTAAAGCTTTGGAACCGCATACTCTGGTGTCCTCCAGTTATTCCCGCACCACTACACCTGGATACCAGCATCCAATTCCATTCTGCGCCTCTCCTCATCCATTGCACCTACACTGCCCTGGGACTACAGCTCCACCTGCGGGGAGCTACACCATCTCTGCTGCACCACACCATCAGTCCCAGCGGACCTGTATGCAGCGTTGGCTTACCATCTCCCTTGCCAAACACCACGGGTGGCGTCACGAACTATTCATATAAACTTTAACACCATTAACATCACCGCCATTGATATTGGGCGCCCAGGGTCACGGACCGGGTCATCGCTGCTGTGACACATTCCCCTGACACCGGCCCGGTACCGAGTACCCCACAGCCCTGGGAGGGCGACCCACCAGCACCTCGGAAGCAGGGTTAGCATGGCCGAAAAGTGAAAACTTTATGAGCATACCACAACATCCGGCATCACCATCTGATACGGACCGTATTTGCAGGAGGCAGCATTACAACAACATGGTGGACGACAACCTGTCCACATGCCTACATGTACTAACAGATAGGTCTGCCCCATTTAACATCTGGGTCTCTAAATTTGTTACATGATCTGAGTTGGCCCTTTATTCTTTGGAGGTGCTGACCTGTCCTGCAGCAAGTGTACTGTTGGAACATGTGTTTAGCACAGTTGGGGGGGGGAATCATCACAGACAGGAGCATGCGCCTGTCCACATCCAACGTCGGTAACCTAACATTCCTTAAAATTAACCAGGCATGGATCCCACATAACTTGTGAGCTGTGGGGGTACTCTGCCCCATGCTCTTTGGGTGAAATTTGTAAGCTGCTTATGTATGGGTACTCTGTCCATGGCTTGTGTGTGAAAATTGTAACCTGCTTCTTACATGGCCAGTGGGTGAAAATTCTAAGCTCCTTCATAGGGGTACTCTGCCCCATGGCCTGTGGGTGAAAGTTGTAAGCTGCTTCTGAGGGGGTACAGTGCCACATGGCCTGTGGGTAAAAATTGTAAGCTGCTTTAAAGGAGGTACTCTGCCCCATTGTTTGTGGGTGAAATTTGTAACCTGCTTCTTAGGGGGTACTCTACTCCATGGTCTGTGTGGGTGAAATTTGTAAGCTGCTAATGTATGGTTACTGTGCTCCATGGTCTGTGGGTGAAATTTGTAAGCTGCTTCTTAGCGGTACTGTGCCCCATGCTCTGTGGGTAAAATTTTTAACTGGAGAGGAAGTAGCTAGTCTAAGTCTCTGTGAGGGTGTGGCGCCCCCAGGGGTATGGTCGCCACACTGGCTTTGCCTTCCTTCAGGGGAGGGTAATGCCAGGCTTGGAAGCACTGATGGGTCTCTCCAGCAGTTAACCTAATGCATGCAACACAGTTCCACTCCGGGCCAGCAGGGGGAACTCTGAACCAGGATTCTGGAAAGAGGTGTCCTCTGAGGGTCAGGAGGTAAAGAGATCAGATAGTCTGCGGAGGGTGAAGTGTGCAGACGGGAGGTGCGAAGCTGAGAGGTTGAGCTGCAGAAGGCGAGCTCCCTCAGCTTGTGAGCGCACAGAACTGGAACCTGGTCTCCACAGTGGTACGGATACTGACGGTCCTACCACAGATACCAGAGGAGTAGGAGGCTGTAAATTCCCTGCTCCCAGCAAAGACTTGGGACACAACAGCAATTGACTAGTGAGCCAGGACTCAGGAGAGGAGTCCCCGAGAGAGGCTACAGCTGTCTGTCATACAAGTAAAGTTCTAGGAACATCTGAAGAGAGGCATTTCAGAGTAACTAAGTACTGAAGTGCTTCACACTACAAAGCGCTAGGAAGGAGACTGCACAGCCCTTCTGCTGAGAGAGAATCCTGATCTGCTTCCAGGCTAACCTGCTCCAATACCATCTGTAATCAGAACTCTGGACTGCATATACTCAGTAAAGGTACAGAAACTACAACCGCTGTGTCTTGTCTGTTCCCTACGCTTTCGGCACTACTACATCCCCGTGCCAGCTACATCTACACTGCCCTGGGACTACAGCTCCACCTGTGGGGAGCTTTACCATCTAAGCTGCACATACCATCAGTCCCAGCGGATCTGTATGCAGAGTTGGCCTAACACCATATTTGCCAAACACCACGGGTGGCGTCACGAACTATCCTACCATTAACTACATCTCCCCATTGCTTGGGTGCCCAGGGCCACGGACCGGGTCACCGCTGCTGTGACACATCCCCCTGACACCGGTCCGGTACCGAGTACCCCACAGCCCTGGGAGGGCGACCCAAGGGCACTGTTAAAATTTTATGTTATTCATTTACTTCCTATTTTTCAAAAGATTGCCATGGTGACAGAACGCCTTTAAGTAATTTCCCTATTCACTTTTTCTTGCAAGGTAATTGTCCTGCTCTTACCCCCATTTAGTTTCCTTTTGCACACCACTAGCCCTCACTATGACCATTTTACAGCCATTTTAAAGCACTGAAGCTCAGGTCCCCATTGACTTCTATTGGGTTCAGGTCTGGGATAATGTTCGAGGTCAAGTTCGGATCCGAACAGAACTTTTACTGTATGTTTGTCGAACCCGGCGAATCTGAACATCCACGAGTTCGCTCATATCTAAAAGGCAATGATAAAAATACACAGGTAACACTGTCAGACTTAGGCCTCATTCACATATCCATTTTTCCATACCCGACTTTCAACAATAGAACGTGTGACCAGTATAGTCTATGGGCATGTTCACTTCCATTCTTGTCATTTCTTTTAGTCATCTGAGGGTTCAAAACTAAAACTGAGACATGAAATGAATCACAGATCCAACTTATCAATGTAAATCAATGGATTCATGAAAAAAATAGAAAAGGAACATATGAAAATAACAAATACCACACTGATGATAAAATGGATCCAGTACACTGATGAAAAACAGCAAATTTTTCTCATCAGTTATAACAAAAAAAATAATATTTAAATGAGTTCTTACACTTATATACTGTAGGTGCTTCTCACAAAATTAGAGTATCAGCAAAAAGTTAATTTATTTCAGTTTTCCAATTCAAAAAGCGAAACTCATATTATATAGAGTCATTACAAACAGAGTGATCTATTTCATGTGTTTATTTGTGTTAATGTTGATGATTATGGCTTACAGCCAATGAAAATCCAAAAGTCATTATCTCAGTAAATTAGAATACTTTATAACACCAGCTTGAAAAATTATTTTAAAATCCGAAATGTTGGCCTACTGAAATATATGTTGAGTAAATGCACTCAATACTTGGTCAGGCTCCTTTTGCATCAAATACTGCATCAATGCGGCGTGGCATGGAGGTGATCAGCCTGTAGCACTGCTGAGGTGTTATGGAAGCCCAGGTTGCTTTGATTGCAACCATCACTGATTGTGGAAACTTCACACTAGACCTCAAGCCGCTTGGATTGTGTCCTCTCCACTCTTCCTCCAGACTCTGGGACCTTGATTTCAAAATTTACTTTCATCTGAAACAACACCTTGGACCACTGAGCAACAGTCCACTTCTTTTTCTCCTTGTCCCAAGTAAGACGCTTCTAGCATTGTCTATTGGTCATGAGTGTCTTGACACAAGGAATGCGACACTTGTAGCCCATGTCCGGGTTATGTCTGTGTGTGGTGGCTCTTGAAGCAATGACTCCGGCAGCAGTCCACTCCTTGTGAATCTCCCCCTAATTTTTGAATGGCCTTTTCTTAACAATCCTTTCAAAGCTGCGGTTATACTGGTTGCTTGTGCAACTTTTTCTACCACACTTTTTCCTTCTACTCAACTTTCCATTAATATGCTTGGATACAGCACTCTGTGAACAGACAGCTTCTTTAGCAATTACCTTTTGTGGCTTACCCTCCCTGTGGAGTGTGTCAATGACTGCCTTCTGGACATCTGTCAAGTCAGCAGTCTTCCCCATGATTGTGGAGCCTACTGAAACAGACTAAGGGATCTTTTTAAATGCTTAGGAAGCCTTTACAGGTGTTTTTTGTTAATTATTCTAATTTACTGAGATAATGACTTTTGGGTTTTCATTAGCTGTAAGCCATAATCATCAACATTACCAGTGGAAAAGCCAAACTTCACATGCCACAAATGCAAGCTTGTGTCCCTGTTGGAGGAAAAGTTGCAAAATCTCGAAGAGAGGTTGGCTACGTTGAAGATCATTAAGGAAGGTGAAGAGTTCTTGGACAGAGCAGAATTATCTCTTCATGTTACAGAAAGAGAAGAAATTCGAAGTGCACCTGAAGAAACAGAGGAATGGAGACATGTGACCCAGAGAAGCAGGAGGATCAGGAGGCAGTCAGCACCCATACTGCTCAGAAACCAGTACCAGGCTCTCACGCAGGAAAATGATGAAGAAATACATCAGGATAAGACTTTGCCAACAAACAGCAACCTTGTACGCCTTCAGAGTCCTCCTGGATGGAGAAAGAAAAATGTTGTGAAGAAGAAACGGAGAGTGGTGGTCATGGGGGATTCCCTGTTGAGAGGAATAGAGGCCGCTATCTGCAGACCGGATATAACTTCAAGAGAAATGTGCTGTCTTCCAGGTGCAAAAATTAAAGATGTGTCTGACAGGATATCAGGACTCTTCAGACCTACAGATGACTACCCATTCCTGCTAATACATGTGGGGACAAATGACACTGCAAGAAATGACCTGGAAACCATCTGCAGAGACTTTGAAGACTTAGGCAAGAAAGTGAAAGAACTGGGAGCGCAGGTGGTCTTCTCTTCCATCCTCCCAGTGGATGGCCATGGAACAAGGAGGTGGAATAAGATTCTGCAGGTGAACAACTGGCTACGTCGATGGTGCCGTCAGCAACGATTTGGATTTCTGGATCACAGAGTGAACTACTTATACGATGGACTACTTGCTAGAGATGGGGTGCACCTTACGAAGACTGGAAAGCATGTATTTGGAAGTCGCCTTGCTACACTTGTAAGGAGAGCTTTAAACTAGAACAACATGGGAAGGGAAGCAAAAGACCAGAAAAAGCCATACACCTGACAAATGCTATTGAGAACTCTGCTAATAGAAGTGGAAAGGAAGAACAAAGACGAAAGAATCTAATTAATAAAAATATTGGAGAAAGAGAAACCAATCACAAACTAAAATGTTTCTATACTAATGCACAAAGCATGGGCAACAAACAAGGAGAATTGGAACTGCTAACACAGGAAAAGAAATATGATGTCATTGGAATCACTGAAACTTGGTGGGACGATACACATGATTGGAATACAAGACTAGAAGGATACAACTTATTTGCAAGAAACAGACTTGATAAACGAGGAGGGGGTGTTGCATTGTATGTTAGAAACGCATATATCTGCACAGAGATTGAAGCTTCAGAGACTGGGAGTTCTGTGGAAACTGTTTGGGTAAGAATACAAGGACAGAACAATGGAAAGGACACCATTGTAGGCATTTACTACAGGCCGCCTGTGCAAGCTGAAGATATGGATGAACTCTTTATGCATCAAATGGCCAAGTTCTCCAAAAAATATGACATAGTTGTCATGGGAGATTTCAACTATCCAGACATTTGTTGGGAATCTCTCTCAGGCAAAACTAACAGGTCAAGGAAATTCTTATCCTCTCTTGCTGACAACTTTATCTTCCAAAAGGTAGGGGAGAAAACAAGGGGAACTGCTACCTTGGATCTAATCCTTATAAACAGGGAGGAAATGGTTGAGGAGGTAAAAGTGGCTGGAACCCTAGGAGGTAGCGACCATGCTATTTTAGAATTTTGGATAACTAGAGGCGGAAGACCTGTGAAGACTCAGACGTCAAGGTTAGATTTCAGAAAGGCAGATTTTAAGGGATTCAGAAAGATAATTGGAGGGATCCAATGGCTGGATATCCTTAAAGACAAAAATGTCCAGGAAGGATGGGAAATCTTGAAAAATGAAATTCTCAAAGCACAGTTGTTAACAATTCTGAAAAGAGGGAAGAATAGGAAGCATTTAAGGAAACCAGGATGGGTGAACACAGAACTTAAGCACATGCTAAAAAGGAAGAAAAAAATGTTTATAAAATGGAAAGAGGGAGGCATATCTAAAGAAGAATATAATGCTGTCTGCAGAATCTGCAGGGCACAAATCAGATTAGCTAAAGCTGAAAATGAATTGAGGCTTGCAAGAGATGTCAAAAGCAATAATAAAGGATTTTGGGGATATGTCAAAAGTAAAAGAAAAGTCAAAGATGCTATAGGATTTTTACAGGATGAAAATGATGAAATGGTAAGACAGGATGTTGAGAAGGCTGAACTTTTAAATTCCTATTTTGCATCTGTTTTCTCTCAGAAAGGAAATGTAACACCAACTGTTATTCACTGTCCTATTAAGGGAATAGAAGAATCCAGGATATCTATAAACAGAAAGATAGTGAGGAAACACTTAGCTAACCTAAATGAATTCAAGTCTCCAGGTCCAGATGAATTACACCCCAGAGTACTGAAGGAGATAGCAGAAGAAATTTCTGAACCACTCTCCATAATCTTTGAAAATTCTTGGAGAACAGGAGAAGTGCCAGAAGACTGGAGAAGAGCAAATGTTGTTCCTATCTTCAAAAAGGGGAAGAAGGTGGACCCAGGCAACTATAGGCCGGTGAGTCTGACTTCTATACCAGGAAAGATCTTTGAACAAATTATTAAACAACATGTAAGTCAATACCTGGATAAGAATGAAGTGATCAAACAGAGTCAGCATGGGTTTGTAACTAATAAGTCATGTCAGACTAACTTAATTTCCTTCTATGACGGTATCACTGATTGGGTGGATCAAGGAAATGCTGTAGATATAGTATATCTTGACTTCAGCAAAGCATTTGACAAAGTCTCTCATACAATCCTTATTGAAAAAATGACTAAGTATGGAATGGACAAGGCAACTGTTAGGTGGATTCATAGCTGGCTTAGTGATCGGACCCAAAGAGTGGTCGTAAATGGCTGCACATCCAGTTGGAAGAATGTCTCAAGTGGGGTACCACAGGGCTCTGTCCTGGGCCCTGTATTGTTCAACATCTTTATCAACGATTTAGATGAAGGAATTGAGGCTAAACTGATTAAATTTGCTGATGACACAAAGCTAGGAGGGATAGCTAATACTAGAGAAGAGAGAGAGAGGATTCAAAAAGATTTAAATAAACTGGAGAAGTGGGCAGTAACTAACAGAATGGTTTTTAACAGGGAGAAATGCAAAGTACTACATCTGGGCAATAAAAATGAAAAAAGCATATATAGAATGGGAGGAATAGGGCTAAGTGACAGCACATGTGAAAAAGACTTGGGTATACTAATAGATCACAGACTGAATATGAGTCAACAGTGTGATGCAGCAGCAAAAAAGGCAAATGCAGTTCTAGGATGTATTAACAGAAGCATACAGTCTAGATCACGTGAAGTCATTATTTCCCTCTACTCCTCTTTGGTCAGACCTCATCTGGAATATTGTGTCCAGTTTTGGGCACCACATTTTAAAAAGGACATCAACAAACTGGAGCAAGTTCAGAAAAGAGCGACCAGAATGGTGACCGGTCTGCAAACCCTGTCTTATGAGGAAAGGTTGCAGGATTTGGGAATGTTTAGTTTGCAAAAGAGAAGACTGAGAGGAGACTTAATTGCTGTCTACAAATATCTAAAGGGCTGTCACATTGTAGAAGGATCAACTTTATTCTCATTTGCACAAGGAAAGACTAGAAGCAATGGGATGAAACTGAATGGGAGGAGACACAGATTAGATATTAGAAAAAACTTTTTGACAGTTAGAGTGATCAATGAGTGGAACAGGCTGCCACGAGAAGTGGTGAGTTCTCCTTCAATGGAAGTCTTCAAACAGAGGCTGGACAGACATCTGACTGGGATGATTTAGCGAATCCTGCTTTGAGCAGGGGGTTGGACCAGATGGCCCAGGAGGTCCCTTCCAACTCTACGATTCTATGATTCTATGAAATAAACGCTTGAAATCACTCTGTTTATAATGACACTATATAATATGAGTTTCACTTTTTGTATTGAAGAACTGAAATAAATTAACTTTTTGATGATACTCTAATTTTGTAAGTCGCACCTGTATGTAAATTGTCCAATGCTAGTAATAATAATTAAACCAGATTTTGCCTATTTTTACTTGTTTGTTACAAGAAAGACCACTTCTCTTAAGGTCCTGACTATCTGCCCAATGTGAATTATTACTTATTGAACAGTCATTTCATCAGTTTACTGCATGGTCTAATGTATTGTACTGTAAAGGTGCCCAAACCCATGAGATGGCATCCAAACCTTTTTTAGTTGACCGCTATCTTCCTGACTTACCCATAGAGATGAACGTCAGCTCAGCCAAGAAATTTTTTTAAAGGGAACCTGTCACCAAAAAAAATGCTATTAACCTGCAGATATGGGGTTACTCTTCAGGTTATTAGTTTCACACCCGCACTTAGCTTTGGGGAGAAACTGAACTTTAGTCCTCTCCGGCAGCGTTCCGATTTCAGTCATGGGGCAGCGCCGGGTTCAATCACTGCTCTGTGTATAGAGAGCGGCAGCTGCAACTGCACTCCTGGCCCGACTGACAGCCATCCCCAGTGCTAAGCCAGTGTCAGTCAGGGCCGAGGGCGTGGTTACAGCCGTCGCTGTGTATTCAAAGAGCATTGACTGAACCAGTGGCAGGTGTTACACCCATGACTGAAACTGGAATGCTGCCTGGTGGGATACAGGTTCCCTTTAAGAGTAAGGTACAAAGCTGCTGCAAACCGTTTGTTGTGGCAGATTATCTCCTCAGAGAACAAAGGGGTTAGGTGTTTAAATTTAATATAGCCAATCTTTTGGTACCCAACATAATTTCTCAGGGGAGAGTCTGGAGGTCCACATACAGGGTCGCAGGGTTTTCAGTCACACACAGGCCCTGGATCTTAGGGGGATACAAAAGGTTCCTTTTTGGCCCATATGAGAAAACCAATTCCATTACTCGCCAGTGATAATTGGTGAACTTGTTGGAAAACTTACATTGGGGCCCAGAAGCTTTAAATTAAGTCACTGCTCTCATACACATCAGACAGCTGTACAGTCTCAACTGAGCATGGCTGCATGGGGCCTTAAAAGGGAACCAAAACAATCAGCTTCTTGTCTGTAAAAACCTGAAAACATGATGCCTTGATTAAGCATTGTGTTCCTAAGTACATAATGATGTAATTGATGATACTCTGCTGAAATATATAACAGAGAAAGCTGGAGGTGTACTCTATGGTCTTGTTGTGTTGCTGTAAGCCCGGGAAAATGTATAATCGCGCGACTGCAAGTAAATATGAAATTAATATTCACCCATTCCCCCGCCCATAATTCATCTGCGCTAGCATCAGTGATAGTAACTAGTCAAGTGTATGTCAATGCAAAATGAATAATCACTCCTTCCCACACCCCTGGAGTCAGTAATTGACTGACGATTTATGCACATGGGGATTGCATTGCAATCTTCAGAATGGCCATCTGCTTTTGCAACCTGAATTTGACAGCATGGATTTCTAAGCAGCTGTCATACTCAGATCAGGAGAGCGGACAGCCTGTCCGAAGATTGTGATGTGATCCTCAGGTGAATAATATGGCAGTTTAACCGAATAACTGACTCGAGCCCAGACTCGTAAGTGAGATTATGGGTGGACAATGGGTGAATATTCATTTCACATTTACATATGCTTGACTAGCTGGCACGTGACTTTAAATTTTCCAGGGCTTACTGCAACACAACGGGACAAAGTACATCAATAAAAGTGACATATCCTGAAAGAGCTGCCCAAGCCTTGTTACAGGATACTATTAGTGTCTAGCATAGTGTGGGAAGACTAAGTGCAACATGAGGGGAAGGGGGGCCAAACACTAGGGAAGTGAGGAGTGGAGAATCCTATGCAACTCTAACGCCGATCAGGAACCCAATCCCTGCCTGACCCTTAGCGATAGGCCCTGGTTAGGGAGAGGATGGGATAGCACTAGTCAGTCCCCACTACAATTAAAGACAGAGAGGGTAGATGAACAAGGGGAACACTTATCTTGCGCAGACTCAGAGAAGTAACACCAGACATCCTCCAACAGCATCAGAGAGGAAGATAGCTGACTGCTATAGCTCCAAGCCTTCAAAAGGGAGAAATGTGAATATCACAGGCGATTCTCAGAAGCAGAGTGGGAGTCTAATTGACACACCTGGACCAGGGTGTTTACAGAGGTGGAAAGAGGCTGCCATTGGGTCCAAGAGTCAGAAAGATTAAGAAGGCGTTTGCAAAGCCAAATACAGAGACCTTCTGCAGCCAGATACAGAGCGACTGTCTGCAACATCGGACAAAACCATGAAAATTAGTATGGTACGCAAAATTGACCTGACTTATTCCCTTTAACGGGTTAAATCAACAAATATCAGCCAAAATAATTGTGAAGGTATTTTGTGGTATCTCACAAGAAGTTAGTTGTAGATCTTTATAAAAATGATTTTTCACTGGATTTTTTTAAACTTAATCTGAGTACCTCCTCCAAATAGCACTGCTGCACTCATTCTGGAATAGTTTTACTGTACATAGTATGCAGTGTCTGTGTACAAGTAATACAGTGATCACCAGTGACAATATACATAGGTTCTCTGCATATAGTGTCAGTGTAAAGGTAATACAGTGATCACTGGTGACTAGAGTTGAGCGAAACGGGTCGAAAAATTTCAAAAGTCGCCGACTTTTGGTAAAGTCGGGTTTCATGAAACGAAACCCGACCCTAGGGTGAGGTCGGCCACGAGTTCGGCGACTTTAGCGCCAAAGTCGCGTTTCAAAAGTTTGTTTTCCGCCCTTTTTCAGGCAATCAGGATCCACGGACACTGTGGGCAACGTGATGACATAGGCAGGGGTCACCACCTTCTTTGAGAAGGACATGCAAGTGATTGGCTTGCTTTGGGGGCATCACAGGGGGTATAAAAGGGCGTGCACGCCGACCGCCATGTTACTCATGCTGATCTCAGAATAGGGAGAGCTGCTGCTGCTGATTCTGTAGGGAGAGCGTTAGGCAGGGAAGAAGACACCAAAAACTGCTTCTGCTGCTAGCGATTTTGCCTGTACAACACACCAGTCACTGTGTGTGCAGTGCAAGTGGAGGCTATATTTTGCTGGATCAGCTGTGTTGGTTGTTAGGCTGCCTTATAAGACTTCCTGATAGCTGCATTGCTGTTTTCCCACTGCTCTGCAAACTGCTTTTTTAAAAGCAATCCAAATTTTTTTTTTGTCCTGGTGAGGTACTGAGCGTGCATTTTTTCACACCATACAGCGGTGTACGCTCCTCACACAGTACCGTGTAACGGCTGTTATCACAGCCACAGTGAAGCTATCTGTGTGTGACTGTGTAAGAATAAGTCAAGGACATGTTCTGTTCTTACAGACCTCCACCTTCTAATTTTGTCTGCTTTTCAAACAGTTAAGTATATTTGCTGTTTGATCACATTCAAAACTATAGAGAGACAGCGTGTGTCAGTCCGTATACTTAAAAAACACGGAGCTTGACAATTTTACGGACACCGGACAGCCGTGTACGTGCACGCTCCTCTCTCAGTACAGTGTAACGGCTGTTATCACGGCCACAGTGAAGCTATCTGTGTGTCACTCTGTAAGGATAAGTCGAGGACATGTTCCGTTCTTACAGACCTACACCTTAGGGAGATTCCTATTCTGCCCAATTCTATATACACTGTTATGAATGAGTCACCGTAGGAGGCAAAAAGAGAAATACTAGCTAATTCCAGAAAACCAGAGAAGTTGACAGCTATCGGATTGCAGACCCCTGAACCTATCAACAACAGCTAGCAGTAGCCGTGGGGGGTTCCTACGGTGCCCTAGACCCCTCGATCACAGCCGGAGAACTACATAGCCTAAAGACAGAAAGGGAAATCTAAACTGCCCCAGAGCAGACTCCAAAGCAATAGGCAGCCCCCAACATATAATGACGGTGAAGCAAGATGAAAAAACACTCACACGGATAGAAAGATAGGCTGAGCAAATCATGGGGCCCAAGCTAACTACATAGGACAGGATAGGAAAGCTGCTGTCTGCAATCTGCCAAATACCCTATCAAAACAAGGGCCAACAGGCTGATAGGGAAAAAGGCCCTAAAGACGCTAGGCTTCAAAAAGACTATATCAGCACTCAGGTATTTTCTGAAGACAGAGCAAAAAGGAATTCAACTCACCCCAGCAGGGAATGGCAGAAATTCAGAAAAACAAGGCAAAACAAAACAAAACACAAATGCAAAAAGCAGTGCAGAAAACTTAGCTTTTGAGGAGCAGGAATCAGACTGGTCTCCTAGAATCCCTCAGAGAGCTCACCAGCAAGGCAGAAGGGCGTCGGCTGCCTTATATCCAGTCAGCAATTCCCGTCACCCAGTCATCATCATACCCAGGTGTTTGGTAATCAGCCTCACTACCTTCCTTCACCAGAAGAGGGAGTTCATCAGACCTCAATGGTGAAGGGGAAAATGAACTCACAACAATACACCTTGTAGCTTGTCATACACTAGCCAATTTCTGCCTGTGACATAGCGGTGTGATATTCACTGGGCCTCACACAATCCAACAGTGTCCACAAGTGTGTTCAGAAATTCTACATCTCCCCTGTCCTATAGTGACATTTTTCACACCTATGACATTGAGCCTGTGACATAGCGGTGTGATATTAACTGGGCCTCACACAACAGTGTCCACCAGTGTGTTCAGAAATTCTACATCTCCCCTGTCCTATAGTGACATTTTTCACACCTGCGACATTGAGCCTGTGACATAGCGGTGAGATATTAACTGGGCCTCACACAATCCAACAGTGTCCACAAGTGTGTTCAGAAATTCTACGTCTCCCCTGTCCTATATACACCTTGTACCTTGTTTTACATTACTATATAGTTTGTGGGATTTTGTGTACATTTTTACCAAAAATGAGTAAGGCTGGTGGAAGAGGCCGTGGAATTGGGTGGGGGTTGCCAGCTGGTAATGATGGTGTTGGTGGTGGATCTGATGGTAGTAGCAAAAGCAAAATAGAACCGAATGCAGGAGGTGTTGAGCCTGCGTCATCGTCTGGCTCCACAAGGCCTCGAAGGCTTAGTTTTCTAGGAGTTGGCAAACCGCTTTTAAAGCCAGAGCTTCAGGAAAAAGTTTTGGCTTACATTGCTGACTCAGCCTCCAGCTCTATCGCCTCCTCTTCTGAAGTTGTAAAAAATAAAAGCACTGAGTCGTCATTGGAGGGTCATGTTCATGAACCACACCTTTCCTTGTGTCCTTCACCCCAACCAAGATTGAAGGATGACGCAGGCCATACAACTGATTACTCCATGGAGCTGTTTTCACATACCATGCCTGGGTTATCGAGTGAAATGGTGAATTACCCAGGCCAAGATGAATCTGACATGGAGTGCACTGATGCACAGCCACTGATAGATGATTCTGCTGGTACATTCAGTCAGAGCACTACATTGTCCTCGCAGTGTAATGAGCCAGATTCTGACCCTGATGAGACTCAGGTGCCCCTTCCCGCATACTATACCACCATACACGGTGACACAGAGGAAGGTGCACATGACATTGAAGAGGAGGTGATGGATGACCCAGTTGTTGACCCAGATTGGCATCCATTGGGGGAAGAGGGTGCTGCTTCCAATAGCTCAGATGAGGAGGAGGAGCATCCACAGCAGACATCGACATCGCAACAGCTGTTATCTGGCAGGCCCGCAGCACTCCAAAGACAGGTTCCAAAAATCAAAAGAGTTGCTGGACAGCTTGTCCAGACGGTCAAAATAGCACAGCGTGCTAGGCCGCAAAATGTCTTCCAAAGTAGGAAGAGTGCAGTGTGGCACTTTGGCACTTTTTTGAGCAAAATCCTCATGATCAGGCCAAGGTTATCTGTAAGAAGTGCGCAAAGACCTTTAGCTGAGGGAAAAATCTGAAAAATTTGAATACCAGTTGCATGCTTAGACATTTAACCAGCATGCACTTGCAAGCGTGGACACAACACCAAACCTCAAGTACCACATGTGCAACTGATCACAAAGAAGGTAGTCAGCAACGCTACATTGTTTCCCCCACTGTAAGGCCACCGGTTAGCACAGCAGCAAATGTTGAGGTGTTGTTGCAAGGCCAAAGCAGTCAGGGAATCCCACTGTTATATCAACGAAAGACTGAATCTAGGCCATCAGAAAGAACACCAACTCCATCACCATCATCAACCCTCTCTCAGTCCGCCCTGTCCACCGCTAGTTCCACCATATGCAGCTCTCAAGTCCAGCTCACCCTCCCAGAGACTATGAGTAGGTCAAGAAAGTACTCAGTCTCTCATCCGCGTACACTGGGTTTGAACGCCCACATTGCCAAACTAATCTCGTTAGAGATGATGCCCTATCGGTTGGTGGAAAGCGCAGCTTTCCGCGAACTCATGGCCTATGCAGTACCACGCTATGACCTACCCAGTCTCCACTTCTTCTCTCGGAAAGCCATCCCAGCCCTCCACCATCATATGAAAGACCGCATTATCCATGCACTCAAGCAGTCAGTGAGTGGAAAGGTGCACCTCACAACAGATGCATGGTCCAGTCGGCATGGCCAGGGCCGTTACGTGTCCATCACTGCGCACTGGGTAAATGTGGTGGATGCAGGGTCCACAGGGGACAGCGGTGGTGGGACAGTGCTGCCTAGCCCACGGTATAGGAAACAGTTGGCTGTAGGCGTTCGACCCTCCTCCTCCTCCTCCTCCAGAAGCGAAAGCTTGTCCACAGAGTGCAGTCGTACGAGCACTCCATCTGCAGCTGCCACTGTTGCAAACGAGGTGTCCCCCTATCGAGCAGCTAGTGGAAAGCGTCAGCAGGCTGTGTTGCAGATGATGTGTTTGGGCGACAGACACACCGTGGAGGTGCTGGCCGAGTACTTTCAGCGACAAACTGAGTCATGGCTGGGCAGTATACATCTTGAGGCAGGCAAGGTAGTTACTGATAACGGCCGTAATTTTGTGGCAGCCATAGCCCTTTCAAAACTCAGCCACATACCTTGCTTGGCTCACACCTTGAACTTGGTGGTGCAGTGCTTCCTCAACAATTATCCGGAGTTAACAGCCCTGCTCCAGAAGGTGCGAAAACTGTGCGCGCACATCCGCTGGTCGCCTGTACACTCCATTCGTATGCAGAAGCTGCAGCGATTGCTCCACCTTGCCAACCACCGCCTCATTATCGACATTGCAACAAGGTGGAACTCCACCCTGCACATGGTTGAGCGGCTGTGTGAACAGAGGCAGGCCATAATATGCATTTGTGGGAGGATACACGGCCAGGCACTTTGAGAGCAGACATGGAGTTGACAGGTGTGCAGTGGTCGAAGCTGAAAGACCTCTGTAAAGTCCTTCAGTGTTTTGAGGAATGCACACGGCTGGTAAGCGCAGACGACACCATCCTAAGCATGAGCATCCTACTTATGCGGCTGCTCATGCAAACTTTGACGCACCTTAAGGAGCAGGCGTCTGCAGTCAATGTTGATGAGGAGGAAGAGGAGGAGGGAATCCTTGATGACATTCAGCCATTGTCTGCTCAGGGACCTATCCTGGACGAGGTGGAGGAAGAAGAAGAGGAGGATGATGATGGGGATGATTACTTAGGGGAGGAGGATGCATCTCTTGGGGCAAGTGAAAATGTTGGCGTGGCAAGGGTTTGTGCGTGACTGGAGGGATGTGGATTTGCCAGAAAGTGCTCCTCCAACCAGCACTCGCAGTGCATCATTGACACCGGGAACATTGGCCCACATGTCAGATTATGCCTTGCAGATCCTAAAAAGGGACCCCCGCATTGCCAAAATGATGAACGATGACGACTACTGGTTGGCCAGCATCCTGGATCCACGCTATAAAGGCAAATTACAAAACATCATGCCACACGAGAACCTTGACCTAATAGTGGCTAATAAACAAGCAACTCTGGTAAACCTGTTGGTTGAGGCATTCCCAGCACTCAGCAGCGGTGATGGTTCTCACACGAGCCGTACGGGCCAGGGGCAGCTTGGCAGAGGTGTTCGTGGTGCACACAGCAGAAGTGGCATTGGAAACAGGGGTTTCATGACAATGTTGTGGACTGATTTTTCAAGTACCGCTCACACAACTGGTAATACTGCATCGATGGAAAGTGACAGGAGACAGCAGTTGTCTACTATGGTTACAAACTACTTTTCCTCCCATATCGATGTTCTCCCGCACAGGTCATTCCCCTTTGACTATTGGGCCGCTAAACTGGACACCTGGCCTGAATTGGCACAATATGCCTTACATGAGCTCGCTTGCCCAGCTGCAAGTGTGCTATCGGAAAGAGTCTTCAGTGCAGCTGGATCAATCCTGACAGAAAAAAGGACCCGTCTGTCAACCCAAAATGTGGATGATCTAACCTTCATTAAAATGAACCATGCATGGGTTTCCAAGGATTTTGTCCCACCTTCCCCTGATGACACATAGGGTGACAGAAAAATGGCTTGCTTTGGTCCTCCTCTTCCTGGGACTTGAACAATTTCGCCTTTTGCATCAGTTGAATGTCCAACATCAACATATGCCACTTTCTAAAACTCCCTAACTGTGCTGCCTCCCCCCCATGGCCGGGGTCACCACCTAGCGCACGAAACCGTGCGAGTGCCGTTGCCCTGGACAGGTGGGTAGGCCGACTCTTGGGCACGGGCACTGGCACAGGGTCCCTCACAGTGCAATAAAGTGTCTCTGACGGTGGTGGTGCACACCCGCCGTCAGACACACCGCCGTACTATGAGGAGCCCAGTGCCAGTACCGACGCCCACGAGAGGGCCCCCCTTGCTTGGGCAGGGCCCCAGCATTTGCAATCTTTACCTCTCCCTGCTCCTCCGCTGTGTAGTCTGGGCCGTCAAATCCATACTGGGCCTGACACCGTCTGAGCCTGCCTCCTGATCTATAGACATATATTTTGAATGTGTACACTATGCTATCCATACATGTTATCCGGGGATACGGTACCCTTTCTCACCTTTGTGCAATCACGTGTAATCCATACTGGACCTGACACCGTCTGAGCCTGCCTCCTGATCTATAGACATATATTTTGAATGAGTACACTATGCTATCCATACATGTTAACCGGGGATACGGTACCCTTTCTCACCTTCGTGCAATCACGTGTAATCCATACTGGGCCTGACACCGTTTGAGCCTGCCTCCTGATCTATAGACATATATTTTGAATGTGTACACTATGCTATCCATACATGTTATCCGGGGATACGGTACCCTTTCTCACCTTTGTGCAATCACGTGTAATCCATACTGGGCCTGACACCGTCTGAGCCTGCCTCCTGATCTATAGACATATATTTTGAATGTGTACACTATGCTATCCATACATGTTATCCGGGGATACGGTACCCTTTCTCACCTTTGTGCACTCACGTGTAATCCATACTGGGCTTGACACCGTCTGAGCCTGCCTCCTGATCTATAGACATATATTTTGAATGTGTACACTATGCTATCCATACATGTTATCCGGGGATACGGTACCCTTTCTCACCTTTGTGCAACCACGTGTAATCCATACTGGGCCTGACACCGTTTGAGCCTGCCTCCTGATCTATAGACATATATTTTGAATGTGTACACTATGCTATCCATACGTTATCCGGTGATACGGTACCCTTTCTCACCTTTGTGCAATCACGTGTAATCCATACTGGGCCTGACACCGTCTGAGCCTGCCTCCTGATCTATAGACATATATTTTGAATGTGTACACTATGCTATCCATACATGTTATCCGGGGATACGGTACCCTTTCTCACCTTTGTGCAATCACGTGTAATCCATACTGGGCCTGACACCGTTTGAGCCTGCCTCCTGATCTATAGACATATATTTTGAATGTGTACACTATGCTATCCATACATGTTATCCGGTGATACGGTACCCTTTCTCACCTTTGTGCAATCACGTGTAATCCATACTGGGCCTGACACCGTCTGAGCCTGCCTCCTGATCTATAGACATATATTTTGAATGTGTACACTATGCTATCCATACATGTTATCCGGGGATACGGTACCCTTACTCACCTTTGTGCAATCACGCGTAATCCATACTGGGCCTGAGAACGGCTGGCGAGCTGTTAAGCAAGCTACAGCACCTGTGGTTTGCACACGTAAGTTTTTCATTTTTTCAGGAATGACAGTTAGGCCTAATTCCGGAACTGCGGTTGACCTGCACTTACTGGGAAATCATCGTTCGCGGGTAATAATTGTAATCCCAGATCCCCATCACTAACGTTGTTCAGCGGGTTATCTGCACCTGTAAGCAACAAATGCTGGCCTTTTCAGTGTAGCGCACATGCAGCCACGGACATGTAAGGGCATGACACACCAGTTATTGGTCAATCTCACGTGCCAGAGCCTCGCGTGTCCCTCTAGTAAGCCGGACTCGGACCGCGGGGCATGACAGAGTCTCGTTCGTTAACGGAATTAAGCTTGCAATGTGTGCATCTTTTTTGTTGCTGGATGGTTGAGGTTGCCCGTGTTGAGTCAAATTACGCCGTAGGCTCCACTCCTGGTGGTGCCCTTCTGGACATTCCTTTAAGGTTCAGCTTTGCAACCATACTGCCCACGTAAAACAAACACTGAAATACTGTGCAGTGAGATGGAAGATGGGGACGACGAGGAGCCCAGACTAGTACAGGCTTTCCCAAGCGAGGAGACTTATTTCATTGTTTTCAATGTTGGGACAGCAATTTTTGGGGAGCACTATACTCTGGAGAATGATAGATGGGGCCCACCATACACTGGAACATTCCAAAGGTGGACATCAGACACTGGAGCAGCATTTACAGGGCCCATTATACACTAGAGCATTAGAAATGGGGCCCATTATGTTTGGAGCATTATTTGGCCCCATAAGACAGTGGAGCTTCATCCATGGGGACCAACATATACTGTAGCATTATGTGGAGCTCATCATATACTGTTTCAAACATTATATGGGACCAATGATTCTGTATGGAGAAATAGATGGGCCTCGTCATGAGATGTAAAAAGTGAAGTATTTTTCATTGTACTATACCGCTATTTCTCTGCCGTATCGGAGCATCATGAGTTGTGGTATGTGTTAAAGGGGCGCTCTTTCGCCCAGGGCACATGAAAACCTGGAGCCAGCCCTAACCCTCCACAACTTTAGCCAAATAACCCCCATTTTTCAGTGCGTAACTAGTATTATGAAGTAAATTAAGGTTGACAAGCTTAAGTAATAAGAATTGATGCTTTTGGCATTCAAATGGGCACTGTAGGTGTGTTTCCTGTCCTCCTCTCACTGCCGACTTTAATTCCCCATTGACTTACATTGGGTTTCGTTTTTCGGTCGCCCCCCCCGACTTTTCCCTATAGTCGGCCGATTTTGCTCGACCCGACTTTTGGAAAAGTCGGGTTTCATGAAACGAAACTCGACCCTAAAAAAGCAAAAGTCGCTCAACTCTACTGGTGACATTGTACACAGGACCCCTGTATATAGTATACATTTTATAGTGTCAGTGTAAAGGCAACACACTGCTCACCCTGCTGCACGCTGCTGGTTCGCGCTAAACTGCCTGCAACTGCGTGCGCCTTTTCTTTCATCTGGCCCCTCCTACCCGGGTCATGAGGTTGGTCTGGTCCCTCATTTCTTCCCCCAGGCACCATGGGAGGCAGCCTCTACAGTTCCTGACCCGGTTTGGTACAGGTACCCACAGCCCGGTCTTCCTCCTTACATGAGCTCTTCATGACTAGGCTGAGATGGTGAAAGACACCTGCCTTGATCCTACAGGTTGGGAATCCATTTTTAGTATGAATTGTAATTTCCTAATATACTTAAAAAAATAGAAATATGAGGAGCATGGATACCAAATACTCTAATTCCGTCCTGTGATTTGGTATCTGTTTTTTACATCGGTATTCCGCCTGTGACACAGCAGACACTGCCATAATATATCCACATCTGCTGATATTGTAACTCAGAAACCGCAGTTTTTTTTACTGCTCTTGATCTTCAGAGCAATCTAATAATAGAAATCCAGTATTAAAAAGAATTGTATGCAGAATTAAAACTTTGATGTGTACTAATACTTAAAGAGAATTTTTTTTTCCTTAAAAATGGAGTGTATGTATGTTTTACTAAATAAATCCATGAGCGCTCTAGCAAGTTAGCTTCTTTTTTTGTGACTTCTGCTATTTGAATTTTTGCATAAACTTCTGACCAGATTTCTATGCTGTTGTGTGTCGCTCCCTTGTGGTGTTCTGGAAAATTGTAATGGGACACCTCCCCCAAGTCACCCACATTGCTCCCTCCTTTACTACTTCATTGACTCCAAGCTGCCAGAAGCCAGCCCCCTGAGTGAGATCAGAGCAGCCCCACAGCACAGGGGGAAAAGTCAATACAATCAGTATAAGAGCCCAGGGCACTGAGGGAGGTGAAAAGTGGAGAGCCAAACACTAGCATCTCACCAAGCAGCATGGCTCTACCAGCACTCTGCTGTCTCACACTCCAGCTATGGAGCATTCTCTTCTGTGTATTTGCACAGGCAGAGGCTGCTCCGCACCAAGAAGACAGCTTGTACATGTGGATTGATGCTCACCAAGCAAGAGTGTTAATAGGTACAAACCTTTCGCTTGGGGTTAAAAAAAAATCATATTTTAAGGTTATTTTCCAAGTTTCGAATGTGCGCTGGTCAATAATGTGGTGAACCGAATGCATTGTGATAAAGCACACAATGTGTATATACCAGTCTTCTCATCACCATAACATTTGTTCCCAGGCTTTGAAGAAGATATTTTGATTGTTTCTGAGGGGAAAATGGCACCATTCACTCATGATTTTAGGAAAGCCCAGCAGAGGATGCCAGCTATTCCTGTCAATATCCAGGCAATGAACTTTACTTGGAAAGCCACTGGCCAGGTATGTCTAGAAGAATGATACTGAGTAGGCTGACAGCTAGATTTGACAAGTGTTTGGATGTAAGCTAGCGATAGATGATTGTGTGTGGTTTGGCATGTGTTTATATCTAAAGTATGTAACTCCCTTCTGTCATGAAGGGTTGGTGCTGTACAGGGCTTAGATGTGAAATAGCGAGTAGTTATGTTATTGATATGGTATGTTAGTATTATGTGGTATTGGTATGGTACGTTAGTATTATTATGTGGTATTGGTGTGGTATGTTAGTATTATTATGTGGTATTGGTGTGGTATGTTAGTATTATTATGTGGTATTGGTATGGTATGTTAGTATTATTATGCGGTATTGGTATGATATGCTAGTATTATTATGTGGTATTGGTATGGTATGTTAATATTAATATATATATTATTCATATGGTATGTTGGTATTATATGATATTGGTATAGTATGTTAGTATTATTATGAGGTATTGGTATGGTATGTTAGTACTATGTGGTATTGGTATGGTATGCTAGTATTATTATGTGTTATTGGTATGGTATGTCAGTATTATTATGTGGTATTGGTATCGTTTCTTAAAATTATTATGTGGTATGAGTAAGGTATGTTAGTATTATTATGTGGTAGTGGTATGGTATGTTAGTATTATTATGTGGCAGTGGTATGGTATGTCAGTATTATTACACGGTATTGGTATGGTATGTTAGTATTATTATGTGGTAGTGGTATGGTATGTCAGTATTATTACACGGTATTGGTATGGTATGTTAGTATTATTATGTGGTATTGGTATGGTTTGTTAGCATTATTATGTGGTATTGGTATTGTATGTTTATATTATTATGTGGTATTGGTATGGTATGTTAGTATTATGTGTTATTGGTATGGTATGTTAAAATTATTATGTGGTATTGGTATAGTATGTTAGTTTTATTATGTGGTATTGGTATGGTATGTTAGCATTATTACGTGGTATTGGTATGGTATGTTAGTATTATTATGTGGTATTGGTATGGTATGTTAGCATTATTATGTGGTATTGGTATTGTATGTTTAAATTATTATGTGGTATTGGTATGGTATGTTAGTATTATGTGTTATTAGTATAGTATGCTAGTATTATTATGTGTTTTTGGTATGGTATGTTAAAATTATTATGTGGTATTGGTATGGTATGTTAGTATTATTATGTGGTATTGGTATGGAATGTTAGCATTCTTACGTGGTATTGGTATGGTATGTTAGTATTATTATGTGGTATTGGTATAGTATGTTAGTATTATTATGTGGTTTTGGTATGGTATGTTAGTATTATTATATGGTATTGGCATGGTATGTTAGTATTATGTGTTATTATTATGGTATGCTAGTATTATGTGTTATTGGTATGGTGGGTTAAAATTATTATGTGGTATTGGTATGGTGTGTTAGGATTATTACAGTATGTGGTATTGGTATGGTATGTTAGTATTATGTGTTATTAGGATGGTATGCTAGTATTATTATGTGTTATTGGTATGGTGTGTTAGGATTATTATGTGATATTGGTATGGTATGTTAGGATTATTATGTGGTATTGGTATGGTAGGTTAATGTTATTACATACCTGATCAAGAATAAAATATGTATAATGTATGATAATATGCTTTAACCTATAAGTTTTAAGATTAACACTAATATAATCTAAATATATATTAGTGTTAGCAATAAATCATATAAGGAAAAAAACATACTGATAGGGAATTTAGACTGTGAGCCTTAATGGGGACAGTGTTGATAATGTCTGTAAAGCCATGTGAAATTAATGGTGTTATATGAGTAAAATAAGTAAATGAATATAGGTTATAAAGCATATTATCATACATTATACATATGTTCTAGATCAGGTATGTACTAACATTAACATACCATGATACCAATATTACTAACATAACTACTCACTATTTCATGTCCAGGTACTGTATATTTATATTATCAATTATTATTAATATTATTATTCTCAATATGCAGTTACATCTAAAAATAGTTTATCTTAATGGGAAGTTTATAAAACAGAATTTCATAGCAAGTGAACAAAGTTTGGCAGGATCTCTCGAGTGCTCAAATAGGTCATGTGGTTGGCAGAGTTCTGATCTCGTTGTGCCATTTAATATTTCGGGAGGCAATGTGAGTCCCCATGCAGCTGCCCCAGACTCCCAGCTGCTCAAACACAAAACTGACTGTAAATATGTCACACATAGTAACTTGAAAGAGAAACAAACATGTGTGTTTAACCTTTCTTTCAAGTTCATCCAAAAACAAGGCCTTCATCAAAGCGGCAAGGCGACATAGTGGGTAAACCATCCCCAGAGCATTGCAATAAGATGGGTCATGTGGCATTGTGATGTGAGAAGATCTGCGGGCTGCCAATTCCAAGTCGTTGAGTAACTGCTTCTATAAATCTGCCCCAGAAATAAGCCCCCATGTCATAGTCTAAAGGAAAATCCGATCCATGCCTGTGTAAATACTTGAGGAATCTCGGTGAATGTATATTAATAGTTAATTCACCAAGCATAATTAATATTTTTTTTATTAATATTTACTTTATTTCCTAATATCAGTAGTTCAAATTCTTTCCTAGTAAAAATTACCAGTGATTCCAAGCAGGGAAAATATACTGCACTCAAGGGATATATACCTTTACAGTGCTGCATGTCACCGAACAGAGGAAATACCTTATTTCCTGACCTCTGGGGCAGAATTTCCAAAATGGAATGTCAATATGTTTACATTTTGTGGGCATGACTCCTTTTTACTTAAAGGGGTTCACATATCAAGAATGTGTCTCCCAGCCTTTAATATCGAGATCCTGTTCTTCTGTGGTATTTTGCATCTTGGTGTTGTAGACATGCCACCAGGGATCAAAGCACAATGCTGCTGAAATCCCACTTCATTTAGTCCAGCAAGCATGTGCATGCCATCTGTTCTATCTGATAGAAAACAGCGGTAAACCACTCAAACTTTGGCCAAAAAAGGCTTTAGTGCTTAGAGAGGAGATACGAGGCACCTTGTAAGCTACATCTGGTTTCCATAGTAGTTTACATAGTATAAATGTTCAGTACACAACCTCGGTTCTTCGCAGTGCACAAGATATCATTAATTACATGCAGATCAGTCAGTGAAGTATCTCAGAGATGCAGAAACAGAGAAATAATGTGATATTGCATGTCTGACATATGCAGTCAATCATATCTCATCAATATACTGATATAATAACTATATTCACCCCTGCCCCAATATCATACTACATAGCACCAGGTAGTCTTTTCTTTCTAGTTCAAGTAGCAAAGCTTTATATTTGTTGTAATCATATAAATTATTACATGATGTTTTTGCCCAGGTTTTAATATACTTTTTTACTGCATAATTGTATATTTTAAGGAATGGCTTTCATCTAAAACTATTATTCATGTGTTATGTGGTTCCATTTGTAGTTGATAAAATCACGCTAAACTGTTGTTACACAACTGTATATTTCTAACAGTCATGTATTTAATGCAACAATGTATTTGATCCAAAAGACCTGCATCAGTTAAAAAACAATGTCTTTTGTAACTTTTATTGGTACTCCAGGATGGGGTGTCTGTCTAGTTGGTACCCACCAGCCCCTCTATAAAGAACACTGGAGAATTTCTACCTGCTGCATCCGTTCAGACAAAACATGGCTTATTGCTGTTGTTGTTATGCATTTCTGATTCTTCTGCACATAGCAGCTTGTTGCAAAGAATCCCAATAGTAAGACAAACCAACACAATTAAAGAAACACTCCCATCAAAGTTGATATCCTCTTAGCATATTGCAGTTATTATATAGCACTGTGTATTTACAATTGCTCATCTTGCCTTTCTACCAAGTTAATTCTTCTCTTTTCTATTAGGTCTATGACATCACATGATTGAAACCTGACTAGCTGAATACCTCTCTCTTTTCTCTGCATGAGTCAGCATTAAAGCTACAATTCTATATCACTGCAAAGTCCCTGTCAGAGGGAAGGAGCAGAGCAGCTGGGTCAGTAGTTGAAGAGGAGGATGGCTTAGGCAGTGAAGAGACTTCCTATATCTACATAGAGCTAAGGCCTCTGTCACACTTCAGTTTTTTACAGTCAGTCGCAATCCGTCAAAGTTTGAAAAAAACGGATCCTGCGCAGATTGTGAAAAACTGATGCAACGGATCAGTTTTTTTTACGGATCCGTCACAGCAGCTGTAGGGTTTAAATTAAATTAAATTAAAGGAATAGAAATTATTCCGGGCAGGCTCAGTTTTAAAAAACGGAATCCGTCGCCGGATTCCGTCTTTTGACGGACATCGATGGATCCTGTGTCCATAGGCTTCCATTTATAGCCAACGATGGACTGCACTGAATGCGTCGCCGTACGACTTTTCGACGTAGACAAAAAAACGTTACTTTGTCCATCGTCTCCAGTGTGAAAGAGGCCTTAGAAGGATTCAGCTAGTCTGTTTTTAATGGACAAGAGAATAATTAACTGGGTAGAAGGGAAATATGAGCAATTTTGAGTACACAGTGTCATATACTATGATGAGTGCAATATGTTAAGAGGATAAAAACTTTGATAGGAGTTATTCTTTAACTAGTCACTGGGGGGGACCCAGAAAGAAAAATGTTGTCAAAACAGGCCAACCCTATATACCCTCTATCACTGAAATTGCAACATTAAGAAGGATAATGTCACAATCCATTTTTGGATGCGTGGCAGCTCTGAGTCCTCTATAATTTAAATGTAGCTTTTTTGCTTTCAGGCCAGCAGGGGTTAATGTCAATTTTCCCTTGCTGCAGCTGCTGAATTGCTAGGTCAGCGATGTGGGTGGTGACCACTCCCACCATCCTTTAAATAGTCACCTGATGCATCAGTAATTGTCACGACCCCCTGTGTTGTACCATCTGCGAGGGACGAGGTTTGTGACGGCAGCGGGGGGAGGACCCGCTTAAGGTGTTAGGGGAGTGCAGGGACAGGCTCAGGTTGGAGTCAGGAGGTGTCCCTTCCGTCATTCCCTATCAGTAGGGCCTTTTTCTCCCCATTTCCATCCCGTTGTGTGTGTTGTGCCATCCGCTGACCGACCCCCTGTTGGGTCACGACATATTGTGACAGATAAGTTGTGGAATTAAGGAAATCACAGGATGAATTAACATGCTAATGATATGTAAATTATGAAAAAATGTAAACATTTTTAAAACTACTCTTAAAAATGGTACTCATTATCAGTATCAGTATTCAGTAGCGAAAATACATGGACTTACATGGCTTGGCATGCTATCAGTGATGGTATTAATGGGTGCCTGAGAAATGTCCTGCCTCGCTGAATGAACTTGGGTACATAAATCATCAATATTCATAGAATGTAAGTTTGCAAGGACAGGGTCCTCTCCCCTCTGTACCAGTCTGTCATTGTAAATTTGTTTACTGTTAACGATATCTATAACTTTGTATGTAACCCCTTCTCATGTACAGCACCATGGAATTAATGGCGCTATATAAATAAATAATAATAATATTCGATGCTGGCTGCTCCTTTTGCAAATGCCGACCAATTACGTCCTCAATAGGAGATAAGTCAGAAGATGCTACAGGTCATGGTAGCATGTTTAAGCCATTCAGGCTGCTCAAAGTAGAACGAGCAACGTGTGGCCTGACAATGTTGTGTTTAAAATGAAGACTAGAAGGATTCGGTGCCTGTACATTATGCCAGTCTAAACCATTGTCCTGAAAGTAGAACCAATGTGACATTGCTTAGTGAAGGCATTTTCATGGCATTGCCCGTGGTAAAGCTGGAATGGAGCAATGGATGCAGTATTGGAGATATCTCCTCTTCAGTTTTGAGTCCCGCTTTTGTCTTTGACACATTTATAGATGGAAATTGATTTGGATTAACATGTACAAGTGCTTCTCACTAAATTAGAATATCATCAAAAAGTTCATTTATTTCAGTTCTTCAAGACAAAAAGTGAAACTCACATATTATACAGTGGGGAAAAAAAGTATTTAGTCAGTCAGCAATAGTGCAAGTTCCACCACTTAAAAAGATGAGAGGCGTCTGTAATTTACATCATAGGTAGACCTCAACTATGGAAGACAAACTGAGAAAAAAAAATCCAGAAAATCACATTGTCTGTTTTTTTTTCATTTTATTTGCATATTATGGTGGAAAATAAGTATTTGGTCAGAAACAAGCAATCAAGATTTCTGGCTCTCACAGACCTGTAACTTCTTCTTTAAGAGTCTCCTCTTTCCTCCACTCATTACCTGTAGTAATGGCACCTGTTTAAACTTGTTATCAGTATAAAAAGACACCTGTGCACACCCTCAAACAGTCTGACTCCAAACTCCACTATGGTGAAGACCAAAGAGCTGTCAAAGGACACCAGAAACAAAATTGTAGCCCTGCACCAGGCTGGGAAGACTGAATCTGCAATAGCCAACCAGCTTGGAGTGAAGAAATCAACTGTGGGAGCAATAATTAGAAAATGGAAGACATACAAGACCACTGATAATCTCTCTCGATCTGGTGCTCCACGCAAAATCCCACCCCGTGGGGTCAGAATGATCACAAGAACGGTGAGCAAAAATCCCAGAACCACGCGGGGGGACCTAGTGAATGAACTGCAGAGAGCTGGGACCAATGTAACAAGGCCTACCATAAGTAACACACTACGCCACCATGGACTCAGATCCTGCAGTGCCAGGCGTGTCCCACTGCTTAAGCCTGTACATGTCCGGGCCCGTCTGAAGTTTGCTAGAGAGCATTTGGATGATCCAGAGGAGTTTTGGGAGAATGTCCTATGGTCTGATGAAACCAAACTGGAACTGTTTGGTAGAAACACAACTTGTCGTGTTTGGAGGAAAAAGAATACTGAGTTGCATCCATCAAACACCATACCTACTGTAAAGCATGGTGGTGGAAACATCATGCTTTGGGGCTGTTTCTCTGCAAAGGGGCCAGGACGACTGATCCGGGTACATGAAAGAATGAATGGGGCCATGTATCGTGAGATTTTGAGTGCAAACCTCCTTCCATCAGCAAGGGCATTGAAGATGAAACGTGGCTGGGTCTTTCAACATGACAATGATCCAAAGCACACCGCCAGGGCAACGAAGGAGTGGCTTCGTAAGAAGCATTTCAAGGTCCTGGAGTGGCCTAGCCAGTCTCCAGATCTCAACCCTATAGAAAACCTTTGGAGGGAGTTGAAAGTCCGTGTTGCCAAGCGAAAAGCCAAAAACATCACTGCTCTAGAGGAGATCTGCATGGAGGAATGGGCCAACATACCAACAACAGTGTGTGGCAACCTTGTGAAGACTTACAGAAAACGTTTGACCTCTGTCATTGCCAACAAAGGATATATCACAAAGTATTGAGATGAAATTTTGTTTCTGACCAAATACTTATTTTCCACCATAATATGCAAATAAAATGAAAAAAAACCAGACAATGTGATTTTCTGGATTTTTTTTTCTCAGTTTGTCTCCCATAGTTGAGGTCTACCTATGATGTAAATTACAGACGCCTCTCATCTTTTTAAGTGGTGGAACTTGCACTATTGCTGACTGACTAAATACTTTTTTTCCCCACTGTATAGAGTCATTACAAACAGAGTGATCGATTTCAAGTGTTTATTTCTGTTAATATTGATGATTACGGCTTACAGCCAATGAAACCCCAAAAGTCATTATCTTAGTTAATTAGAGTAATTAACAAAAAAAATCTGCAATGGCTTCCTAAGTGTTTAAAAAGTCCCTTAGTCTGTTTCAGTAGGTTCCACAATCATGGAGAAGACTGCTGACTTGACAGATGTCCAGAAGGTAGTCATTGACGCACTCCACAAGGAGGGTAAGCCACAACAGGTCATTGCTAAAGAAGCTGGCTGTTCAAAGAGTGCTGTATCCAAGCATATTAATGGAAAGTTGAGGTGAAGGAAAAAGTGTGGTAGAAAATGGGGCACAAGCAACCACTGGATTACCGGAGCCTTGAAAGGATTGTTAAGAAAAGGTCATTCAAAAATTTGGGGGAGATTCACAAGGAGTGGACTGCTGCCGGAGTCATTGCTTCAAGAGCCACCACACATAGACATATCCAGGACATGGGATACAAGTGTCGCATTCCTTGTGTCAAGCCACTCATGACCAATAGGCAACGCCAGACGCGTCTTACCTGGGCCAAGGAGAAAAAGAACTGGACTGTTGCTCAGTGGTCCAAGGTGTTGTTTTCAGATTAAAGTAAAATTTGCATTTCATTTGAAAATCAAGGTCTAAGAGTCTGGAGGAAGAGTGGAGAGGCACACAGTCCAAGCTGCTTGATGTCTAGTGTGAAGTTTCCATGATCAGTGATGGTTTGGGGAACCATGTCATCTGCTGGTGTAGGTCCACTGTGTTTTATCAAGATCAAAATCAATGCTACTGTCTACCTGGAAATTTTAAAGCACTTCATGCTTCCCTCTGCCAACAAGCTATTTTGAGATGGAAATGTCATTCTCCTGTAGGACTTGGCACCTGTCCACAATGCTAAAGTACCAATACCATTTTTAAATACAACAGTGTCACTGTGCTTGATTGGCCACCCAACTGTCTGACCTTAACTCCATAGAGAATCTATACAGTAGGGTATTGTCAAGAGGAAGATGAGAGACACCAGATCCATCAAAGCAGACTAGCTGAAGGCTGCTATCAAAGGAACATGGGCTTCCATAACACCTCAGCAGTGCCACAGGCTGATCACCTTCATGCCACGCCACATTGATGCAGTAATTGATGCAGAAGGAGCTCCAACAAAGTATTGAGTGCATTTACTGAACACATGTTTCAGTAGGCCAACATTTCAGATTTTAAAATCATTTTTCAAGCTTGTGTTATAAAGTATTCTAATTTACTGAGAATGATTTATGGGTTTTCAATGGCTGTAAGCCATAATCAACATTAAAGGCGGGCTACTAAAATGATAAATGGAGTTGGTTCACTACAATACCCAGAAAGGTTATCAAAATTAGGTCTATTTACTCTAGAAAAGAGAAGACTTAGGGGAGACCTAATATATATGTACAAGTATATCAGAGGGCAATACAGAGATCTCTCCAATGAACTATTTGTACCAAGGACTGTGACAAGAACAAGGGGGCATTCTCTTCGTTTGGAGGAAAGACAATTTCTGCACCAGCATAGAAGAGGGTTCTTCACAGTAAGAGCAGTGAGGCTCTGGAATTCTCTTCCTGAGGAAGTGGTGATGGCCAACTCACTGAATGAATTTAAGAAAGGAATGGATGATTTTCTTGTGAGTAACAGTATAGAAGGTTACGAATAACATAATATTATAGGTAGATGGTTGACCCAGCTTAGGGGAAGGAATGTTTTTCCCTATGGAGAAAATTGGCTTCTACTCTGTGGGTTTTTTGCCATCCCCAGGATCAACACTGTAGAACAGCTGCACTAAAAATAGGCTGAACTAGATGGACATAAGGTCTGCCTTCAGCCTTCAAAACTATGTTACTATGTTATTAACAGAAATAAAACTTGAAATAAATCCATATACTGAAAAGAAAAAAGGGTGGCACTCACCGTTTATAAAATCCAATATTTATTGTGACAAATTAAAACATCTTCAGCAGAGGGGGTAGAACTGGAAGAAAAAGTCGGACGACGGCCGTTTTGCGCTCCCTTGCACTTCTACGGGTCCTGCTGGTAATGGGAAGTGATGAGGCAGAACAAATACCCTATGGCAAATAAGGTCCTCTCCCATTTTTTTCTCTCTCCTCCACCTCACTTCCTTACAATTATCAAAATACCTATAAAATACCTAATACAATGATTATATACAATTTCATATTTAAAATAGCGTGATCCATACACAAAACATCAAGGAAATTTACAAAAAAAAACTTTTTTAAAAAAATTTTTTTCACAAAAAATCAGACATGTCTAATTTGTCATTGAAGCCTGTAGTCTCTAACGCATGTTTACTCATTATCCACCTGGCTTCTCAGGAGCAATTTGCGTAAATCTCCCCCTTGTGGTGGTAAAGTAATCCTTTCCAAACCTGCAAAACGTAGGACACCTGAATCCCCTTCCTGTTGTTCTCTAATATGTTTAATGAGTCGTGAAACTCACGACGTATTGAATTCACATGTTCCTGAAATCTAATGAATAAAGGCCGAATAGTTTTCCCAATATAAAAAAACCTGCATGGGCAAAATAAAGCATAAACCACATAATTGGTCCTGCACGAAATGAAGTCCCATGCTATCAAAGCAACCTGGGCTTCCATAACACCTCAGCAGTGTCACAGGCTGATCACCTTCATGCCACGCCACACTGATGCAATAATTGATGCCAAAGGAGCCCCGACCAAGTATTGAGTGCATTTACTGAACATACATTTCAGTAGGCCAACATTTCAGATTTTAAAATAATTTTCCAAGCTTGTGTTATAAAGTATTCTAATTTACTGAGATAATGACTTTTGGGTTTTCATTGGCTATAAGCCATAATCATCAACATAAACAGAAATAAACACTTGGAATAGATCAATCTGTGTGTAATAACTATGATATTCTAATTTTGTGAGAAGCACCTGTATACCGATTCTTTAATTTCCATAATTCGATGATTTTTTGATCTTTCCTTCTGGGTGTTGCAATTTAATTAAAATCATTAAAGATTGTGCCAACCAAGATAAAAGTTAAGGAACACTCCAGAAGATTTTTTTTGCTTCCTACATTAGTCATTAATAATATTGTATGCATTATAAGATTTACCCATTGCGGTCTTTTTCCGTTTCCATCACTGCGCCGATCCTCTCCTGAATCGTGGAACCACAGCTCTTTCTAGCTGGCTCACTTACTCAACTATTAATTCCTTTCTTAATGTAGGTTTATAAAAGCCTTGGTCTAAGTCTTATAGACTTATATTGAGAAAGTGACTTACAGTCCACACAAAAGATTCTGTATGGACCGGCTGCTCACAATTGTGGTCACATGATGCGGGAGAGCAATGGAGCAGTGCTGGAAACGACAATAGAAAGCAACTGATGCTCCTTCAATATTCATTTCTAAAATATTTTTTCCTTAGGCAGAAGTTTTCAATGTGATTGTCTTAAATGTGAAAAATTGAAAAGAATGCAGATACCATTTAAATCAAGATGCTGATTATAAGGATCGAATTGCCATTTGGCACTTGGCTCCCCCAACTCATACCCAGTAAATGTTTTCTGCCCTTTGGCTATCTTGGGCCGTCTGCCGGCCAGGAACAAGCAAAGGGCTGAATCGGGCCCATTGGTTGCAGTGTGCCCAGGTCTGCCCTAGAGCCACACATTCACTTCAATCTACAGTAATCTTCTGTTCCTCACAAGTTTACTTGAATTAGAAGAAAAGTATCTTAATGCATTCATGCCAAGACATGTATTGCAATCAGTTTAAAGTCAAGCAGCTGGCTTTGTTGATTAGCTTGTTGTTCTGCCAATGTGGAAAATATTGTTTTTACCAGAACACTAAAAATGGCATACATTCTGAAAATACTTATGCAACAAGTCTAAGAAATGATTGTTGCCCTAAACTGGTCTATCAAAGGTCATTTTGTATGTGTATGGTATGTGAGTAACAGGAACTCTTTGAAGTTCTAAACTCTAACATACTTTACAGAGCTAACCCTATTAATTCTGGCGCAAGTAAGGGATACTGCTATTGGACTTTCACTTATAATGGACACTACAATGGTAAAAATGAATTATGGTCACTAGTGCCTCTCTATTAATTGCCATAAAATTGAAGATTGCACTGTTAAAAATTATCGTGATAAGTGTACAATTATTGATAACGGCTACTGTAGCTAAATGCTGTTAACTGGTACTGCAGTGGCTGTTCTCATTGATTGAATGGCTTTCTCAATAATATTAGCACTATTGTGAGCTATACCTTTTAAAATGTTTCCATTGCTGCCCTAATTGTATACTCCTGCATCAAGGCCACGTTCACACGTTCCGTATTTGGTCAGTATTTTACATCAGTATTTATAAGCCAAAACCAGGAGTGGGTGATAAATACAGAAGTGGTGACATGTTTCTATTATACTTTTTCTCTGATTGTTCCACTCCTGGTTTTGGCTTATAAATATTGATGTAAAAAACGGACCAGATACTGAACCTGTGAACGTGGCCTAACAAATTATTCTATAGCCTTTTTATGTGTTTGTAACTATTTAGGTTCGTTCACATGAAAATATAACACAGCCCAGTGCTATCTGATATTTTATCGCATAGCACTTGGACCAATGTTATTCTATGAGGCAGAGCAGATATTCTATTTTTTGTCATGTTTCGAGTTGCTCTGGAATTTGGATCACGCATATCCATACAAGTCTATGGATGCGTGCGAAACATCAGACTGCATTCATATCAGCAGAGTACAGTTCGACATCCGTGGACAAAAGAGAAGATGATGACGTTAAGTTCTCCTTTTTCTCACCTGTGCTGCAGTTCTCTCATATGAGAGAATCGGATATCACTAAGGGTATATTTCCACGGTCAGGAAACGCTGCGTGTTTGACGCTGCGTACAGCCGCAGCGTCAAACACGCAGCGTCCAGATGCTACAGCATAGTGGAGGGGATTTCATGAAATCCCGTCTCCACTATGCGTCAAAAGATGCAGTCGGCAGACCCGCATAAACGCACATGCGGCACATCTTTCCAGAAAGAAGCATGTCTGTTTACAATGCAGTGACACTCTGTCGCCGCAGCGTAAATTTACCATAGACTATCATTAGATGCAGTAAAACTGCATCTAATGATTAGTCACATGCGTACTTACTACGTAAACGCAGCTTACTACGCATGTCTACTAATTTAAATAGCGTTCTTACCTGTCCCACCATCGGAAGTCCGCGTCCACTGCAGTCAGCTGACCGTGAGAACTACAGTGTAGATGATCGCCGGAGATCTCCGGTGGTCATCTACAAGCTCTGCTATATCCTGATGTCATGCATCCAGATGTAGCAGAGCTGGACTCGTCGTGGGACACTTGTGACTAAATGGACTATGTCGGAACAGGAAGTATTTGTGTTGGTTTGTTATTTTATTTTTTCTTCAGGAGATCAAGAACTTCGCTTGGATTTAAGCTTGTAAAGAAAATATGGAAAACTGTGTAGTGATTTATTTCAGTAAAATAGTTTATTCTGGCTGTGTCTTTTTTTAACCCTTTAACTATAGGATTAATAATGGATAGGTGTCTTATTGACACCTCTCCATTATAAACCGGGCTTAATGTCACCTTACAGTCAAAGATGACATTAACCCCTTATTACCCCATATGCCACCACTTCACGGCAGTGGGAAGAGAGAGGCTAAGCACCTGAATTGGCGCATGTTAGAGATGCGCCATTTCTGAGGCGGCTGAGAGCTGGTGTTTGTAGCCGGGGGAGTCCAATTTTCATGGGCCCTCTCTAGGCTATGATTATCAGCCCGCAGCTGTCTGCATAGCCTTTCTGGCTATAAATTATAGGGGGACCCCATGTCATTTTTGGGGGGCCCCCCTTTTTTAATAGCCAGAAAGGCTAGCTGCGGGCTGATATCCATAGCCTGGGAACCTCCTTGGTTATTAACCACTTCCCAGGATACAAACATCGGCTCTGGCCGTCGGCTTTCCCTCTCTGGCGCAGAAAATTGCCTGGGAGCCCACCAATTTTTTAAAAAAAATTATTTATTTATTTAAAAAAAAAGGAAAGGACATTACATATTAGGCCGGGGTCAGACTGGCGAGAAACTTGCCTGAGTCTCGCATGTCAATACTCGACACTGCCGACGGCACTCGGACAGGAGCGTGCAGCTGCATGTATTTCTATGCAGTCACAGGCTCCGGTCCAAGTGTCGGCGGCAGTGCTGGGTATTGACATGCGAGACTCATGCGAGTTTCTCACATGTCTGACTCTGGCCTAACGCAGATTTTGTGTGTATGTGTCTTTAATTCTTTATGTACCATTTTATTGTGTTTATTACTAAACATAGGGCTTGGTGTTATCTATAGATAGATCTATCTATCTATAGATAGATAAATATATCGATACAATGAAAAAATGAAAAAGCAGCACAAAAAAAGGTTGAAAAAAGCGGGTGCACGCTTCCAGGCATATACCAAACCTCAGAACTATCCATCAAAAATAAAAGCAGCCCGCCATCGAGTCTTCAATTTGAGTGATGTTTATTAGCCCATCCGGCTATGTGCCCATACAGTGCGACGTTTTGGTCCAAAAGGGATACAGACCTTTCTCAAGCAGTACAATGTGTCAAATGAGTGCCTTTTTAAAGCACACAAATTATACAGGTATTTTGTGACAATTATGCACTTAGTACGCATTTTATGACTGTATATTACGATCTTGGTGATCGTGTTTTGTATATCTTAAATTGCATAATTGTCACAAAATACCTGTATAATTTGTGTGCTTTAAAAAGGCACTCATTTGACACATTGTACTGCTTGAGAAAGGTCTGTATCCCTTTTGGACCTAAACATCGCACTGTATGGGCACATAGCCGGATGGGCTAATAAACATCACTCAAATTGAAGACTCCATGGCGGGCTGCTTTCATTTTTGATGGATAAATATATTGATAGGTCTATTTATCTATCTATCTATCTATCTAGACAAAAACAAAAAGGCAGACAGCATTTCAGTGTTCAAAGGTGAAAAAAGTGGAATTTATTTATACCCACATAGCATGGGGCTTGAAAAAGGCTCAGTATGAGCCAAAACGTCGCCATCAGTAGCGTAGCTACCAGGGGGCAGAGGGGGCGGTCGCCCCGGGCCCTGCGCTCTGAGGGAGCCCACCCAGAGCTGCCTCCGGTCAATGATCATCTTTTATTTCTCCTGCGTTTGTACTGCGCATGTATCTAAGTAACATGCACGGTACAAAACCTGATCACAGGGAGTTAACAGAAGGAATGACAGGCCTCCAATCAGTGTGCAGGGAGTGAGTCATGTGACCGCTCTTCTGCAGTCTATGGAGGAGAGGGGGAAGGGAGGTCACTCGCCCAATCCTGGCTGAGCGCACTGTCCTTGAAAGCTCCCTGCTGCAGAGAAGTCATCAGCTCCAGCAGCAGCACCAGCCTGGATGCAGCAGGGTTCTGCATCTGCCTGTGAGCTCGGCTCACTGTCTGCATCTGCACTCGTCTGCTTCTGCCTGCCCGGGGAGAAGCCTGACAGCCGAGGAGCAGCAGCCAGGACCAGTGGACACACTGCATACAGCATGTGGACTGATGAGTATCTTAGCACATGTCATTTACTATTTGATATGTCTAATCTGTTGCTTTGGATATATACATACAACTTACTGCTATTGAGGTGTAATGTTCATTGCATGATGCTCTCCTTACGTGTTACGTAGTTTCCAGGCACTTTGCAGCGGTCACTGATGCGCTATATAGCGATGCATTGTCTGAGGCTACTTTCACACTTGCGTTTTTTTGCTGCGCGTTTTTTGCGCACACAAACGCATGAAAAAAACGCATCATGCGTTTGTGTGCTTTTTTTGCGGGTTTTGGTGCGTTTTTTTGTGCATACGTGCGCATTGTAATGCGCACGTATGCGCACCCATAGACTATAATGGGTGTTTTGCTGTAAAAAACGCATTGCGTGCACATGCGCTTTTTGGGGGCAAGTCGGACGCACAAAAAATGCAACAGGATGCATTTTGTGCGCCCGAGTGCACACTACAAAAAACCGCATGCGCATACAAATGCATGTGTATGCGCACCTATGCGCACCCATGTTAAAGTATAGGGAAAAAAGCATGCTTTTTTGGGGCTAAAAAACAGCGCAAAAAAGCGCAAGTGTGAAACCAGCCTTAGCCTGTGAATTTACTGCACTTTGGGACTGAGAGAAAACCAGGAAAAGTGCAAACTAGAGATCACACTGATGGCTGCAGTCACTGACCTGTGCAGAGAAAGCGGCACATCCTCCCTGGCAGGCAGAGGGAGGGTTAAACCGGTGTAATGATCACCTTATCTCAGCGGCTGTTTGTGCCGGCGTGTAATTATTAGTCTGTGTGCCCACGTTGTGTTTGTTTAGCGTTTCCACCGCGTTTTTGCAGCTGCGGAAACAGTAAAAAAAAAAGCTTAAAAAACGCATCCCCATGCAATCCTATGGGATTCCGCAGTTGCTGTGCCCATGCTGCGGATTTTACCGCTGCGGAATTGCATAGCGTTAAAATCCGCAGCATGTTCATTATTTCTGCGGATTCCATTGAAATGCTCACTTTCCGCATGTGGCTATGCCCACCATGCGTAAAGTGAGCGTTTCATGTGCGGATGGTACCCAGGGTCTGGAGGAGAGGAGACTCTCCTCGATGCCTTGGGTACAATAATCCTGTGAAAAATTGAATTAAAATTAAAAATAGTGATATACTTACCCTCTGTCGGCCCCCAGAGTCCTCAGCGATGCTCCCGGTACGTTCCATTCCCAGGGATGCATTGCGGAACGTACCGGGAGCATCGCTGAGGACTCTGGGAGGCCGTCAGAGGGTAAGTATATCACTTTTTAATTTTTTTAATTATTTTTAACGTTCTATCTTTCTCTATTGATGCCGCATAGGCAGCATCAATAGTAAAAAGTTGGTCACACTTGTCAAGCACTATCCTTGACAAATGTGACCAACCTGTCAATCAGTTTTCCAAGTGATGCTTCAAATCACTTGGAAAAGCGCAAGCGTTCTGCAAGCTAAAAACGCTTGCTAAACGCTTGTGTTTTGCCCAAACTGTCATTTTATTAGACTGTATAAGAGAGCATTATACTGTGTATAGGGGAGCTGTACTAGGGGGAGATTTGGGACATTATTAAATGCAAAGTGGGCACTTATTGCTATAGGAGAACTCAGGTTACTGTGACTGTCAAAGGGGCCCAAATGGCAGTATTACTTCTTAGGGGAAAAAATGTGGGCACTATTTTCTAGGGCACTTTCAACCAGGCATTACTATATTCTAGAGGGTTGCTTTAGAATTTAGAGGTCACACAGAACCACACAGCAGGTGCAGAAATAGGGACACATACGGCAGCAGCAACTCATTATTGGGGTATCAGGTGCAGTAATAGGGACACATACGGCAGCAGCGGCTCAGTATTGGGGTATCAGGTGCAGTAATAGGGACACATACGGCAGCAGTAGCTCAGTATTGGGGTATCAGGTGCAGTAATAGGGACACATGGCAGCAGCGGCTCAGCATTGGGGTATCAGGTGCAGTAATAGGGACACATACGGCAGCAGCGGCTCAGCATTGGGGTATCAGGTGCAGTAATAGGGACACATACGGCAGCAGTGGCTCAGTATTGGGGTATCAGGTGCAGTAATAGGGACACACGGCAGCAGCGGCTCAGCATTGGGGTATCAGGTGCAGTAATAGGGACACATACGGCAGCAGCGGCTCAGCATTGGGGTATCAACAGAATGAGGAGTTGGGAATAGTCCCATTGGTGACAGTGCTGAAAATATGAGAAGTGAAATGTGTCTTTGTTGTAATCTCTGCAGACGAGTCCTGGCTGGAAGAAGTTGTCATGGCAGTCTGGGCCAGATGGAAAAGATGAAAAGTGAACAATTCCATCAGAAAGAACGTCAGCGGTAAGTCACCATCTGTAACTCTGCTGTAATCACTTATATGTTCTGTAGGACTGGTATCTACCACTGACTATATGGCGGTAATATCAATATTGGCCTTTATTTAGAAATTATATTCAGCAACAGCGCGGTCGTCTGCTGAGGTTCTCCTCCACTATTAGGGTGCGTCACCCAGTTGTAATCAAGGTTACCTGGTTAGGGGCCCACTCAGAAGCTTTGCCCCCCCTGAACCAAGACCTTAGCTACGCCTCTGGTCGCCATACTATGTGGGTCTGAATAAATTCCACTTTTTTCACCTTTGAACACGGGAGTGCTGCCTTCCTTTTTGTTTTTGTCTGGATTGAGCAAGTATTGGATATTGCTGAGGAGGCCTGGGCACCCGCCATATGGGTTTGTGCTGTTCCATTTTTCTATTGTGTCTATCTATCTATCTATCTATCTATCCCATATCTATGTATCTATCTATATATTCCGTATCTGTCTGTGTGTATTCTTCATTGGAGTATGTAAAAGAGGAGGTTGGACAAGGAAATGACATCACAATTCTTTTATTTTTGGTTAAATAGTATATCTTTATTTAGCTTACAAAAACGCATCAAAAACACATAAAAAATGCAGGTGACCTGCCAGTGACCTCAGGTGCAGATTTGGTGCAGATTTCACCTGCATCAAATCCTGAGCAAATCCTGACCGTGGAAACATACCCTAAGGCTGCGTTCACACGTTGCGTTTTTTTTTTCATTTTCGCAGTGGTTTTTAACATGCGATTTTGCTGCGAAAACGCAAAAAATAAGCATCCCATGCATTCCTATGGGATTCCGCAATGCTGTGCTAATGCTGCTTTTTTTTCCGCAGCAGAATCGCTTCGCGGTAAAAAACGCAGCATGCTCATTAATTTTGTGGAATCGCAGCAATTCCGCCCACATAGGAATGCATTGTTCGGCTTACTTTCCGCATGTGGCTGTGTCCACCATGCGGAAAGTAAGCAGAACATTTGCAGATGGTTCCCAGGGCCTGGAGGAGAGGAGATTCTCCTCCATGCTGTGGGTACCATATCCCTGTAAAAAAAAAAAGAATTAAAATAAAAAATCTGGTTATATTCACCTTCCGACGGCCGCCGATCTTCTTCCCGCCTCTCTCCACGCTCCTGGCATCTTCCGGTCCCAGAAATCCTTTGCGCGAATGACCGCGATGATCTTACGGCATCGTGAGAAGCGACGTCATCGTGGTCTCGTGAGACGCGACGTAATCGTGGTCACGTGAGGCCGCGACGTCATCGCGGTCATTCGCGCTAAGGATTTCTGGGACCGGAAGATGTCGGGAGCGTGGAGAGAGGCGGGAAGAAGATCGGGCTGTCGGAAGGTGAGAATAACATTATTATTTTTTTTTAAATTATTTTTAGCATTATATCTTTTTACTACTGATGCTGCATAGGCAGCCTCAATAGTAAAAAGTTGGTCACACTCGTCAAACACTATGTTTGATGAGTGTGACCAACCTGACAGTCAGTTCTCCAAGCGATGCTACAGATCGCTTGGAAAACGCTAGCATTCTGCAAGCTAATTACGCTTGCAGAACGCTAGTTTTTCCGCGGGAAAATCGCAGGAATTTAAAATTTTCCCGCGGAATGGAATTCCGGAATTCTCGCGGTAACTTCTGCGAGAGTTCCGCAACGTGTGCACATAGCCTAAGGTGGACTCAACCAGGGGAAGAGTCTTGAGGAGATCATTTGCATATTCCCAGTGCCTTCTGGGATAAGTGAAGAGTCTCCGCGAGCTCTACGATCACTGGGTTTTGGCCGTTGCAGCTGAAAAGAGGAAATCGGAAAACCAGGGGAAGAGTCTTGAGGAGATCATTTGCATATTCCCAGTGCCTTCTGGGATAAGTGAAGAGTCTCCGCGAGCTCTATGATCACTGGGTTTTGGCCGTTGCAGCTGAAAAGAGGAAATCGGAAAACCAGGGGAAGAGTCTTGAGGAGATCATTTGCATATTCCCAGTGCCTTCTGGGATAAGTGAAGAGTCTCCGCGAGCTCTACGATCACTGGGTTTTGGCCGTTGCAGCTGAAAAGAGGAAATCGGAAAAACCGCGCGCCTATCTTTCATCGTTTTTAAGAAATCTCAAGATGGAAGAGGCCAGGAGCCATTTGGTGAGCTGCATTTCTTGCTACATGTTCACAGACTTACCAGTGGAAAAGCCAAATTTCACATGCCACAAATGCAAGCTTGTGTCCCTGTTGGAGGAAAAGTTGCAAAATCTCGAAGAGAGGTTGGCTACGTTGAAGATCATTAAGGAAGGTGAAGAGTTCTTGGACAGAGCAGAATTATCTCTTCATGTTACAGAAAGAGAAGAAATTCGAAGTGCACCTGAAGAAACAGAGGAATGGAGACATGTGACCCAGAGAAGCAGGAGGATCAGGAGGCAGTCAGCACCCATACTGCTCAGAAACCAGTACCAGGCTCTCACGCAGGAAAATGATGAAGAAATACATCAGGATAAGACTTTGCCAACAAACAGCAACCTTGTACGCCTTCAGAGTCCTCCTGGATGGAGAAAGAAAAATGTTGTGAAGAAGAAACGGAGAGTGGTGGTCATGGGGGATTCCCTGTTGAGAGGAACAGAGGCCGCTATCTGCAGACCGGATATAACTTCAAGAGAAATGTGCTGTCTTCCAGGTGCAAAAATTAAAGATGTGTCTGACAGGATATCAGGACTCTTCAGACCTACAGATGACTACCCATTCCTGCTACTACATGTGGGGACAAATGACACCGCAAGAAACGACCTGGAAACCATCTGCAGAGACTTTGAAGACTTAGGCAAGAAAGTGAAAGAACTGGGAGCGCAGGTGGTCTTCTCTTCCATCCTCCCAGTGGATGGCCATGGAACAAGGAGGTGGAATAAGATTCTGCAGGTGAACAACTGGCTACGTCGATGGTGCCGTCAGCAACGATTTGGATTTCTGGATCACGGAGTGAACTACTTATACGATGGACTACTTGCTAGAGATGGGGTGCACCTTACGAAGACTGGAAAGCATGTATTTGGAAGTCGCCTTGCTACACTTGTAAGGAGAGCTTTAAACTAGAACAACATGGGAAGGGAAGCAAAAGACCAGAAAAAGCCATACACCTGACAAATGCTATTGAGAACTCTGCTAATAGAAGTGGAAAGGAAGAACAAAGACGAAAGAATCTAATTAATAAAAATATTGGAGAAAGAGAAACCAATCACAAACTAAAATGTTTCTATACTAATGCACAAAGCATGGGCAACAAACAAGGAGAATTGGAACTACTAACACAGGAAAAGAAATATGATGTCATTGGAATCACTGAAACTTGGTGGGACAATACACATGATTGGAATACAAGACTAGAAGGATACAACTTATTTGCAAGAAACAGACTTGATAAACGAGGAGGAGGTGTTGCATTGTATGTTAGAAACGCGTATATCTGCACAGAGATTGAAGCTTCAGAGACTGGGAGTTCTGTGGAAACTGTTTGGGTAAGAATACAAGGACAGAACAATGGAAAGGACACCATTGTAGGCATTTACTACAGGCCGCCTGTGCAAGCTGAAGATATGGATGAACTCTTTATGCATCAAATGGCCAAGTTCTCCAAAAAATATGACATAGTTGTCATGGGAGATTTCAACTATCCAGACATTTGTTGGGAATCTCTCTCAGGCAAAACTAACAGGTCAAGGAAATTCTTATCCTCTCTTGCTGACAACTTTATCTTCCAAAAGGTAGGGGAGAAAACAAGGGGAACTGCTACCTTGGATCTAATCCTTATAAACAGGGATGAAATGGTTGAGGAGGTAAAAGTGGCTGGAACCCTAGGAGGTAGCGACCATGCTATTTTAGAATTTTGGATAACTAGAGGCGGAAGACCTGTGAAGACTCAGACGTCAAGGTTAGATTTCAGAAAGGCAGATTTTAAGGGATTCAGAAAGATAATTGGAGGGATCCAATGGCTGGATATCCTTAAAGACAAAAATGTCCAGGAAGGATGGGAAATCTTGAAAAATGAAATTCTCAAAGCACAGTTGTTAACAATTCCGAAAAGAGGGAAGAACAGGAAGCATTTAAGGAAACCAGGATGGGTGAACACAGAACTTAAGCACATGCTAAAAAGGAAGAAAAAAATGTTTATAAAATGGAAAGAGGGAGGCATATCTAAAGAAGAATATAATGCTGTCTGCAGAATCTGCAGGGCACAAATCAGATTAGCTAAAGCTGAAAATGAATTGAGGCTTGCAAGAGATGTCAAAAGCAATAATAAAGGATTTTGGGGATATGTCAAAAGTAAAAGAAAAGTCAAAGATGCTATAGGATTTTTACAGGATGAAAATAATGAAATGGTAAGACAGGATGTTGAGAAGGCTGAACTTTTAAATTCCTATTTTGCATCTGTTTTCTCTCAGAAAGGAAATGTAACACCAACTGTTATTCACTGTCCTATTAAGGGAATAGAAGAATCCAGGATATCTATAAACAGAAAGATAGTGAGGAAACACTTAGCTAACCTAAATGAATTCAAGTCTCCAGGTCCAGATGAATTACACCCCAGAGTACTGAAGGAGATAGCAGAAGAAATTTCTGAACCACTCTCCATAATCTTTGAAAATTCTTGGAGAACAGGAGAAGTGCCAGAAGACTGGAGAAGAGCAAATGTTGTTCCTATCTTCAAAAAGGGGAAGAAGGTGGACCCAGGCAACTATAGGCCGGTGAGTCTGACTTCTATACCAGGAAAGATCTTTGAACAAATTATTAAACAACATGTAAGTCAATACCTGGATAAGAATGAAGTGATCAAACAGAGTCAGCATGGGTTTGTAACTAATAGGTCATGTCAGACTAACTTAATTTCCTTCTATGACGGTATCACTGATTGGGTGGATCAAGGAAATGCTGTAGATATAGTATATCTTGACTTCAGCAAAGCATTTGACAAAGTCTCTCATACAATCCTTATTGAAAAAATGACTAAGTATGGAATGGACAAGGCAACTGTTAGGTGGATTCATAGCTGGCTTAGTGATCGGACCCAAAGAGTGGTCGTAAATGGCTGCACATCCAGTTGGAAGAATGTCTCAAGTGGAGTACCACAGGGCTCTGTCCTGGGCCCTGTATTGTTCAACATCTTTATCAACGATTTAGATGAAGGAATTGAGGGTAAACTGATTAAATTTGCTGATGACACAAAGCTAGGAGGGATAGCTAATACTAGAGAAGAGAGAGAGAGGATTCAAAAAGATTTAAATAAACTGGAGAAGTGGGCAGTAACTAACAGAATGGTTTTTAACAGGGAGAAATGCAAAGTACTACATCTGGGCAATAAAAATGAAAAAAGCATATATAGAATGGGAGGAATAGGGCTAAGTGACAGCACATGTGAAAAAGACTTGGGTATACTAATAGATCACAGACTGAATATGAGTCAACAGTGTGATGCAGCAGCAAAAAAGGCAAATGCAGTTCTAGGATGTATTAACAGAAGCATACAGTCTAGATCACGTGAAGTCATTATTTCCCTCTACTCCTCTTTGGTCAGACCTCATCTGGAATATTGTGTCCAGTTTTGGGCACCACATTTTAAAAAAGACATCAACAAACTGGAGCAAGTTCAGAAAAGAGCGACCAGAATGGTGACCGGTCTGCAAACCCTGTCTTATGAGGAAAGGTTGCAGGATTTGGGAATGTTTAGTTTGCAAAAGAGAAGACTGAGAGGAGACTTAATTGCTGTCTACAAATATCTAAAGGGCTGTCACATTGTAGAAGGATCAACTTTATTCTCATTTGCACAAGGAAAGACTAGAAGCAATGGGATGAAACTGAATGGGAGGAGACACAGATTAGATATTAGAAAAAACTTTTTGACAGTTAGAGTGATCAATGAGTGGAACAGGCTGCCACGAGAAGTGGTGAGTTCTCCTTCAATGGAAGTCTTCAAACAGAGGCTGGACAGACATCTGACTGGGATGATTTAGCGAATCCTGCTTTGAGCAGGGGGTTGGACCAGATGGCCCAGGAGGTCCCTTCCAACTCTACGATTCTATGATTCTATGATTCTATGACTCGGATCAGACTCTGACAAAGTTTAAGCCAAGTGTCATTAGCATAGTTGTCCCGCTTGTCTGGCATGAGAGAGTCTACGGCCGTCTGACTGCAGACATACTTGGGCATTTATTCCTGCAAAGAATTAAATAGCGGTCCCTACAAGATGGCATAACTGTGCTACACTAAAGGTACTGTCACACTTAGCGATGTACCAGCGATCCCGACCAGCGATATGACGCGGTCAGGATTGCTGGTGCATCGCTAAGTGGTCGCTAGTGAGCTGCCACACAGGCAGATCTCACCAGCGACATCGCTGGGGACGGGGGTCGCTACTTACCTGTCAAACCAGGCGATCCTGCGTCCTCCCGCCCGCGTCCACGCTCGTCGCTCGTCTCTCCACAGGAAGCCCAGCAGGAAGCTGACGACGAGAAACGGTCCAGGATGTTCTCGCGCGATCAGCGATAACCAGCGGGGGAGCCGGTCGTAGGTAAGTATCAGACACAGCGATATCGCTAGCAATATCGCTGCTACGTCACAAGTTATAGCAATATTGCTAGCGATATCGCTTAGTGTGACAGTACCTTAAGAGGCTGTATTGTGAAAACAATCTTTGTGTAGTTGACCATATTTCAATCTATGATTAAAAACCTAGAAGGGCTTCAAACGAATCAGTAGTTCTTTGAATCACATGGAATATTTAATGGCATAAAATAAAATTTGTTTTGAATTTTAACCTTTGGCGTGCTGGACTGCTTTTGACATTTGGATTAGTACAGAAGGAAAGAAATGACAATGTCTAACAATCTGCAAATGATTGCATTTAAAAGGAATTTGTCACTAGGCTTTTGCTACCTCATCTGAGAGCAGCATAATGTAGGAGCAGAGACCCTAATTCCAGCCAGGTATCACTTACTGAGCTGCTTGCAGCATTTTGCTAAAACCACTTTTATCTACTGCAGATCTAGCACTTCTCTGAATGCTGAGCCTTGCACTACCCTAGACCACTGATGAGCAGCTTTCTGCACATGTACAATGCATGCAGAAATATTCCCATCTGTGGTGGTAAAGGAATTATACAGAGGGATAGGCTTTACTACCTAGCAGCAGGTTTACTACTCCTCTAATGTTGATCACCTGCTCATAAAACAGTAATTTTATGAAAACTAAAGCACACAGCCCAGTCAGGGACACATTTCTGAAATCAATGCATCTGTCTCTATATTACGCTGCTCTCAGATTAGTCTGGAAAAATCTTGGTGACAGATTGCCTTTAAGAAGCTAAACATCTACTGTAGCGTCTAAAGAGTATTATGGACATGAAGATGGCTGTGTTCAAAAGCACTAGACAATGGGAGCATGCTATGACTGTGCTGCAATTCACTGTCAGGGAGCGGAGCAGTTTGAAAAGAACCAAAAAGGGCCAGAGACCTGTCATTGCTTCATGGTGATCGGACATTGACGACATTCCTAATCCATATTTTGTTGTCAATGTTAATATGTGGGGAAATTATGGTATTGATCACAAGCTCAATGTAACTCTCAGTGCAAAGAGATAAATACACAAAAAAACTTAACTCATCTTTTCAGTTGGGCTCCAAGCTCCAAATGATGACACGTGCCATAGGTAGTGTTGGGCGATACCATCCGATATAGCGAAGTATCGGATCGGATTGGATCGGACTGATACCCAAAAAGTATCGGGTATCGCCGATTCCGATACCGGAAACCCATGCAAGTCAATGGGGCACAAATATCGGAATTAAAAAAAACCCCTTTCTTTACTTGCCCATCCAGTTCGGGAGGGGGCAAGAGTGTGGGCAGTGCATGGGCGGACACTGTGCGTGTCTGTGTGTGCGGGCGGGGTCTGTACGGGCCTCTCGGGGGTCTGTGCGGGCCTGCCGGGGGTCTGTGCGGGCCTGCCGGGGGTCTGTGCGGGCCTGCTGGGGTCTCTACGGGCCTGCCGGGGGACTGTGCGGGCTGCCGGGGGTCTGTGCGGGCCTGCCAGGGGTTGTGTGTGTTTGCAGGCATTGTCCGATGGGACTACAACGACAGTGATTGACACATTAGCCAATGATGGAACAGTAGTAGTCCCATTATCTGGCTAATGTGTTGAATGTAAAAAAAACAAAAAAATAACATACATACTACATATATGCTACATTCATACAACATACATACATACATACTACATACATACTACATATACTGTATACTACATTCATGCAACATACATACTACATACATACTACATATATACTACATTCATACAACATACATACATACTACATACATACTTCACATATACTACATTCGTACAACATACATACATACATACTACATATATACTACATTCATACATACTACATTCATACAACATACATACATACTACATATATACTACATTCATACAACATACATACATACTACATATATACTACATTCATACAACATACATACATACTACATACATACTACATATATACTACATTCATACATACATACATACATGCTACATACATACTACATATATACTACATTCATACAACATACATACATACTACATACATACTACATATATACTACATTCATACAGCATACATACATACTACATATATACTACATTCATACAGCATACATACATACTACATACATACCGTCTTTCCCCGAATATAAGACACCCCCGAATGTAAGACGTACTAGGGGAATAATGGGGGATGCCTAATGTAAGACATCCCCCGTTTATAAGACATAGCGGATCAGCGGTGCCCCGAAAGTAAGACGTTGTGCGGTACCGGTATAATGCATTAGGTTTAACATACCGGTACCGGTGCCTGTGTCCCCCTGTGTCCCCCGGGCAGAAGTCAGGGCCTCTCTGATTGGCCCAGCGGCTTCTGTGAGCCCGCCCGCCGGCCGCCGCCCTGATGTCACCGCTCATTGGCCAGTGTCCCCCTGCACGAGGAAGAAGAAGCCTGCCCTGCCCTGTCCCGCACCGCAGAGGAATCGCCATCCGGTAAGCAATGGCTGTGGGATACTGTACCATACCGTAATGGCAGGCTGTGGGATACTGTACAATGGCAGGCTGTGGGATACTGTACAATGGCAGGCTGTGGGATACTGTACAATGGCAGGCTGTGGGATACTGTACAATGGCAGGCTGTGTTTACGATGATGTTCCTGAAGATGATGACATGGTTGTCATCGAATAAATCTTGTTTTATCTTCCAGTATAACTTATTCAGACTGTTCATTGTTACCGTTTTTCATTGTTTTAAATGTTTTACATGTTATACATGGAAATACCGTCATGATACGGTTGTAACAAGACATTCTTGGCACTTTCTTGGGCACTTGGTTTAATAAAACTGTTTTGTGGTGAACACCACACTGTTCAGCTTGTTAATAAATTTTATTTTTTGGTTAAAACAAAAATCGTCATTTTTTTTTTCTAATATAAGACATACCCCGAAAGTAAGACATAGTGGGACTTTTGGGGGTCAAAAGAATGTAAGACACTGTCTTATATTCGGGGAAACACGGTACTACATACATACAACATACATAAAACATGCTACAGACATACAACAGACATACTACATACATACTAACTACATACTACATACAATACATTCATACAGTACATACAACATAGAGTACATACTCACCATCACTTGTCACTTTGATCCCCGAAGCCAGTGTCATCTGTAAAAAATAATAAAATAACAAACAAGCAATATACTCCCTGATCCACAGAAATCCACGAGTGTCCCACGACGATCTCCCATGGAGAACAGCAGCATCAGCTGATGCAACCGCTCTCTAGGGGCCCCAGGAATGCAATGATGGGAGGTAGGTATCCTTCCGCACTGTATTCCTCCACCACTGTAAAAAAATAGTCCCTAGTCTCACTTTTGGCATTGCTGTGTGAGAAAGTTCCCACGCAGCTTTTGCCATAAAGTGAGACCAGTGAACTATAGTAACCTCTCAGTGATGCACTGCAGGAGATCGTCGTGGGTCACTCGTGGATTTCTGCGGATCAGGGAGTATATCGGTTGTTTGTTATTTTAATATTTTTTACAGTGAGATGACACTGGCTTCGGGGATCAAAGTGACAAGTGATGGTGAGTATGTACTCAATGTTATATGTACTGTATGTCTATATGTATGTATTATATGTAGTATGTATGTTGTATGTATGTAGCATGTTGTATGTATGTTGTATGTATGTAGTAAGTATGTAGTATGTATGTATGTTGTATGAATGTAGTATATATGTAGTACGTATGTAGTATGTATGTATGTTGTATGAATGTAGTATATATGTAGTATGTATGTATTATGTAGTATGTATGCTGTATGAATGTAGTATGTATGTATGTTGTATGTATGTATGTATGTTGTATGAATGTAGTATATATGTAGTATGTATGTATTATGTAGTATGTATGCTGTATGAATGTTGTATATATGTAGTATGTATGTAGTATGTCTGTTGTATGAATGTAGTATGTATGTAGTATGTATGTATGCTGTATGAATGTAGTATATATGTAGTATGTATGTAGTATGTATGTTGTATGAATGTAGTATATATGAAGTATGTATGTAGTATGTATGTATGTTGTATGAATGTAGTATATATGTAGTATGTATGTATGCTGTATGAATGTAGTATATATGTAGTATGTATGTAGTATGTAGTATGTATGTATGTTGTATGAATGTAGTATGTATGTATGCTGTATGAGTGTAGTATATATGTAGTATGTATGTAGTATGAATGTAGTATATATGAAGTATGTATGTATGTTGTATGAATGTAGTATATATGTAGTATGTATGTTTTTTTTTACATTCAACACATTAGCCTGATGATGGGACTACTACTGTCCCATCAATGGCTAATGTGTCAATCACTGTCATTGTAGCAGGCATCGCCCGATGGGACTTGTAGTCCCATCAGACGATGCCTGCACACACACAACCCCCGGCAGGCCCGTACAGACCCCCCGGCAGGCCTGTACAAACCCCCCGGCAGGCCCGCACAGACCCCCGGCAGGCCCGCACAGACCCCCGGCAGGCATGCACAGACCCCCGGCAGGCCCGCACAGACCGCGCATCATGATGCGCACAGACTGTGCATCATGATGACATCATTTCAGCAGCCAATCACAGCCACAACACTGGCTCATTGCATTATGGGAACTTCCGATTCCGGTATTCGATATTGTAAAAATATCGGTACTCTGTATCGGAATTCGGATACAGCGAATATTGGCCGATACCCGATATTTGCAGTTTCAGAATGCTCAACACTAGCCATAGGACTTGCACAAAAATTTATCATACATAATAATGAATATAGATGACTGCACATAAGGAGCTGATTTTATCACATGCATAAACATTAACTGTCACTACAGCACATCTAGTTAAAGTCATATAAGTTTGCATAAATCTAAGTCACATTTACTAATGCTCATTTTTTCACAATTTCTGACATTTAATCCTAATGTACATTCCCTTTCTTAGACTAGCCTGCATGACTACATATATTACAAGAATGTGAAATGTCAAAGTGATATTAGCGACAATGATTTATTTCAGCTTTTATATCTTTATATCCAGTGGCTCAGAAGTTTGCGTGTGGTTAGTATTTGGTAGTATTGCTTTTAAACTGTCTAACTTGGGTCTCACATTTTAATTAGCCTTCCACAAGCTTCAAGTTGCTGGAATTCGTTGTCACGGTGTGACTCGACCCCAACGGGTGGTCGGTCAATGGACGGCGCAACTCGCACACAATGAGTGAAAAAGGTGAAAGGAATGCCCTAGCGATAGGGAATGAGGGATGGTCACCACCTGAGCTCAGCCTGAGCCTGTCCCTGCACTCCCCTAACACCCTATGCAAGTCTTTCCCCTGCCGCCGTCAGGAACCTAATCTCTAGTGTCCCCTGTCTCTGCCCTGGCTAATACACTGGCCGGCAAGGAGTACTAGCCTTTGCACTGCAGATAGTACACACAGGGGAAAGTGCCAAACACCAAAAGGGACTAGGAAAAAAAGCACACTTAGCTTATATGCACCTCTGCAAAGCTCCGCACCGCAGATATTAACAGCAACAGGACTCTTAACACCAAACGTGGCAGGCACCAGAGAGCTGCTTCTGCTAGGCTGGTCTCTAGAAATGACCTGTATAACCAACAGTCAGCTGATACATCAGGTGACTCTATAAAAGATGGTGGGAGTGGTCACCACCTACATCATCTAACCCAGCAGCACAGCAGTAACACCAGGTTGCCAGTGGGGAAAAACTGACATTAACCCTCGATGACCTGAAAGGAAAAAAGTTTAGTAGAGCCAGAGTTGCCACAAATCCAAAAAATGGATTGTGACAGTCTTGCTCATTCTTCCTGTCAAAACTGATGTCAGGTTTGATGTCTTCCTTACACACGTTTTTCAGTTCTGCCCATAAATTCTCTATGGTATTGGGATTTGGGTTTGGTAATGGCCACTCCATTACCCTCATTGAGTTGTCTTTAAGCTATTTTGCCACAAAGTTAGAAGTATGCTTGAGGTCGTTGTCCAGTTGGAAGACCCACAGAAGGCCCAGGCTTTAACTTCCTAGCTGATGACTTGAGATGTTGCTTCAGTATCTCCACTTCATTTTTATGCATCATAATGCCAACTATTTAGTGAAGTGCACCACACCCTCCTGGAAAGCATCCCCACAACATGAAGCTTCCATCTACATTGTAAGGTACTCCTGGGGTGGACCCACTAGACCGTGGCAACGAACCTCCCGAGGGCGAGCTGACCAGGTGGACCACCCCCTATACAGGGAGTGTATGGGGCAAGCCCGCGGGTAACTATCGCCACGGCATCCGGCAGCTGGTACCCAGGGAACGTATAAGCGGACAGACAGGTAGATCCAGATGGGATGCACTGGACAGACGGCACGGCTTGGAGACACTGGAGTGACGGCACGGCTTGGAGACACAGGAGTGACGGCACGGCTTGGAGACACAGGAGTGACGGCCAAGGCCTGGAGACACAGAACCTAGGAGAGAGAACAAGGAGGAATGAGAAAACGCACAGACAGGGAGCTGGGAAGCACAAGGAGAGCGGGCCAGAGTCACTAGCAGGGTCTAGTGATAGTCAGGCATCGCCCGCAGGAGGAGGCGGCCTGATATAGGAAGTGGGAGGGCTTCCGGGTCATGACCTCCAGTTGGAGGAGGAGGAGGCGCGCGTCCTCAGGTGGAGGAGAGCGCGCGCCCGGCCATAGAGTGGAGATGCGCCCGCCGGGGAGGAGGAGCGGGGGCGCGCGCCAGGCGCGATCCAGAGGGCCGGACGGAGGCGGTCGCCGGCCGAGGAAGGATGACCGGGGGAGACCGCGCCGAGGCCCGCAGCGGCCGGCGCCGGAGCGAGGAGACCACCGGGGAGCGGGTGAGCCGGGGCCGGAGGGAGGTAAGGGAAGGAGTGCGCGGCAGCCGCCGCGTGGCAGTACCCCCCCCTTACGCGCCCCCCTCCGCAGACCGGAAAAAAATTTAGCCAAGATTCGAGGAGCTTGGATATTCTCCTGGGGCTCCCAGGACCTCTCCTCAGGGCCAAAGCCCTTCCAATCAACCAAAAAAAAGGTTCTCCCTCTTTGCTTTCTCATGGCCAAAATATCTCTAACCTCAAATACATCGTCTGCGGAGGCAGGCGGAGGTGAGAGAGGAGCCTTAGAAAGGAAACGATTGAAGATGACTGGCTTAAGCAACGACACATGAAAAGCATTAGGGATGCGGAGAGAGGCGGGAAGTCGCAGTTTGTAGGAGACATCATTAATACGGGACAAGACCTCAAAAGGTCCAATATAGCGGGGACCCAGCTTATGGGACGGGATTTTGAGGCGAATAAACTTGGAGGCTAGCCAAACTTTATCACCTGGGTGATATGGCGGGACATCCAGGCGCCTCTTGTCTGCGTGTCTCTTAACCCTGTTACGTACCAACTCGAGAGCGGTCTTGGTCTCCTGCCAGATCCTGGAGAATTCACCGGACAGAAGATCAGCCGCCGGTACACCCGAGGCGGGAGGAACCGGTAGAGGTACACCAGGATGTTGACCGTAGACGACAAAGAATGGGGATTTGCCAGAAGCCTCACTGACGTGGTTATTATAGGCAAACTCAGCCCACGGGAGTAATTCAGACCAGTCGTTCTGGTGGACATTAGAAAAGTGCCGGAGGTAGTTCACAAAACTCTGATTCGTCCGTTCTGCCTGACCGTTGGACTGTGGATGGTAAGATGAGGAGAAGTCAAGAGTGACATCCATTGATTTGCATAGGGCTCTCCAGAAGCGAGAGGTGAATTGGACTCCTCTGTCCGAAACAATATGTTGGGGCAGTCCATGAAGACGGAAGATGTGCTGAACGAAAATTTTCGCCAAGGCTGGGGCCGATGGCAAGCCGGGTAGAGGGATGAAGTGTGCCATTTTAGAAAACCTATCTACCACCACTAAGACGACAGTACAGTTGGCAGACGAGGGCAGGTCCGTAATAAAGTCCATGGCAATGTGTTGCCAAGGAGACGAGGGTACTGGAAGCAGATGTAGAAGACCAGAAGGCAGCTGCCTCGGTACCTTGATCTTGGCACACGAGAGGCAGGAGGCGACGAAATCCCGGACATCCTGGGAAAGAGTCGGCCACCAGTAATAGCGGGACACCAGGAGAAGTGTCTTTTTATGGCCGAGATGACCAGCCAGCTTGGAAGCATGACCCCAGTGGAGGATTCGTCTTCGGTCCCTCTCCGAAACAAAAGTCTTGCCAGGTGGGGTTGCGAGAAGAGAAAGCGGTGCCACGGTGATGAACCTGGATGGGTCCAAGATATGCGCGGGTTCTTCCTCGACATCTGCGGAAAGAGAGGACCTGGACAAGGCGTCGGCTTTGAGGTTCTTGTTACCTGGACGAAAATGCAGGTCAAAATCGAATCGGCCGAAGAACAGAGACCACCTGGCCTGCCGAGGGTTGAGTCTTTGAGCAGACCGAAGGTAAGCTAGATTCTTATGGTCTGTGAAGATTGTGAAGGGATGCGCGGCGCCCTCCAATAAGTATCTCCACTCCTCTAGGGCTAACTTGATGGCAAGCAGTTCTCGGTCTCCGATGGAATAATTCCGCTCTGGGGTGGAGAATGATTTGGAAAAGAAACCGCACGTAACGAGCCTACCAGAGGAAGACTTCTGAGACAAAACCGCTCCAGCTCCAGTTGCGGATGCATCTACTTCGAGGATGAATGGTTTGTTGACCTCAGGGCGATGGAGTACGGGAGCCATGGCAAATGCACGTTTCAGAGATAGAAAGGCTCCCTCTGCTTCAGGGGTCCAGATGTGTGGGTTGGCTCCTTTACGGATCAAAGACGAGATAGAGCCAGTCAAAGAGGAAAAATGGGGGATAAACTGCCGGTAATAGTTTGCGAAGCCGAGAAAGCGCTGAATGGCTTTCACCCCTTGAGGACATGGCCAGTTAAGCACGGCAGAAACCTTCTCAGGATCCATACGCAGGCCAGAGTCGGAGATGATGTAGCCCAGAAATGGAAGCGAAGACTGTTCAAAGGCGCACTTCTCCAATTTGGCGTACAGACGATTCTCCCTCAAACGGAACAGTACTCGGCGGACATCTCTTCTGTGGGTGGACAGATCAGGAGAGAAGACAAGGATATCGTCGAGGTATACGACCACACAGGAAATACAGAAGGTCTCGGAAAACGTCGTTCACAAATTCCTGAAAGACTGCGGGAGCGTTGCATAACCCAAAGAGCATGACGAGATACTCGTAGTGTCCATCCCTGGTGTTGAAGGCGGTCTTACACTCATCTCCGGAGTGAATACGGATGAGATTGAAGGCTCCACGGAGATCCAATTTAGAAAAGATTCGCGCCCCACGTAGCCGGTCGAACAACTCGGGGATGAGAGGTAGAGGATATCTATTCTTAACGGTAATCTCGTTGAGACCACGATAGTCAATACAGGGGCGCAGAGACTCGTCTTTCTTCTTGACAAAAAAGAACCCAGCTCCAGCGGGGGAAGATGACTTCCGGATGAAGCCCCTGGCCAAATTCTCCTGTACATATTCGGTCATGGCCTGGGACTCGAGTGGACTCAACGGATAGATCCGCCCCCGGGGCGGAGTCGAACCGGGAACAAGCTCGATAGGACAATCATATTGCCGGTGCAGTGGAAGGACCTCTGCTTCCTTTTTATCGAAGACGTCCGCAAAGGCCCAGTAAGCCGAAGGCAACTCCGCAGGGCCCGAGACAGGAGACGAGCATTTGAGGGGTTGTACTGGGCAGAGACATCTAGTCTGGCAGAAGCGGTCCCAGCGAAGAATGTCTCCGGACCGCCAATCCAGGACAGGTTCATGCATCCGCAACCACGGAAGGCCCAGGAGCACGGTGTGGGACAAAGACGGCAGCACGAAGGTTATCCTTTCACGGTGCAGAACCCCGATCTGTAACTCCAGCTGTTCAGTGACCAGTGTAACGGCCTCGCGCAAGGGAGCGCCGTCAAGAGAGGCTAACTGCCGGGGAACCTCCAAGGACCTGACAGGTATCCCTAATCTCTTCACTGCCTCGAGTTGGATGAAGTTTCCAGCAGCCCCTGAGTCAATATAGGCTATCTCCGAAAAACGTTTGGAGCCCAGGAGAAACACAACAGAAAGGGTCAAGGGTAGAGAGGTGTCAACGACACCTAGGGAGGCCTCTCTTACCTGTCCTAGGCGGAGGAGTTTCCCGGCCTCACAGGACAGGAACGCAGGAGATGGGAGGCGCTGCCACAATAAAGACAAAGGCCATGAGCGAGTCTGTCCTGGCGGCGTAGCTCCGCGGGCCTGAGTCGGTCCACTTGCATGGGTTCGGGAGCTGCAGCCGAGGCAGAGGACCGCGAGCGTGGAGGGCTGTGTGTCGGAGGAGAAAAACGAGTGGACCTTCTCTCCCTGGCGACCTCGCGGGAATGCTCCCGGAAACGTAGATCAATTCGTGTTGCCAGCGAGATGAGATCCTCCAAAGACGTGGGCGTATCCCTGCCTGCCAGCTCGTCCTTGATTCGGGCCGACAAGCCACGCCAAAAAGCCCCTACCAGGGCCTCATTGTTCCACCCAAGCTCAGAGGATAATGTACGGAACTGGATGGCGTACTGTCCCACCGAGAGAGTACCCTGGCGAAGGCAAAATAAAGACTCGGTGGCGGAGACCAGACGACCGGGCTCATCGAAGACCTTACGAAAGGTCTCCAAGAAGGTCGCGAGCTGGGAGACTATCGGGTCATCGCGCTCCCACAAGGGATTTACCCAGGCCAGTGCCTCACCCTCAAAGTGGGAAATCATAAAGGCCACCTTGGCCCGGTCGGAGGGATACTGTAGGGGTGCCAACTCGAAATGCAACTGGCACTGGTTAATGAACCCCCGACAGAGTTTGGGATCTCCGCTATAGCGTGGGAGTTTGGCCAACCGGGGGGGAGGAGTGTGGGACTGCCACAGGCGCCGGGACAGCGGCTGCCGTCTGTAGAGCTATTAAGCGGTTATCTACAGAGGCTATATAATTCAAAATATGGGCCTGGGTGTCGCGCTGCTGAGCCAGTTCCTGCTGCAAGCCGGAGATTTGGGAGGCAATTCCCGGATCGGAGGTCTGCAAAGACGAAAGTCGGGACTCCATCGATTTGAGGAACGACATGATCCTCGCCTGGTTCTCACGAAGGAACAAAAGTTCCTTTTGGGTCGGGGTCGAGGTACCAGCGGGATCCATGGCCTGACTATACTGTAAGGTACTCCTGGGGTGGACCCACTAGACCGTGGCAACGAACCTCCCGAGGGCGAGCTGACCAGGTGGACCACCCCCTATACAGGGAGTGTATGGGGCAAGCCCGCGGGTAACTATCGCCACGGCAGCTGGTACCCAGGGAACGTATAAGCGGACAGACAGGTAGATCCGGATGGGATGCACTGGACAGACGGCACGGCTTGGAGACACTGGAGTGACGGCACGGCTTGGAGACACAGGAGTGACGGCACGGCTTGGAGACACAGGAGTGACGGCCAAGGCCTGGAGACACAGAACCTAGGAGAGAGAACAAGGAAGAATGAGAAAACGCACAGACAGGGAGCTGGGAAGCACAAGGAGAGCGGGCCAGAGTCACTAGCAGGGTCTAGTGATAGTCAGGCATCGCCCGCAGGAGGAGGCGGCCTGATATAGGAAGTGGGAGGGCTTCCGGGTCATGACCTCCAGTTGGAGGAGGAGGAGGCGCGCGTCCTCAGGTGGAGGAGAGCGCGCGCCCGGCCATAGAGTGGAGACGCGCCCGCCGGGGAGGAGGAGCGGGGGCGCGCGCCAGGCGCGATCCAGAGGGCCGGACGGAGGCGGTCGCCGGCCGAGGAAGGATGACCGGGGGAGACCGCGCCGAGGCCCGCAGCGGCCGGTGCCGGAGCGAGGAGACCACCGGGGAGCGGGTGAGCCGGGGCCGGAGGGAGGTAAGGGAAGGAGTGCGCGGCAGCCGCCGCGTGACATACATGCTTCGCATTTGGAAGATATTCTTGCACTTCCAAGCCTCCCCTTTTTCCTCCATAGACAATGATGTTGATTCTGTTTCATCAGGCTGTGAGGTGAATATGCCACTGACCACCACCTGCCATTAACTGTTTGCATGTAATTTGCAGCTGCTGTTCTATTTTGTTAGTAATGTACATGGAGAATACATTAATAATATTGTTGTCTAAAGTACTAATCACCAGCCACAGAAGGCCTCTGTTTCCCCTATAACTGCTTGATGACTCTGGCTTAATCTCTTCGCGACCTGCGCCGTACTAGTACAGTGCAGGTCACTTCTCTCCCTTTGATGTGGGCTCCAGTGGTGAGCCCACATCTTTCGCTGCACATGTCAACTGTTTTAAACAGCTGACATGTGCCCACAGCAGCCACGGGTGGAATCGTCATCCACCCACTGCTATTAACCCTTTAAATGCTGCTGTCAATCTCTGACAGCGGCATTTAATGCACCCTTCCGGCCATTGGGCCGGAAATCCCGCCCATAGGTGACCTCCGTCATATGATCGCAAGTCACCGATGGGTTGGCATGACAACCAGAGGTCTAATGGAGTCCTGTATGGTTGTCACTGCTGGCTTGCTGTGACCGCCACCCGATGGTCGATGCTCATATCAAATGAGGTATTCTGCTACATACAGGTGATCTGATCATCGCCAATCGGGTTATGGCAGCTTCTAGTCTCCCATGGAGACTATTGAAGGATGCCAAAAGAAAAAATAAATGTTTTTAAAAATATTTAAAAAAATTGAAAAAAATATATAAAGGTTTAAATGACTCCCCTGTCACCCCATTCAAAATAAAACAATAAAAAAACCCAAACATACACATATTTCGTATCGCCGTGTTTAGAATCGCACCATCTATCAAGAAAAAAGGATGAATCTGATCTCTAAACGGCATAGTGAGAAGAAAAATCAAAATGCCAGAATTACTTTTTTTGGTCGCCACGATATTGTATTAAAATGCAATAACAGGTGATCAAAAGATTGTATCTGCACCAAAATGGTATCAATAAAAACTTCAGCTTCGCATGCAAAAAATAAGCTCTCATCCAACCCAATATCACAAAAAATGGAGGCGCCACGGGTCTCGGAAAATGGCGCAATTTTTCTTTTAACAAACTTTGGATTTTTTTTTAACCACTTAAATAAAAAAGAACCTAGACTTGTTTGGTGTCTTTGAACTCCTATTGACCTGGAGAATCATAATGCAGATCACCTTTAGCATTTGGTGAGCATGGTAAAAAAAAAAGTCCAAAAAAACATTGTGAAATTGCACATTTTTGGCAATTTCACCTCACTTGGGATTTTTTTTGCCCGTTTTTGCGTACATGATATGGTAAAACCAATATGTTGTTCAAAACAACTTTTCCCACAATAAACAAGCCCTAACATGGCCATATTGACAGAAAAATAAAGTTATAGCTCTAGGAAGAAGGGGAGCGAAAAACAGAAATGCAAAAACGAAAAAGGGCAATGTCTCAAAGGGGTTAAACTGGTTTGTGCAGGATTTTTATTCAGAGACACTTACCCCTGTTCTGGGAGGAGAAATAAAAACAGATATTCTGTTGGCAGTGACTTGTGTTATGTTAAATGGACTCTGTTGTTCTGGTTTGAACTGCAATTTTGACAGAACCATATGGAGCTCCAAGCCAGGGGCTAGTGCAAGCAATTGGGAGGAAGTGCCTGACAGGAAGGGGTTAGTTCAGTGGTTATTAGAGTTGAGCATTCCGATACTGCAAGTATCGGGTATCGGCCGATACTTGCTGTATCGGAATTCCGATACCGACATCCGATATTTTTTCAATATCGGGCATGGGGATCGGAATCGGAAGTTCAAAGTTGATTGACAGCCGAAATGACGTCATCATGATGCGCGGTGTGTGCGCATCATGATGCGCCGTCATTTCGGGCCTTCCGGGGGTCTCTGCCGGCCTGCCGGGGGGCTGTGTGGACTGCCCGGGGTCTGTACCGGCCTGCCGGGGGGCTGTGCTGGCCTGCCGGTGGTCTGTGCACCCTGTGGGGGTCTGTACCGGCCTGCCGGGGGGCTGTGCCGGCCTGCCGGGGGGCTGTGCTGATGTCCGGGGCTCTGTGCAGGCATCGTCCGATGGGACTACAAGTCCCATCGGGCGATGCCTGCTACCATGACAGTGATTGACACATTAGCCAATGATGGGACAGTAGTAGTCCCATCATCCGGCTAATGTGTTAAATGTTAAAAAAAAAAAAAATACTACATACATACTACATGCATGCTACATACATACTACATGCTACATACATACTACATACAGTATATACTACATGCATGCTACATACATACTACATGCTACATACATACTACATGCTACATACATACTACATGCATACTACATATATACTACATGCATGCTACATACATACTACATGCTACATACATACTACATATATACTACATGCATGCTACATACATACTACATGCTACATACATACTACATGCTACATACATACTACATACATACTACATGCATGCTACATACATACTACATGCTACATACATACTACATACATACTACATATATACTACATGCATGCTACATACATACTACATATATACTACATGCATGCTACATACATACTACATGCTACATACATACTACATGCTACATACATACTACATATATACTACATGCATGCTACATACATACTACATACTACATACATACTACATGCATGCTACATACATACTACATGCTACATACATACTACATATATACTACATGCATGCTACATACATACTACATGCTACATACATACTACATGCTACATACATACTACATGGTACATACATACTACATATATACTACATGCATGCTACATACATACTACATGCTACATACATACTACATATATACTACATGCATGCAATATACATACTACATGCTACATACATACTACATACATACTACATGCATGCTACATACATACTACATACATACTACATGCATGCTACATACATACTACATGCTACATACATACTACATATATACTACATGCATGCTACATACATACTACATGCTACATACATACTACATACATACTACATACATGCTACATACATACTACATGCATGCTACATACAATACATTCATACAATACATACATAGACATACAGTACATATAACATAGAGTAACATACTTACCAATACTTGTCACATTGTTCCCCGAAGCCATTGTCTTTTACGGAATAAATATTAACATAACAAACCACAAAAATACTCACCCATGATCCGAAGCAGTCCACGAGTGTGTCCCACGACGATCTTGGGTAGAGAACTGCAGCATCAGCTGATGCTGCCGCTCTCTACGGGCTGCAGGAATCCAATGACGGAAGGTAGGTATCCTTCCGCACTGTATTCCTCCGCCACTTAAAAAAAAAAAGTCCCTAGTCTCACTTTATGGTAAAAGCTGTGTGGGTTCCCACACAGCTTTTACCATAAAGTGAGACTAGGGCCTTTTTTTTTTTAAGTGGAGGAGGAATACAGTGCGGAAGGATACCTACCTTCCGTCATTGGATTCCTGCAGCCCGTAGAGAGCGGCAGCATCAGCTGATGCTGCAGTTCTCTACCCAAGATCGTCGTGGGACACACTCGTGGACTGCTTCGGATCATGGGTGAGTATTTTTGTGGTTTGTTATGTTAATATTTATTCCGTAAAAGACAATGGCTTCGGGGAACAATGTGACAAGTATTGGTAAGTATGTTACTCTATGTTATATGTACTGTATGTCTATGTATGTATTGTATGAATGTATTGTATGTAGCATGCATGTAGTATGTATGTAGCATGTATGTAGTATGTATGTAGCATGTAGTATGTATGTAGCATGCATGTAGTATGTATGTAGTATGTATGTAGCATGTAGTATGTATGTAGCATGCATGTAGTATATATGTAGTATGTATGTAGCATGTAGTATGTATGTAGCATGCATGTAGTATATATGTAGTATGTATGTAGCATGTAGTATGTATGTAGCATGCATGTAGTATATGTAGTATGTATGTAGTATGTATGTAGCATGTAGTATGTATGTAGCATGCATGTAGTATATATGTAGTATGTATGTAGCATGTAGTATGTATGTAGCATGCATGTAGTATATATGTAGTATGTATGTAGTATGTATGTAGCATGTAGTATGTATGTAGCATGCATGTAGTATGTATGTAGTATGTATGTAGCATGTAGTATGTATGTAGCATGTAGTATGTATGTAGCATGCATGTAGTATATATGTAGTATGTATGTAGCATGTAGTATGTATGTAGCATGCATGTAGTATATATGTAGTATGTATGTAGCATGTAGTATGTATGTAGCATGCATGTAGTATGTATGTAGTATGTATGTAGCATGCATGTAGTATGTATGTAGTATGTATGTAGCATGCATGTAGTATATATGTAGTATGTAGCATGTAGTATGTATGTAGCATGCATGTAGTATATATGTACTATGTATGTAGCATGTAGTATGTATGTAGCATGCATGTAGTATGTACAGTATGTATGTAGTATTTTTTTTTTTTTTTATTTATTTTTTTTTTTTTTTACATTTAACACATTAGCCGGATGATGGGACTACTACTGTCCCATCATTGGCTAATGTGTCAATCACTGTCATGGTAGCAGGCATCGCCCGATGGGACTTGTAGTCCCATCGGACGATGCCTGCACAGACCCCCGGACATCAGCGCAGCCCCCCGGCAGGCCGGCACAGCCCCCCGGCAGGCTGGTACAGACCCCCACAGGGTGCACAGCCCCCCGGCAGGCCGGCACAGCCCCCCGGCAGGCCGGCAGAGACCCCCGGAAGGCCCGTACAGACCCCCGAGAAGCTGTACAAGGGCAGGAAAGGGTTTTTCCAATTCCGATACCGGAAGACTCATAGACTTGAATGAGACTTCCGGTATCGGCATCGGCGATACCGATACTTTTTTTAAAGATCGGCCGATCCATTCCGATCCGATATTTTGAAGTATCGGACGGTATCGCTCAACTCTAGTGGTTATCTTGAGAGAGCGAGGTAAGAGCTGGAAGAAGGACGTGTGATATCTCAGTCAAGCGCCATCTGCAAAGCCAAAACCAATGGGATCCAACATCTGTGACGCACCCGTGGAGCCCTACAGCAAGTTAGCTCTGGTACCACACAAAAGTTGGAAACTCGTCATTCCTTGGTCCAACAGCCGCGTTCATCTCTGCAACAAAACAGTGAACACACACATGTCAGTAATCCCTGAGCTCAGGTCGACCGCAAGGATTGCGGTGGGAGAGTACACATAGTTTGGCGCCAAACTCAGACAGGCAAATACAGGCACTAGAATGCATCAGTGCCCATTAGACTCAGCTTGCTAAACCACTAGTAACTTACAGAAACTACTGCATTAAAAGGGATCTACCGAAGTATACAGAGGAGCGGCCCATTGCACTCAAATGGTCCTTAAATTGAACACAACTGTGAATAATTCAATAACTTGGTTCTACCTGGGGGTTAACATAGTCAACATTTCCGTGCCTACTGAGTGATGCAGCACAGTGGTCCTGGTCAATTTTAACCTCGTGTGTGTGAATTAACCTGCTAATAATAATAATAATAATAATAATATTTTTACTTCATGGTTCCTCCCCCCTCTCCCCCCCCTTTTTTTTTTCTTTCTCTCTCCTCTCCCCCTCTTCCTTATTTCTCTTCTTCATCTCATTCTTTCCTTTCATGTTTACACCATTATTATTTGGAGTGACCTAGCTTCTCTTGTTTGGGTCGCTCTCTTTCAATGGATACTTCATATATAATGCCAAAGGTCATACAGTCTCCCTGGATAGGGGATTCCTACATTCACCATGGATTTATTTTTCTTTTCAGATTTTGTTGGACTTGATTGGAAATGATTTTTGACCTGAAAGTTCTATTATTTCTGGACTTGTTAGCTACAGGTCTTGATATACAGTTGTAAATGAGATTTCTTTTTGTACTCAGTAATCGTTATGTTGTTGAATTGTTTGTTACTGCATTGTTCTAAATTTATTTTCAATAAAAACCAGATTAAACATAATTTTATTTCTATAGTGCCAACACAGGCAACACAGAGATAGTTAGATTAATGTATTGAGGTGGTAGGCCAGTCTGAAGAAATGCATTTTTAGGGCACGCTTAAAACTGTGGGTATTGGGGATTAATCAAATTAACCTGGGTAGTGCATTCCAAAAAATTGGCACAGCACGTGAAAAATCTTGGAGACGGGAGTGGGAGGTTCTGATTATTGAGGAAGTTAACTTCAGGTCATTAGCAGAACCTGCTACATTTTGTTGGCTGGTGGAAGTGTAATCCGTCTGAGTTTAACAGTAAAAGTTAATTTGACAAATTTAGTGTCTATTGCTTTCCCCTTGTCCATGGCTTCCCTGAATCCTGGGGAGCCCACCGCTGTCCACGGCTTACAAGACCAAAGAATATTTCTCTAAAACGTCTGATCTTTATCCCCATTTGCATTTGAAAAACTGGCAATGGCTTTTCCTTGCTGAGGGGCCTTTAAAGTCATGTCAATATAGGACACATTTTGCTGGTTATACTGATATTGTTTCTTTCAGCATCTTCTCAAGGACTTTTGTTGTTGTTCTTGGATTGATTAATATTTTTTACACCAAAGTACATTCATCTTTAGGCGACAGACAACGACTCCTATCTTAAAGGTTTGATGGTTATGTGGTCCCGTGGTGGCGAAATTTACAGATTATCATTTGAACAGAGGAATGTGGTACCTTTAGCTGCTTGGTAAATTCTGTTAAAGATGTACCAGACTTGTGAAGGTTCACTATTCTATTTCTGAAGTTGTGGCTGATTAGTTCTGATTTTTCAGTAATGTCAAGTGAAAGGTCTTCAATGTAGACCTTAAAATACTGCCTTCTCCTCCAACTAACTCAGTTGATATCAATAAGCCTGTCAGAAGCTTCTAAAGCCATGACGTTGTTATCTGGAAAAAGGAAAAATATTTCAAAGGGGTTTGCCAGTGAATTCGAAATACAACACCTAAAAATATGACAGCATCTGTATTAAAATAATGACTTTATTATAGAAAAAAATCAATGCCCCTTGGAAGAAGCCACGGCGAAACGCACGTCAGACACTTACAAAGCCTAAAAATATGACAGCAGCTGTATTAAAATAATGAATTTATTATAGAAAAAAAATCAATGCCCCTTGGAAGAAGCCACAGCGAAACGCGTGTCAGACACTTCTTTTTGCATTATGCATCTAGTATAAGTTTTATAGCAATCATGTCTTTAGTTACCTTTTGTATCATGCAATACAGCTATTACACTAACTAGTTACTGTTAGGAGTGGCAGAAGGCACTAAAAAAAAAAAAAAAATGAAAGTGCCTTCGCCACTCCGGGTCCACCGTGCGGTGGATGGTAAAACCGCTGCTGAGAGAGGCAGAGCACAAATATGCACAGGGTTCTAACACACCCAGAAGCAATAAGGCAAGCTCTGTTAAGGGACACAGAGCTGCAGGGAAAATAATGCCAAAATAGTATCGCTGAGCCTGTTAACAGCACAGGATCTCAGCAGCACACGTGTGGTAGCCGGAAACCGGAGTAGTTAAATAAGATCACTACAACCAAGCCGACTTAACGTGTACACGTGTGCTCGGCGTCGCAACTGCGCACGCCTGGACAAGCTGCAACCGCAAATATCGCAAGCGCGATGCAGGACGCTAAGCTGCAGGAAAGATGGTGCTTGTGCGCGCTGGCGCTAGCGCAGGTACTGACTGAAAACCACTCACACACACAGACATATTATCAGAGGGAAGGGGTTTCTTAATGAGTCAGTCACCAATCCAAGCATCCGTCACCAAACACACAGCAGCAGTATGAAAATACTAGCGCATGGCATAACGGCCATGCGCACTTTTTAACGGCCAGAAATCTCCAGAGCCCTGAGCTAAACCAATGTAATCAGGAGCAGGACCTGAGCACCTGACTCCTGAACTCCAATGGGAGCTCGTCCCGTGGGCATGCTCAGAAGCTGGAAAAAAGGACAGCCTCTGGAGACAAATGTGAGAATCTGGATTCCCGCTTAGGCATCATAGAACCCATATTCCTAACAGTTACTCCATGAGACTATTTCATTGTACTATTTACTATCTTTTGAATGAATCCATTCATTCTATAAAATAGTGTACTGGAAAATGGGAAAAAGATTCCAAGTCATTGAAATTGCATAAAAAATAAAGCAATTCCACAATAGATTTTTTTATTTTTTTTAGTTACTGTGTTCACTATATGATAAAACTTACTTGACAATATTATTTTCCAGGTCAGTACATTTACACAGATAACAAACATGAATAGTTTATTTTAAATACTTTAGCCATGCTTGTAATTAGTGCTGGTGACAGCCTCCTTTGGATGTCCAGCTATACTGCTGTAGTTTAAACCAGTTAATGAAAAATCAGTTAGGGGTTATCTCTCTGTCATTTTTGGTCTTTACCCTGCACCTAGCTTCTGTTTCTTTTTAGGAAGTATCCAGAATATTTTCTAACAGCACGTACTTAATCCATTATTTTGTATTTCGTGGTTTGTTTTACTTACTCTGGGATCTTTCTATTTCAGCACACTTCCCTTCTGTAGGAAATTTTCACTCTGCTCTGCTCTCCAGTTCTTTAGGAGGAATGTGAAGCATTCAATGGCCTCTCAAGCAGCAAAGGTCCGAGTTGCAATCATCTAATCTGTGGTTAGGGCTATCTGAGCTCATGCAGGAAACATTAGGGACTGCAAGGTAAGGGTCACGATTCCAGCCCTCAGTGTGCCTGGAATGCAGTTACTGACAGCTCAACCATCCAATCTGGTAAAGTGGTGAACTGAAGCTGTCAGTACTTTGACAGCTCTGTGTTGTCTCATGCAGGGGTGTGCTGAGCTGTCAGTGTTTTGATTGACAGCTCAGCTGTTCATTCTGAGACTGGGAGGTGCTGGCTGTCTCCAAGTGTTAATTGTCTCAGGTGATTGTCCAGCTACTTAACGGGGCTGTTAGTCCCAGACCTCTACCAGATGTAGCTTCAGCTAAGTGTAGTTGGTTTTCTCTGTGCCTAGAGTTTTGCTTGATGATCTTTCATTGCCTCACCTTGGATATTATTCTGACCATCTATCTGTTGAACTCCTTTGTTATGATTCCCTTTCTTCCTGGTATTTTGACCTCAGACCGTTACCTGACTATGCCTTTGTCTTTTCCCTCTGTTTATGATGTACCCTATTGGCTTTTTACCTTGAACTCCTTGACTTCCAACTCACGGTTTGTCCATGAGAAGTGACTCAGCGTTACATTACATCTGGCCAATACGTTTTTTTTGCCAGTATGGATCCTAATTCACACGCTAAAGTGACCAGGTGGCAAATTTGAAGCAGATGACTCAGGATCTGGCTAAGGAATGCCAGAGTCTGGAGTCATTACAATATCAGTTTCTGGGTCAGGTAATTAATCTTATGAATACGTTCTATAGCCCTACACTGCCGGCAATGGCTGAGATGTCAGTACCCTCTGATATATAGTTGATCTCTCCTGAACCTATAATGGCCCTCCCTGATACATTTTCAGGAGAAATAGACCAGTTTAGGGTGTTCAGTGAGAGCTGTAGGTTATTTTTTTACCTGTGTCCCTGGTCGTCAGGGGATGATTTACAGCAGGTAGGAGTAATCATGTCCCTACTGTGAGGGGGTCCTCAAACCTGGGTATTTTTCTTGTCCCCAAAAGTCCCAGTCTTCTGATGACACCTTTTTTGACTCTTTAGGTCTGAGTCTAAGATCATGAACTTGGCACAAGGGGGTCACACAGCTGAGGACTACTGCACTGAGTTCCAGCAGTGGTCCACTGAAGTTCTATGGAACGATGCAGTTCTCAGGTGCCAGTTCCACAAAGGTCTTTCCGAGACTCTTAAGGACACTCTGGTCTTTCATGATGCCCCTTGATAGATGTGGTGAAAAGTAGCCTGCCCTATATACTTCTGCGGAATAGGTCCATTTAATGGAGGTGGAGCCAATGGAGGTTAGAGTTGCCAGTCTTTGTGTTGTGGAGAAAAAACATAGACAAGATTTTGGACTCTATAAAAAAGGAGAGCAGCATCCAATCCGGATGAAAAATCGTATCAAAGGTTTATTCTGCCAGTGAAAGATCACTGGCAGAGTAAACCTTTGATACGATTTTTCATCCGGATTGGATGCTGCTCTCTTTCTTTTTTATGGATATTTTTGTTCATTTGGGTTCATGAACTTGGAGTTTGCATCCACATTATCCTTGCTGTGCTGTCGGCTGTCTTTTGCTGAAGATTTTGGACTCTGTCTGTACTGTGGTCTATTTGGACATTTTCTCAAGATTTTTCCAACTCTTTCTCATGCAAGCAAACCGTTGTGAGAACGTCTGAGTCTGGGTGATGGCTGAGGAGGTGTTATCAACAGGTGTTATCAACATAGGCATTCATTGACTGAGGGTCTGCTGCTTACTTTATTGATTCAAGATAGGTTCTGAAGTTAGGATTAGGAACAGTTAGGTTATGAAGACCCATTCAAATTTTTGCTTTCGACTAGACACCTTTAGCCCAGAATTTGGTCAAGAGGGTAATTGTGGATTTCACGCTCCAATTGGGAGAAGTCAACTCTGAATCCATCTCTTGTTTTATTTTGGATAATTTACCTGCTGGGTTGGTACTGGGGCTTCCTTTGTTACATATCATGATCCTGATATTGATTGGTGTCACAAGAAAATTGTTAAATGGAGCCCCAATTGTTACAAGAAATGTATAAAATCTGTACAAATTGTAGCAGAGTGTATCTTCTGAGAATCCATCGGAACATAAGAGATCTTCACTGAGCAAGTTACCTTGAGTAAACAGTATTTACTTCATATGGGTAAGCATGAGATAAGAGAATTCAGAAGCACGCAGCCTGTGCTGCTGGTATAATACACTCAAAAGCGAAAGTAAAAGTAACAACAAGAGAGCTTCCCTCCCCACAATACAGCAAACATATAACTTCACACTATCGCCATCTGCTGTCAGGCTAGTGTAAAGTACTCCTTTACATAAACAATAAGTCCATTTCTATTGCATATGCCAACACCCTTTCTCAACAGTAAGGACTTATTCAGTCAAACCCAACTTTTTTATTAGTCTCTGGTGTTTATCAGCATTCCACGCCTTCGTGAAGATGTCTGCTGTCATTTCTTCATCAGTAGGATAATCATTCTAGAAATGATACTTCACATTTCCCAAGTCTTTGAATTCAAAATGTCGCTTCAGGATTTTTAGAATGTTTTCTTTATCCCTTTCTTGTTCAGAACAAATCAAAATGTCGTCTACATATATGAGTACATAAATCCATCTATTCATCAGCCTTTTTGTGTACAAGCATGGATCAGCTTTGCTTCTTTGAAATTTTTCATTTGTAAGCACTTCTGTGATTTTGTCATTCTACGCTTTAGCTGCTTACTTTAAACCATATATGCTTTTCTGTAGTTTGCAAACTTTGTTTGGGTTTCTTTCATTTTTGAATCCTGGAGGTTGTTCCATGTAAATGTCTTCTGTTAAATCTTCATTCAAAAATGCTGTCTTTACATCCAGATGTATCAGTTCCATCTGTTTCATTGCTGCAACTGTAAGTAAAGTTCTTATTGTAGTATGTTTGATAACTGGAGCAAATATCTCATCATAGTCTTCTCCATATTTTTGAAAATACCCTTTAGCTACGAGTCTGGCTCGGTATCTTTCAGGTGTGCCATTTGTTTGGTATTTTACTTTAAAAATCCATTTACATCCTATGGCTTTTCTTCCTTCTGGTAAATCTGTCAGTGTCCATGTATTTGAGTCCTGCATGGATTTCCTTTCTGTTTCTGTTGCTTCTATCTATTTATTAGCTTCTTCTTTAGGGAGTTTAGATATGTCTTCCCAAGAAGTAGGTTCATAGATTTTACTTGTGCTTGTCTTGTATGAGAGACATTTTGGTGGTTTTCCTTTGTTTTCTCTCATTGAACGTCTTGATTCTGTGTCTGTTTGTAGTTTTATTTCTTCTTTTTCAGTATTCTGTTCTTCATCAATTTCAACTACTTTATCATCAGATACCTCTTCAGCTATGTCACTGCTGTTTTTCCTGATTTTCTGTGTCAATTGAAATCATAGTGTCTTCATTTAGATACTCAATGAATGTCACACTGTTACTCACCGTGACTCTGTCTGTTCTGGGATCTAGGATTCTGTATCCCTTGCAATTTTCACTGTATCCAACGAATATTCCCTCCATGGATCTGTTTTGAAGTTTGGGACGTTTTTCTGTTAGAATGAATATAAAAACTTTACATACAAAAACTTTTAAATGATTGACACCTGGTTTCACACCTTGCCACAGTTCATATGGAGTTTTCTTCAGTTTTCTGGAAAAGAAGTCTGTTCTGTAGATATGTAGCTGTCATTGCTGCCTCACCCCAATATTTCTCTGGTAGTTTGGAATCTGTCAGCATACATCTCATCATTTCTGTCAGAGTTCTGTTTTTCCTTTCTGCTACTCCATTTTGTTCAGGTGTGTACGGAACAGTTTTCTGATGTTCTATACCATTTTGTCTTAAGTAGTTTTCTATTTTGTGACCTGTAAATTCACCTCCATTATCACTTCTGATGACAATTGGCTTCCTTTGAAATTTGTTACTCGACTTTGTTACATAGTCTACAAGTTTATCAAAAACTTCATTTTTGTTCTTATTTATGTGACTGTGTATCTTGAGTAATCATCTATAAAAGTCACCATGTATCTACAGATGTTGGACAAAATAATGGAAACACCTAACGTTTTGGCATCATAATCTTCGAACATGTTATAAACATGCAAACCGTGACGTAATGTTTTGTAATTGATTATTTGTGTTATGTGATATGTGTATGTAAATTAACTGTTTGTTTTGCAGAATTGTAAGAACATTGATGAAAACCTGATACCAATGGCAGACCTCTCTGATTTTCAGAGGCCAAATTGTTGGTGCTCGTATGGCAGGCGCTAGTGTAACAGAAAGTGCCCGAATGCTTGGCGTGTCAAGAGGTACTGTCTCCAAAGTAATGACTGCGTTTGAAAGAGAAGGAAAAAAGTCCGCAGCAAAGCACAGGTCCGGCCGAAATTCGAAGTTGACTGAGAGAGACCGTCGAACTCTAAAGTGAATTGTGAGAGCGGATCGCAAGACCACGGCTCCGAAAATCACTGCTGAGCTCAATGAACACCTACAGAACCCAGTTTCCACGAAAAATGTTCGTCGGGAGCTGCACAAATCTGGATTCCACGGAAGAGCTGCAATTAGAAAACCGCTGCTCTCAATGACAGATGTTTCCAAGCATTTAAAGGGGTGTAGAAACCTCTAGAATTGGTCCCTCGAGCAGTGGAAACATGTAATAATCTCAGACGAATCATCGTTTACCCTATTTCGGACCTCCGGCCGAGTGTACGTTTGGAGACAGCCGAAAGAAGCATTCCATCCAGACTGCCTTCTCCCAACCGTAAAACATGGCGGAGGTTCTGTGATGATCTGGGGTGCTATTTTGTGGAGATCCGCCAGGCCAATGATATCCCTTCATGGAAGAATTAACAGTCGAGATTATTTAGGCATTTTGGGCGACCAAGTGCACCCTATGGTTCAAGCACTGTTCCCGGAGGGGAACGCCATCTTTCAGGATGATAATGCACCAATTCATACAGCTAGAATCGTTAAAGCATGGCACGAAGAACATTGTAATGAAGTTGAGCATCTCATCTGGCCCCCACAAACCCCAGACCTCAACATTATTGAGCATTTATGTCTGATTTTAGAGATTCAAGTTAGACATCGATTTCCGCTGCCATCGTCACTCAAAGAACTGGAGGGTGTTTTAACTGAAGAATGGGCTACAATTTATTTGGAAACAAATCACACCTTATATGAATCCATACCTCGGATAATTGAGACTGTAATCGCTGCAAAAGGTGGACCTACACCATATTAAACTAACTTTTGTTGATGTTTCCAGGTGTTTCCATTATTTTGTCCAACCCCTGTATTTCCTCCTGATGTAGTCATTTTCATGGGTCCACATACGTCAGTATGCACCAAATCAAGTGGTATTTTGCTTTTCATCTCACTTTCTTTTGAAATAGATATTCTTGTGACTTTAGATATTATGCAACATTCACATCTTACGGTAATTGATTAATCTGATATCTTTAGATCTTTTGTCAATTCTTTTCTTTGTAGTTCCCTTATACTGTCAGGGTGTCTGTGTCCTAGATGTCTATGCCACATGTGAATACAGTTCTTGTGATCATGTGTACATACCTTCATCTGTTCCTTTGGTGTTTCAAGATAATATAATTGTTCATCTGCCTTAACATTGGTTATCACCTTGTTTCCTGCTAGAATTGCACACTCATTGTCTTTGAATTTTAAAGTGAGTCCATTGGCTGTTAAACGCTTCACAGATAACAATCCGCCTTCCAATTTTGGAACATACAACACATCCTGTACAAGTATCTCTGAATCTTGTCCGAACTTGTTTGAACAGTTTAGCATACCTTGTCCTATACCTTCTGTGGTTATTTTGCTCCCATCTGCAAGATAAATGGCTTCTTTCTTATCTAAATCAAGATCAGTGAAGAAATTCTTGTCACTTGTCATATGACTCGTTGCTCCTGAATCGCTAAACCAACCAAGTGATGATTTCTTATCTGTTACTGTAAATGTGCCATTCCAATTATTCTCACATGAATCTGAAATTGTGTTTTTCACTTTCTGTGTATGCTCTTTATGTTGTAATTTTTGTTGTTCTGCTTTCCATATGGTACAGTCTTTCTTTAAATGACCTTTTTTCTTACATCTGAAACATTCTCTTGTCTCTTTATTATAGGGTTTTTTGAATTCTGTAGCTTTAAGATAATTTCCACTGTCCTTTTCAGTAGAAGAATCAATTGCTTGTTCTTTTCTTTTCTGATATTCATCTATTAGTCTTGTTTTCACAAAATCTAATGTGATGTCTTTTTCAGATCTTGTCTCTAGTGCATTAAGGCTGTATACGAATCTGGTAAACTGCACAATAATATTGCTGCTGTATGGCTTTCCTTAATGTCTTCACCAATAGACCTTATATGTGATATTACTTCCATCATTGAGAATATGTGCTTCTGCATGTCGTCATTTGCACTCAATCTCATACTGTAAAGCTTTCTTAATAGAAATAACTTGTGATTTAAACTGGGTCTTTCATGCAATTTTCTTAATGCGTCCCATATTCCTTTCGCTGTATCCTCATTCCTTATGTGTATTAATTGAGCATCATCCACTAATAAGCTAATGGTGGCTCTCACTTCTCTATTCTTTCTATCCCATGTCTGATTATCTTCATCAGGTCTATCTGTAATGATTACTTCCCATAAATCGTCCTTAGATAACAACATCTCTACTTTGAATTTCCATAACTGATCATTTTCACTGTTCAGCTTAGCTACTGTGAGTTTCGGCTCAGTGCTGCACATCATTTTTATATAATCTTACTTGTTTTATGAAGATATTCTTCTTTCTTCTTTAGAGTTCCTGTATATCCTGTGTGTGGTGATTCTCAGTAATGATCTCCAAGTGTGCGATCCTCCAGTTCCTGGTTCATAAATTCCTTTGTCCCTCTGTATCTGGATTTTAGCTTCCGTTCACTGGGTTTTATCTCCTCCTGTTTACAGAGCTCATCTGCTTCTCCGGTGTTTGGATTTATTGCTTGGGGTTTTCAGTGCGTCTTGAATTTTGTGTTCTGGGACTATCTCCTGGGCCCATAACTTGTAGCAGAGTGTATCTTCTGAGAATCCACCGGAACATAAGAGAACTTCACTGAGCAAGTTATCTTGAGTAAACAGTATTTACTTCATATGGGTAAACATGAGATAAGAGAATTCAGAAGCACACAGCCTGTGCTGCTGGTATAATACACTCAAAAGTGAAAGTAAAAGTAACAACAAGAGAGCTTCCCTCCCCACAATACAGCAAACGTATAACTTCACACTATCGCCATCTGCTGTCAGGCTAGTGTAAAGTCCTCCTTTACATAAACAATAAGTCCATTTCTGTTGCATATACCAACACAAATATGCTCTGCTAGTCTGGGATACCTGAATGACTTTAAAGACATGTTTTCGGAAAAAGAGGCAGAGATATTACCACCACATCGTCTTTATGATTGTTCTATTAATTTTGTCCCCTAATGCTAAATTACCCAAAGCTCGTGTGAAGAAACCGGATTATATCTTGATTACCCAGATGACTATTTTTAGCAAACCAAGAAGAATATGCTGTTACTTTTGCTTGTGTAAGTCTATAATGGTGACTTGTGCGCTTATCTTTAATGACTAGTGATTAGGGAATGCTCGGTTGTCCTCCTAGTATTTTGGCATGCTGGGAGATTTAGTTTCTGTCGACGCAGCTGCATGATTTGCAACTGCTGGACAGCCTGAATGAATACATGTGAGGAATGCCTGTTTGTTAGGGAATTTCCACATGTATTCAGGATGTCCAGCAACCGCAAATCATGTAGCTGAGGCTACGAAAACTAAATCTCCAAGCACGCTAAAATACTCGGAGGACACTCGAGCATGCTCGGGAGTATCCGAGCAATGAGTATACTCACTCATCACTACTAGTGATGCTTGCTGATATGCTAATTATGCATTGTATTATGGAGCCAGGTTGTTGACTCTGACAACAGAGAGTGAAAAACTATGCAAATAAGTTAAATAATCAGGTAATGCTACTTGATCTCATCACCTTATCTTGATGCTGGACTGATGGACACTGAATAAATCTAAAAATAGGTTACATGCCTCTGTATAAAGAGACTTGGAGACAGAGAGACTGTGAGAGAGAGACAGCCAGAGATTCTGCCAAGACATATACATCCAAAGAACCAGAGACAGGACAGCAGCCAATATCATGGCACCATCACGAGGGATACAGATCTGTCATTTCACAGGAAACAACCTAGGGAGTTTTCAACTCTGGTTGGAAGAATACAGATATGCTCCATTGACCATCGCTGGACCATGAATACATTTGGAGAAAGCCAGGATTGGGACCTGCTGGTCACATTGCTCCATGGAGATGTTTGTATAAGCCAGGTTATGACTCTTGTGTCAACTGGCCTTGTACCCTGTATAAAGTCAATGGACTGTCATCTTCCTACGCTTGTCATTACCTCCTCTCTGTGTGTGTACCACAGGTGGAGTAGCTGACCCTGGGAGCTCTGACATAACATCTTCCATTATCCCGGCAGGTCAGTGGAAGTGTGAGACTCTGTAAAGTGCACCATCTTTGGTACAGTGCTGTGACTGTTCTATGTGTTATCTGCCTGTTTTGTGGTTCAATAAACATTGTGATATTGTCACTCTTTTACCCTCAGGCTGTGTTGTCTGAGTAGTGTTATGCCCATGTTAAAGGAAGAGCTGGCGTTCAGCGGGACGATCACTGGTCCATGGGGTTTCGGCTAGCGGACCTGGGGCGCTTGCGACCCCCGTGTCTTCACGGTTTGCCTTTACAATTTGACTAAGCCTGAAGGGTCCACTATGAAAGAATATGTTACCGAACCTATAAGGAAGGGTCATATCGGTCCTTTCTCTTCCCCTGTAGCTGCCGGATTTTTCTTTGTAAAAAAGAAATATAGAGGTCTCTGCCTTTGCCTCCATTTCTGAGAACGATACAAAATCACAGTTAAAAATACTTATCCATTTATACTCATCCCCAACCTATATAATTAGCTTCTGAGGTGCCAGGTGGTTTTCTAAACTTGATCTTATATGGGTTTACAATTTGATACGCTTCCGAAAAAGTGATGAGTGGAAAGCGGCATTAATTGCAAAGCTGAAAAAAGAGGACTAAAAATCCTCAAAAAATTCAAGAATTAATACAACAGAAAAAGGGCAGCAGTGCTTACCTGCCCAGGTATCAGAACAAATGAACTCTCAGGATGCAGCAAACTCATGTAGTAAAGATGGTGGCAACACAGGTGCAAAATACTGATAAGACAACCACCCACAGTCTACCACATAGCGTTCTTAACGTCTGAGGGTCTTTTTGAAAAAATTGTTATGCCATTTGGGTTATCCAATGCTCCTGCTGTTTTTCAAAATTTTCTGATTTTGTATTTGCTTGTGAAGTCTGCGCATTCAAAATTCTGTCATAACCAGCTGGCTGGGGATTTGGCTGCATTGCCAATTCCAGAAAGGCCATAGACTCATTTGTCCATGGATTTCATCAAGGATTTGCCTCTGTCTGGTGAGAAAACTGCTATCTGGGTGGTTGTTGACCGATTCAGCAAACAAGATCATTTTGTTCCTTTGTCAGGATTACCTAATGCAGATACACTTTCCAGGTTGTTTATTTCTCATATTTTGAGGTCACATGGGATCCCTCTTAACATTGTGTCTGATAGAGAAGTGCAATTTGTCTCTAAATTTTTATCTGCTTACCACCCTGAAACCAATAGTCAAACTGAGAGGACAAATATATCTTTGGAACAAATTTTAAGGTGCTTTGTGGCAGCTCAGCAGGAGGACTGGTCTTTGTTTTTACCTCTCACTGAATTTGCCTTTAACAGTTGACTTAATTAGTCTACTGGAACCTCTCAGTTTTTCTGTAATTATGGTTTTCATCCCCATTTTGGTGAATTTTCTAGGATTGGGTTTGAATGTCCTGGGGTGGAGGGCACCATGAAGAGACCTGGGGTTGTCTGGAGGGAGGTTCAGAAGAATATTGGGACTGCTCAGCTTTGCCAAAATTGGAAGGCTGTTAGAAGATGTTCGGTGGGTCCTGTTTTTAATATTGGGGCTAACGTTTAGTTGTCATGTAGGAATATTTAACTTAAAGTGCCATCAATGAAGTTGGGTCCAAAGTTTATTGGTACGTATGAGATCCTGGAGATGGTCAATCCGGTTGCATTCTGATTAAAGCTTCCTCCTTCCCTTTGTATGCCTAAGGTGTTCCATAAATTAAAGTAGTTTGTCCTTTCTGCAGTGTCTCCCTCATCCCCGCCTCCTCTGGTTTCTGTCGATGGTGGCTTTGAGCATGAGGTTTGTGGAGAGGGTTGTAGATTCTCTTAGGGTCCGAATTAAAAAGACCGTAGTCAGAGATACGAGTCAAAGATATTCCTATTGTTATGGTGTATTTATAAGAAAGTGCCTTTAAAATGCGGTTAAAAAGCACTAAACTAATCTCCTCGACATGTTCTATGGGATACAGCTGGCTTCACTAGAGAAATAGGGCTACTACTTCTTCCAGGAGCAAAGAGAAACTCCATCACACAGTGTGTATGTAATTATTTTCAGTACCAACGAAAGGCCTGTACTTTCCCCACCAATGTATCTTACATCTCCATGCCTTTGAAATAGTTGTCAATAGTTGGAACTTGATTCTTTAAATAACTGTATCATAGGTAATTACAATCACAGCGTTATGACATAGACAAACCAATTTTGCAGACTGGGTTAAATGAGGCATAAACAGTCAATAAAGTTTTAATTACAAAAGCATTTTAATTCTGCTCCCTTTTAACTTACGTCCGCTATTGATTATGCTTTCGTTAGAACATAATCAGGCATTTGGTCTTTAGTGTGCCCGGGGTGTTTTATCCAAGACATCAAAGCCAGTCTGTAAGTCCTAAGAACAAAGGCTTAATAGTTTGAAAACTGTCCAACATCAGTCTGTACCAGTTAGCCATGTGTCTTACCTTTCAAGGCATGGATTAATTTTCTTAAAAGCTGAGAACTCTTTACGGTCAAATAAGCTCAGTAGTTATCACTGCAAGATGACACAAGAGAAAAAGTAAACTTTTACATTTTAAAGTGTCTTTCATCTTAATGTGAAGGTGCTAAATACATTTCAATGATTTTCCAGGGAATTAGTTGTAGTACAGAGTGGTCAGATTCTTCCATCTTTATGCAAATATTTTAAGATGTTTTGACAACACCATTTAGATGTACTCCACTGTGCCTTCTCAGGATCACGTCCCTTGACCAAATAACTACATCAAGGTAAAATAGTGATATTAATTTATTCATTGAAATTATCTGTTCAGCCTTCAGCAACAGTACTACCTATTTTACAAACTATTTTCTTTATTTTAAAACTTTGCATAGATTAATATCATTGATATAATTTACAGTCAGCGTCCACTGATAAGCAACATTTCTGTGGGGTGTCAACTCTTGCAGAAGCACATCTGATCGCAGGTGTGGAGACTTGGATCAACACTGTTCAACACAAGGGGGAGAATGAAACACAACTGATTGGGTCCCTAACTACCATGTTTATAATTACGGTGGTGCACCATAATGGAGGGGATAAGAGGAACCTCAGGAGATGATCACGCTGTTACTGATATCCCAATGCCGAGCTGCTGCTGTATGTGTCCCTATTACTGCACCTGCTGTGAGGCACAAAAACAGTGACCTGCCCCCTAGTTAACATAATGAATATTATATGAACTTACTGAAAAAAAACCTTCTGCAGGCAGATATTTATAAGTAACGTGCTTGAGGTTATCCTGATATTAAAAAAAAATATATTTTTGAAAATTGAAAATGGTGCCCGCCGCACCTGCGCAGTAGCAGCTATTGGTGTATATAGAGGTGATCCAATAGCTGCTATTGTGCAGGCGCAGCGGCACCATCTTGGAGGAGGAATTTTTTTTTCTTCTGTAGCAAGATGGCGCCGCTGTGCCTACGCAATAGCAGCTATCGGGTCACCTTTATTTACACCGATAGCTGCTACTGCGCAGGCGCAGGGGCGCCATTTTCAAATGGATTTTTTTTAATATCAGGATAACCTCAAGCATATGACTTATAAACACAGTACACACGCGATTATGCTGTAGTGCAGGTGCCATGGCTACCACTCTTGCAGCCTCAACCCCATGACGAAACATGTTGGGGAGGCTTACAAGCAAGTTTTAATAGCACTAGCCAGTGATTATATATATATATATATATATATATATATATATATATACTGTATATAGGAGCCATGGCTAGCGCCTGCCTGCAGAAGTGTTTTTTTTTTTCAGTATGTACATGTAATATTCATTATGTAAACTAGGGGGCAGGTCACTGAGGGATCAGTGACTTGTCAGCAGTCTTCATTATGAATATCTAATCAGAGCACCACATGAAGACCCCCCCACAGGCCGCCCCAAAGCACAAGCATATCATTAACTGAAAACTGAAAATTAAGATAACACAACAACCACAAGACGGATTTCATCAAACCAGGTATCATTTTAATCAGTATAACGGCGCCAACCTGATTTTCTTTGTAAAAAGGAAAGATGGTGGTCTCAGTCCTTGCCTCGATTTTCGGTAACTGAACAAAATCACGGTTAAGCATGCATACCCACTTGCACTCTTCCCCTACCTTTATAATAAGCTTACTGGGGCTAACTGGTTTTCTAAACTTAACCTAGAGGGGCTTAAAATTTGATACACATTCGGAAGGGTGGTGAGTGCAAAACAGCGTTTTTAACGTCCAAGGGTTTATTTGAAAATCTTGTCAGTCCTTTTGGGTTAACCGATGCACCAGTAGTATTTCAAAACTTTATGAATGATGTCTTTTCTGATTGCTTTGGGAGATTTGCTGTGATTTACCTTGATAATATTTTAATTTTTCCACCTGGTTTGGACTCCCATCGGGAACATGTCCATGTAGTACTACAAAGATTGAGAGAAAATTCTTTGTTCGCAAAAAAATTGGCATAATGTATTTTTCTGTTCATGAGGTTTCATTTCTGGGATACATTTTAGTGGCCAATGGGTTTAAAATGGATCCGGGAAGGTGCAAGCTATAATAGATTGGGTTCAACCTAGTGACACGAAAGCGTTGCTATGTTTTCTAGGATTCGCCAACTATTATAGGGTTTTTTCAGATTGTTAAACCTCTTACTGGCATCACACATAAGGGGAGGGAACTCAAGATTTGGTCACCGGATGCTATTGGGGCTTTTGAAAAATTGAAGCCGTGCTTTTATGTCTGCTTTTGTTCTAATCCAACAGATCTTCAGGAACCATTCATTGTGGAGGTAGATGCTTCAGAGGTCGGCCATTTTACCTCAGGGAACCAAAACTCTAACTAAGGGATCATTCCCACTTGCGATGTAATCGGACAAGTGTAATCCGATATAAAATCATATTTTACTCTCCCCAATGTTTCTCTATGGTGCAGCTCACATCTGCAATTATTTTCTCATGCCGACTCGGCATGTGAAAACAATTGCAGCATGCTGCAATTGTACCTAAGAATCGGATTGCACGCACTCATATAAGTCTATGCATGCATGTGAAACGTCGCACAGCACTTGGATATCACCCAAGTGCAGTGTGATTCCCACAGCCACCGTCAGCAGAGGAGATAGACACATTTCTTTTTCTGTCTCCTCTGCAGCTGTGCTGTGATTCTCTCATGTGAGAGGATTGGAGCACAGAGCACTGACACTTGTCTACCTCTCTCAGCAAAGTAGGAGCAGAGTGTCATTAGCATATTATTAGAATCTGTTTAGTTTGTGACTATCCTCCATTTTCTTGTGGTGTTCTGGCTGCTGGTCTTTTTCCTCTGGTGCTGGGTTTGTCTTGGGTCAGGTGATTGTATTGTGGTGCCCCTGAGGCTCGGTCGCCACAGAGGTACTGCACCTTCTCCTAAGGTGTAGTGCCCCACCATCCAGGTAAGGTGGGAACTCCCTGCCACACTCCCAACACCTGCATCCCACACACAGGATAGTTCAGCAGGGACACCTAGCAGCTTCAGGCTGGGGGTAGCAGAGCACCCTTTGTGGAACCCTGCTTCATAACACGAGATGTGCTGGGAGGTGGGTGGAGTTAGTATAAAAAGACTGGGAAAGGTAGAATTACAGGTCAGTCCCTTAGGGGGCCGTCGAGGTCAGTCTGACCGGAGTTCAGTCTGGGTTGAGTCCCAGAGGAGAGCAGGCTGGCAGGAGGTCAGCCTGTCGGGAGTTCAGGCAGAGGAAAGACAGTCAGTCGGGAGAGGCAGAGGACTGGTCTTAGTGGAGAGCTCCCGAAGAGAGAAAGAGAAGAAAGAGTGCTGCAGCTGACCTGAGCCAGCTGGCACGGGAAAGAGAGAGAGAGACGTAGAACTGTAACCTGCATTTCCATAAGAGAGAGAAAGACAAGTACGGAACGAAGTGGAAGGAGAACAGAGAGGAGGAGTGGGTTGGATCGGAACCCTGCCTATAGGTTCTCAGCGCACGGCTGGGGCCCTGTCCCCGAGGTTGTATGAACACTTATGGTTCTGCAGCAGACACCGGTTGAGTAGTTGGCTGTAAATGCACTACTCCCATCCAAGACTTGGGACACAACAGCGAAACGGATAGAGAGCCGGGATTCAGGAGAAGGGAGTCCCCGAAGCAGGCTACAGCTGTCTGTCATACAAGTGAGAGTTGTTAGGAACATCTGACAGGAGGAACTTCAGAGAACCACGGTGCTGGAGCTCTTCACACCAATAGGCGCTATAGAGGAGTTGTTCAGCAAAGGCACATGTTGGAGGGGTGCTGGCGGGGAGAGCCCTATCTTGCCTGGAGGTTGGCTGGGCCTCTGTCCCGGAGGACACGGTACCGAAGCGGGCACCTGTGTGCACTACAAACTGTGAGTAAAGCTTTGAAGCTGCAAGCCCTGGTGTCCTCCATTCATTCCCGCATCAGCACCGCTACATTGGGGGTATCAACATCTACACCATTCCGTGCCCCTACTCCTCCATCGCACCTATACACTGCCCTGGGACTACAGCTCGACCTGTGGGGAGCTACACCATCTTAGCTGCATCACACCATCAGTCCCAGTGGATCTGCAAGCAGCGTTGGCTTACCATCTTACTTGCCAAATACCACGGGTGGCGTCACGAACTTTACATTACAAACAAACACCACCGCCATTGATATTGGGGCCCAGGGCCACGGACTGGGTCACCGCTTCTGTGACACATCATCCCCCTGACACCGGCCCGGTACCGAGTACCCCACAGCCCTGGGTGAAGCCAGCGGGGGCGACCCAGTATCAATCTTTATTAACCTTCACCTGCCTCCCATTCCTTGCTGGGCAACAGTGTTAATCTGCTTGAGTTCTGGCTTGGTGCTTTGTTTTAGCCTTCTGTGTGTGTAATTTGTGCAATGCTGGGACCTCTGGTTCTGCTAGTCTTTGTTTCTGTATCCTGTTGGTTTCTGCAGCCTTCTCTGTGTTTTCTATTAGAAGTTGACCCGTTTTTGTACCCAGTCCTTAGATCTTTCAGGGACCCCCCCCAATTTATAGGTCTTCGCTTGAGATTAACCTAGGATCATCATTAGGTCTGTCCGCAAGGAATGGGTCGCCCACTCCATCGTAGCGTATCAGCCTAGTCATAGTGCAGGGTCAGTTTTCCCCCTAGTCCTGTGTTGCAGATCCGTAACAGTTTGTCCAGCCCAAAAAAGTATTTAAAAAAAAAAAAAATCCCTCCCGGATTTCTGTAATATGAACAGCGTTCAAGATCTTGCTTGAAACCTGCAAGGGTTAATGTTGGAAGTTGCCACCTTACAACAACACGTCAGTAATTGCCCTGGAATCCGCTCTGAAGAACCTAAAGTGGGTTTGCCTGAATGTTTTTCTGGCAAACCGATGGAATTTTTTTCATTTAAAAATGCATGTTTACTTTATTTTCGGCTTAGACCCAGGTCTTCAGGGGCTGAATTACAGCGTGTGGGGTGAGCCGCAAGTTTGGGCATTTTCATTGCGTCCGGATGACCCTTGTTTGATGTCAGTAGAAGCGTTTTTTTTCTGCTATGGGGGTGTTATATGACGATCCAGATCGGGTCACTACAGCCGAGGCATAACTCAGAAGGCTGAAACAGGGTCCTGGCGATGCTGAAACATATTATACCCAGTTCAGACGATGGTCTGCAGAAGTCAGCTGGAATGATCCAGCACTCAAGAGTCAATTTTTAGCAGGTTTGAATGACAGGGTTAAAGATTTACTCATTGCATATCCTGTACTGGCTACTTTGGAAACTGTTATGCAGTTGGCTATCTGGGTGGATAGAAGATTGAGAGACAGGCAGAATGAAGGGAAGGCTCTTATTATGCTGGATCCATTCTCTCAGGAGAGCACCGTTGACTGTGGGGAAACGATGCAACTTGGGGCGATGTCCTCTTGTTCCCAGGAAAGCAAGAAAAGGTTCTCTGAGGGGCTACGCCTTTATTGTGGTAAGGCTGACCATTTTATTAAGCAGTGTAAAGAGCGCATAAGCAAGGAAAAGAGAAAAAAAAAGGTCAATCAGAGTAACCCCCCCCGTCCGCATTGTAACCCCCCGGTCGCATTGTGTTTTTATGGTCCGCAGGAGTTTCTTTTTCTGGTAGTTCTACCTGTCGTAGTAATTCTATTGATTTTTAAGTGATGATGGACTGTGGTCCTGCACTTAATTTGTTTGATCAACAATTTCTAGACAAGTATAAGATTGATTCTGTAGCTTTATCATGCCCTTTTCCTGCAGTGGCGATTGATAACACTCTTCTAGAGCATTGGTGCGTTTCTCGAAAGGTCACCGTGTTTCCACTCACTGTGAATATGGGACACCCGGGTTCTTTAGATTTGTTTGTACTTAATAAATTGCCTTTTCCAGTTGTCCTGGGGTTACCCTGGTTAAAAATGCACAATCCTGTACTGGACTGGTCGTCAAGTAAGATCCTGGGGTCAGGGGTGTTATGGGAAATGTTGTGATTTACACATTACTGCTGTTGTAAAAAGTGAGCTACCTGAAGCCATTCAGGAATACTGGAAAGTATTTTCAGAAGTGGAGTCACAAGCTCTACCACCTCATAGAGATTACGATTGTGCTATTGAGTTCGTCTCAGGTGCTACTCTCCCTAAGAGTCGTTTATTTAATCTGACGATTCCCAAGAGGGAGGCTTTAAAGGAATACATGCAGACTAGTCTTGCTGCAGGTCGTATAAGATCCTCTAAGTCCCCTGTGGCCATGGGATTCTTTTTTGTAAAAAAAAAAAGATGGGGGTCTTAGGCCGTGTCTGGATTTCAGGGAGATTAATAAGATCACTGTGTGCATTCCTTACCCCTTGCCGCTAATTCCGGATTTGTTTAACCAATTAGTTGGAGCCAAGTGGTTCTCTAAGATCAATCTCCGTGGGGCATATACTGTAATTTGCTCCGGGTGAAAGAAGGCGATGAATGGAAGACAGCCTTTAATACCCCGGAAGGTCATTTTGAGCGTCTAGTAATGCCTTTCGGCCTTACAAATGCTCCGTTGTTCTTTCAAAATTTCATTAATGACATTCTGAGGCCGTTGATCGGTAGGAGTGCTATTGTTTATTTGGATGATATTTTGATCTACTCGCCCGATCTGGAGTCGCATTGGCAGAGTCCGCGAAGTTCTGCAGATTCTGAGAGAAAACACACTCTTTGCTAAACTGGAGAAATGCGAGTTTGCGGTACAGAAAATTAGTTTTTTCGGGTACTTTGTTTTCAGTGATGGGTTTGAGATGGACCCGGTGAAGGTTCAGGCGGTATTGAAGTGGCCTAGACCTGAATGCTTGAAGTCGATTCAGAGATTCTTGGGGTTTGCTAATTATTATAGAAAATTAAAGAATTTTTCTGTTATCGCAAAACCCCTTACTGATCTTAATAAGAAGGGCTCCAATACTGTCCAATGGTCCCCTGAGGCTGTTAAGGCTTTTGAGCATCTCAAGGAGGGGTTTAGCTCTGCTCCTGTTTTGATACAGACAGATGAGACTAAGCCCTTTCTGGTAGAGGTGGATGCCTCATCAGTAGGAGTGGGGGCTGTTCTGTCACAGGAAGGAGAGGATGGGGTGCATCCCTGTGCATTCTTTTCTAAGAAATTTTCGGGGGTGGAGCTCAACTATGATGTTGGGAACCGAGAATTGCTGGCTATTAAGCTTGCGTTTGAGCATTGGCAACATTTTTTGGAGGGCGCTAGACATCCTATACAAGTCTTTACTGATCATAAGAATCTGATCTGTCTGCATGCTGCTAAACGTTTGAATGCCCGTCAAGCTAGGTAGGCATTGTTTTTTGCCCGGTTCCATTTCTCTGTGTCATATATCCCTGGGACAAAGAATGTTAAAGCTGATGCTTTGTCTCGAAGCTTCTCCCCAGCCGTTAATACTGAAAAGGAGTAATCTATTCTGCAGAGAGGAATGGTGGTGGCAGCATTAGGTTCTGAGTTGAAAAATAGCATTCTTAAAGCCCAGGATGTGGCACCAACTAACACTCCGTATGGGAAATTATTTGTGCCTAAAGCCCTGAGGAGAGCTTTGTTTACGGAATGTCATGAGTCTTGTTTGGCAGGTCATCCAGGGATTGCTGAAACTAGAAAGTCGATCGGTCGGAGTTTCTGGTGGCCGGCGTGGCTAAGAGAAATCGTCAAATGTGTGCGTCAGTGTACTGTGTGCCCTAGGTCTAAGCCTTCTCATGTTTTGGTGGCAGGGTTGCTTTGCCAATTAGAGGTTCCTAGTTCTCCATGGACGCATCTTGCAATGGATTTTATCACCGACCTGCCGGTCTCTGAGCATTTTTCTGTCATCTGGGTTGTAGTGGACCGGTTTAGTAAGATGTGTCATCTAGTACAGTTCAATAAATTACCCTGCACTAAGACACTTGCCAGGGCATTTGTGAAAGAGATTGTCAGACTCCATGGTGTTCCCACGGACATTGTCTTCGATGGAGAACCACAGTTTGTGGCTCGATTTTGACGTGCCCTTTGTGACCAAGAACCAGGACTTTGAGCAGTTTTTGAAATGTTTAGTAGCAGTCAGGAGATGTGTTCGGAATATCTACCATTAGCTGAGTTTGCTCTCAATAATCATACGTCTTCTTCGGCTGGGTGTTCTCCTTTTTTTTGTTGTACTGGGAAGCATCCATCTTTCTGTCCTTCTTCTAGGATTGGGGTGGCGGTGCCTGAGGAGGAGAGTTTTTCTGGAAATTTGGAAAGGACTTGGACCAGTGTGTGCCATAATCTGAATCAGGCTAATAGGAGGTCTAAGAAATATTTTGACAAGAGAAGAAGGGAGGCGAGGATTGTTTGGGACATGGTTTGGTTGTCCTCTAGGAATGTGCGTTTGAAAATCCCTTCTAAAAAGTTGGGGCCTAAGTTTGTAGGACCCTTCAAAGTGGTTCAGATTGTCAACTCGGCAGCGGTGAGTTTAGACATTCCTTCGTCCTGGAAAATTAATTCAGTTTTTCTCAGCCTCAAGGTTAATTAAGGCTTTTCACAGGAGATTTGTGAATAAGGCCCGGCTTAGAAAATCTGGGGGATCCTTGTAAAAGGGGAGTTACTGTTAGAATCTGTTTAGTTTGTGACTATCCGCCATTTTCTTGTGGTGTTCTGGCTGCTGGTCTTTTTCCTCTGGTGCTGGGTTTGTCTTGAGTCAGGTGATTGTATTACTCTTTATTAACCTGCACCTGCCTCCCAGTCCTTGCTGGACAACAGTGTTAATCTGCTTGAGTTCTGGCTTGGTGCTTTTGCTTTGCCTTCTGTGTGTGTAATTTGTGCAGTGCTGGGACCTCTGGTTCTGCTAGTCTTTGTTTCTATCCCCTTTTGGTTTCTGCAGCCTTCTCTGTGTTTTCTATTAGAAGGTGATCCATTTTTGTACCCAGTCCTTAGATCTTTCAGGGACCCCGCTCCCCTAATCTATAGGTCTTCGCTTGAGATTAACCTAGGATCGTCAGTGGGTCTATTCGCAAGGAATGGGTCCCCCACTCCATCGTAGGGCATCAGCCTAGTCATAGTGTAGGGTCAGTTTTCCCCCTTCTACCCTAGTCCTGTGTTGCAGATCCATAACACATATCTCATTCAATGCTCTTGTATGAGAGAATCATCGGATGCCATATGCTACTGGAACCACAGCCTAATTTGCAACAATGTGCATTTTTCTTGAAGAAGTTTTCGTGTGCTGAAAGAAAATTATGATGTTGGGAATCTTAAGTTACTCGCTGTTAAATTAGCCTTTGAGGAATAGAGGCATTCTTTGGAGGGGGCTATTCATCAAATCATTGTGGTCACAGACCATAAGAATTTAGCTGAAATTGAAATCACATAAATGGCTAATTCCTAGATAGGCCAGATAGTCATTATTTTTCTCTAGATTCAAGTTCTCTATCAAATTCAGGTCAGGGTCCAAGAATATGAAGGTTGACGCATTGTTACACAGCCTTGATTCAGTTTTGACTCCAGAACCTCCATTCTCCCTAAGGGCATTGTGGTATTCTCGGAGTTGGAGGCAGAGATCCATAAAATTCAGTGATTGGCCTCATTTGCCACTCCAGGGTCCAAGTTATTTTTACCTGTGTACTTAAGATTGCGCCTGTTACAAGAGTTTCATGATTTCGTCTTTAATGGTCATCCTGGAGTCACAGCAATAGAGAAAGCTATTTCCAGACTCTTTTGGTGGCTGTCTATGAGTATGATATGAAAGATTTTACAGTTGTGCGCAAAAGTTTTCATACCCCAGCCAAATTTGTGCTTTTTTGGCATTTTTCATAGAATATGAATGATGACAACAAAGCTTTTTCTTCACTCATGGTTAGTGGTTGGGTGAAGCCATTTATTGTCAAACTACCGTGTTTTCTCTTTTTGAATCATAATGGCAACCCAAAACATTCAAATGACCCTGATCAAAAAAAGTTCACATACCCCATTTCTTAATACCATGTATTGCCCCCTCTAACATCAATGACAGCTTGAAGTCATTTGTGGTAGTTGTGGATGAGGTTCTCTATTTTCTCAGATGGTAAAGCTGTCCACTCTTCTTGGCAAAAAGCCTCCAGTTCCTGTAAATTCCTGGGCTGTCTAGCATGAACTTTGCGCTTAAGATCTCCACAGAGTGGTGCTCAATGATATTGAGGTCAGGAAACTGTGATGGCTACTCCAGAACCTTCACTTTGTTCTTCTGTAGCCAATGACAGATCGACTTGGCCTTGTGTTTTGGATCGTTGTCATGTTGGAACATCCAAGTACATCCCATACGCAGCTTCCAGGCTGATGATTGCAAATTTGCCTCCAGTATTTGCTGATAACATGCTGCATTCATCTTTCCTTCAACTTTGACCAAGTTTTCTGTGCCTCTGTAGCTCACACATCCCCAAAACATAAGCAATCCACCTCCGTGCTTTACAGTAGTAATGGTGTTCCTTTCATCATAGGCCTTGTTGATCTCTCTCCAAATGTAACGTTTATGGTTGTAGCCAAAAAGTTCAATTTTGGGCTCATCACTCCAAATTACCTTGTTACAGAAGTTTTGAGGCTTATCGCTTTACTGTTTTGCATATTGTAGGCGAGATACTTTGTGGCATTTGCACAGTAATGGCTTTCTTCTGGCGACTCGACCATGCAGCCCATTTTTCTTCAAGTGCCTCCTTATTGTGCATCTTGAAACAGCTACACCGCTAGTTTTCAGAGAGTACAGTATTTCAGCTGATGTTATTTGTGGGTTTTTCTGTGCATCCAGAACAGTTTTCCTGGCTGTTGTGGACAAAATTTTTGTTGATCTCATTTATGTGACCGTGGTTTTGTTTTTACAGAGCCCCCGATTTTTCATTTGTTAATCACAGTTTGAACGCTGTTGACTGGCATTATCAATTCCTTGGATATCTTTTTGTATCCCTTTCCTGTTTTATACAGTTCAAACTTTTCCCCTGGCTTCATTGACAATTCTTTTGCTTTCCCCATGACTCACAATTCAGAAACGTCAGTGGCTGGATGAAAGATGTAAGAGTCTGTCTGGATCCCAGAAACTCACTCAGCTTTTATGCACACACACTGATTACAAGCAAACAGGTCACAGGTAAGGATGCTACCTTTAGTAGCCATTCAAACCCATTTGTGTCAATTTCTGTGCATGTTATCAGGCCAAAATCACCAGGGTATGTAAACTTTTGATCAGGATCATTTGGATGTTTTGGGCTGTCATGATTTAAAAAGAGAAAACCCGATAGTTTGACAATAAATGGCTTTACCCAACCACTAACCTTGAGTGGAGAAAAATTTTTGGTGTTATCATTCATATTCTATGAAAAAAGGCCAAGAAAGCAAAAATTCGGCTGGGGTATGTAAACTTTTGAGCACAACTGTATATTTACTTGTGAAGTCTGTGCATGCACTAAAGTTTGTCATAACTGGCCTGCTGGGAAATTGGTTCCATTGCCAATTCCAGAAAGATTGTGGACTCATTTGTCTATGGATTTCATCACGGATATGCCTCTGTCTGATGGGAAAACTTTATTTGACTGGGGTTTGACTGATTAAGTAAACAAACTCATTTTGTTCTTTTGTCAGTGTTACTTAATGCAGAAATACTCTCCAGGTTGTTTATTCGTCATTTATTGAAGTTACATGGAATTTCTATTAAACGGAACCTGTCAGGAGGATTGTGTACAGTAACCTACAGACAGTGTCAGGTTGGCGCCGTTATATTGATTAAAATGATACCTTGGTTGATGTAATCCATTTTGTGGTTGTTGTTTAATGTTTATTTTCAGTTTTGAGTTAATAATATGCTCGTGCTCTGGGCTGGGCCTATTGGGGGGGTCTTCATGTGTTGCTCTGATTAGGTATTATAGTATGGCTTCTGACAGGTCAGTGATCCCTCAGTGACCTGCACCCTATTTTAAATAAAACAACAACCACAAGACGGATTTAATCAACCAAGGTATCATTTTAATCAGCATAATGGCGCCAACCTGACACTGTCTGTAGGTTACTGTGCACAATCCTACTGACAGGTTGCCTTTAACATTGTGTCTGATAGGGGAGTGTAATTTGTCTCCAAATTTTGGAGAGCTCTTTTGTAAGAAACTAGGGATTGACTTGTCATTTTCCTCTACCTACCACCCTGAAACGGTCAGACAGAGAGAACAAATCAATTTTTGGAGTAAATTTTGAGGTGTTTTGTTGCGGCTCAAGTGGAGGACTAAAGGACTAATCCTTATTCCTACCTCTGGCTGTTCGCCTTGAACAGTTGGGTCAATTAATCTACTGGAAAATCACAGTTTTTCTGCAATTATGGTTTTTATCCCCATTTTGGTGAGTTTTCCATGATCAGTTCTGAGTGCTCTGGGGTGGAGGTTGCCATATAGAATCTTGGAGATGTCTGGAAGGAGCTTTAGAAGAATATTGAAGTGGACCAAATTCGCCAAAAATGAAAGTCTGATAGAAGACGTTCAGCGGTTCTTGTTTTTAAAGCAGACTAAGGTTTGGCTACTATCCAGAAACATTAGACTCAAGGTACCATCGGCAAAGTTGGGTCTGAAGTTCATATGTCCCTATGAGATTATGGAAGTGGTCAATCCGGTGGCCTTCAGGTAGACGCTTCCCCTATCTCTGCATCCCTAACATTTTCCAGAGATCCCTGTTGAAAGTGTCCCTTTGGTGACCACCTCATCTGGTAGCTGTCAATGACAGTTTAGAGTATGAAGTGCAGAGTGGTGGATTCTCAGAGGATCCAAAATTCCCTCCAGTACTTCATTCACTGGAAGGGATAAGGACCAGAGGAGAGATCCTGGGTTCCTGCCGAGATGTGAAGGCCAATTGCCTGTTCTGGGCCTTCCATTCTAGGTTTCCTGTAAAACCTGGGGATCCAGTGCCGTCCCACAAAAGAAGGGTACTGTCACAATTCCTCCTCTCAGTGTGGTGAGTGGCTGCTCAGCCGTTCAATCTGGAGAAGGAGTGTATGAGTTGTCAATATCATGATAGACTACTCAGCTGTCCTATCTGAGGCTTGTGCTTGTTTAGCTGTCAGTGTGGTAAGTGACAGTCCAGTTGCTAAAGAAAGGCCAAGGCATGCTGGGCTTCCTACAAGTGTCTCCTGTTCAGAATTATTACAGGCTATTTAGCTGGCTGTCTGACTTTGTCAGCTGTAGCTTTGTTCTGTGAAGTGTGTGCTTTGCTATGTGGCTGATTCTCTGATTTTGTTGCCAGATCTCGGATTTGTTGTGACTACTCGTGTGTGTTATCCCTTTTTCTCTTGACGCTTTCTCACCTGAGGTACCTGACCCCAGACATGGCCTCTGACTATCTGTTGTCTTATCCTCTTATCTTATCGTACTCTCCTTGCTTTCCTGGTATTTGACATCAGATCTCCTAACTACCCTGGCTCACAGCTTGTCCATGAGTAGTGACTCAGCATCACAATAAAATTCTATGTAGACAGAAGGTGGAGGAGGATGTAAAAGTAGCTCCGCTTCTATCTCCTCCCTTCTACATACAATCTTATCAGAAGCTCCTCTCATCTCCTATCTCAGTAAGGCTGGAGTCACACATAGCGACTCACCAGCGATCCTGACAACGATATTAATGTGTCATGATCGCTGGTGAATCGCTATGTGATCGCTGGTGAGCTGTCAAACAGACAGCTTCACCACGATCAGCACAGCGATGCCGAGCGCCCGGCGTCGCTGTGCACGTTAGTAACCAGCGCGCTGATGCAGGAAGCTGGTAACTAACGTACACATCCGGTATCTAAGGGACGTGCGTCCCTAGATACCTTATGTGTATGTTAGTTACCAACTCCCTACATCAGCACGCTGGTAACTAATGTACACATTGGGTATCTAAGGGACGCATGTTATGTTTCAGTTAAAATAATACTGCAGTAAACGAGTGATTGACAAAAATGTCAAAAAGGTATGATTTATGCTCAAAAAATACAGCTCTGGTAAAAATTTAGAGACCACCACATAAAAACCCTGTCATGGGTAGCCCATTCTCCAGACCTGAACCCCATTGAAAACTTCTGGAATGTAATCAAGAGGAAGATGGATAGTCACAAGTCATTAAACAAAGAACTGCTTAAATTTTTGTGCCAGAAGCAGTGTGAAAGACTGATGGCAAGCATGCCAAGACGCATGAAAGTTGTTTTAAAAAATCATGGTTATTCCACAAAATATTGCTTTCTGAACTCTTCCTGAGTTAAAACATTAGTATTGTTGTTTCTAAATAATTAGGAACTTGTTTTCTTTGCATTATTTGAGGTCTGAAAGCACTGTTTATTTAATTTTGACCATTTTTCTTTGTCAGAAAATAGATACAAAATTTTTTGCTTGGAAATTCGGAGACATGTTGTCAGAAGTTTATAGACTAAATGAACAATTTACATTTTACTCAAAAATATACCTATAAAGAGAAAAATCAGACAAACTGAACATTTGAAAGTGGTCTCTTAATTTTTGCCAGAGCTGTATCGTTAAAACCAAATACTCTCTTGGCTTAACGTGTTGTGCTGATTTTATACCCATAATTGTTGGACTGACAAGTCAGCCCCTGTAGACTTGTATCCTATTAGTAAAGCCATAACCACATGCAATTGTATAAATCACAGAGGTCCTGTACCTGCGTGTATATTTCTCCTGTCATTAGAAACCGTTTATCTTGCAGTACGTTAGGATACAAATCTTGTTGGACATTTGGCATGTCAATCCATAAGTCTATCTAGAGACAACTTAAACAGCTGAGATCAATGTACAGGCGCTCTAGTACTTGAATATTGGCAGTAGAATTGCATATTCATTTATTTACTCTCTTTTGGCACTTTTTTGGCTGATAGTATTATTTTTTATTTAGTTTTTTATTTTATTTTAGCACGTCGATTATGGAATGTCCCTATTTATAATACAACTCCCAAGTGTGTAATCTGTAATTTTCCCAACGTACTATTTTATATATCAGTGATATCTCCTTAAGAACACTAAATAGGGTTATAGCAACTGACTTGTCATAATTCATTATGATTTTATACAATTAGATGTGATTGTGGTTTTACTAATAGGAAACAAGTGTACAGAGACTGACTTGTCAATCTAACTCAAACTGGTATAAAATCAGCACAATACATTAGACCAAGTTATATATTGAATTGAAAATAAACTGGAATATTGCATTGGCTTTTGTAATGACCGAAGATGTTAACCCAACCTTCTTTGCACCTTTTCTTAACAATTCATGGCAAGAGTCATAACTATTTTGATTTTTCATCAACAAAGTTGTATGATGGTTAGATTTCCCCCATGGCAGACTACAGTCTTTTGATAGGCCTTGATTGCTTTAGTAATCCAGCACTGCTACAGCCGCGGTGATACCCTCTGTCCCATTGGATACTTTCCTGGCCTCCTCTGCACCCTGGCGCGACGCTGTGTGTGACCCGCGCCATCTATCGCCGACGCTTCCTGGTCCTCGGAGGGCTCGCAGTCCACGCATGCGCCGTAGGTCCCTGCCGCGCGCTCCTTCAGAGCCTTATGCTAGAGGGAGGTCATGACAGTAGCTCCGCCCTGTCATGGCAGCCCCCATCGGGGATTTCAGTACGCTTTCTGCTAAGGATAAACGCCTGATTATCTTGTTCGCACGGTTGCCGGCGCTTGTGCTGGCAATTGCGCTGAGTTCTATTCAGGTCCCCGTGTTGCCTTTCTGTGCTTTGTGTCTTTGTCACGAAGTGACTTGTCCTGTGTGATGCGACCAGCAGGTCGGTAACTAAAATGACAAGACAAACAAGGGAACACCGGGGACACAGTTACAAGGGTGGGCCCTACAATAGGGAACGGGGGACGTGGACACGTCCTGCACTCTCCTGAGGCTGTGTCCCTGAACACTCCTAACATTCCCTATACAGGCTCTTCACCTGTCGCCGACCAGGATACGTGAATTCCTCACTAGCCCTGCACCTATCGCTTACTAGGGAACTGGCTAGTGCGGAGACTGGTCTCACCGCTGTACTAATATAACATTAGGGAAAATAACGAACAGGCAAAAACAAACAACTTAGCTTTCTCTGTTGCCAATGCTCCTGAGGCAACAGAGTACGGCACCCGGATACAGCTTCCAACTGAACAGCTGAAACACCAAAGCTCTGGATGAGCTGCAAAGCACTGCTCCCAATAGCTCCTCTCTCCTCCAAGGTTGGTTAGGAAATGACCAGTATCACCAACAGTGATCCAGAGCACCTGACACCCTTTTATAGGAAGGAGGGAAGGGTTAACACCTGCTGGCTAATTTAAAGTGTAGTAACCACAGCGGCCATCGGGGGCAAAACCCATTAGCAGTCACCAAGGTTGTAATAACCCCAGCGGCCACCGGGGGCAAAAACTAACATTAAGCCAGAGGCTTGAAGGAAAAAAAAGGTTATATGTGAGCCCAGATCTGCCACAGATCCAAACATGGATTGTGACAGTCTTTTTCAGCTTGCCCTTATCTGCTTTTGTTTTTCAGTGCCTGCTTCCTCTGCTGCTCCAGACTTTCCTTCTCCATTCCTCTTACTTCAGGTCCACAGCCTCTATCCAGTACCTTTCTCCCTCTCCTCCTACCCTGCTCTCCCTCTAGTCCCTGACCCGTCCTCCTGGTTCCCTCCTCGTCCTTGCTTCATTTTCTGTTTGTTCCCTATGAGCTGTCCCTTTGGTACCAGCTGTTAGGATATTAACCCCTTTGGGCCTGCCCTTGACACTCCCTGTACAGGGGGTGGGATCACTAGGTTTGTTCGCCCAGGGGGCTCTGGTATCCCAACCCAGAGGGTCCACTCTAGGTGGCGCTTCTGGGGTGCTACCGCGTAATAAGCACCTTGTAATTGCAAAACATCTTAGATAGTACGGTCCCTTTTGATGGTTGCATATAAGGGGCTACATTTCTGGGATTAGAGTTGTCACCATTACCAGCAGATGCATTAAGGGCCCAGCTGAATATCTGCTGGACTCCTGGTACACATGGAAACTGTAATGTATATATCCATCACAGACCAGTAACTAGCTGGGCGAGATAGATCGATGGATAGATGGATAGATATAGATATGTATATACAGTGGGGAAAATAAGTACAGTATTTGATACACTGACGATTTTGCAAGTTCTCTCATCCACAAAGAATGTAGAGATCTGTAATCCTTACTTTAGGTACACTTCAACTGTGAGAGACAGAGTCTGAAAAAAAAAAATACAGAAAATCACATTGTATAATTTTTACATAATTTGCATTTTATTGCATGAAATAAGCATTTGATATTATAGGAAAACAGAACTTAATATTTGGTACTGAAACTTTTCTTTGTAATTACAGACTTTAGACGTTTCCTCTAGTTTTTGGCCAAGTTTGCACACACAGCAGCAGGGATTTTGGCCCACTCCTGCACACAGATCTCCAGATCTTTCAGGTCTCAGGGCTGTCGTTGGGCTACATTGAATTTCTCTCCCTCCAAAGATTTTCTATTGGGTTCAGGTCTGTAGACTAGCTAGGCCATTCCAGGACCTTAAAATGCTTCTTACGTAACCACTCCTTAGCTGCACTGGGTATGTGTTTCAGGTCATTGTCATGTGTAAGACCCTGTCACGACCCATCTTCAGTGCTCTTCTTGAGGGAAGGATGTTGTTGGCAAAAATCTCACCATTCATGACCCCATCCATCCTCCCTTCAACATGGTGCAGTTGTCCTGTCCCTGTTGCAAAAAATACCCCCAAAGTATGATGTTTCCCCACAAAGCTTAATGGTTGGGAAGATGCTCTTGTGGTTGTAATCATAGTTCTTTTTCCTCCAAACATAGAGTTGATACCAAAAAGGTATATTTTGGTCTCATCTGACTACATGACACTCTCCCATGCCCCCTCTGGATCATCCAGAAGGTCATTGGCAAACTTCAAATGGGTCTGTACATGTGTGGGCATTAGCAGGGGGACCTTGCGTGACCTGTAGGATTTTAAACCATGGCGACGTAGGGTGTTACTATCTGTAATTTTTGAGACTATGGTCCGAGCTCTCTTGAGGTCATTGGCAAGGTCCTCCCATGTAGTTCTGGGCTGATTCCTGACCTTTCTCAGAATCATCTTTATCCCACAAGGTGAGATCTTGCATGGAGCCCCCCAGACCAATGAAGATTGACATACAAAATGTTGCACTCTATTGTGCTAAAGCATGTCAATGTGGGAATGTTTAGTTTGCAAAAGAGAAGACTGAGAGGAGACTTAATAGCTGGCTACAAATATCTAAAGGGCTGTCACATTGTAGAAGGATCAACTTTATTCTCATTTGCACAAGGAAAGATTAGAAGCAATGGGATGAAACTGAATGGGAGGAGACACAGATTAGATATTAGAAAAAACTTTTTGACAGTTAGAGTGATCAATGAATGGAACAAGCTGCCACGAGAAGTGGTGAGTTCTCCTTCAATGGAAGTGTTCAAACAGAGGCTGGACAGACATGTGACTGGGATGATTTAGCGAATCCTGCTTTGAGCAGGGGGTTGGACCAGATGGCCCAGGAGGTCCCTTCCAACTCTGCGATTCTATGATTCTATGAAATACTAGCTGAAGAGCCTGGCATTGCCCGGGCATAGTAACTAACTGCCTCCCGCTCTCTCCCTCCGCAGCACCACTCACCGTCCTGCATTCCCCCTCTGAAGCCCAGCTCTCCACCCGCCTCCCGCATTCTTCCTGAACAGCCCTGCTCTCCATCCACCGTCCCGCTCTCTCCCTCTGCAGCCCGTCTCCACTGACCGTCCCGTGCTCTCCTTCAGCAGCCCCGCTTTCGCTCCGCAGCCCTGCTATATCCCTCCGCAGCCCAGCTCTCCATCCATTTCATACTCTCTCCTTCTGCAGCCCCACTCTCCAATTGCCATCCCGCACTCTCCTTCCACAGCCCCACTCTCCATCCGCCATCCCGCTCTCTCACTCTGCAGCCCTGCTGTCCATGCACCGTCTTATTCTATCCCTCCACAGCCACGCTCTCCATTCGCCGACCTGTTCTATCCCTCCACAGCCCCGCTCTCCATTCGCCGACCTGTTCTATCCCTCTGCAGCCCCGCTCTCCATCTGTGTCCCGCTCTCCCTCCATAGCCCCGCTCTCTCTCTACAGCCCCGCTCTCCACACGCCATTCCTGTTATGAATGAGTCACCGTAGGAGGCAAAAACAGAAATACTAGCTAAGTCCAGAAAACCAGAGAAGTTGGCAGCTATCGGATTGCAGACCCCTGAACCTATCAACAACTAGCAGTAGCCGTGGGGGGTTCCTACGATGCCCTAGACCCCTCAATCACAGCCGGAGAACTATATAGCCTAAAGACAGAACGGGAAATCTAAACTGCCCCAGAGCAGACCTCAAAGCAATAGGCAGCCCCCAACATATAATGACGGTGAGGCAAGATGAAAAAACACTCACACAGATAGAAAGATAGGCTGAGCAAATGATGGGGCCAAAGCTAACTAAATAGGACAGGATAGAAAACCTGCTGTCTGCAATCCGCCAAAACTCTATCAAAACAAGAGCCAACAGACTGATAGGGAAAAAAGCCCTGAAGACGCTAGGCTTCAAAAAGACTATATCAGTACTCAGGTATTTTCTGAAGACAGAGCAAAAAGGAATTCAGCTCACCCCAGCAGGGAATGGCAGAAATCCAGAAAAACAAGGCAAAACAAAACCAAAACACAAATGCAAAAAGCAGAGCAGAAAACTTAGCTTTTGAGGAGCAGGAATCAGACTGGTCTCCTAGAATCCCTCAGGGAAATCACCAGCAAGGCAGAAGGGCGTCGGCTGCCTTATATCCAGTCAGCAATTCCAGTCACCCAGTCATCATCATCCTGCTCAGGTGCGTGGTAATCAGCCTCACTACCTTCCTTCAACAGAAGAGGGAGTTCATCAGACCTCAATGGTGAAGGGGAAAATGAACTCACAACACATTCCACTGTGTCCCTTCCACAGCCCCGCTCTCTATCCGTGTCCGCTCTATTCCCTTGCAGCTCTGCTCACCACCCTCGTCCCGAACTTTCCCTCTGCAACCCCGCTCTCCACCTGCCAGTGGGTGGGACTATGTGGCGTGGGCATGGCGTGATACATACACACACACACATACATAAACTCAGCTCTATATATATATATAGATAAATAGCTATACGGCTTCTGAATACTAGAAAAAAATTAGATGCTTTGCCCACTATTTGGCCAAGTTATGTCTGCCCATCAACCAATATCAAGTTGGTCTCAGAAAAAGCTGATGGGTCCTTGTCGATGTGAATACCTCTCTTAGGCTGATGTCTGAATTCCTGGGTGAATGTGGACACCTCTATCAGCAATACCTGTGTTTAAGGGTAGGTAGGAACCTGCTGTAATTAAAATCAACACATAATGAAATGTGGAGTGCTTCACAAAATCACCACATGTTGAAGGTAACGAGTTCAAATAGGTGCATTTAATACAGGCAATGAGGGCAGAGTAGGTGGGCATCTTAAAGAAAAACAAACAGGTCTTTGAGAAACAGAACTCTTTCTGGTTGGTAGGTGATCAAATACTTATTTGTAGTGTACCCACAATAAAAATTACAGACCTCTCCATTCCTTGTATGTGGGAAAATCTGCAAAATCGGCAGTGTGTGTGTGTATATATATATATATATATATATATAAATATATATGGTATATACACACACACTTGCTTCTCACTAAATTAGAATATCATTAAAAATTTAATTTATTTCAGTTCTTCAATATAAAAAGTGAAACTCTTATAGAGTCATTACAAACAGAGTGATCTATTTCAAGCGTTTATTTCTGTTGATGTTGATAATTATGGCTTACAGCCAATGAATACCCAAAAGTCATTATCTCAGTAAATTAGAATAATTAACAAAAAACAACTGCAAAGGCTTCCTAAGGCTACTTTCACACATCAGGTTTTCGGCGTCAGGCGCGATCCGGCGTCGTGCCAGAACGCCGGATCCGGCAAATGTTTTGTAAAACCTGATGTGATGGATCCGGTTTTCTGCCGGATCCGTCTTGTTCTTGACAGACAAAACCGTATCCGTCTCATCCGGTTCATCCGTTTTTCTATCCGTTTTTCGACGGATTACGCTGGATCCGGTTTTTAAAATTGACCCTTGTGGCCTTCCGAACGGGATTGGCTACTGGAAAACTATATATAGCGTGTTCCTACAGCCCTTCTTTGACAGGTTGTAGAGGAGAAAGTGCAGGTTGGAGAGAAGAGCAAGTTACTGGCGAAGATGGATGTTGTGATTGGAAATATTTTGAAGAATTTGGCGGATTTTATAGCGAGGGCGAATCGTTTGAGGGTGATTGTTCTGGAGGAGAGAGCGAGACAGCAGGGCATCAGGCATCGTAGACGACGTTTGTGGATCCACCCCATCACAGCCAAGAGAATGACGCGTGGGGTCTATTCTACACTCTGCATGGACCTTCGACGAAACCCGGATAAATTTTTTGGATATGTGCGGATGAAAATGGAGAATTTTGATTACTTGGTGGAGCGCATTGCACACCTCATAAGAAAAGCGGACACCTATTGCCGCTTCTCTGTTTCACCCGCAGAGCGTCTGATGGTGACTTTAAGGTAAGCCACATTTATTGGATGTGATCGCATCAGAGCACACTTTCACTGCAATCTTGTTGGTGGTAGTTTGTATCTCCAAGTGTTATAGCTGAGTTTTGGTATGTAATGCTGTGATTTAAAACTAATTTATTGTTTTTTAATTCCCCACAGATTTCTTGCAACTGGAGAATCCCTTTCGTCACTGCATTTCCAGTACAGACTCGGGATTTCCACCATATCTGGAATAGTGAAGTACACATGCCGTGCACTGTGGGACTCCTTAGCTGAAGAGTTTTTACCAGAGCCCACAACAGAGAGGTGGATTGAAATTGCTGACAAGTTTCAACAGATATGTCAGTTTCCCAACTGCTTGGGCGCTGTGGACGGGAAACATATCCGCATTGTAAAGCCAGCCGGATCGGGATCGGAATATTTCAATTACAAGAAATATTTTTCAATTGTCCTCATGGCCATCGCTGACGCGGAATACAAATTTATTGCTATTGATATTGGGGCCTATGGCCGCTCCAATGACTCTCAAGTTTTCAAACTGTCTGCCATGGGGCGTAAACTGTATGGAAACACCTTCCAGTTCCCACCACCTAGACCGCTGCCACAAATATCTGGTCCACCTATGCCATTTGTCTGTGTAGGGGATGAAGCCTTCCAGCTGTCAGAACACCTTTTGAAACCGTACTCTAGCAGAGGATTGACAAGAACAAAATGCATTTTTAATTACCGCCTCACAAGAGCAAGAAGAATGGTTGAATGTACCTTTGGTATTCTGACAGCCAAATGGCGGGTCCTATTGACTGCGATCAACCTCAAGACAGAAAATGTTGACGAGGTGATCAAAGCTTGCGTGGTACTCCACAATTTTGTTATCTGCAAGGAACCCATTTCCATTGAGGACACCTCTGAAGAAACCACCTTGCAAGATTACCATGACATTACCACTAGAAGTTCTGTGACGGTTTCAGTAATGAGGGACAATTTTGCACTATACTTTATGTCACCTCAAGGCAGAGTACACTGGCAGGATGACAGAGTGTGAAAGATTTGTGCCCTAACCAAACTTGTGTACCTTCTGTACCAACAGTATATACCTTTGCCAACCAAAGTTGGCTATCTTGTCATGGTCTCTATTTTTAGCTATAGGCCACAGGTGTGTACCTGGTTGTGTTTTATGCAAAGTATTTCACCTTTTAACAAAAGTTGTGTACATTGTTAGGAAATCACCAACAATAAACACAACTTTTTAGGTGAAATACTTTGCTTCAAACATAACCAGGAACACAACTGTGGCAAAAAGCTAAAATTTACCCACAGTTACAGTGGGGAAAAAAAGTATTTAGTCAGTCAGCAATAGTGCAAGTTCCACCACTTAAAAAGATGAGAGGCGTCTGTAATTTACATCATAGGTAGACCTCAACTATGGAAGACAAACTGAGAAAAAAAAATCCAGAAAATCACATTGTCTGTTTTTTTTTCATTTTATTTGCATATTATGGTGGAAAATAAGTATTTGGTCAGAAACAAGCAATCAAGATTTCTGGCTCTCACAGACCTGTAACTTCTTCTTTAAGAGTCTCCTCTTTCCTCCACTCATTACCTGTAGTAATGGCACCTGTTTAAACTTGTTATCAGTATAAAAAGACACCTGTGCACACCCTCAAACAGTCTGACTCCAAACTCCACTATGGTGAAGACCAAAGAGCTGTCAAAGGACACCAGAAACAAAATTGTAGCCCTGCACCAGGCTGGGAAGACTGAATCTGCAATAGCCAACCAGCTTGGAGTGAAGAAATCAACTGTGGGAGCAATAATTAGAAAATGGAAGACATACAAGACCACTGATAATCTCCCTCGATCTGGTGCTCCACGCAAAATCCCACCCCGTGGGGTCAGAATGATCACAAGAACGGTGAGCAAAAATCCCAGAACCACGCGGGGGGACCTAGTGAATGAACTGCAGAGAGCTGGGACCAATGTAACAAGGCCTACCATAAGTAACACACTACGCCACCATGGACTCAGATCCTGCAGTGCCAGGCGTGTCCCACTGCTTAAGCCTGTACATGTCCGGGCCCATCTGAAGTTTGCTAGAGAGCATTTGGATGATCCAGAGGAGTTTTGGGAGAATGTCCTATGGTCTGATGAAACCAAACTGGAACTGTTTGGTAGAAACACAACTTGTCGTGTTTGGAGGAAAAAGAATACTGAGTTGCATCCATCAAACACCATACCTACTGTAAAGCATGGTGGTGGAAACATCATGCTTTGGGGCTGTTTCTCTGCAAAGGGGCCAGGACGACTGATCCGGGTACATGAAAGAATGAATGGGGCCATGTATCGTGAGATTTTGAGTGCAAACCTCCTTCCATCAGCAAGGGCATTGAAGATGAAACGTGGCTGGGTCTTTCAACATGACAATGATCCAAAGCACACCGCCAGGGCAACGAAGGAGTGGCTTCGTAAGAAGCATTTCAAGGTCCTGGAGTGGCCTAGCCAGTCTCCAGATCTCAACCCTATAGAAAACCTTTGGAGGGAGTTGAAAGTCCGTGTTGCCAAGCGAAAAGCCAAAAACATCACTGCTCTAGAGGAGATCTGCATGGAGGAATGGGCCAACATACCAACAACAGTGTGTGGCAACCTTGTGAAGACTTACAGAAAACGTTTGACCTCTGTCATTGCCAACAAAGGATATATCACAAAGTATTGAGATGAAATTTTGTTTCTGACCAAATACTTATTTTCCACCATAATATGCAAATAAAATGAAAAAAAACCAGACAATGTGATTTTCTGGATTTTTTTTTCTCAGTTTGTCTCCCATAGTTGAGGTCTACCTATGATGTAAATTACAGACGCCTCTCATCTTTTTAAGTGGTGGAACTTGCACTATTGCTGACTGACTAAATACTTTTTTTCCCCACTGTATATACCTGGTTTTGAATACCTTTTTACCTTTTAAATACCCTGTATTTAACCTTTTTTTTTAAACATATTTTGCCGCAGAAAGAAATGACAGACAACCAGTGTAAACAATAATTTAACTTTTATTTAAAATATTTTTTTTTGTAAACTGTTTTTAAAGTTAAAAAAACTTTTTTAATAAAGGTTTGAAACCAACTGGGCATTTTTATTACAAAACACATCATAAATCTGTGTAGTGTGGGGTGGAAATACTGCTGGAGGGGCTGCGGGACACTTCGACAATGGGAGTGTGGAGAGAGAACTGGGATCGTGGTGGGGAAGGAACAGTTAGAGGTGATGGTGTGGAAAAAGCTACAGAATGGGTGGACATGTGGGAGGCAGAAGAGGTGGTGGGCGGTGGAGTGGAGGGTTGGGCAGGGACTGTAGGAGCAGATGATGTTGATGGAAAGTTGTATGGGGAAGGAGTTTGGTATGGGGAAGGAGTTTGGTACGGGGAAGGAGTTTGGTACGGGGAAGGAGTTTGGTACGGGGCAGGTTGCTGGAAGTGGGGAGATGTCTGGTACTGGTGAGGTTGCTGGTATTGGGGAGGTTGCTGGTACTGGGGAGGTTGCTGGTATGTAATAGGAGGGGGAGGGTGGAAAGTGGCTGGAGGGGGTGCAGATGTAATAGGAGGGGGAGGATGGAAAGTGGCTGGAGGGGGTGCAGGTGGAGGAACTACAGTGGTGGGAGGTGGAGGTTGGGAGGTAACCTGCTGTAGAGCACCGTGGCACGAATGCATTACATGCATCTGCTGGGTAGGAGATAGTGTTGCCATGCGCTCCACAACAGACCTGAAAAAGGTGTGGTTTGGCGAAGATCTTGCTTCTGAATGCATGGTTTGCAGAAGTGTCTTCACCTCCAGAATGCTGGAGTTGATCTGCTGAAAGCCTGCGGAGATTTGCTCTGACAAGACTTTTAGACAGTTCTGGAAAGATGCATTCAGATGCAAGAACTCTGGCGCATAACTCTTTTCCTGACCCCTCTGCCGCTGCCGCCCAGTACCCGCAGGTGTACTAGAGGTGGCAGGGGCAGAAGGGTGGGGTAAAGGGAAAGCGATCTCCTCACCAGCAGCTTCATGTAATGTAGGCGGCCACGATGCTCCTGTGTTGGTGGATGGGACAGATGGGTCGAATGTGTGGGAAGGCTGGGAAGGTGCAGATGTACCGGGGCGGTCGAAGTGTCCCTCGGTGCCGGTCTCCTCAGGGATCGCCTCAGAAGGGTCCAATCGTGCAGGCTCCCGAGTGCTGCTCACCGTGCTGTGGAATAAAGAGAAAAAAAACCAATTAAAATAGTGACATGGTATGGCCCTGGCTGAAAAAAAAAAGTTACATCTAAACATTTTTTTGTCACATGTGGTGTGTAATATTTACCTTCTGGTGAGCATTGTATCCCGGAGGAACGACAGGGCTCGTGCATACTTGTACTTGCTCCTGCGTCCTCCAGATCCACTCGGGGCCCGCATCTCTTTATTGAACTCCTTCTTGAAACGATCCCTCACAGACCGCCACCGCTTCACAATTCTCTCCCCTGAAACGAGAAAGGACAAAGTGGTTAGTATACAACATCAGTGTTTCCCAAACTCCAGTCCTCATGGTCCCCAGGGGTCATGTTTTCAGGATTTCCAAAGTAAATAGAAATCCTGAACACATGATCCGTGGGGACCACGAGGACTGGAGTTCGGGAAACACTGGTTTAAATCAAGCAACCGGTACTGTATATACTTACGCTCTTTAATCTGGGCCCGAGCTTCGAGGTCCTCCCAGCGGTCCACAAGGAGCAAACAGATTTCCTCCCAGAGTCGTCGGGTAACGATAAGGTCAGCGTGGCGGTGGTCAGCCATATTCCAGAGCGGCTCCCTTTCTCTGACGAGATCGATGAGGTGGTCCACATCGATTCCTCCATCCTCACCGTCAGAGTCGGGAGCACGCTGTGAAGGCTGTTAAAGAAAAAGACAAAAATAACATAATTAGCCTCCACAAAAGAAATGAAATAAAAAGTGCAAAAAAACAAAGCAAAAATATTTATACTTACACGCTGGTGACCGCCGCGTTGCTGTCGCCGATGACCCTGGGAGGCACTGTGAGGACCTCTTGGCCGAGCACCAGATTGGGAAGACTAGAGAAGAAAACAAAAAATGTTATGTCTTTGGATGTAGGCATTTGTTTGCTGTGTGTGGTCTGCAGAACATTGTTTTCTATGTGTTGTGTGTAGTGTGATGTTGTGTTTCTGCGTTTGATGCAAAAAACTTACCAATTGTGAGCCCACTCCAAGTGTCTGTCCACCCCTTCCTTCTTCTTCTGGGAGCTCCTCTTCATCTTGTGATTCCTGTTTTGAAATAAAAGGCAATGAATAGACATTTATTACAGAGATGATGGATTTTGGAAATGAAAACTTACCGTCAAATGCTGACGATGCGAGGGAGGGCTCCCAGAAGAAGATGTGCTGTCTTCCTGCTGGCCAGACTCCATGGCTGTGGGTGGTGTTCCTGCTGCTGCCATTGCTGCTGCTGCTGCATCTCTTGGGTGGCTGTTGAATAAAGAGAAACAAAGGGCCAATGAATATCTTGATATTCCATAGCCCTAGTTTGGAGGAATGGGGGATTTGATAATTACCGTCTCTCATCTGCTGCTGGACTCCCCTCCCGTTGTTCAGCATGCTGCTCCATTTGGGGTGGTGCTGATGGTGCTGCTGCAGATGTCTCCTGCCTTCTCCTGCTCCTGGTTCTTGGCTTGGGTGGCATGTTGGGTGTGGCTGAGGGTCCCACTGTCTTGCTTTTATATATGTCTTGTGGGCAGAGCTACTGAGCATGCTCAGACCAAAAAAAACGGATCCGGCCACCGGATCCGGCTGTCGCCGGATCAGGCGCATTGCGGCGCTCATAGGCTTTCATTGTATGAAAAAGCCGGACACACCGGATCCGGCGTGTCCGGCTTTTTCGCCAGAGACAAAAAACGTTACAGTAGCCGTTTTTTCCAGACGCCGGATCGCGTCACATTGCCGGATCCGGCGAAAACCGGATGAAACGCATGGCCATCCGGCTCGATCCGGCTCTAATGCAAGTCAATGGGGGGGAAACCGGATCCGGCATTGCATTTCGCCAGATCCGGTTTTTGTCAAAAGCGCCGGATCGCGTCTGACGGCGAAAACCTGATGTGTGAAAGAGGCCTAAGCATTTAAAAGGTCCCTTAGTCTTCCGGTAAGAAAATGGCTGGCACATGCGCAGTGCGCCCGCTGAGATTTGCCGGCCGGCGACAATAGATTTTTCCTATTGGTTCTTTTTTGTCACAGTGATAGACCCTATCACAGTGATCAAAATAAAGAAAATAGTAAATCAACCCCCCCTTTATCACCCCCTTAGTTAGGGAAAAATAAAATAAAAGTATTTATTTCCATTTTCCCATTAGGGTTAGAGATGGGCTAAAGTGAGTTGGGTTAAAGTGAGTTGGGCTAAAGTTATTGTTAGGGTTAGGGCTAAAGTTAGGGTTGGAATTAGGGTTAGGGTTGGGATTAGGGTTATGGTTAGGGTTGCGATTAGGGTTAGGGGTGTGTTGGGGTTAGGGGTGTGTTGGGGTTAGGGTTGTGGATAGGGTTGGGATTAGGGTTAGGGGTGTTTTGGGGTTAGGGTTGGAGTTAAGAATAGGGATTTTCCACTGTTTAGACACATCAGGGGTTCTCCAAACGCAACATGGCGTCCGATCTCAATTCCAGATAATTCTGCGTTGAAAAAGTCAAATGGCGCTCCTTCCCTTTCGAGCTCTGCCATGCACCCAAACAGTGGTTTACCCCCACATATGGGGTATCGACGTATTCAGGAGAAATTGCACAACAAATTTTGTGGTTCATTTTCTCTTTTTACACTTGTGAAAATAAAAAAATTGGTTCTGAAGTAAAATGTTTGTAAAAAAAAGCTAAATGTTCATTTTTTCCTTCCATATTGCTTCAGTTCCTGTAGAGCACGTAAAGGGTAAAGGGTTAATAAAATTCTTGAATGTGGTTTTGAGCACCTTGAGGGGTGCAGTTTTTAGAATGGTGTCACATTTTCTGTCATGTACACCCCTCAAAGTGACTTCAAATGTGATGTGGTCCCTAAAAAAAAAAACGGTTTTGTAAATTTTTTTGTAAAAATGAGAAATATAACTTCCTAACAAAAAAAATTGTTTCCAAATTTGTGCTGATGTAAACTAGACATGTGGGAAATGTTATTTATTAAGTATGTTGTATGTATGTGACATACCGTATATACTCGTGTATAAGCCGAGATTTTCAGCCCATTTTTTTGGGTTGAAAGTCTCCCTCTCAGCTTATACACGAGTCATATACCTGGGGGTCAGCGGGGGAGGGGGGGCGGGGGTGTCACAGATCATACTCACCCATCCTGGCACTCTCTGCAGCCCTCTTGCTTCTCCACTGTCTCCCTTCCTGCCTTCAGCTGTCACATGGTACCGCTCATTAAACTCATGAATATGCACATATTCATGAGTGGTAATGAGCGGTATCACATGACTGCTGAAGGGAGACAGTGGAGAAGCGAGGCTGCAGAGACGTTCCAGGATGGGTGAGTATAGCGATATTCACCTGTCCTCGTTCCCCCGCTGCTCAACGCCGTGTGCTGCTTCCTGTGTCCGTGATGTTTAGCCAGCAGGGGACGCGGTGACGTGGTTAGTGCGCACCGCGCCGCACTCTCTGCTGGCTGAACAGTCACTGACAGAGGATGCGCAGACAGTGGTGAGCAGCGATGGACCCGGACAGGTGAATATCACAGGTGCTGGGTCCTGAGCAGGAGAGGTGAGTATGGCATTTCTTTTTTTTTTTTTTTGCAGCAGCATATGGGGGCATAATATATGGGGCAGCATATGGGGCATATTCTATGGAGCAGCATATGGGGGCATAGTCTATGGGGCAGCATATGGGGGGCATAATCTATGGAGCAGCATATGGGGGCATATTCTATGGAGCAGCATATGGGGGCATATTCCATGGAGCAGCAATGGGGGCATAATCTATGGAGCAGCATATGGGGGCATATTCTATGGGGCAGCATATGGGGGCATACTCTATGGGGCAACATATGGCGGCATATTTTGTGGAGCAGCATATTGGGGCATATACCATGGGGCAGCATATGGGGGCATAGTCTATGGAGCAACATATGGGGGCATATTCTATGGAGCAGCATATGGGGCATAATCTATGGAGCAGCATATAGGGGCATATTCCATGGAGCAGCAATGGGGGCATAATGTATGGAGCAGCATATGGGGCATATTCTTTTATTTTCTTTTTGCAGCAGCAGCATATGGGGGCATAATATATGGGGCAGCATATGGGGCATATTCTATGGAGCAGCATATGGGGGCATAATCTATGGTGCAGCATATGGGGGCATATTCTATGGAGCAGCATATGGGGCATATTCCATGGAGCAGCAATGGGGCATAATCTATGGAGCAGCATATGGGGGCATAATCTATGGAGCAGCATATGGGGGCATATTTTATGGGGCAGCATATGGGGGCATATTGTATGGAGCAGCATATGGGGACATATTCCATGGAGCAGCATATCGGGGCATATTCTATGGGGCAGCATATGGTGGCATATTCTATAGGGCAGCATACGGGAACATATTCTATGGGGCAGCATATGGGGCATAGTCTATGGGGCAGCATATGGGGGCATAATCTATGGAGCAGCATATGGGGGCATATTCTATGGAGCAGCATATGGGGGCATATTCTATGGAGCAGAATATGAGGGCATATTCTATGGAGCAGCATATGGGGGCATATTCTATGGAGCAGCATATGGGGGCATAATCTATGGAGCAGCATATTGGGGGCATATTCTATGGGGCAGCATATTGGGGGCATATTCTATGAGGCAGCATATGGGGGCATATTCTATGGGGCAGCATATGGGGGCATATCCTATGGAGCAGCATATGGGGGCATATTCTATGGAGCAGCATATGGGGGCATATTCCATGGAGCAGCATATGGGGGTATATTCTATGGAGCAGCATATGGGGGCATATTCTATGGGGCATTTTATGGGGGCATAATCTATGGAGCATCTTATGGGGGCATAATCTATGGAGCATCTTATGGGGCCATAACCTTTATGGAGCATTATATGGGGCATATTATTCTATGAAGCATCTTATGGGGCCATTATTAACCTTTGTGCAGCATTATAAGGGGTGTATTTTGTATGGAGCATTATATGGGGCTCCTGATTCAATATGGATATTCAAAAACATTTAACCTACTGATATTTCAATTTTACTTTTATTGGTATCTATTTTTATTTTTGAAATTTACCAGTAGCTGCTGCATTTTCCACCCTAGGCTTATACACGAGTCAATAAGTTTTCCCAGTTTTTTGTGGCAAAATTAGGGGGGGGGGTTGGCTTATACACGGGTATATATGGTATCTCTCTGATTTAAGGGCTTAAAAATTAAAAGTTTGAAAACTGCAAAATTTTAAAAATTTTCGCCATATTTCTGTTTTTTCATAAATAAACACAAGTCATATCGCAGAAATTTTACCACTAACATGAAGTACAATATGTCACGAAAAAGCAATCTCAGAATCATCAGGCTCCATTAAAGCGTTCCAGAGTTATAACCTCAAAGTGACAGTGGTCAGAATTGTAAAAATTGGCTTGGTCATCAAGTAGCAAATTGGCTCTGTCACTAAGGGGTTAAGATGCCCATATAATATGAGATTCACTTTTTGTATTGAAGAACTGATATAAATTATCTTTTTGAGGAAATTCTAATTTAGTGAGAAGCACTTGTGTGTGTGTTTGTGTGTGTGTGTATATATATATATATATATATATATATATATATATATATATACTGTATATATATATATATGTCTTATCCACTGAACAAAAATATAAACACCACTTTTTCTTGAGCTGAACTCAAAGATCTAAGACTTTTTCTATATACACAAATGGCCTTTTTCAAATATTGCTCAAAAATTTGTCTAAGATTGATTTATTTATTTTACTCACTTACCGTCTGTCTGCGCATGCACCGTCCTGTCAGCCATTTTCATAGAATCATTGAATGATAGAGTTGGAAGGGACCCCCTGGGTCATCTGGTCCAACCCCCTGTTCAAAACAGAATTCACTAAATCATCCCAGACAGATGTCTGTCCAGCTTCTGTATGAAGACTTCCATTGAAGGAGAAATCACCACCTCTTGTGGCAGCCTGCTCCACTCATTGATCACCCTCACTGTCAAAAAAGTTTTTTCTAATATCTAATCTGTGTCTCCTTTCATTCAGTTTCATCTCATTGCTTCTAGTCTTTCCTTGTGCAAATGAGAATAAAGATGATCCTTCTACAATGTGACAGCCCTTGAGATATCTGTAGACCGCTATTAAGTCTCCTCTCAGTCTTCTTTTTGCAAGCTAAACATTCACAAATCCTGTCACCATTCCTCATAGGATATGGTTTGCAGACTGGTGGTCACCATTCTGGTCGCTCTTCTCTGAAGTTGCTCTAGTTTGTTGATGTCTTTTTTAAAATGTGATGCTCAAAACATGACACAGTATTCAGTATTCTAGATGAGGTCTGACCAAAGAGGAGTAGAGGGGATAATGACTTCATGTGATCTAGACTGTATGTTTCTGTTAATACTTCCCAGAATTGTATTTACCTTTTTTGCTGCTGCATCACACTGTTGACTCATGTTTAGTTTTTGATCTATTAGTATACTAAAGTCTTTTTCACATGTGCTGTTTCTTAGCCCTAATCCTACCATTCTGTATATGCTTTTTTCATTTTTATTGCCCAGATGTAGTACTTTCCATTTTTCCCTGTTAAAAACCATTCTGTTATTTGCTGCCCACTGCTCCAGTTTATTTATATTTTTTTGAATCCCCTCTGTCTCTTCTCTAGTATTAGCTATCCCTCCTTACTTTGTGTCATCAGCAAATGTAATCAATGTACCCTCAATTCCTTCATCCAAATCATTGATAAAAATGTTGAACAATACAGGGCCCAGAACAGAGCCCTGTGGTACCCCACTTGAGACATTATTCCAGCTGGATATGCAGCCATGTACAACCACTCTTTGGGTCCGATCACTAAGCCAGTTATGAATCCACCTAACAGTTGCCTTGTCCATTCCATACTTAGTAATTTTTTCAATAAGGATGGTGTGAGATGCAGATGTGGCCAAAAGTATTGACACCCCTGCAATTCTGTCAGATACTCCAATTCTTCCTGAAAATGATTGCAAACACAAATTCTTTGGTATTATTATCTTCATTTAATTTGCCTTAAATGAAAAAAACACAAAAGAGAATGAAGCAAAAAGCAAAACATTGATCATTTCACACAAAACTCCAAAAATGGGCCAGGCAAAAGTATTTGCACCCTCAGCCTAATACTTGGTTGCACAACCTTTAGCCAAAATAACTGCGACCAACCGCTTCCGGTAACCATCAATGAGTTTCTTACATTGCTCTGCTGGAATTTTAGACCATTCTTCTTTGGCAAACTACTCCAGGTCCCTGATATTTGAAGGGTGCCTTCTCCAAACTGCCATTTTTAGATCTCTCCACAGGTGTTCTATGGGATTCAGGTCTGGACTCATTGCTGGCCACCTTAGAAGTCTCCAGTGCTTTCTCTCAAACCATTTTCTAGTGCTTTTTGAAGTGTGTTTTGGGTCATTGTCCTGCTGGAAGACCCATGACCTCTGAGGGAGACCCAGCTTTCTCACACTGGGCCCTACATTATGCTGCAAAATTTGTTGGTAGTCTTCAGACTTCATAATGCCATGCACACGGTCAAGCAGTCCAGTGCCAGAGGCAGCAAAGCAACCCCAAAACATCAGGGAACCTCCACCATATTTGACTGTAGGGACCGTGTTCTTTTCTTTGAATGCCTCTTTTTTTCTCCTGTAAACTCTATGTTGATGCCTTTGCCCAAAAAGCTCTACTTTGTCTCATCTGACCAGAGAACATTCTTCCAAAACGTTTTAGGCTTTTTCAGGTAAGTTTTGGCAAACTCCAGCTTGGCTTTTTTATGTCTCGGGGTAAGAAGTGGGGTCTTCCTGGGTCTCCTACCATACAGTCCCTTTTCATTCAGATGCCGACGGATAGTATGGGTTAACACTGTTGTACCCTCGTACTGCAGGGCAGCTTGAACTTGTTTGGATGTTAGTCGAGGTTTTTTATCCAACATCCGCACAATCTTGCGTTAAAATCTCTTGTCAGTTTTTCTTTTCCGTCCACATCTAGGGAGGATAGCCACAGTGCCATGTGCTTTAAACTTCTTGATGACACTGCACACGGTAGACACAGGAACATTCAGGTCTTTGGAGATGGACTTGTAGCCTTGAGATTGCTCATGCTTCCTCACAATTTGGTTTCTCAAGTCCTCAGACAGTTCTTTGGTCTTCTTTCTTTTCTCCATGCTCAATGTGGTACACACATGGACACAGGACAGAGGTTGAGTCAACTTTAATCCATGTCAACTGGCTGCAAGTGTGATTTAGTTATTGCCAACACCTGTTTGGTGCCACAGGTAAGTTACAGGTGCTATTAATTACACAAGTTAGAGAAGCATCACATGATTTTTTTGAACAGTGCCAATACTTTTGTCCACCCTCTTTTTTATGTTTGGTGTGGAATTATATCCAATTTGGCTTTAGGACAATTCTTTTTGTGTTTTTTCATTTAAGACAAATTAAATGAAGATAATAATACCAAAGAATTTGTGTTTGCAATCATTTTCAGGAAGAAACTGAGTATTATCTGACAGAATTGCAGGGGTGTCAATACTTTTGGCCACAACTGTACTTTGTCAAATGCTTTGCTGAAGTTAAGATATACTATATATACAGCATTTCCCTGATCCACCCAGTCAGTGATTCTGTCATAGAAAGAAATTAAGTTAGTCTGACATGACTTATTAGTTACAAACCCATGCTGACTCTGGTAAGTCACTTCATTCTTATCTAGGTACGTACATACAGTACATGTTGTTTAATAATTTGTTCAAAGATCTTTCCTGGTATCGAAGTCAAACTCACCGGCCTGTAGTTCCCTGGTCCACCTTATTCCCCTTTTTGAAGATAGGAAGAACATTTTCTGTTCTCCAGTCTTCTGGGACTTGTCCTGATCTCCAAGAATTTTCAAAGATTATGGAGAGTGGTTCAAAAATTTCTTCTGCTATCTCCTTCAGTACTCTGGGGTTTAATTCATCTGGACCTGGAGACTTGAATTCATTTATGTTAGCTAAGTATTCCCTCACTATCTTTCTGTTTATAGACAGCCTGGATTCTTCTATTCCTTTAATAGGACAGTCCTTTCTGAGAGAAAACAGATGCAAAATAGAAACTTAAACGTTCGGCCTTCTCAACATCCATTCTTAATATTTCATCATTTTCATCCTGTAAAAATCCTATAGCATCTATGACTTTTTTTTTTACTTTTTACATATCCCCAAAATCCTTTTATATTGCTTTTGACATCTCTTGCAAGCCTTAATTCTTTGTCAGGTTTAGCTAATCTGAAGCGTCCCCTGCAGGTTCTGCAGACAGCATTGTATTCTTCTTTTCATTTGATAAACATTTCTTTCTTTTTAGCACATGTTTAAGTTCTTTGTTCATCCATCCTGGTTTCCTTAAATGCTTCCTATTCTTCCCTTTTTTTGGAATTGTTAACAATTGAAAAATGAGATTCTCTAAGCACAAAATTTCCCATCCTTCCTGGACATTTTTGTCCTAAAGGATATCCAGCCATTGGATCCCTCCAGTTCTCTTTCTGAGTCCCTTAAAATCTACCTTTCTGAAATCTAACCTTTGAGTCTTCACAGGTCTTCCTCCTCTAGTTATCCAAAATTCTAAAATGGCATGGTCACTACCTCCTAGGGTCCCAGCCACTCTTACCTCCTCAACCATTTCCTCCCTGTTTATAAGGATGAGATCCAAGGTAGCAGATCCCCTTGTTTTCTTTCCTACCTTTTGGAAGATAAAGTTGTCAGCAAGAGAGGATAAGAATTGGCTTGACCTGTTAGTTTTGCCTGAGAGAAAATCCCAACAAATGTCTGGATAGTTGAAATTTCCCATGACTACTATGCCATATTTTTTGGAGAAGTTGGCCATTTGATGCATAAAGAGTTCATCCATATCTTTAGCTTGCACAGGCGGCCTGTAGTAAATGCCCACAATGGTGTTCTTTCCATTGTTTTCTCCTTGTATTCTTACCCAAACAGTTTCCACAGAACTCCCAGTCTCTGAAGCTTGGATCTCTGTGCAGATATACGCTTTTCTAACATACAATGCAACACCTCCTCCTCGTTTATCAAGTCTGTTTCTTGCAAATAAGTTGTATCCTTCTAGTCTTGTATTCCAATCATGTGTATCATTCCACCAAGTTTCAGTGATGCCAATGACGTCATATTTCTTTTCCTGCATTAGTAGTTCCAGTTCTGCTTGTTTGTTGCCCATGCTTTGTGCATTTGCATAGAAACATTTTAGTTTGTGATTGGGTTCTCTTTATCCAATATTTTTATTACTTAAATTTTTTAGTCTTTGTTCTTACTTTCTACTTCTAATAGCAGAGTGTATGGATTTTCTGGCATTTTGCTTCCCTTCCCACATTGTTCTAGTTTAAAGCTTTCCTGATGAGTGTAGCAAGGCGACTTCCAAATACATGTTTTCCAGTCTTCATAAGTTGCACCCCATCTCTAGCAAGAAGTCCATCATATAGGTAATTCACTCCGTGATCCAGAAATCCAAATCCTTCCTGATGGCACCATCGACGTAGCCAGTTGTTCACCTGCAGAATCTTATTCTAGCTTCTTGCTCCATGGCCATCCATTGGGAGGATGGATGAGAAGACCACCTGCCCTCCCAGTTCTTTTACTTTCTTACCTAAGTTTTCAAAGTCACTGCAGATTGTTTCCAGGTCCTTTCTTGTGGTGTCATTTGTCCCCACATGTATTAGCAGGAATGGGTAGTTATCTGTAGGTCTGGAGAATCCTGATATCCTGTCAGACACATCTTTAATTTTTGCACCTGGAAGACAGCACATTTCTCTTGAGGTTATATCCTGTCTGCAGATAGTGGCCTCTGTTCCTCTCAACAGGGAATCCCCCATGACCACAACTCTCCGTTTCTTCTTCACAACATTTTTATATCTCCAGCCAGGAGGACTCTGAGGGTGTACAAGGTTGTTCTTTGTGGGCAAAGTCTTTTCTTGATGTATTTCTTCATCATTCTCCTGTGTGAGAGCCTGGTACTGATTCCTGAGCCGTATGATTCCTGATTGCTGACTGCCTCCCGAACCTCCTGCTTCTCTGGGTCACATGCTTCCATTTCTTTATTTCTTCAGGTACACTTTGAATTTTTTCTCTTTCTGTAACATGAAGATATAATTCTGTTCTTTCTAAGAACTCTTCACGTTCCTTAAAAGGAATCTGTCACCCCATTTTAGCCCTATCAGTTGTCGGCACCGCCATCTGGGGCTTATCTACAGCATTCTGTAATGCTGTAGATAAGCCCCCGATGTAACCTGAAAGATAAGACAAACAAGTTAGATTGTACTCACCGGGGGTGTCGGGGGGCGGGTGCGGTGGGTGTCGCGGTCCGGTCCGGATCCTCCCATCTTCATACGATGCCGTCCTCCTTCTTACTTATGCCTCAGCTCTGGCTCAGGCGTACTTTATCTGCCCTGTTGAGGGCAGAGTAAAGTACTGCAGCGCGCAGGCATCGGGAAAGGTCAGAGGTTTAACTTTTCCTCCAATAGGGACAAAAGCTTGCATTTCTGGCATGTGAAGTTTGGCTTTTCCACTGGTAAGTCTGTGAACATGTAGCAAGAAATGCAGCTCACCAAATGGCTCTTGGCCTCCTCCATGTTCTTATTATTAATAAATTATATGAAAGCGGTGAAAAACGTGCCAAAATTTGCGCGCTGGTAGGATTATCTCCTTAGGACTCCTCCCCTGATTTACAGATGTCCTCCTTTCAGCTGCAGCAGCCAAAATCCAGTGTTCTTTGAGCTCGTGGAGACTCTTCACTTATCTCAGAATGCACTGGGAATATACAAATTATCTCCTCAGGACTCCTCCCTTGGTTTTCCGATGTCCTCATTTCAGCTGCAACGGCCAAAATCTAGAGTCCACCGCATATTAAACAGTGGGGGGGCAAAATGTCGGCGGTGCCCTCACACCACTGAACGCTGTGGTTATCCCTGCTTCTTGTGAACATTTTTCTGCCACACTTTTTCCTTCCACTTAACTTTCCATTGATATGCTTGGATACAGCACTCTGTGAACAACCAGCTTCTTTAACAATGGCCTTTTGTGGCCTACTGAAATGTATGTTCAGTAAAAGCACTCAGTACTTGGTCAGGGCTCCTTTGGCAGCAATTACTGCATCAATGCGGCATGGCATGGAGGTGATCAGCCTGTGGCACTGCTGAGGTGTTATGGAAGCCGAGGTTGCTTTGATAGCAGCCTTCAGCTCATCTGCATTGTTGGGTCTGGTGTCTCTCTTCTGTCGCTTCACAATACCCCATAGATTCACTATGGGGTTAAGGTCAGGCGGGTTTGCTGGCCAATCAAGCACAATGATACTGTTGTTTTTAAACCAAAAAAGCTTGTCGGCAGAGGGATGTATGAAGTGCTCTAAAATTTCCTGGTAGACGGCTGTGCTCACTTTGGTCTTGATAAAACACAGTGGACCAACACCAGCAGGTGACATGGCTCCCCAAACCATCACTGATTGTGGAAAATTCACACTAGACCTCAAGCAGCTTGGATTGTGAACCTCTCCACTCTTCTTCCAGACTTTGGGACCTTGATTTCAGAATGAAATGGAAAATTTAGTTTCCTTGTGGAGTGTGCCAATGACTGCGTTCTGGACATCTGTCAAGTCAGCAGTCTTCCTCATGATTATGGATCCTACTGAAACAGACTAAGGGACCCTTTTAAATGCTTAAGAAGCCTTTGCAGGTGTTTTTTGTTAAATATTCTAATTTACTGAGATAATTATTTTGAGTTTTCATTGGCTGGAAGCCATAATCATCAACGTTAACAGAAATAAACACTTGAAATAGATCACTCTGTTTGTAATGACTCCATATATTTGAGTTTCTCTTTTTGTATTGATTTTGTATTGAAGAACTGAAATTGTCGCGGTAGCTATTGAGGGAGGGCTAAATTAACCCTTCACGGTTGAGCCAGTGATGTCCAAATTATTCCACAGAGTGTTGCTAGCAACTCAAATGACCACAAGGAGACGGGGGTCTCTGTACGGGAGGATTGAGACAGATCACTAGTCCCCTTTATTTTAGTCACTTCTTTTATAATCTTTTGCTTATTTATGCAAAGTTCTCAACTACCTATAGCATCATGGTAATACTTCACTTTATAAGCCAATAATATTGCAAGAAAACCGGAAACTACATATATGTCCGTATCCAAATAGAAAGTAGTATAATGGCAAGACACCTGCTCATATTTTTTGCAAACTGGTTGGGACTGTTTTGGGCCCCTTGTGTCCATGTTAACTGTCGTCCCTGATAAGTGAATGCAAATAGAAACTGGCAGTCTGGGTGTAACGGAATGCTAAAGAAGGCATTGGTAAGATCAATAACTGTAAACCAAGCAGCATCCTGGGGTATTTGGGACAAAAGAGTATGTGGATTAGGCACCAGGTTTGAGAAACACTTTTACTGGTTCTACAGGCATTTTCCCTATATCATTTGACCCTTTTGACCAGAGTTTAGATGGTATCTCTGAGAGGTATGGGGTGAGTCGTTGATCCTCAGGCAATATTGGGGGTGGATCTGAGCCTATCAGGGCCATCATAACCGTAAGAAGGGCATGCAAAATACAGATTTCTTCACTGTCTTCATCTACATAGGGATTATATAACGTAAGAACCATCTGACCATCATCTTGGAATTGTATTCCGGAGTGGAACTGTGATAATAAATCTGCCCCTAGTAAATTTACTGGACATGTGGGAGAGATTACAAACTGAGTAGTAACCTCGGGGAAGGGTCCCACAGGGATGGGGTTTATAAAAGTATATTAATTGGGTCTGCCATCTACTCCGATTAAAGCAGCAGGGGATTGACAATCTCCCTGAACGTGTCCGAGTCGGGCACAGCGCCAGAATTGCTGACGAGAATTAGCAGGGTTCCCAGTCATAGGATTGGAAGAGATATTGGAGCGTGGGAGCTGTGTGTTCACAGCTGCAGTAGGGGCGATGGGAGGGGGCTGGAGCAGCTACGGCTGCTAGCTTGTTTTTTTTTTCTTTTTCTGCTGAACAGTGCGGGTTAAAGTCTTCTGAAAACTTTTTTTTTCTCTGGATCTGGTAAACCACTAGCAATATTAGGCATAACGGGGACTAAGGCTGGCGGCGGATGATAATAGGTACCGTCAGCAAAGGTGGGGGCTGCTACTCCCGGTCTCCTTGTACAATTGTCATCTAGCAGGGAGACCTCTTCTTTCAAATCATCACTTTTAACTATTTGTCTGGCTGACATATTAGTATCAATCCTATTTCCTTCTTAACCAATCACTTTCTGACACCACAGTCACTTTCTTGAACCACAATACAGCCAGTCCTTGCCATAATAATAGACAATTTTTCCTTCTTCAACATAGCAGTAACAGAAACAATCAGAATTCACTTACTCTGTTCTTCCTAACACCTTCGTCACACAATTCATGTGCCAAGCCACAAAATTCTTCTTTTCCTTCCACGGATTCTCTCATTTAGAGCTAAATATCCTTACTTCAGTTGTGCACAGTACTGGCAGCCGTTTCAGTCTCTGTTCCACTGGGTCAATAATCCCCCTCTGGGATTTCCCAAGATTCAACGCGTTACTCAGTGAAAGGAGGAGGGCGTCTCAGACTATCCCTCCAGACACCTATATATCTATCTATATATACCTGAGTTACGTATCCTACCCAGTCTTCGATCACATCACCACGCCTGACTCTAACAGTGAATTCAGGATATTTTGACTATAAAGAGAGTCACAATCACTGGTCAATCCGGGGTGTCCGTCCCTTATGAGGTACGGTTCGAGCACTGGGCCCCCAACGGGACTGCACCTCTGTATGATTCCACCCATGAATCACCCCACCACAGGGACAAACCTCAGATCCTCTTTGCAGCAACAAGCACAGGAAAACCACACCAATGGTCAGTCTGAACAGTATAACTGCCAGCTTACCGTGGTTGTTGTGGGGGATGATCAGTCCCAATTTTCCAGCACCTGTGTCCGCTCCGAGGGTCCTTTGTCTTGTTGTTCTCCGGGGGCAGAGGTGTCCCTGTTCAGGGGCCCTACGTTGGGCACTAGCTGTCACGGTAGCTATTGAGGGAGGGCTAAATTAACCCTTCACGGTTGAGCCAACGATGTCCAAATTATTCCACAGAGTGTTGCTAGCAACTCAAATGACCACACGGAGACCGGGGTCTCTGTACGGGAGGATCGAGACAGATCACTAGTCCCCTTTATTTTAGTCACTTCTTTTATAATCTTTTGCTTAATTATGCAAAGTTCTCAACTACCTATAGCATAATGGTAAGACTTCACTTTATAAGCCAATAATATTGCAAGAAAACCGGAAACTACATATATGTCCGTATCCAAATAGAAAGTAGTATAGTGGCATATTCTTCAGAGTAATACACCCCCGGTTCCCTTATCTTGCACCTGATGGGAACATTCAGGTTTCATGAAAGCCCATCCCAATTACAAAAATTTATCTTACAGCAACAAAAATGGAGAAACGAAACCTTCAGAGAATGGATAAAACGAAACTTCAACTCTGATTTTAGTTTTAACCCTTCAAAAAATAAATTAACTTTTTGATGATATTCTAATTTTGTGAGAAGCACCTGTATATACATACCCACACAGTCATGGCCAAAAGTGTTGATACCATTGAAATTGTTCCAGAGAATGAAGCATTTGTCCTAGAAAATTATTGCAATTCCACATTTTTTAATACACATGTTTATTTCCTTTGTGTGTATTGAAACAACACAAACAAACAGAGAAACAAAAGATAATTGGACATCATTTCACACAAAAAACCCAAAATGGTCCAGACAAAATTGTTGGTATCCTCAACTTAATATTTGGTTGCACACACTTTTGAATAAATGTGCTTCCTGTAACCATTCACAAGTGGAGTTTTTGACCACTCTTCTTTTGCCAACTGCTCATATTTGAAGGGTGCCTTCTCCCTACAGCAATTTTAAGATGTCTTCACAGGTGTTCAATGGGATTTAGATCCAGAGTCATTACTGGCTACTTCAGAACTTTCCATCGCTTTGTTTCCATCCATTTCTGAGTGCCTTTTGAAGTATGTTTGGGCTCATTGTCCTGCTGGAAGACCCATGACCTAGGACGCAAACCCAGCTTTCTGACACTGGGCACTACATTGCGATCCAAAATCCGTTGGTAATCTTCAAATTTCATGATGCCTTGCACACAGTCAAGTCACCCAGTGCCAGATTCAGCAGAGCAACCCCAAAACATCTTTCAACGTCCACTGTATTTGACTGTAGGTAGCGTGTTCTCGTGTTCTTTTCTTTGTTGGCTTCATTCAGTTTTCGGTAAACAGTAGAATGATATGCTTTACCAAAAAGCTCTATCTTGGTCTCACCTGTCCACAAGACTCTTCTGGAAGAATTTAGGCCTATGTACATTTTGGAAAACTGCAGTCTGGTTTTCTTGTGTCTATGTCAGCAGTGGGATCCTCCTGGGTCCACTGCCATAGCATTTCATTTCATTAAAATGTCAACAGATAATTTGAGCTGACACTGATACATCTTGAACCTACAGGACAGCTTGATTTTCTTTTGAACTTTTTGGGGGCTGCTTATCCACCATCTGGACTATCCTGCGTTGCAAACTTTCATCAATTTTATTCTGCTGTCAACGTCTAAGAAGATTAGCTACAGTGCCATGTGATGTAAACTTCTTCATTATGTTGCACATCATGGACAAAGCAACATCAAGATATCTGGAGATGGACTTGTTAACTTGAGATTATTGATAGTTTTGAACAATATTGATTCTCATCCTCAGACTGTTCTCTTCTCCTCCTTCTGTTCTCCATGCTTACTATGGCACATAATGACACACAATGCAAAGCGTGAGTCAACTTCTTCCCCTTTTATCTGGTTTCAGATGTCATTTTCATATTGCCCACACCTGTTATTTGCCACAGGTGAGTTTGAACGAACATCATATTCTTGAAACAAAGGGTTTACCCACACTTTTCTAAAGGTGCTCTTTTTTGTGTTATTCCAATACACACAAAGGAAATAAATGTGTGTAACAAAACATGTGAAATTGCAATAATTTTCTGGGAGAAATACTTCTTTTCTGGAACAATTTTAAGGGTGACAACAATTTTGACCATGACTGTATGTGTGTGTAATTGTATTTGTGTAAAATAAATAAATATATATATATATAATATATGTAAAATATATATTAAATATATTACATACATACATACACACACAGTGGTGTGAAAAGGCATATATGCTCATCAGTGGTTTTCATCTTGGAACTCTGTCATGCTGGCAATTTCTTTTTCTTACATGGAGTCATGAATACTGACCTTATCTGAGGCAATTGAGGTTTGCAGCTCTTTGGAAGTTGTTGTGGGGTCTTTTGTGACCTCTTGGATGCGTCATTTCAGCGCTCGAGTTAAGTTTTGTCGGCCGGCCACTCTTGAGAAGGTTCTCTACTGTACCATATCTTTGTCATTTGTGGATAATGGCTCACACTGTTATTCGTTGGAGTCCCAAAGCTTTAGAACTGGCTTTCTAACCTTTTCCAGACTGATAGATCTCAATTACTTTGTTTCAGAATTTCTTTGGATTGTGGCATGATGTTTAGCTTTTGAGGATCTTTTGATCCACTTCACTTTGTCAGGCAGGTAGTATTTAAGTGATCTCTTAATTGACAACAGGTATGGCTGTAATCAGGTCTTGGTGTGGCTATAGAATTTGAACTCGGCTTCCCAAGGATGTGATAAACCACAATTATTTTATGTTTTAGGGGGTGTGCGGCAATCATTTTTTCACACAGAGTCCTGTACGTTCGGATTTCTTTTTCTCTTAATAATAAAGACCTTCGTTTACTTGTGTTATCTTTGTGTAATTTTTCAATTTGTTTGGTGATCTGAAACATGCAAGTGTGACAAATATGCAAAAAGAATAGGAGAGGGGGCAAACATTTCACACTACTGTATATATATATACATGCACACACACATATATGAATATATGTATATATACTGCTCAAAAAAATAAAGGGAACACTATTCCATTTGCAACAGGCTGTTTGTGTTCGCTTTATTTCCTTGAGCAGTATATATATATATATATATATATATATATACTGTATATATATATCTATATCAGAGAAGATAACATTGGCGGAGTCTTTAATCTCAGACTGTAAAATGAGCAACTTTATAAAGTTCATAGCATTCTAAGAAAATCCTCCATTGTATATGAAAGTTTGCTTAGATTGTTGATAGATTTTGTTTAACTGAACTCTACAAGTAGAACCAGGAAAATAAATTTTTTCGGGGAATTTAACATTGTTGATTTACTTTTACAACAGGTCGTTAATTTATGGTTGGGAGTCATAAGAATAAGAGGCTGCAGCGCCATAGCCTCCACCCATACACATGTGCAGGTGTCCAATGTAGTTTCATTTTATTTACTTGAGTATAAAAGATATAGCTCAGAAAAAAAAGTTTTTAAACAGAATTACAGGTGCTTTTCACAAAATTAGAATATCATCAAAAAGTTAATTTATTTAAGTTCTTCAATACAAAAAGTGAAATTCATATATAGAGTCATTACAAACGAAGTGATCTATTTCAAGTGTTTATTTCTGTTAATGTTGATGATTATGGCTTACAGCCAATGAAAACTCAAAAGTAATTATCTCAGTAAATTAGAAAAATTAACAAAAAACACCTTCAAAGGCTTCCTAAGCATTTAAAAAGGCTCCTTAGTCTGTTTCAGTAGGCTCCACAATCATAGGGAAGACTGCTGACTTGACAGATGACCAGAAGGCTGTCAATGACACACTCCACAAGGAAACTAAATTTTCCATTTCATTCTGAAATCAAGGTCCCAAAGTCTGGAGGAAGAGTGGAGAGGTTCACAATCCAAGCTGCTTGAGGTCTAGTGTGAATTTTCCACAATCAGTGATGGTTTGGGGAGCCATGTCACCTGCTGGTGTTGGTCCACTGTGTTTTATCAAAACCAAAGTGAGCACAGCCGTCTACCAGGAAATTTTAGAGCACTTCATTCATGCATCCCTCTGCCGACAAGCTTTTGGACACGGAAATGTCATTCTCCAGCTGGACTTGGCTCCTGTCCACACTGCCAAAAGTACCAATACCTGGTTTAAAAACAACAGTATCATTGTGCTTGATTGGCCAGCAAACCCGCCTGACCTTAACCCCATAGTGAATCTATGGGGTATTGTGAAGCGACAGAAGAGAGACACCAGACCCAACAATGCAGACGAGCTGAAGGCTGCTATCAAAGCAACCTCGGCTTCCATAACACCTCAGCAGTGCCACAGGCTGATCACCTCCATGCCATGCCGAATTGATGCAGTAATTGATGCCAAAGGAGCCCTGACCAAGTACTGAGTGCTTTTACTGAACATACATTTCAGTAGGCCAACATTTTAAAATCATTTTTCAAGCTGGTGTTATAAAGTATTCTAATTTACTGAGATGATGACTTTTGGGTTTTCATTGGGTAAGCCATAATCTGTTTGTAATGACTCTATATAATATGTGTTTCACTTTTCGTTTTGAAGAACTGAAATAAATTAACTTTTTGATGATATTCTAATTTTTTGAGAAGTATGTACACAAGTACATGCAGTATTCAAAAAGTTGTAATTTAAGGGATCACGCAATAGCATGTAAAAAGTACCGTATATACTCGTGTATATCCCGTGTTTTTTCAGCACTCCCTCCTTGGCATAGACACGAGTCAATTGTCCCAGAAAGATGGCGGGGGAGGTGGAGCTGCGGGTCACAGAGGCAGGAGCCAGCGGCTGTGGCTAAAGCCTGTGCCGCTGCTAAAAAAAAAATGAATATTCATTTCTCTGTAATATTGCACAGTGACAGTCGCAGCTGCTGGCTTCCAGCACACATCCTACTTACCTTCCCTGCGCGCTCTCGCTGCATCTCGTTCGTTCCAGCGCCAGCAGCTCTTCCAACCGAGCAATCACATGGTCCCACTCATTAAGTTAATAAATATTCATGCCTCTCCAATCCAATAGGCGTGGAGTGAATATTCATTACCTTATTGAGCGGGGCCACGTGATCACTCTGCCAGAAGAGCTGCTGTTGCAGGAACGAGATGCAGCGAGGGCGAGCAGGCAAGGTATGTAGGATTTTTTTTTCTATAGGAAACATGCATACAAGGACACGACGGGGAAGCCATGCATACCAGGATGGGGATGAAGGGACTACATATCCGGCTTATACTCGAGTCAATAAGTTTACCCAGTTTTTCGTGGCAAAATTAGGTGCCTCGGCTTATACTCGGGTCAACTTATGCTCGAGTATATATGATACTTGCAAACAGGTCTACTGTATTATGTGGTGAAAGGAAATAATTCCTCTAAAATATGCTGAGTGCAAAATTCCACAAGGTTAGGCTCTAGTTTAAAATATTTTAACCACTGTAACACTACTACAATAATGGTGGATTCTCACTTCAGTTTATAGGACAGTGTTTGAGACATTTATTTTTAAGTCAAAACTAATTGTGGATTCAAAAAGCAAAGTAAAAAAAAAATTAAAGTCCCTATTTAACCAGAATTTCTGAATTTTCCCAATTTTTGACAGAATTTTGTCATAAAACGGTTTCATAGAATCATAGAATGTGTGACGATCAGGAGCGGACAATGTCCAGGAGTGGACCCTCTGGATCGCAGATCTGGAGCCCCTGGGCCGAGCACACCAGGTGATAACCGACCCCTATACAGGGATCGTTAGGGACAGGACCGCAGGGGTCAGAACCGCGACAGCCGGAACTAAGAGGGACGGCTCGAAGGACAAGTAAGGATACAGGCGGACTGGAATGCAGGACAGAGTCTAGGGTACCTGAGCAGGGGGTACCGGTGGAGGAAGGATACCAAAAGGAGCAGCAGGAAAGAGAGGCACAGAAGGCGAGGAAAGGCAGACGTGGAAGCCCCAGGGACAGGAATAGCAACGGACGGGCTGTGGACGGGGAACCAGCAAGACAAGAAATAGGCAAGGGGCTAGGACACCAGACGATAGACAGGAGGTAGCACGGACAGGACTAGGTGGAGGCAAACAGGAGGGACGGAAATGGAACAGAGGCTGAGAAGGCTGACAGGAACCAAGGAAAAGACAAGACTAGAGAACTATAGTAGTACTATAGCGGCCAGTACAGTGCAGGAGCACCACACAATTACCAGGCGTCTTCCCCTTAAGGAAGACGCCTGAAATACCTTATACCCGGAAGTGGATCACCAAGGCCCTGCCCCTCAGTGACGCCCCCCGCCGAGTGAAAAGAGCGGTCGGGCGCGCACCTGCGGCCTAAGGGTGGCGCACGGGACCGCAGCTGAACGGGAGGGAGGACGGGAGAGCGCCCGGGTGGAGAAGCGTAGGTGAGACGGGGCTGCGGCGGGTGCCACCGCTAATGGAATATCGGCAGGCACGGCCGCCGATGTTACAGTACCCCCCCTCTTTACATCCCCCCCTTCTGAGATTGACCAAAAATTTTTTCAGGATAAGAGGGGCATTAACATTCTCTCGAGGCTCCCAGGATCTTTCCTCGGGACCAAATCCTTTCCAATCGATAAGAAAAAGTGTCTTTCACCTGACTCCTTTCATGGCTAAAATGTCCTTTACTTCAAAAACGTCATCTAACCCAATTGACGAAGGGGAAGCGATGGGAGCTGATTGAAACCGATTAAGAGCCACAGGTTTTAGGAGCGAGACATGAAAGGCATTAGGGACCCGGAGTGAAGCCGGCAACCTCAGTTTATAAGCCACCTCATTGATGCGTCCTAGTACTTCGAAAGGCCATATGTATCGGGGACTCAACTTGTAAGAAGGGACCTTCAGGCGGCTATGCTTGGTTGAAAGCCAGACTTTGTCACCAGGATGGTATGGAGGAAGGTCCTTGCGTCTTTTGTCCGCATGTTTCTTAATCCGGGCACTAGCATTCACGAGAGCCTCCCTGGTCTCTCTCCAAACTTGTGAAAATTTCATGGCGAGAGCATCTGCTGCGGGAACTCCGGACAATGAGGAAAAAGGCAGCGGAAAACCAGGGTTCTGTCCTGAGACCACAAAAAATGGCGACTTGGTGGTTGATTCACTGGGATTATTATGGGCAAATTCAGCCCAAGGTAGGAGTGAGACCCAATTGTCCTGATGGGCGTTGGAAAAGAGACGTAAGTAGGTTGTCAGAACTTGATTAATCCATTCCACTTGCCCGTTGGTCTGTGGATGGATGATAAGCGGAGGAGAAATCGAGAGATGTGCCCATAAGCCAACAGAGAGCCCTCCAGAATCGAGAGGTAAACTGGACTCACGATCTGAAACAATCCGTTGAGGAAGGCCATGCAGCCTGAAGATCTGATGGATGAAAATCTCGGCCAACATCGGAGCAGACGGCATCCCGGGCAAGGGTATGAAATGGGCCATCTTAGAGAAGCGATCTGCTACGACTAGGATGGTAGTGCATCCAGCCGAGGGAGGCAGATCTGTCATGAAATCCATTGCGATTTGCCGCCAAGGAGCCTCCGGAGCAGGTAACGGGTGAAGAAGGCCAGCAGGCAGGCTTCTCGGCACCTTGTTCTGAGCACAGATTGTGCAAGGGGCTGCAAAGTCCATCACGTCTCGGCGAAGGGAGGGCCACCAATAGTAATGGGAGAGAAGCAGGAGCGTCTTCTTGGTCCCAATGTGCCCGGCAACCTAGGAGGAATGCCCCCAGCGCAGCACCTCCGAACGTTTGTTCTGAGGAACGAAGGTTTTGCCTGGCGGAGTAGAGAAACTTAGAGGAGCCACGGTGATAACTTTGGCAGGCTCGATGATATATGATGGACCCTCATCCCCCTCAGGCGACTGCAAAGACCAGAAGAGTGCATCTGCTTTGATGTTCTTATTCCCGGGTCGGAAATGTAGCTTGAAATCAAAACGAGAGAAATACAGGGCCCATCTGGCTTGTCTGGAATTGAGTCTTTGAGCGGACTGCAGATAGGCCAAATTTTTGTGGTCCGTGAAGATAGTAAAGGGGTGCACTGCCTCTTCGAGTAGATACCGCCATTCTTCCAGAGCCATCTGAATGGCCAGCAACTCCCGGTCCACAATGGAGTAATTGCACTCTGCAGGCGAAAAGGATTTAGAAAAAAACCCGCAGGGAACCAGACGACTAGATGGTGCCTGCTGAGAAAGAACCGCCCCAGCTCCGGTGGAGGAGGCATCCACCTCTAGGATAAAGGGCCTACTGACCACCGGGAGATGTAAGACCGATGCTGATGCAAAGGAGCATTTTAGGGCAAGGAAGGCGTCTTCGGCCTTGGGAGACCAGCTGTTAGACTTAGTTCCTTTACAGGTCAGGGCCGTGATGGGCTTGGTCACTGTGGAAAAATGAGGAACAAACTGTCGGTAGTAATTAGCAAAGCCGAGGAAGCGCTGGATGGCTTTTATACCAACGGAACGAGGCCACTTGAGTACCGCAGAAAGCTTCTCTGGATCCATCTTCAGACCAGAATCTGTGATTATGTTTCCCAAAAAGGGTAACGAATTTTGCTCAAAGAGACACTTTTCAGTTTTTGCGTAGAGACGATTCTCCCGAAGCCGATGCAGGACCACGCGTACACTTCTCCGATGAGAGGATAAATCGGGCGAGAAGATGAGAATATCATCTAAGTACACCACCACGCAGGAATACAGTAGATCCCAAAACACCTCGTTAACAAATTCCTGAAACACAGCCGGAGCATTGCAGAGACCAAACGGCATGACTAAATATTCATAATGACCATCACGGGTATTGAAGGCAGTCTTCCACTCGTCCCCTGCGCGGATCCGGATTAAATTGTAAGCGCCCCGCAGATCCAACTTCGTGAAGATCCAAGCTCCCCTCAGCCGGTCAAAGAGTTCAGGGATAAGCGGAATGGGATACCGATTCTTAACGGTGATATTGTTTGGGCCCCGGTAGTCAATACATGGACGAAGTGATCCGTCTTTCTTCCGTACAAAGAAAAAACCTGCACCAGCAGGGGACAAGGATTTCTGGGTGAAACCCTTGGCCAAGTTTTCCTGTATGTATTCTGTCATGGCCGTGGTCTCTGCTGGGGAAAGAGGATACGTTCTCCCTCTGGGAGGAGTGGCTCCGGGGATCAGGTCGATAGGGCAGTCATAGGCCCGATGCGGAGGTAGGGAATCCGCTTCCTTTTTGCTAAAAACATCGGCATACGCGTGATACGGCGCAGGAAGGCCCGGGAGGTCGACTGGCCTAGGCAAAGAACGAGGATGGACGATGACCCGCAGACAGCATTCATGGCAGGAGTCACCCCAACGCAGAATCTCCCCTGAGCGCCAGTCGACAACTGGCTCGTGCAGCCTGAGCCAGGGTAATCCAAGGAGAACAGCATGGGATAATCGAGGCAGGACGTAAAAAGCTATCTTCTTGAGATGGAGCGCTCCAATTTGTAGGTCCACTTCGGCAGTCACCATGGTGATGAGCTCAGGCAGTGGTTTACCATTGACGGAGGAGATTGCACGCGGGTTTTTTATGATGACCACTGGGATCTGGAGTTTATCAACCTCTTCTTGACGAATGAAATTACAGGCCGCACCCGAATCCACATACGCCTCCACAGATCTACGCTCCTGACCTGCAATAATTAAAGCTGAAAGGGTAAGGGGCAGAGAGGAATTATGATCACCTAGGGAGACCTCTCTTACCTGGCCTAGGTGGAGGCGTTTCCTGGTTTCTCAGGATAGGTGCGCACAAAGTGATTGGCTCCACCGCAGTACACACAGAGACCATTCATCATCCTCTCCCTGCGCCGCTGCTCGGATAACCTGATACGATCTATCTGCATGGGCTCGGGAGTGGCGCTAGCAGAGGGTGCAGAGGAGCGGGGAATGGGAGCTTGATACAGCCTAAAGGGCCTTCTCTCCCTAGCTGACTCTCGAGCATGTTCCAAAAAGCGAAGATCTATATGAGTAGCCAGGGATATGAGGTCCTCCAGGGTGGTGGGGGTGTCACGCCCGGCAAGCTCGTCCTTGATTTTGCTAGAGAGGCCTCTCCGAAAGGCACCCACAAGTGTCTCGTTATTCCATCCCAGCTCCGAAGACAATGTCCAAAAGCGGATGGCGTACTGTCCTACAGTAAGGGAACCCTAGCGGAGGTTAAAAAGGGCCTCCGTAGTAGAAGCTAAGCGTCCGGGTTCATCAAAAACCTTGCGGAATAGCTCCAGAAAATTCTGGATACTGGAAACTACGGGATCATCCTGCTCCCACAAAGGATTCACCCAGGCCAAAGCCTCTCCCTCGAGATGGGACACTATAAATGCCACCTTGGCGCGATCTGTGGGGTACTGCTGGGGCAGAAGCTCAAAGTGCAGTCTGCACTTGTTTAAGAAACCCCGACATAACTTAGGATCCCCGCAATACCTGGGAGGCTTTCTCAGATGAGGAGGCAGAGACGAAACTGCGTCCCGGGGTGGGGTTGAAGCGGCCGCAGAGGACTGCAAAGCAACCAGTCGATCATCTACGGACGCCATATAACTCAAGATGTGAGACTGAGCATCGCGCTGCTGCGCGAGCTCCTGCACGAGCTCCTGCTGGAGACTGGCTAAGAGAGGAACATGCACTGGGTCAGTGGTTTGCAGGACAGAAAGCCGGGTGTCCATGGGATTCATAAAGGACATAATCCGGGTCTGATTTTCTTGTAAGAAAAGCAGTTCCTTCTGCGTAGCAGCCACAGCACCGGCGGGGTCCATGGCCTGGTAATACTGTGAGGATCAGGAGCGGACAATGTCCAGGAGTGGACCCTCTGGATCGCGGATCTGGAGCCCCTGGGCCGAGCACGCCAGGTGATAACCGACCCCTATACAGGGATCGTTAGGGACAGGACCGCAGGGGTCAGAATCGCGACAGCCGGAACCAAGAGGGATGGCTCGAAGGACAAGTAAGGATACAGGCAGACTGGAATGCAGGACAGAGTCTAGGGTACCTGAGCAGGGGGTACCGGAGGAGGAAGGATACCAAAAGGAGCAGCAGGAGAGAGAGGCACAGAAGGCGAGGGAAGGCAGACGTGGAAGCCCCAGGGACAGGAATAGCAACGGACGGGCTGAGGACGGGGAACCAGCAAGACAAGAAATAGGCAAGGGGCTAGGACACCAGACGATAGACAGGAGGTAGCACGGACAGGACTAGGTGGAGGCAGACAGGAGGGACGGAAATGGAACGGAGGCTGAGAAAAGGCTGACAGGAACCAAGGAAAAGACAAGATTAGAGAACTATAGTAGTACTATAGCGGCCAGAACAGTGCAGGAGCACCACACAATTACCAGGTGTCTTCCCCTTAAGGAAGACGCCTGAAATACCTTATACCTGGAAGTGGATCACCAAGGCCCTGCCCCTCAGCGACGCCCCCCGCTGAGTGAAGAGAGCGGTCGGGCGCGCCCGCAGCCTAAGGGTGGCGCACGGGACTGCAGCTGAACGGGAGGGAGGGACTGCAGGATTCACTCCAAGGTCATCGTGTCCAATCCCCTCAGTTTTATCCAATGCAGAATTCACTAAACCATCTCAGACAGATGTCTGTCCAGCCTCTGTTTGAAAACTTTCATTCAAGAACTCACCAGTCACCATCTTTCATGGCAGCCTGTTTAACTCATTGATCACCCTCACTGTCAAAAGGTTTTTTCTAATATCTAATCAGTATTTTCTCCCTTTCAGTTTCATAAACTCAGGCTGGCCTGCTTACAAGACAGGTGCATTAACTCACAGAAACATCACGAGGAGAATATACAAACTCCTTACAGATATTGTCCGTGGTGGGATTTAAACCAGTACTCCGGTGCTGCAAAGCAACAGTGCTAACCACTGAATCACCGTGCTGGCCTGAAATATTGTAACCTTTTTATGCCTTTTAGCTCAGTTAACTTTTTTAAAGGTTTCACACTTCAGATTTTTTGTCAAGTGTGCTATCTATTATTTTTATGGACCTATCATGAACCTATTAGAATGAATGTGCCTTTTCATATGTCATTTTTTTTTTTTTTTTAGGTACAGACTGATTGCCACTCCCCCCTAAAAAATGGAGACATGTCCTACCTTGATCTGTGTTGTGGATCACATTTGCCAATTCAAGTCAATAGCCACATGAAAAAATTGATAGTCTAAGTTTTGATGTTTAACGAGTAGGGGAAGCTAAGAATTTTTTTCCTCAAGAGAAAAATGGATGTAACAAGAATTGTAAAACCCAGCGCTAAAGATAGGTTCAGCATACTGAAAAAACATGGATCACCTACTGAATCCGTCGAGTCTGGTACCCAGTGTGCGTCGTCGCTGGGGACTGGAGTACAGTTGTGGAGTAGGTTATACCAATTTTGTGGCATGGCTTATGATGAATTTGATGGGTGGGCATGATCATGCCCCATCCCATCTATATCCTGTTCCATCCTGTATTTTTGCAGAAAAATATTGTGACTTATAAAAGGTGTTTACACCAGATTTCAAAAAGTTTTTTTTTATATAGTGGAAGAAATCGTCTCTGATTTTTTTTTTTTTTACATTTGATAGCAAGTTTCCTATTTTGCATAGGATACTCAAGGTCACTAGATGACTTTTGCATTATACCTTCTAAGACGTCTTTCCTTTTCCAAAAGAACAAACATTATAATTTATATGTACATGAGATCAACTGCTTGCATTATGAGCACATTCTTATACAACATATCACATTGTCATAAAAAAGAGATCCATGTATATTATGTATTTATAGTAAATTTTGAATGCAGAAATGTGGTATTGATCATCTTTTTGCTTATCAAGCAAGTAGCCCAGTCCATTTTGACCCTTATTATCCATTTCCACTTTTTAGGGTAATACTTCTCAATTTGAATTGTACAAGCAAGACCTCATAACTGGTTCACACGTAACAGTTTCATGTTCCTGTAGACAGTAGCCAGCATAGATGCACAGACAAAAGGCTGACCTGAAAAAGCCAGCCTCCTTTATTTATACAAAAAAGAGCTGGGACAGAATTGCAATCACTGACACTACTTGGGAGTTGGCAATGAATCTGAAATTACAAAAACAAGTTACAGAGACACATAGTATTGCCTATGTATGGTCATGGATAGAACTAATCACTTAATACATTCTTAGTCTAAGGCTTTTATGGGAAATAAAAACTCCAGACAGAAGCTCAATGATTGAAGCTTGGAGCTCTTGGACTCAAACTGAAGCTTATTGGAATACAAAGTTAAAAAGTAAGGAAACATATAGCGTAGACTTTTCTGTATCACCGCACTAGTTTAAATATGTACAGAGGCATCTCATCACTATAATAGGTGCAGAGGTTACAATTGAACCTGGGCCCTGGAGTCTATGGGGGCCCTCAAGATCCCTTTGCCCCATATGAAAAGATAATTACTATTAAAGACCTGCTATAGTTGGTGGCCCTGTTGGAGATTTTGCATTGAGGCCCACAAGCATTAAGTTATGCCACTGCTGGGGTCCACTGTTGAACAAAGCATTCACTTTGCATGGAAAATAGACCTGCTTACCACACTGCTGAAAAGACTCAGGATTAGCAGGCAAAAAAGCCATCTAGACACTTCCATAGGTCACTCAAGTATTCGACATGAATCGATTTGGACTAGTGATGAGCGAGTATGCTCGTTGCTCGGGTGATCTCCGAGTATTTGGATGTGCTAGGAGATTTAGTTTCTGTTGCCGCAGCTGCATGATTTGCAGCTACTTGACAGCCTGAATACATGTGAGGATTGCCTGTTTGTTAGGGAATTCCCACATGTATTCGGGCTGTCGAGTAGCCGCAAATCATGCAGCTGCAGCGACACAAACTAAATCTCTGAGCACTTTCAAATACTCGGAGATCACCCGAGCATGCTTGTGAAAACAAGCAACGAGCATACTCGCTCATCACTAATTAGGACATGTCTGTATAATAATGCTTCATTGCATAATCAGACGACGTTCATGAAAACCTACTTCTCAAAACTTATAGGCTTCGATTCATCAAGACCGGAATTGTTCACACCAGTCTTGATGAGGGGATGGAATCAACAAGGTCTGATTAAGAGGCTTGTCACAAATCTTCCAGTTATGAATTAGATGAACATATGTTGCCATGATCCATCTACATCCTGCCCAAGTGCCACCCATTTTGGCAGAGCTGGACAAAACTGACATGAAAACACAAAGTCTCAACATTTTAGCACAGCTTTGTGTTAAGCTAAAATATTGCAACTTTTCAAAGTGTTTTACTCCAAATTTCTGGTGTAAACACTTTGGCGAATTGAGTTTATAGAGTTTTTCATGCATCATGTAGACCAATATTCTACAGGTCAGGATATCAGAACTCATTGATTCCATGTTTGTCCAAGTTAAGTCTTTGCAGAAAGCAAAATATTGGACAATTTAGTTTTAACATGAATATTTGCCATTTGTATCAAGTGCTTACTATGAAATAAAGAGTGTATGTAAATCAGCATGTCTATTTACTCATGAGTTAATAATAAATATAATAAATTTTATTTCTATAGCGCCGACATATTCCGCAGCACTCTACATTTCAGAGGGGACTTGTACAGACAATAGACATTACAGCATGAGTAGTCTTTGTAGACTCATCTCACCTGATCACCATGGCCTTAGGTTTTACAACTAAAGTGCATTTTTGGAATCTTGTTTAAATCAAATTATTTTTCCTATTAAAATTATATTTCCCTTTTGCTTCTACCCTGATGCAACAAACCTCTAAGGCTGGTTTCACATTCGCGCTTTTTAAGCGCACGCACGGCCGGGGGTAGCTCCGCCCCCGAGCCGGCTCTCTGCCCGGCGTGCCCGCCCCTTCCTTGTAGCGCCGCCTCCTAGCGCACAGCGGCGCCTGCGATCGGCGCACCCTATCTTTAGCATAGGGTGCGCAGATCGTGCGCAGGCCGTGCGCTAGTTGCGCTTTGACCTGCGCTGCGCACTTTTGACGGTGCGCCGTGCGCGCCAAAATCAAACTTTTCGGATTTTGGCGCGCACGGCGCACCGTCAAAAGTGCGCAGCGCAGGTCAAAGCGCAACTAGCGCACGGCCTGCGCACGATCTGCGCACCCTATGCTAAAGATAGGGTGCGCCGATCGCAGGCGCCGCTGTGCGCTAGGAGGCGGAGCTACAAGGAAGGGGCGGGCACGCCGGGCAGAGAGCCGGCTCGGGGGCGGAGCTACCCCCGGCCGTGCGTGCGCTTAAAAAGCGCGAATGTGAAACCAGCCTTAAATAGTATTTTCCCAATGTAAAATAAAAGCAACATATACTCACCTCCAGCACCAATGACGTTCTAGCAATTTTTGTGCTGGGCTTCATTACTAATTCACTCACATCATCTTTGGATGAACCTCTGACGTTTGAAAGAAGTGTGGAGCACTTCAGTCAATTAGTTGTCGCTGTTTGGATGCAGTGTTCTCAAGGCAAAACAATGTCTGATCCCTGGGAAACCTAACACTGAAATCGCTGTAACTGTGATAAATGTTATTTTTTACACTGGAGAATATAGTATATAAAATATATAAATATTTAAATATAGTATTTAAAGGGGCACTCTGGACATTTGATAAAAATCTGCAGTCACTCTACACTTCTGAATCCTCACAGAACCACTCTCTGTCAGGATTCTTCGGTGTCTGTGCCAAGATTGGGTGGTCATGTGACGGTATGTATGGAATATGCAAACTTCTGGTCACATTCTGACTAGTCGTTCGCAGTCTCACTCAATACAAGTCAATTGACTAAGCCCGTGCATGTCTAGTCAGAATGTGGCTGGAAGTATACATATCACATACTTGTAGTCACATGACCACCAGCTATTATCACAGACATCAGGGAATCCTGATATTGCTTGGAAGTCTGCAGTCACATAGTCCAAGTAGTGGACAACCTTTTTAAGGTCCACAATGCTTTTGCAATGCAACTGCGGAGCTGTTGCGCACAGCCACCACCAGGGGGCGCTGTTACAGGAAAAAAGGGTTGCACTTACTATGTAGCACATTGGTGCAGAAATGCAGGCTGCCACCAGGAGGTGGCAGAGTAGTCAGACAGGTCAGAGTCAGAAACAAACAGGAAGATGAAGTATCTGAGGTCACAGCAAAGCACAATGTCAGGGACAAGCCAAAAGTCACAGCCAGTCAGGAGTGCGGTATCCAGAACGTGAGACGGAAAAAGGAGTCAAGGTACAAGCCAGTTGGTCAAAAGCCTGTAGGGGAACATAGTACAGTACCAGAGACAGAGAAACCGTAGGCGGAGTTCAGAGTTCAAGCCAAGTCATACACTGTAGGGAAATCACCAAACGCACTCAAAGTTAGGGTTAGTCACCCAAGAACCAAATAGAGGCAGGAAAAGTTAACCCCTCCATGACCAGGCCGGGGAAAGAAAAGCAAGAAGCAAACCCTGACCTTGATCATGACAGTACCCTCCTCTCAAGGGGGGCCACCGGACCTCCAGGCTTCCCAAGATACCGAGCATGATTGACCCGGACCAACCAATCCACATAGACCGATCGTGCCGAAACCGAGGACCAGTCCTCCGGACCATAGCCCCTCCAATGGACCAGATACTGGAGTGAGCGACGGACCATGCGAGAGTCAACAATCTGTTCTGCCTCATACTCATTCTGGACATCCACCGAAATGGGTGGCAGAGGAGATGGAGATTCCCCGGAGGAAAACCCCAATGGTTTCAAAAGAGACTTATGGAACACGTTGGGAATACGTAAAGATGGGGAAGGCGCAAACGGAAGGCCACAGGATTGATTACCTCCACAATCTCATAAGGGCCAATGAACTTGGGCCCCAACTTAGCAGAAGGAACTTTAAGCTTAATATTCCTGGTGGATAACCATACCTTATCCCCAACTCGGAATACTGGCCCCACAGATCGGCTTTTGTCAACAAAGAATTTATACCTCCTCTGAGCCTCTCCAATATTCCTCTGAACCTCCTGCTACACCTTCTCCAAACATTGCACAGGTAGATCAGCCCCAGGGCACCCTGAATCCAGTCGGGAAAACTCCCCAAAAGGGTGAAACCCATAATTACAGAACAAAGGGGAGGTACCCGTGGACTGATTAATGTGATTATTAAAAGCAAATTCAGCCACAGGCAAAGAGGAACATCAATCTTCCTGCTGTGTTGTGGTCAAATAACTTGTTCCAAGGAATTATTGGTTCTCTCTGTCTGACCATTAATTTCAGGATGTTATGCTGGAGTAAAGGTCAAACAGATACCCAACCTTTTACAAAAACCCCTCCAAAATGTGGCCACAAACTGCACTCCCCTGTCCGAAACCACACTCACATGCACATCATGCAGCCCGTAGCACATGTTTAACAAACAATTTAGCTAATGTCTCTGCATTAGGCAGACCTGTCAAAGGTAAAAAATGTGCTTACTTACTAAATCTGTCCACCACCACCCAAATGACCGTTTTACCACTAGAAGGAGGAAGATCAGTGATAAAATCCATGGACAGATGAGTCCATGGTCTATCAGGAATTGGCGAAGTCACCTATTCCCCGGCCGGCTGGTTATGGGAACTTGTAGCATGAGCACATACATCACCTGACAACACGAACTTAACCACATCCGAAGCCACCGAGGAAAACCAAAACAAGCTAAAAACAGCTTTATGGGTAGCTGAGATTCCAGGATGTCCACTCTGGGCAGAATCATGAAACTCCCGAAGTATCCTGAGATGATATTGAATGGGCACAAAGAACCTATTAACCAGCAATGACGGAAGGCCATGAGACTGAGCCTCACGAATCTCCCGCTCCAACACCGAGGACACCCCAGCCACAACCACACCATGCTGAAGAATGGAGGAAGGAGGTTCAGGAGGTGATATCGGGTCCAGATTACGGGATAAGGTATCAGCCTTGACATTTTTAGAACCAGGCCGAAAGGTAATAGAGAATTGAAACCGTGAGAAAAAAAATGACCATCTCGCCTGTCTCAGTGTCAACCTATTAGCAGACTCGATGTAATCCAGATGCTTACGATCTGTAATCACAGTGATTCAATGGACCACCCCCTCCAAAAAATGCCTCCATTCTTCAAATGCCAGTTTAATGGCCAATAACTCTCTGTTACCTACATCATAATTCTTTTCTGCACAAGAGAATTTCTTAGAGAAGAAGGCACAAGGTCTTAAATTGGTTAAAGTGGCAGGTCCCTAGGACAATACTGCCCCCACCCCAACCTCCGAGGCATGCACCTCTACAATAAACGGTTCAGATGGATCAGGTTGAAGTAATACAGGGGCAAACATGAAACACTTCTTTAGCGCTGAAAATGCCGCTGCGGCTGGAGCAGGCCAATTCTTGATATCAGACCCCTTCCGGGTCAAATCAGTGAGGGGCTTAACAATTTGAGAAAACCCTCTTATAAAATTCCTGTAATAAATAGCGAACCCCAAGAAATGCTGAAGACCTTTAAGATCCCTGGGTTGAACCCAGTCCCCAATGGCCTGAACCTTTCTGGGGTCCATACAAAATCCCTCAGCCGACAAGACGAACCCCAGAAAAGACAACTCCTGGACCAAAAACAAACATTTCTCCGGTTTAGCAAAGAGACAGTTTTCCCAGAGTCTCTGGAGAACTGCCCACAGGTGACCTATGTGGGCCTGCCTCTCTACAGAATACACCAGAATATCATCAAGATACACTACCATAAAGCGCCCAATAAAGTCAGAAAAGACATAGTTGAGAAAATTTTGGAAAACAGCTGGCGCATTAGTCACCCCAAAGGGCATAACCAAATTTTCAAACAGTCCCTCAGAGGTGAGAAACGCAGTTTTCCACTTATCCCCCTCCTGTATATGGATGAGATTGTATGCCCCCCCCGAAGACCCAATTTAGAAAACCACTTAGCCCCAGACAGTCAGTTATATAAATCAGGGATAAGTTGGAGGGGGTAAGTATTTCCCACAGTGATCTTATTCAACTCTCCGAAATCGAAGCATGGGTGCGAACCACCATCTTTTTCACAAAAAAGAACCCAGCCGCCACAGGAGACATGGAAGGGCGAAGATTTTGGAGAACTTTCTGTTCCAAGCTGGGAATTCAGTTGTCCTTCTCCTCTGCTTTTCACCCTCAGACCAATGGGCAGACAGAGAGAACTAACCAGACCTTGGAGTCGTATTTGAGATGTTTTATTTCCGCTGATCAGGATGATTGGGTTTCATTTTTGCCCTTGGCCGAATTTGCTTTAAATAATAGAGCTAGTTCTGCCACTTTGATGTCACCTTTTTTTTGTAACTTTGGGTTTCATCCTCGATTTTCTTCAGGGCAGGTGGAGCCCTCTGCCTGTCCAGGTGTTGACACTGTGGTGGAGAGAATGCACCAGATCTGGGACCAAGTGGTGGATAAGTTATCTCTCTCCCAGGAAAAGGCCCAGCAGTTTTCCAATCGACATAGGACCATTGGTCCCCAGTTTAAGATTGGTGATATGGTGTGGTTATCATCAAAAAATATTGCTATGAAGGTGGCTTCTCCTAAGTTTAAGCCTAGATTTATTGGACCTTACAAGATTTTGGAGATTATTAATCCGGTCTCTTTTCGTTTGGCTCTTCCTGTCACATTTAAGATCCATAATGTGTTCCATAAGTCCTTGTTGAAGAGGTTTGTTGAGCCAGTTGTGCCTGAGGTGGCACCTCCGGACATTGTATTGGTTGAAGGTAACTTGGAATATGAGGTAGAGAAAATTCTGGATTCCCGTCTGGCTAGACGGAGACTCCAGTATTTGGTTAAGTGGAAGGGTTATGGTCAGGGGGATAATTCCTGGGTCTCTGCCTCTGATATTCATGCCAAAAGATTGGTGCGTGCCTTTCATCGGGCTCACCCTGATCGCCCTGGTAGCGTTGTTGAGGGTTCGGTGACCCCTCCTCAAGGGGGGGTACTGTTGTGAGTTCATTCTCCCCTACGTCACTGAGGCCTGGTGAACTCCCTATTCTAGTGAAGGAAGGTAGTGAGCCTGATTATCAGGGATCTGGGACTAATGAAGACGATTGGCTGAGTGGAGTCACTGACTGGATTTAAGGCAGCCTACGCCCTTTCTGCCCTGCGGGTGATTTCTCTGTGGACTCTTGGACACCAGTCTGATTCCTGCTCTCCTAAAGCTAAGTTTTCTGTTTTGCCTTTTTGCATTTAAGATTTGTTTTTGTTTTTCTTGCTTTTTGGATTCTGCCACTCCCTGCTGGAGTGTGCAGTGTTCCGTTAGCTCTGTCTTCTCAAAGTACCTGAGTGCTGATTTAGTTTTTGAAGCTTAGTTGCTTCAGGGCCATTTTTATATCAGCTTGTTGGCTTTTGTCTCTGATAGGGTTTCGGCAGATTGCAGACAGCAGCCTTCCTATCCATTCCTATCTAGGTAGTTTTTGGCCCCGTCTTTGCTCAGCCTGTCTTTCTGTCTGTGTAAGTGTTTTCATCTTGCTTCACTGTCATTATATGTGGGGGGCTGCCTATTGCTTTGGGGTCTGCTCTGGGGCAGTTGGATTTCCCCTTTCCTTCTTTAGGCCTATGTATCTCTCCGGCTGTGATCGAGGGGTCTAGGTCATCGTAGGAACCCCCCACAGCTACTGCTAGTTGTGTTGATAGGTTCAGGGGTCTGCAATCTGATAGTTGCCAACTTCTCTGGTTTTCTGGACTTAGCTAGCTTTTCTGTTTTTGCCTCCTACGGTGACTCAATCATAACAGTACCCTTTGCAAAGACTCTCAGAGATGTATTCCTTCATGGCGGTATGCTCGGGACAGGACAAATTTTACAAACGGGCCTTGAACAATTTAGCACCAGGAACAAGATCAATGGTACAATCTAATAGGCGGTGTGGTGGTGAAACCTTAGCCTCCTATTTGGAGAGCACATCCGTAAAGTCCTTCAGGTACTCCTGAATACCCTCCAGACTGACGGATGACATAGACATAGTAGTAAGACAAGCTTCAGAACAATTAGGTCCCCACTTCACAATATCCCGAGACCCCCAATCAATAACTGGGTAATGAAGTTGCAACCAAGGAAACCCCAACACCAGGCCAGCAAGGAGATTATCCAAGACAAAACATGAACTACGCTCCTGGTGTAAGGCCCCCACCTTGAGGGTGAACTCTTAGAGATTAAATTAACCCCGCCCTTGGTGAGGGGTGTAGAGTCAATGGCCATGATTTTAATGGGAGTCCCGAACCTAACTGTCCCTAACTTACAGCTGTCCACCAGTTTAGAGTCAATTAGGTTCATAGATCACCCACAGTCCACAAAGGCCAAAGTGGGAGTGAAGCAATTCTCAACACCAAGTTCTGTTATGAATGAGTCACCGAGGAGGAAAAAACAAAAAGCAAGCTAAGCCCAGAAAACCGGAGAGGTTGGTAACTAGCGGATTGCAGACCCCTGATCCTATCCACAAGAACTAGCAGTAGCCGTGGAGCATGCCTACTGTGGTCCTAGACGCCTCGTCACGGCCAGAGAACTAAATAAGCCTAAAGAAAGAAAGGGAAAATCTAAACTGTCCCAGAGCAGACCCCAAAGCAATAGACAGCCCCCAACATGTATTGTCGGTGAAAGAAGATGAAAACACAGACACAGGTAGAAAGATAGGCTGAGCAAACGATGGGGCCCTCGCTAGCTAGAAAGGACAGGAAAGAAAAGCTGCTGTCTGCAATCACGCAAAAAACCCTGCAAAAAAGAATGTCCAACACGTCTGATAGAAAAAGGCCCTGAAGTCGCTAGACTTCAAATCACTATATCAGCACTCAGGTATATTCTGAAGACAGAGCAAAAGAGATCAACTGATCAGAGACAAAATGGGGATTAGCCCAGTCCCAGCCAGGGCTGGCTGAACACAAAAACTAAGTAAACCAGACAAAAACTCATATGAACAATAGCAGAGAAAACTTAGCTTTAGGAAGACAGGAACCAAACTGGAAACCAGGAGCCACAGTCAGGAAAAATCACCAGCAGGAAACTAGGGAGTCGGCTGCCTTAAATCCAATCAGAAACTCCTGATGTCCAATCGCAGTCCTCCTCCTCAGGTGGCCGGTCTCTGCCATTTAGATCAGCTTCATTACCTCACTTCACCAACAGAGGGAGTCCAGATAGAGAACTCACTACTCCTCTGTCTCCTCTGTCAGCACAGCCAGCTCCATAACCCTCACCAGAAGCCAGAGGCAAACCCGAAAATGAGCTCACAACAAAGTTCCACTTTTAACAGTACTTTAAGGAATGAAGAAAAAATTACCTGTGAGTCTGGGCAACCTCTTCGGTAGTTGCCCAGACTTAGGCGTTTTCCCAACACCTTGGGAGTAGGAGGACAGGAGAGACAGTCCTTCCAATGTCCTGTGCTCCACAGATAACTCCTGCATCATCTGAGTAAGGTTGGCCACTTGATCTGCCAAAGTACTGAGCGGATCCATACCAGAAGAAAAAAAAGTGCAAAATCCCCTTTAAAATGTAGTGGGCCAGTGAAAATGTGATGCAACTGCAGAGCAGTTGCGCGCAGCCACCACCAGGGGGCGCTGTTATTGGAAACAAGGGTTGCACTTACTGTGTAGCACCTCGGTGCAGAAGTGCAGGCCACCACCAGGAGGCGGCAGTTTAGTCAGACAAGCCGGATTCAGCAACAAACAGGAAGACAAAGTACCAGAGGTCACAGCAAAGCACAATGTCAGGGACAAGCCAAAAGTCAGAGCCAGATGGGAGCGCGGTATCCAGAACGTGAGACGGAAAGAGGAGTCGAGGTACAAGCCAGTGGGTCAAAAGCCAGTAGGGGAACATAGTACCAGAGACAGAGAAATCAGAGGCGGAGTTCAGAGTTCAAGCCGAGTTAAACACTGTAGGGAAATCACCAAATGTACAGGGATAGGGAATGGGTCAGACACACACACACGGGAAGGTGTATTCGGATCAGCTGCTCAAGCCAAGGACCAGAACTATCACTGACAAAGGCTACCAAAAACAGCACCAATACATAGCCACCCAAGAACCAAAGAGAGGCAGGAAAAGTTAACCCCTCCATGACCAGACCGGGGAAAGAAAAGCAAGAAGCAAAACCCGACCTGGATCATGACAGCTTCGATTAGTGTTCTATAATTAGTGACCATTTGCTTGTGGTTCTCCAGCTCTTGGCAATTGTTATGCACTAATAACATGGATGCCATAGTGATCTACAAATTGGCATCAAAATGAAAAAAAAATACTGACTGTTCATACCAATATACTATCTCCATTACTGATGCTTGGCTCCTTGGTCGGGATCGTATAAGAGGCACTTGGAAATACAGCCAGCACTCACAAACTAGACAGTGGACCAACACCATATCACTGTCTGGTCTTTTAGCATTTTTTTTTATTCTTTATTGGCAGTACATTTTTAATAGATTTAATAATGATTTGAGTTTGCGAAACACCACCACCTGTTATCTTTCAACATGAAAATCATGGAACTGTGTGAAAAATAAATATTTTTTTTGCTGTCTTTATAGTATGAGGTGAAGATTTCAGGTCAGCGATTAATATTGATTGACCAGGATATCAGTTAGCAAACTATTTAAAAGGGGTTTTCTGCTATTGATAATCTTTCTGTAACATGACCTACACCATAATCAAAGTATACCGATTATAAGATTCTCAGTGACCAGTAATTTCACCAGGTAATCAGTGCCCATTTAAATAAAAAGGTATATTGAGCGCAATTATATGACCTTCCATACACTGTAGAGTATATTTTGTGCAGCTGAACCCCTTTATAACCATCAAACCCCCTTAAAGTGGTTTGATGGGGTAAATAGGCAACTATATGGCAGACTAAAGCTTTGAACCTTTTACCTTTAGATACATGGGAAAAAAAGATTATTATGTTATCTTTGCATATGGATCAAGATCAAGTAATCTTGTCAAACAGCAGGTGGTTTGATTTTTCTTGCCAAAGTCAAAAGGTAGTAAAATTTTTTAGTTACACATGTATTGGCCTCAATGGTTTAGCTCTCTGGGAAAAAAAATTATATATAATTGTAGTACTTGGCAAGCGCTTGAAATAAATAAAATAGTCAGCAAATTGGTTGTCTTTTTTTCAAATAGTGTTATGTAAAGCATTAGCACATATAGGCTAAGTTCTCACAGTGAGTATTTGATGTTGCAGATTTTCTGCAGCATTTCTGCACCAATTACCTAAATTAGGTTACTTGTGTTTTTTCGAGTGTGTTTTATGTTTTAAATAAAACTGCTTTGTTTTGGAAACTGTAAGGGCTCATTCAGACATCTATTTTATTCGTGTGCAAGAGAAATGATTCTAGTTTAGTTAGTGATTTTGTTAAGTGTTTCATCAGAGTGTCTTCTGACTTTCATCCGAGTTTGGTCAGAGTTTCATTGTTTTTTCTCGGATGAGAAAAAAAAAATCTAAAAAAAGATTATCTACTTTCTCCTATCTAGCAGTTCATGAACAATGGGACAACACTTGGATAGAATCTGAGTCCGGTCTGCATTTTTCACAGACCCATTGTCTTAGGCCGAGGTCACACTAACCGACGCAAAATACGGTCAGTATTTTACATGCGTAATACGGATGAATGGCCCCTAAACAGTGCTCCGCATGTCATCCGTAATCAAGGTGTGGTCGCGTATTTTGCGCATGTAAGCATCCGTATGTAATCCGTATGGCATCCGTATGCCGAGATTTTCTTGCAGGCTTGCAAATTGGACATATAATGGAGCCCTATGACAGGGTTTCTAAACAGAAACCAAAGAATAGATATAGACACATAGAATGCATTATATATATATATATATATATATATGCATTGTATGTATTCTATGTGTCTATATCTATTCTTTTGTTTCTTTATTAAACCGGTCAGTGTGAGTTTACTGTATCGCGCACTGAATTGCCGGCTTTGCTAAAAGACACCGGGTGCGTATTTCTCGCAAGTCACATGTGTGGTCCGTGTGTAATGCGTATTTTTTGTGCACCCATAGACTTGCATTGGCGTATTACGGGCGTAGTACGCTGACAATCGCAGCATGCTGCGATTGGCACGGACCGTAGAATACGCCCGAGAAATATACGGCTGGTGCGAGGGACCCCATAGAAAATCATTGGTCCGTGTCTAATGCGTGCTTTTAGCGCCACTCACTCGGCCGTATTCCTCGCCAGTGTGATCCCGGCCTTACATTGCTGATTTTGATCCTACACTCGGATTAGTATCTAATACATGTCTGTGATTTTGCAGGGACCACCTGGTCCACAAAAAAACCCCACACATTTAAACAATCCCATAGACTATATTCGGTATGAGTTCTGTTGATGAAAAATGTGGATAGAGCTTGTAAGCAAAAAACGGATATCTGAATGCGCCCTTACTTACCTTTGATAATAATAATACTTTGATAAAGTTCCATTGTGAAAATGCATTTTTTATGCGAAGATGTTCCTCATCTCATTCATGTCTTTGGCGAAAATCTGCAATTAAAACACATAATTACAGCAAGAGACATTTTCATGAAGCGGATTTCAACATACGCTGCAAGCACAGTGGGCATAAGATTTAGAGAAATCCCATACACTTTGCTGGAAATGTAATATGCTGTGCAAAGAAAATATTTAGCATCAATACTCACCAAATCCTCATTGTAGCAATTTAGCCTAGGGCCCCACTCACATCAGAGTATAAATTGGACAAGTGCAATCCAATAAAAAAAATCGTATTGCACTTGTACCAATGATATTCAATGAGGCAGTGCTGATCTGCGATTTTTTCCTCAGGTGGAATCCGGATGAGAAAAAAATCTCAGTAGCTGCGTATATTGGACGAGATTCGCCAATGTAAGTAAATGGGTACAAGAAAAATAGACGGCACATGGACCATGCAATTTCCGTTCATTTTTTTCTCACACAGGAACCAGGAAGTTTCATATGAACTCACAGGAACCAGGAAATTTAATCAGCCACGTACAGTCATTTCACAGTCAGAACCCTCACAATAGATAGATAGATATCATGAAGATATATAATTTCATAAGCTCCCTTCATATAATAAACTTTCACCCTTCTATTTAGTTTTTTTTTTTAGTAAATTGGTGAAGGAGGTGTGGGAGAGTGTTCCTTATAATAACATTTTTGCGTATTTTTTTTATTTTAACTTACTGGGTTCTTATTGGGGTGTATGACAGACACCTCTCCATTACTAACCCCTGGCTTTAATGCCAGCTGACATTACAAAGCTGACATCAACCCCATAAACCATTACCTCGATTGTCACCACACCAGGGCAGTCGGGAAGAGACAGGGCAAAGTGCCAGAATTTTGGGGAGGCTGCTGGCTTGTATTTTTAGGCAGTGAAAGGGACAATAACCAGGGACCTTCCCAGCCTGATAATATTACCACGCAGCTGTCTGCTTTACTTTGGCTGATTATGAAAAATAGGGTGGACATCCTATTTATGTAACCCCTTACTGCCATCGGACGGAATAGTTTTGAACAGCTGACATGTGCCCACAATAGCCACGGGTGGAATCGCGATCCGCCCGGGGCTATTAGCTAGTTAAATGCTGCTGTTAAACTCTGACAGCAACATTTATCAAGCAGTTCCGGACATCCAGCTGGAAATGCGCTCACCGGTGACACCATCACGTGATCAGGGGTCATCGGTTTGTTGGCATAACAACCAGAGGTCTCCTTGAGACCTCTATGGTTGTTGATGCCGGGTTGCTATGAGCGCCACCCTGTGGACAGCAATCATAGGAATGCAGTAAATCTGCTACATAGAGGCGATCTGAGCATCGCCTCTATGTAGCAGAGGCGATCGAGTTGTGGCAGCTTCTAGCCTCCCATGGAGGCTATTGAAGCATGCCAAAAATAAAAAAAATGTTTTTAAAAATCTGAAAAAAATATGTTCAAAATAAAGCAATAAAAATAAAATCAAACAGACATATTTGGTATCACCGCGTTCAGAATCACCCGATCTATCAATAAAAAGAAGGTTTAACCTGATCACTAAACGCCTAGAATTACGTTTTTTTGGTCGCCGCGACATTGCATTAAAATGCAATAACGGGCAATCAAAAGATCATATCTGCACCAAAATGGTATCATTAAAAACATCAGCTCGGCTTGTAAAAAATAAGCCCTCACCCAACCCGAGGTCATGAAAAATGGAGACGCTACACGTCTCGGAAAATGAAATAGAAAAGGAAAACCAAGCGCACCAAAATGTGTAGTAAGAAATACACTATATATATTTGTATAGGAAGGTGGAACAGCAGCAGCTAACACACATGAATCACAAAAGAAGAAAAAAGGACTGCTGCAAAATTGTGCACACTAACCCAGAATAGTATAGTATAAATCACTTTAGGGTATGTGCACACGCTGTGGAATCTGCTGCGGATCCGTAGCGGTTTTGGCTCTGCGGGTCCGCCGCAGATTTTGCTGCGTTGTACAGTACCTTTATTTGCTATGTAAAAAAAAAACGCAGTGCACATGCTGCAGATTTTTCCGCGCGGTTTTGCTGCGGTTTACAATCCGCAGCATGTTAATTTTTTAATGCAGAAACCCTGCAGTTTCACACTTCATCCATTATGAGGTGTGAAACCGCAGGGCAAAGCCGCAAGCAAAACCGCAGATAAACCGCAGGACTTTAGTCCTGCGGATTTATCTGCGTTTTTCACTTCAAATTTCGCAGATCCAAAAAACTCTGTGTGCACATAGCCTTATTTGTATACAAGAAAAGCAATAAAGCATAAATAAAATTACATGGTCATGACATCCATGATTATCAACAAGAATAGCATGATATATAGACATGACAACGTCATATACAAAAGATATACAGATATATACCCAGCAACACATAAAATATGACCCCCACCTCTCAATATGGCTCATGCGGACCTAGTAGAACGCATGGAAAACTAGTGAGTCATACATCATAGATAGAGCCATAGCACCAAAATAGGGCTGATAGTACCATACAATTCCTCGAAATATAAACCACAATCAGGGATATTATAAACCCTGGTTAAGAGGTAACAAACACCAGGCCTATGCAAAAAGCATGACCGGCATACACAAGGCCAAAATGGGACAAAAAACAGTAAGAGGAATTTACCAAGATAGAATCATGTGCCGCAGGTAAAATGCAGAGTCATGGATGCACACCTAGGAGCATGGCCCCATGCGTATCGCCGTAAACCGTAATGATCAATTTTTTTTTTTATATAGAAAAGTTTGGAATTTTTTTTCACCACTTAGATAAAAAAGAACCTAGACATGTTTGGTGTCTATGAACTTGTAATAATCATAATGACAGGTCAGTTTTAGCATTTATTGAACCTAGCAAAAAAGCCAAACAAAAAACAAGTGTGAGATTGCACTTTTTTTGCAATTTCACTGCACTTGGAATTTTTTTCCTGTTTTCTAGTACACAACATTGTAAAAGCAATGGTGTCATTCAAAAGTACAACTCGTCCCACAAAAAATAAGCCCTCACATGGCCATATTGACAGAAAAATAAAAAAGTTATGGCTCTGGTAAGAAGGGGACCGAAAAATGAATACGCAAAACCGAAAAAAGCTCTGGTCATTAAGGGGTTAATATGTTTAATATTTATTCGGTATAATAAGGCTAAACATCCTTTAGTGACACATGACACGTGATCGCACATCAGAGGAGAGAGAAATATGTGACAGACTCAGCTCCTGCTGAGCCCATTTTTTGAGTGGACCCTCTGGGTCGTGGCACCCACCCACCGAGGGCGAGCTGACCTTGTGAGAATCCACTCCCTATACAGGGAGTGTCAGGGACAAGACCAAGGGGGTGAGCCACCACGACTGCTGGGACCAGACGGACAGCTCAGAGAGACACTATGGGAGTGTCTGACGACCAGGGACAAGCAGGATGCAAGACAAGACAAAACGTAAGTGCAAGGTATCTTCATTAAGATCTTCAGAATTACATTCAGTGCAAACGTGAAAACAAGCAAAACGTGCAAGGTGCCCACGTGGGCACGCCAAGGTCCATAGCATAGTATGTGCCAGGTGGCACGCCTAGGTACAGGTAAAGGCACAATGGCATCGGACTCCGGACCGCTGGCGACGATCGACATGATCAAGGCATCAGGCTGCGGACATCAGCTCCGGACATCAGGCCGCAGTCATCCAGCTTACGATCTTTGGCCGCGATTGGCAGGTTCTGGGCATCCGGCAGGCAAACCAGGGTTCAGGCAAGGAGGCACGACAGATATCCAGGCATGGTGCGTATTAGGGAACACGCCAAGGTCCAAGGCTAGGTGCAAGGCAAGGTGCGTGTGTAGGGGACACGCCAGGGTTCAAAGCGAGGTGCGTGTGTAAGGGACACGCCAGGGTTCAAAGCGAGGTGCGTGTGTAGGGGACACGCCAGGGTTAAAAGCGAGAAAGGGTGCGTGTGTAAAGACATGCCAGAGCACAAGGTACAAGACAGAGTGCGTGTGTAGAGACACGCCAAAGCACAAGGTACAAGGTACAAGACAGAGTACGTGTGTAGAGACACGCCAAAGCACAAGGTAGAAGACAGAGTGCGTGTGTAGAGACACGCCAAGGTCAGGGTTCAAGGCAGGGTGCGTGCTAGGAGCCACGCCAGGGTTCAGAGCAGGACACGTGCTAGGAGCCACGCGGGATGCACACCTCACTGGCCAGTGCACACGGCTGTAACGCCAGCACGAGGCACGACCTTGGCACAGGAGGCGGGCAAAGGAACCTTCGTGCTAGGAGCCACGCCAGGTTCAGGGCAGGGTGCGTGCTAGGAGCCACGCCAGGTTCAGGGCAGGGTGCGTGCTAGGAGCCACGCCAAGGTTCAAGGAAGGGCTGCGTGCTAGGAGCCACGCAGGAGGCATGCCACACTGGCCAGTGCACACGGCTGTACACAAACACGAGGCACTTACCACAGCACAGGAGACAGCCAAGGGGAACCCACGCCGGGGTTCAAGGCAAGGACAAGGCAAGGAACAAGGCAAGACTAGGCAAGAAACAAGGTACGGAACACGGAGCGGGACATAGGCAGAAACAGAGCCAGGTCAGAGCGAGGACAGAGTCTAGTAGCGGAGCGTAGGCCGAAAGCCAGAGCCGGGCCAAGGGAGAACCTTGGGACTAGACTTGGAAATGTGCAAGAGAGCACCAGAGGACAGAGTGTGGAAAACCAGGCTGAGAAAAGAACATGAGAAGTACTACAAGGCTCAGAATAGCAAAGACCAGACATGGCGAAACAGGCAAGGCAGAGAACAGAGGAAGGATTACAAGTCAAAGAATAGCTAAGTCGAGACATAGCAAAACAGACTAAAGCAAAGAACTGCGGAAGGACTACAAGGCAAAGCAAGGCAAAGACAAACATGGCACGAGAGACAACCCAAGACATGGCACAAGACAAGAGACGGAATACGAGCACGGAGCGTGTGCAGAGACGCACTACAGAGCAAAGTGCAAGGGCACAGAATAGAGGGAGCAACCCCACAGACCAAGAGCCATGCAGGGAAGCAACACAATAATCAGGCCCTGAGCAAAGGAAGGGGTGGTCTGATATAGGGCACAGCACCTCCTCTTCCGGGTGAGGACCAGGGGAGAACTTCCTAGTTCAGATGCTCCAGGATCACAGAGCGCAGTCACATGATCAGGGTTTCAGACATGACAAGATGATCACCGAACCAGACAGTGCAGGATCCTAGGAAGGACACATGATCAGGGATTCTAGACATGACGAGATGATTGCAGAACCAGACAGTGCAGGATCCTAGGAAAGGTCACATGATCAGAGTTTCAGACATGACGAGATGATTGCAGAACCAGACAGTATACAGCAAAAAAATGCCAATAGTGATCAGAAATTGACAATTATTTCTTACCCAAAAATGTATAATGTATAACAGCAAGTAAGATAAAATATAACTTTTAATGCATAACTTAAAAAGTACCACACCTAGAGTGTCACCAAAAAATGATTAAAATGAGATGCCCATACATTGGGTGATCCCTAAGGGATAATAGTATATACCCAAAAGCATCAGATAGGAATATAGAATGCAGCTAGTATAACATCCAAACAGCAATCTATATATATTGGATACAGCATAAAAAATAGCAGCAAAATGCCATAGCCAATTACACTCATATGTTTATATATACTGGCTAGACCAAAAAAAGGGGGAGGAGGTTCGTAGCCACCAATAGATGAGAATAATAAAAGGAACAATCTCACCAATATTTTGCAGACGGTCAGGAGTCTCCAGGGATGCTCATCATATATGTGGAACCTATCAATTACAGTAAATGACTGCCCACTCTCCCCAGTCCCACAAGCTCGCTGCCTCGGAGTAATCCTTGACGCTGATCTCTCCTTCAAACCACATATCCAAACCCTTTCCACTTCCTGCCGACTTCAACTCAAAAATATTTCACGCATCCGTTCATTCCTCACCCAAGAATCTGCAAAAACCCTAGTCCATGCCCTCATCATCTCTCGCCTTGACTACTGCAACCTCATGCTCTGTGGCCTCCCCTCAAACACTCTCGCACCCCTCCAATCTATTCTAAACTCTGCTGCCCGACTAATCCACCTGTCCCCCCGCTATTCCCCAGCTTCTCCCCTCTGTCAATCCCTTCACTGGCTCCCAATTGCCCAGAGACTCCATTACAAAACCCTAACCATGACATACAAAGCCATCCACAACTTGTCTCCTCCATACATCTGTGACCTCGTCTCCCGGTACTTTCCTGCACGCAACCTCCGATCCTCACAAGATCTCCTTCTCTACTCCCGTCTTATCTCCTCTTCCCACAATCGCATACAAGATTTCTCTCGCGCATCACCCCTACTCTGGAACTCTCTACCACAACATATCAGACTCTCACCTACCATCGAAACCTTCAAAAAGAGCCTGAAGACCCACCTCTTCCGACAAGCCTATAACCTGCAGTAACCACCGATCGACCAAACCGCTGCACGACCAGCTCTACCCTCGCCTACTGTATTATCACCCATCCCTTGAAGATTGTGAGCCCTCGCGGGCAGGGTCCTCTCTCCTCCTGTACCAGTTATGACTTGTATTGTTTAAGATTATTGTACTTGTTTTTATGTATACCGCTCCTCACATGTAAAGCGCCATGGAATAAATGGCGCTAGAACAATAAATAATAATAATAATAATAATAAAGGCAGCAGTGGGAGTACAATACCCTGTCACATCCCTCATAGGCTGACCATTACCTGATCCCCAGACTCCTGCCCTGACAAGGGCAGTCCACAACTAGCCCTAGATTGCACAAGCCCTACACTTTCCCTTCAAGGAGCGTCCCAACGCGTTTCATCCAAGTAATTCTTCAGGGGACTAACTTGTTCAAAAATGCCACAGTGCTAAAGCTAAGAGACATATACATCCTCCTGCTCTCAATGCTGTCTGCTGTCTGCAGACAGCGGAGGAAAAAGGGCTTATTTATATCTTTAGGGTGATCCACACAGCCCCATCATAATTAATTCAGGGAGTCACATAAGTATACTCACTCTCACTTTACATATCAATCGTCCTCATTAGATGATTCTTCCCTGAGGTGCGCGCCACAATTCGCGCTAACTCCGCCCCCCATGACATCACAGAGCAAAGCGTCCTGGGTACAGAGCACTGATTGGTCAAAAACGCCACACTTCCGGTGAAACCAAAATGGTGGATTCCCCACTTCCGGTGACATCTAAAAACATATTAGCCGCCCTTGGGAATGCCCCACTTCCGGTAAAACCAAGATGGCGGCTGCCCCACTTCCGGTGACGTCTATAAGCCCACTAACAGCCTTTGGGAGCGCCCCATTTCTCATAAGTGGGCCCGCATCATGCTCCACTTTCGCAGAGGCACATGCCGCGGTGCCGCCACGTTACCGGTGAGCGGAACCGCATCAAGCCCCACTTCCGGGGAACACATGTAGTGGTGCCGCCCCACTTCCAATAAGTGGAAGCGCATCATGCCACACCTCCTGAAAAGAAAGTACAGCAGTGCCGCCCACAACAACAGCACCAAAACAACGCTGGCAAAGGGGAAATAGCACTCATTTTCCACAGAGAGGCGGCAACTGGGATCAGTTGCTGTTACAATGTGAGGCTAAATGGATCTTCTATTTGGATACGGTAACACCTAAAGGCCTTAATGTGCAAATTAATTTCAATTGTTTCATTTGAATTCCTTCTTTTTCCTCTGCCTCCCAATTTTTAATCCACTGATAAGATTGGTTTATAAGCCTAAATCACTATTCTTGTCACCAATTACTAGGATTTGCATTGTACGTTTGTATATATTCTTTTCCTAGTGGTACTTTACATTATCTATCATTATTCCCCTTTTTGATATCTGTGAGGAGGGTTTTTGTCTTTCCCTCCCCCCTCCCTTTATATATTTCACCATATTGGTGAGATGTATTTTGGTCCCCTAAAGACCCCTTGAAGTGATTTCTATATAGGTGGTGCTGCTGTATGCTCTTTATATGTGATCAATCGTTGTTTTGATTTATCACTGAACTAGCACTATATCTGGATGTTATTTTAATTTATCTCTGCTTCGTCGGAGGTGAATTGTGTTAATTGAGTGCTATTTCCCCTTTGCTAGCGTTGTTTTGGTGCTGTTGTTGTGGGCGGCACTGCTGTACTTTCTTTTCAGGAGGTGTGGCATGATGCGCTTCCACTTATTGGAAGTGGGGCGGCACCACTACATGTGTTCCCCGGAAGTGGGGCTTGATAAACTATCATAGTGATCAAAATGAAAAAAAAATAGTAAATAACCCCCCCCCGTTTATCACCCCATTAGATAGGCAAACATAATGAAATAAAGAAAATATTTTTTTTTTCATTTTTCCATTGGGGCTAGGGTTAGGGCTTGGGCTAGGGTTAGGGCTAGGGTCAGGGCTACGATTAAGGCTATGGTTAGGGTTAGAATTAGGGTTAGGGTTAGAATTAAGGTTAGGGCCAGAATTAGGGTTAGGGTTGGAATTAGGGTTAGGGCTAGGGTTAGAATTAGGGTTAGGGCGAATTAGGATTAGGGTTAGAATCAGGATTAGGGTTGGGATTAGGGTTAGCGTTGGGATTAGGGTTAGGGGTGTGTTGGGGTTAGGGTTGGAGCAAGAATTGAGGGGTTCCAACTATTTACCAACTTTGGGGGTCTAATTTCTCCTGTTACCCTTGGGAAATTAAAAAAATTGGGGGCTAAAAAAATCACTTTTGTGGATAAAAAAAGACTTTATTTTCACGGCTCTGCGTTATAAACTTCTGTGAAGCACTTGAGGGTTCAAAGTGCTCACCACATATCTAAATAAGCTCCTTCAGGGGTCTAGTTTCCAAAATGGGGTCACTTGTGGGGGGTTTATACTGTTAGGCACATCAGTGGCTCTGCAAACGCAACATGACACCCGCAGACCATTCCATCAAAGTCTGCATTCCAAAATGGCGCTCCTTCCCTTCCGAGCTCTCCCATGCGCCCAAACAGTGATTGCCCCCCACATATGGGGTATCAGCGTACTCAGGACAAATTGCAAAACAACATTTGTGGTCCAATTTCTCCTGTTACCCTTAGGAAAATAAAAAATAGCGGGCTAAAAAATCATTTTTGAGGAAAAAAAAGATTTTTAATTTTCACGGCTCTGCGTCTATAAACCTCTGTGAAGCACTGTGAAGCGGCGCTCATTCCCTTGCTAGCTCTGCCGTGTGCTACAAAAAAAAATTTTGATTCCAAAATTGTGCTGATGTAAAGTAGACATGTGGGAAATGTTATTTATTAAGAAATTTATGTAACACATCTCTCTGATTTAAGGGCATAAAAATTTAAAGTTTTAAAATTGCAAAATTTTCAAAATTTTCGCCATATTTCCATTTTTTCATAAATAAACACAAGACATATCGAAGAAATTTTACCACTAGCATGAAGTACAATATGTCACGAAAAAACGTTCTCAGAATCAGTGGGATCCGTTAAAGCGTTCCAGAGTTATAACCTCATAAAGTGACAGTGGTCAGAATTGTAAAAATTGGCCTGGTCATTTAGCTGTAAAATGGCTCTGTCACTAAGGGGTTAAATATCTACAGGACATCTATCGTATATATTTATTCTACAGTATAGATCTATCTATTCAATCTATATCTATCTATCTATATCTGTATATAACATTGCTTTATTACTAGCTTTAAATTACATAGAGAATTACACTGTATAAGATGATGTTAAAAACGCATTGCGTACGCATGTCATATGGATGCTAGGTGAGGAAAAAAAAAATCGCCCACTCGCATGACATAAGTTCAACCATACGGATTCCACTCGTACAACTTTTCAGGAGCAACATTGGAGTTATTTTTAATATGCTTACGTGAGCAAGGCCTTAAGGTTTTGCTCTGTTTCACTCCAGTCTACAGATAGAAAAATAGAAAAGTTATAAAATAGTATATGTGACTGTGTCAGGGCCGGACTGGGACTAAAATTCAGCCCTGGCATTTGAAGTTACACAGGCCCACTAGTCACATGGTGACTATATAATATCTTTGTACACTTGTAGTTTACAAGAAGTGAGAGGAGATTAACACGACTATATAACATGTAGTCACAGCTGTATCCAGTATTACAGCTCAGTCCTATTTATTGCGTTTAGGTACAGTACTCCTCCCAAATCTCTGTCCCCTTTTGTATGCATGATTACAGAATTCCTGGCAGAACTGCTCTCTATTGGGCAACCAGACCCCCTGGTCATAGCCACCCCTATCATACCTCCCAACTTTTGAAGAAGGGAAAGATGGACAAAGACTGAGGCGCGCTGTGTGCGCCGCTGCAAATTTTGGCCACGCCCAGCCACACCCATTTCACAACTAGTCACACCCATGTCCACACCTAATCGCACCCATTTAGCACTGCTGATCACACTGACTGGTACTGAGGGCACAGTGGCTGGCATTATGGGCACACTGACTGGCACTAAGGAAGAGAGAAATCAGAGAGACGGAGAGAAAAAAGAAAACAGAGAGAGCGAGAAAGAAAGGGGAAAGAAAGAAAGAACAGTGAGAGACAAAGAAAGAACAGTGAGAGACAGAGAAAGAACAGAGAGAGAAAGAAAGAGGGGAAAGAAAGAAAGAACAGAGAGAGACAGAGAAAGAACAGAGAAAGAAAGAAGTAAAGAAAAGAAAGAAAGAACAGAGAGAAAGAGAGGAAAGAAAAAGAAAGAAAGAGAGGAAGAAAGAACAGAGAGAGAAAAAAGAAAGATTAGAGAGAGAAAGAAAGAACAGAGAGAGAAAGAAAGAACAGAGAGAGAAAGAAAATAAGGGAAAGACAGAACAGAGAATGAAAGAACAGAGAAAGAAAGAAAAAGAGAGAAAGAAATAAAGAAAGATTCTACAAAGATACTATAGCAGCCCGGCTCCCATTGTAGTGCCCACCTGAGCCTCCCGGTGCAGGACCTATCATGATCCGCTCACATGGCCGGCATCCCCGATTCCAAGGCGATCCTGCTGTCTGCGCTGTCGGAGGAGGACACGGTGATGGATCTGAAGCATTCCTGGTCCCGTCACAATCTCCTCAAGAAATTATTTAATTTCCGGTCAGCTTCCAGCACATCACTTCAGGTGGAATGTCATGTGTGTGTTTTAAAATGCTCCTCGGGGCTCCGCCGTGTACTCCTGTGTCCGTGGGAAAAGCACGCTTTGTACACATATGGCTCCACTCCATACACGCGCGGCTCCTCTCCGTCCACCTCGTACACGCGCGGCTCCGTACAACTCGTACACGCGCGGCTCCGCTCCGTACACCTCGTACACGCGCGGCTCCGCTCCGTACACCTCGTACACGCGCGGCTCCGCTCCGTACACCTCGTACACGCGCGGCTCCGCTCCGTACACCTCGTACACGCGCGGCTCCGCTCCGTACACCTCGTACACGCGCGGCTCCGCTCCGTACACCTCGTACACGCGCGGCTCCGCTCCGTACACCTCGTACACGCGCGGCTCCGCTCCGTACACCTCGTACACGCGCGGCTCCGCTCCGTACACCTCGTACACGCGCGGCTCCGCTCCGCACACCTCGTACACACGGCTCCGCACACCTCGTACACACGCGGCTCCGCTCCGCACACCTCGTACACACGCGGCTCCGCTCCGTACACATCGTACACACACGGCTCCGCTCCATACACCTCATACACACACAGCTCTGCTACATCCACACTGTAAATCCTGACCCCACACATACTTACCTCAACTAGCACCATGACAACAGCAAAGCAGAGCCTTGCAGACGGTAGAAGCAAGGCTAAGCGCACAGGACCTGTGATGAGGTCACAGGAGGGGCGGAGTCAGGGGTCTGGACAAAGGCTCCTGATCATGTGACCCCCTGACTCCTCCCCTCCTGTGACCTCATCACAGGTCCTGCGAACAGAGCGAGCAGGCAAGCGAGTGCGACGCTGTGAATGGCTGCGGGGGGGAGGGGGTCTCATGCTAAGGCGAGGATGGGGTGTGTGGGGGGGTGTGGTGGCTTATCTCCCTGCAGTGCGGGAGGAACTTGAAACTATCACCGCCGTGCCCGCAGAGGGCCGGCGGCAGGAGCAACAGTGGCCGCAGCCCACGTAACAGCGGCCCAGCGGGAAAATGCTGGGTTGGTTATATTGCCAATCCGGGCCTGGACTGTGTCCAAATTACTGGTGAAGCTTCATAGCCACACTCCATGCAATTTTTCTGCACAAATAAGTGGAGCAAAATGACATCAGGATTTATTGTATTCATCAACAGGCAAACAATGGATATTGGACACAGTCAATGGACACTGAGTGCAACAACAATAATAAATTTCTCCCAATATACCTATACAATCGTAAGAATTGTTTGAACTAATATTTGCTTTGTACGTACTTCAGTGTAAATATTTTGCTAGATTAATGAGGTCTCCACCCCTCCCTTGTGGGCTGTGCACATATAAGCCGTCTTCCACAGCGTGTCCACATCGGACATTACCTTTCTGAATCCTAGGTACCATACACATGGTCAGGTTTTTAAATACATCAGTTAGGGACTGCTCTGATATGGTTATACCTTGACGTTTGGTAGAGCGGCTTAGTATACATTTTTTGCAAAAAAAAAGTATTCAACCAAATACCCTGTTTTGTTATCATCTTTTGACTAGCACTTGCTGTTTACTGTAACTTTTTTAATCACAGAGTATTTTTATACATTTGTTTTACTGTGTTTTTCTGTGTTTCAGTGTAAATATGCAGCGCGTGATATCAGTGAAACTTTTGAGATGACAAAACCTACCGAAGTTCAAATTCGTCAGATTTTCTCAAATAAGGCCAGAAAATTCAATTTGATGCATATTAACTTTGCCATTTAATCCTTTTAAGACCTTCGACGTATGGGTACATCATTGCAATTGTGTAGGACACAAGAACTGTGCTCACATGATCGCCACTGGGAGCTCAGGTTAAATTAAAGCCGAGACCCAAGTGTCACTCCCAAGAGAGGTGTCCGCTCCGCCCCTGGCTGTTTAACCACCTAAATGCCAGAAGAATAAAGTTGTCTTATCACTTTAACCACGTGGTGTATGGCATAAAAACACTCCAAAAAGCAATTCCTGAAGTTTGTTCATTGTGCCTCCAAAAATCGTGATAGAAAGCAATCAAAAATGGTATTAATAAAAACATCAACTCATCCCACACAAAACAAGCCATCACATGACTCTGTCAACAAATATATAGAAAAATTATAGCTCTGAAAATATGGAGATTCAAAAACTTGTTTTTGCAATAAATAGGGTCTTTAGTGTGTGACATAAGCCAAACATAAAAACCTGATATAAATCTGGTATCGCTGTAATCGCACCGACCTAAAGAATAAAGTTGCCTAATCACTAATATCACTCGAAGAACGGCCTAAAAAATGAATAACCACATATGGGGTATCAGCGTACTCTGGAGAAATTGCTCAACAAATTGTATGCACAATTGTCTACTTTTATCCTTCTGAAAATACAAAATTTGGGGTTAATTCAGTATTTAAAATATTCATTTATTCGCTCCACATTGCTTTATCTTGGTGAAGCCCCTAAAAGGTTAATAAACGTCTTGATTGTGTCCCACGAGAGGTGCCTACTCCGGCTCTGGCTGTTTAACCCCATAAATGCCACGATTGATATTTAGATTTCCCCTCTCTCTCCCTTCCGATCGACACTTGCAAGGGCCCAATCATTGCTATGGCAACCCGAGATCGTCATGATGACCTCCGGGTTAGTCAGCTACAGCAAGCTTGTTAGACCATTCCAGGAGCCTGGTCTAAGAGGCTTCTGTCAGTGTAGCATTGACAGATATAACAGGCATAAAGCATTGCAAAGCTGGTGCATTGCAATGCGTTATACCAGCGATCAGAGTAAACAAAATAGTCTCATAGAGGAACTAAGTAAAAAAAAAGTTTAAAAAATTGCAAAAATAATTTTAAAAAATCACAAAATAAAGAACAATAAAATGAAAACAATATTATATCAATAAATACATAGTTATATAAAAAAACAAAAACAACTAACCAAAAAAATACACATCTTTGGAATGGCTGAGGCCAAAAAGCTAGACTCTTTCATCATACTGCCAATCAAAAAGTAGAATGAAACGTGATCAAAAAGTAAAATGGTATCTCCGAAAATGCCATTTTGTCCCACAAAAAGTAAGTTGTCATACAGCTTCATCTGTGAGGAAATTAAAAAGTTAGTATACAGAGATGTAAAAGCTATTGTTTTTTTAGTATAAAATAGTTGCGTAAAAGCGGAAAAACATAAAATAAATTATATAAATGTATCTCTGTAATCATACTGATTCGAAGCATAAAGTTCCACATGAGAATCCCAATCCTTGGAGAAGATCAAAATATCATCCAGATAGATAATCAAAAATTTATCGACAAAATTTCGGAAAATATCGTTCATGAAGCACTGGAAGACAGAAGGGGCATTATTAGTGAGCCCAAAAGGCATCACCAGGTACTCAAAATGTCCCTCCGGAGTATTAAACGCCATCTTCCATTCATCCCCATGCTTAATGCGAATAAGATTATACGCCCCCCTAAGGTCAAGCTTGGTAAACCAGCAAGCACCTTTAACTCTGGAGAATAGATCAGAAATCAGGGGTAACGGATACTGATATTTAACAGTAATTTTGTTGAGAGCACGATAATCAATACAAGGTCTTAATGATCCATCCTTTTTGGCTACAAAAAAAAACCGGCACCTAAGGGTGACGAGGATGGTCTAATATGAAAAAAAAGCCTCCTTAATATAGGATCGCATAGCCTCGTGCTCGGGTACAGATAAATTGAAGAGCCGACCCTTGGGAAATTTACACCCCGGGCTCAGTTCAATAGCACAGTCATAACTCCTATGAGGAGGCAGAGACGCAGACTCATTCTCACTAAATACCACATAAAAGTCCGCCAAATAATCAGGAACATCATGCGACTGAGGAGAGGTGGAAAACACCGGAGCCTCACTAAAGGCACACCGACAACCCCAACTCACCACAGACACAGATTTCCAATCCAAAACTGGATTATGAATTTGTAACCAGGGAAACCCCAGAACAATAGTATCATGCAGATTATGTAACACCAAAAACCTGCAATTTTCTTGATGGTCTGGGGCGACCCGCATTACCACCTGGGTCCAAAACTGAGGTTTATTTTTAGCCAAAGGAGTAGCATCAATCCCCCTCAAAGGGATAGGCGTCTGCAGAGGTGTCATCGGAAATCCACAACGTTTAGCAAAATCCAAGTCCATTAGGTTCAGAGCTGCTCCCGAATCCACAAAAGCCTTGGCGGAAAATGTGGACAGGGAGCAGATCAGAGTAATAGCCAAAAGAAACTTAGGTTGAACACCACCAACAGAAAACGTGTGTGCAAAGCGTTTCTCGCGTTTAGGACAGACAGAAATAACATGCGAGGCATCTCCACAGAAAAAACACAACTTATTACGCCTTCTGAACTCCTGACGCTGTTCTCTGGAAAAAACTCTATCACATTGCATAGGTTCAGACATCTGTTCAACAGGTGGCAACACCTCTCGTGCAGCTCTGCGTTCGCGTAAACGCCGATCAACCTGAATGGCTAAAGACATAGAATCGTCAAGACCAGAGGGAACAGGAAATCCCACCATAGTATCCTTTATGGCTTCTGACAACCCCTTCCGAAAGAGAGCAGCCAAGGCATTATCATTCCAGGTAGTAAGTACTGCCCACTTTCGGAATTTTTGACAGTACAATTCTGCAGAATCACGACCCTGGTTCAATGCCAGCAGGGTCTTTTCAGCCTGATCAATGGCATTAGGTTCGTCATACAACAACCCCAAGGCCTGAAAAAATGCGTTCACATTAGTCAGAAGCGGATCATCTGGTTTCAAAGAAAACGCCCAATCCTGGGGATCGCCACGCAGCAAAGAGATGACAATTTTAACCTGCTGCGCAGAGCTCCCTGACGAGTTAGGCTTCAAGGCAAAAAATAATTTACAATTATTTTTGAAATTCAAAAATTTAGACCGATCCCCAAAAAATACATCAGGTGTAGGAATCTTTGGTTCAGCAGCATGTGAATGAGCAAGGTAGGCGGAAATTCCCCGCACTTCCGCAGCGAGCTGCTCCACACGATCAGACAATTGCTTTATCTCCATTGAGAGAAAAAAAAAAATTCCCCCTACGGCCTCAGAGATATAGAGGAAAAAATATACACACTTTTTTTTTATACAATTCTTTCCTGCTATTGAGTACCCTAGAATCTGCGGTATGGCGGGTGATTCTGTTATGATTGAGTCACCTTAGGAGGCAAAAATAGAAATGCTAGCTAAGTCCAGAAAACCAGAGAAGTTGGCAGCTATCGGATTGCAGACCCCTGAACCTATCAACACAACTAGCAGTAGCCGTGGGGGGCTCCTACGATGCCCTAGGCCCCTCGATCACAGCCGGAGGACTACATAGCCTAAAGACAGAAAGGGAAATCTAAACTGCCCCAGAGCAGACCCCAAAGCAAAAGGCAGCCCCCCACATATAATGACGGTGAAGCAAGAAGAAAGAACAAAACACAGACAGAAAGATAGACTGAGCAAAGATGGGGCCCACGCTAGCTTAGATAGGAAAGGACAGGAAGGCTGCTGTCTGCAATCCGTGAAAAACCCTATGAAAATAAGAGCCAACAAACTGACAGTAAAAAAGGCCCTGAAGACGCTAGGCTTCAAAAAAGCTACGTCAGTACTCAGGAATATTCTGAAGACAGAGCAACAGGCAAAAGGAGATTCAGCTCACCCCAGCAGGGAATGGCAGAATCCAGAAAAGCAAGGAAAACAAAACACTAATGCAAAAAGGCAAAGCAGAAATCTTAGCTTTAGATGAGCAGGAATCAGACTGGTTTCCTAGAAGTCCACAGAGAAATCACCCGCAAGCCAGAAGGGCGTCGGCAGCCTTATATCCAGTCATTAACTCCACTCAGCCAGTCATCATCATCAGCCCCAGGTGTTTGACAATCAGGCTCACTACCTTTCTTCACCAGAAGAGGGAGTTCCTCGGGCCTCAGTAGTGAAGGGGAAAATGAACTCACAACAGTCTACATCACGTGAAGTCATTATTTCCCTCTACTCCTCTTTGGTCAGACCTCATCTGGAATACTGTGTCCAGTTTTGGGCACCACATTTTAAAAAAGACATCAACAAACTGGAGCAAGTTCAGAAGGGAGCGACCAGAATGGTGACCGGTCTGCAAACCCTGTCTTATGAGGAAAGGTTGCAGGATTTGGGAATGTTTAGCTTGCCAAAGAGAAGACTGAGAGGAGACTTAATAGCTGTCTACAAATATCTTGAGGGCTGTCACATTGCAGAAGGATCATCTTTATTCTCATTTCCACAAGGAAAGACTAGAAGCAATGGGATGAAACTGAATGGGAGGCATCACAGAGTAGATATTAGAAAAAACTTTTTGACAGTTAGAGTGATCAATGAGTGGAACAGGCTGCCACGAGAGGTGGTGAGTTCTCCTTCAATAGAAGTCTTCAAACAGAGGCTGGACAGATATCCGTCTGTGATGATTTAGCGAATCCTGCTTTGAGCAGGGGGTTGGACCAGATGGCCCAGGAGGTCCGTTCCAACTCTATGATTCTATGACATGGTGAACGGCATAAAAACTGAATTGCTGGATTTTGTTCATTCTGCCTCTCAAAATTGGAATAGATCAAAAATGGTATCAATAAAAATGTCAACTCATCCCATAAAAAACAAGCCCTAACATGACTCTGCCAACAAATATATAGAAAAATTATAGCTTTCAAAATATGGCTCTGCAAAAACTTGTTTTTGAAAAAAAAAGCGTCTTTTAGTGTGTGACAGCAGACAAACATAAAAAGCTGATATAAATCTAGTATTGCTGCATTTGCACCGACCCAAAGAATAAAGTCTTCTAATCACTTATACTGAGCGAGGAACAGCATAAAAAATAAATAGAACCAATTCTTGACCTGTTGTTGATTTGTTCATTCTACCTCGCAAACATCGCACTAAGACTTGGCACACACCTATCCTGCACTCTGCGCTGCACACTTACACCGGGGTTTCTGTGTAAATCTCTGAAATACGTGATTTAGACTGAAGCAGCAATGAAAGATTCCCTGTAATGAGGCAGATGGAGACATCTTTTGGCCTGTGATCCAGTGGTGTCTGTCTTTTTAAGCATGCATGAAAGTGTGGTCAGTCTGAATTATGTCGTTCGGAGATTTAGATGGAAACCCCGAAGTAAGAGGTCAGCGAAGAGCACAAGATAAATGTGATTCCGAATATTATGTAAAATGTTCCCAACAAAAGCTCTCTCTCAATCTCCAAAAAATGCAAGTCCCCACTTAGGTCTGTCATCTGTTAATGAAAATATAGGGGGCTTCCACATTACTGGTTACACAAAGGCTGTGGAAAAGTGCTGTGGCTCCTCGCCCCCCAAGAGAAATCCTGCAAACTTTGCGCTTCCAAATCCAAATGCCCCCTCGCTTCTTAGCCCCACGGTGTTCCTAAACCACATTTAGCATCTACATGATTAATATTTCTGTAGCGATGAGAGCCTGCCTAATTAACAGAGTCCACGTGTCCAGAAGCATGAGTTGGGCACAATGTATGGGCACTACAATGTAAAGGCACTACAATGTATACTGGTTACTACAAAATCCGGGCCATTACTGCTTGTTTCTGGAAAACAAATGAAGTCAAAATCGTCACTACACCTGTAGATAAATTCCCAGAGGGGTGTAATTTCCAAAATAGGGTGACTTGAGGAAGGATTCGGCTCTTCTGCCACTTAGGGGCTCTGTATATGGAGTCTGCAAGCTATTCTAGGATAATTGTCTACAATAATTCTGCAAATTATAATTTGTTATCCAAAAGTCAAATAGCACTACTTCCCTCCTGAGTGTTGCAGTTTGGCTAAACAGTACTGTACTGTCACATACTGTATGAGGTAAGTATGAGAGTAGGACCTTAGGTTAGAAGTACCGCTCTAGCAGTAAAATCAAGTAATGTGCAGACAGAATACAAGCCATTATAATTTATTTTTCTAAGGTTTGCTTTATTAGTGCCACATATAGATATATTCAGCATTGGACTAGAGTACCTTGTGCCTCCAGAGAAAAACAATAACAGGAGAGCTGACAGATCCTCTATATAATACACCACACAGGAGAGCCAACAGCTCCTCTACATACTACACCACGCATGACAGCTGACAGAACCTCTATATACTACACCACACAGGAGAGCCAATAGCTCCTCTATATACTACACCATGCATGACAGCTGACAGAACCTCTATATACTACACCACACAGGAGAGCTAACAGATCCTCTATATACTACATCACACAGGAGAGCCGACAGATCTGCTATATACTACACCACACAAAAGAGCTGACAAATCCTCTATATAATACACCACACAGGAGAGCTGACAGATCCTCTATGTACTACACCACACAGGAGAGCTGACAGATCCTCTATATACTACACCACACAGGAGAGCTGACAGATCCTCTATATACTAAACGACACAGGACAGCTGACAGATCCTCTGTATACTACACCACACAGGAGAGCTGACAGATCCTCTATATACTACACCACACAGGAGAGCTGACAGATCCACTATATACTACACCACACAGGAGAGCTGACAGATCCTCTATATACTAAATGACACAGGACAGCTGACAGATCCTCTGTGTACTACACCACACAGGAGAGCTGCCGAACCTCTATATACTACACCACATTGGAGAGCTGACAGATCCTCTTTATACGACACCGCACAGGAGAGCCGACAGATCCTCTATATAATAAACGACACAGGACAGCTGACAGATCTTCTATATACTGCACCACACAGTAGAGCTGACAAATCCACTTTATAATACAGCACACAGGACACATCCTATATTTACTACACCACACAGGAGAGCAGACAGATCTTCTATATACTACACCACACAGAACGGCGGACAGATCCTCTCTGTACTACATCAAACAGGAGAGCCAACAGATCCTCTATATACTACACTACACAGGAGAGCTGACAGATCCTCTATATACTACACCACACAGGACAGCTGACAGATCCTCTATATACTACACCACACAGGAGAGCCGACAGATCCTCTATATACTACACCACACAGGAGAGCTGACAGATCCTCTATGTACTACACCACACAGGACTGCTAACAGATCATCTATATACTACACCACACAGGAGAGCTGACAGATCCTCTATGTACTACACCACACAGGACTGCTAACAGATCATCTATATACTACACCACACAGGAGAGCTGACAGATCCTCTATATACTACACCACACAGGAGAGCTGACAGATCCTCTATGTACTACACCACACAGGACTGCTAACAGATCATCTATATACTACACCACACAGGAGAGCTGACAGATCCTCTATGTACTACACCACACAGGACTGCTAACAGATCATCTATATACTACACCACACAGGAGAGCTGACAGATCCTCTATATACTACACTACACGGGATAGCTGACAGATCCTCTATGTACTACACCACACAGGACTGCTAACAGATCATCTATATACTACACCACACAGGACAGCTGACTGATCCACTATGTACTACACCACACAGGACAGCTGACAGATCCTCTATATACTACACCACACAGGACAGCTGACAGATCCTCTATATAATACACCACACAGGAGAGCTGACAGATCCTCTATATACTACACCACACAGGAGAGCTGACAGATTCTCTATATACTACACCACACAGGAGAGCTGACAGATCCTCTATGTACTACACCAAACAGAACAGCTGACAGAACCTCTATATACTACACCACACAGGACAGCTGACTGATCCTCTATATAATACACCACATAGGAGAGCTGACAGATCCTCTATATACTACACCACACAGGAGAGCAGACAGATCCTCTATATACTATACCACACAGGAGAGCTGACAGAACCTCTATATACTACACCACACAGGAGAGCTGACAGATCTTCTATATAATACACCACACAGGACAGCTGACTGATCCTCTATATAATACACCACATAGGAGAGCTGACAGATCCTCTATATACTACACCACACAGGAGAGCTGACAGATCCTCTATATACTACACCACACAGGAGAGCTGACAGAACCTCTATATACTACACCACACAGGAGAGCTGACAGATCTTCTATATAATACACCACACAGGACAGCTGACAGATCCACTATGTAATACACCACACAGGACAGCTGACAGATCCACTATATAATACACCACACAGGACAGCTGACAGATCCTCTATATACTACACCACACAGGAGAGCTGACAGGTCCACTATATACTACACCACATAGGACAGATCCTCTATATACAAGAATTCACTTGATGGGATGATGTGTATAAGGATACATTCTCTATTTACTACACTATACTACACAACACAGGAGACATCCTTTATATAATACACAACATGGGACACATTCTCTATATACTACATAACAGAGTAGATCTGACAGATCCCTATATACTATACCACACAGGACACATCTCTATATATAAAAGTGAATGTATGTGTGTTGTATCACAAACCAATCACGAAGCATCTTTCATTTCACCAGAGCTGTTTAAAAGAAGCCTTGCTGTGATTGGTTGCTATGAGCAACAGTTTTCCTTGCAACCAATCACTAAGCAAAGAAGCTGAGCTGTGGTTGGTTGCTATGAGCAATAGTTTTCTCACTTCACTACAACACCACAGCAGACACTGCCATGGTGGGAGAAATCTAGCATCCCCGGGAACATAAGCGTCCAGCCATTGTCTGCCCCCAGAAAGCAGCAGAGAGCACAGGACAGAAATGAATCCCACCCACCCTGCCCATATACCCATCACACATCCTCCATTCCATAGGCACATCTTCCCTCTTAAAGGGATCATTGGTATGGAAGTCAGGGCAAATCCATCCAGTGCTTTGGTTTTGACCCCAGGCCTCTCTTAAAGGGATCCCCGGTATGAAAGTTAGGATGTGGGATATTAGGGGTAGTAGTCCGATGGCTCTGGCTGACGGGATGATGTGGGATATTAGTGGTAGTAGTCCGATGGCTCTGGCTGATGGGATGATGTGGGATATTAGGAGTAGTAGTTCAATGGCTCTGGCTGACGGGATGATGTGGGATATTAGGGGTAGTAGTCCGGTGGCTCTGACGGAATGATGTGGGATATTAGGGGTAGTAGTCCGGTGGCTCTGACGGGATGATGTGGAATATTAGGGGTAGTAGTCTGATGGCTCTGAAGGGATGATGTGGGATATTAGGGGTAGTAGTCCGGTGGCTCTGGCTGACGAGATGATGTGGGATATTATAGTGAATGTGGCTATGCGGAGTGGGCGGGGCTGTAAACTCAGCTTTATATATATATATATAAATATATATATATATAATCATTTTAATTTGTTATAACCGTAGTTAGTTACTATGCCCGGGCAGCGCCAGACCTCTTCAGCTAGTCTATTTATAAAACTGAGTGTATGTATGTATGTATGTGTGTGTATTAAGCCACACCCAGTCCACATAGCAACCAATCACTAAGCATCTTTCATTTACCCAAAGCTGTTTAAAAGATGAAAGCTGAGCTGTAATTGGTTGCTATGAGCAACAGTTTTCCTTGTAGACAGTTGTGGTAACTGAGGCCTATTATTCTTATCATTTCTATTGGGTTATCATCCTTCTGTAAATCTGGAAATGACACAATTTATTACCGTGCCGACATAGACTGCAGGGGGAGCCCAATATCACACAGGATAGGATTAGATACACAGCTCAGCAACAGAATTCCACTAATTCCAGATGATTTGACTTTTGATTTTAAGCGCCTCCAGTTTCCACTTCGACTGGCATTTGCAATGTCCATTAACAAAGCTCACGGACAGTCTTTGAAAGTAGTAGGGATCGATTTGCAATCTCCATGCATTTCTCAGGGTCAACTTTACGTGGCCTGTTCAAGAGTTGGAACTGCCAAAAATCTGTTCATCTTTGCACCGAAAGGAAAAAACAAAAATGTTGTTTATCAAAAGGCTTTTGAATGAGTTAAAAATAAAATACTATCAATACTTATGTAATCGTTTAGTTAATTTGTGTTGCAAATCTGTAGTGATGAATATATGATGCTAAATGTTGTCATGTGCAATTTAATTATTATAGGTGTGTGTAAGGCATCAGACTGCACTCGGATGTCATCCTAGTGCAGTCATCTTTACATGAGCTCAGAGAATGGAGACGATGGAGAAATTGAGTCCTCTGTCTTCTCCTCTGCTGCGATACTTTAATGAGAGAGAATACGGTCACAGTATGGTGACTCTCAGCTTAAACTCTGACAGAGTTTGGCCAGAGTACCATTAACATAATCATGTATTTACACTGTATTCCAAAAGCCATAACATTTGCATTTTTAAGTCGAAATAACCCTTTGAGGGTGAGTGCTGTACATGTGCAACGTATTGCACCAGACAGAGAATTAAAATATTGATGTGTGTTTTGATACTATTATGTAAAATACTGATACTTAAAGATTTTATCTCAATCTGTCATAACAATTATGCTTTTTGTTGCAGGCAGAATTTTTCTATGAGTTCCTGTCACTTCGCTCTTTGGATAAAGCAATTATGGCAGATCCCACAGTAAATATACCATTACTGGGCACTGTTCCACACAAGGCTTCAGGTTAGAATGGCGCTGTATTTTGTGTTCTCTTTTTCCAGAACTGTATGGTAATGTAACATAATGCTAACTCTTCAACATTGCAATATGTTATTCTTCAACATTGCAATATAGTGATGAGTGGATTGTTTGGCATTCAAGTACACCAGCTACACTGAATTTACTTTAAAAAATTGATTTGCAGCTAATAAATTTGCAACAAATTAAATGTTGCATATTATGCTCTAGGATCTCTCCAGACTACAGAGCATAATAAATGTAAAAAAGAAAAAATAATAATACTCACCTCACTGCTCATCCCTCAGGCGGCCCTGCTGCTCGCTGCCAGCCGTCCTATCTTCTTTTTCTGCTGTCGCATGCCGCATCTCTTTCCTCTTATCTACAGGCTGGCTAGGGCTTCCCGGTCACTGCATTTCGTAAGGTATAAAGGCACATGTTGTGAATTCAGGACATTGCAACCTTAAAATGCGCAGTAGCCTCCAAGTACTGGCCTATAGTGAAAAGACTGAGAGGAAGAGAAAGAAAAGGATCAGGTTGTGATCAACAGCTATACCATTGAGGCAGAAAAGGCATTTGTGACCCTAAATGGTTCACCAAAATAGTAGGCGTGCATTTTTGCATTTTGTTTTTGCGAATCATGAATCGAATTACAAAGTGTTCGGGTTTGCATGGAACTGCAAGTTTCAGGAAATTCAACTTGAACTTGATCCTCCTTGGATCAATGCATTCATCTCTATCATCTCTACTCACTACGGTGCTGTACAAATACTGGTTAAGTTGCCGCCTTGACATGCACTCTTTTACATGTTATATGCAGCAATGAGAAAGCTAATATGATTTTTAACTATAGACCTATATGTAGGTAGGAGGCAGAACCGGGACAAAGTATGAAGTCAATGGTGATCCCCACCCCAAGACAAAGGAATGGCTCAGAGACCAAGGTAACAGGACCCCTAACGCACATCCCCCTTCTACGCCGATGGGTTAGTTAGCAAACTCTGATGACCACTTCCACTAGAATTGTTAGCCTTTTCACAAAATAATGTTTTCAAAAGTAAAAAAGTGGTGTACTTTAGTGATGTGACTTAACAGGTATCAATTTCAAAGTTAGATACAAGATCAATCATTTTTTGTGGAACATTTACACAATACAAGGGAAAAAATAGTGATATTCATCCCTGACGTCCTATATTTTAAATGTAGAACCAAAGGAAGGTTATGGAAACTAATAAAGTGTAACTATAATTGGGGCCATTTGGTTTCAATTAAGAAGCCCAGCATTTTGCAAATACCCTAATGGAAAATAAACAGACCTGTATTATAAATAAAGGTACATGTATGATAATTTTTGTGTCCATTGTGCAACAAATACAGCTTGCACAAAACTGATGGTGGTTCATCATCAGTACATGAATACAAAGCCAAAATCATCATCAGTTCAAAATTAGAGAACCATAACATTCAATGGTACATGAATATGGCACCAGAAACATCATCAGTAAATAAATGCATCACTACAAATACCATCAGTTCGTGAATGTCACCAGAACATTAGTACATGAATGCATCACTAGATTCACCATCAGTAAATTAATATGTCACCAGAACATTCATCTGTACATTAATACATCAAAATAATCACTATAAGTACATGAATACATGATCAGAACCAAGAGTACTTGAATACAAGAACCAAGCTTAGTACAACAACCAATATTGTAATATCAAGTCAGCCCCATAAACAATTGTATTGCATGAACCGACAACCCTACAACTCCCAGTTTGTCCTTAAAAGTGGTAATAAAGGATAATAAAGTAGACACTAGGAGTTGTTATTAACAGCCATTATCAGACTGTGGACCATACAGGAACCACAGTAATGATGAGAATTAGTCAGTATCACAAATAAACAATTACACCCAGGTACCTTGTAGTCTATAGCCATCTCATTCTTTTCATCTCTATCTTGTCTAGATGCCATGATGACTTTTCCCATCCACATCTTAGCTCTCTGCAGAACTCCCTTCTCCGGCCTTTTACAGCACCTCCCGACACAGTGCCCTTAAAAACAAGAGTGTAATTAAAATGCCCTTTGCAAAAAAATACACTGCTCAAAAAAATAAAGGGAACACAAACAACAGAATATAACTCCAAGTGAATCAAACTTCTGTGACATCATACTGTCCACTTAGGAAGCAATATTGATTGACAATCAATTTCACATGCTGTTGTGCAAATGGAATAGACAACAGATGGAAATTATCGGCAATTATCAAGACACACTCAATAAAGGAGTGGTTCTGCAGGTGGGGACCACAGACCACATCTCAGTACCAATGCTTTCTGGCTGATGCTTTGGTCACTTTTGAATGTTGGTTGTGCTTTCACACTCGAGGTAGCATGAGACGGACTCTACCACCCACACAAGTGGCTCAGGTAGTGGAGCTCATCCAGGATGGCACTTCAATGCGAGCTGTGGCAAGAAGGTTTGCTATGTCTGTCAGCATAGTGTCCAGAGGCTAGAGGCGCTACCAGGAGACAGGCCAGTACACCAGGAGATATGGAGGGGGCCATAGGAGGGCAACAACCCAGCAGCAGGACCGCTACCTCCTCGTTTGTGCAAGGAGGAACAGGAGGAGCACTGCCAGAGCCCTGCAAAATGACCTCCAACAGGCCACAAATGTGCATGTGTCTGCACAAACAGTTAGAAACGACTCCATGAGGATGGTCTGAGGGCCCGATGTCCACAGATGGGGGTTGTACTCACAGCCCAACACCGTGCAGGATGCTTGGCATTTGCCACAGAACACCAGGATTTGCAAATTCGCCACTGGCGCCCTGTGCGCTTCACGTATGAAAGCAGGTTCACACTGAGCACAAGTGACAGACATGACAGAGTCTGGAGACGCCATGGAGAGTGATCTGCTGCCTGCAACATCCTTCAGCATGACCGGTTTGGCAGTGGTTCAGTAATGGTGTGGGGTGGCATTTCTTTGGAGGGCCGCACAGCCCTCCATGTGCTCGCCAGAGGTAGCCTGACTGCCATTAGGTACCGAGATGAGACCCTCAGACCCCTTGTGAGACCATATGCTGGTGCGGTTGGTCCTGGGTTCCTCCTAATGCAGGACAATGCCAGACCACATGTGGCTTGAGTGTGTCAGCTGTTCCTGTAAGATGAAGGCTTTGAAGCTAAGGACTGGCCCGCCTGTTCCCCAGACCTGAATCCGATTGGGCACATTTGGGACATCATGTCTCGCTCCATTCACCAACATCACGTTGCACCACAGACTGTCCAGGAGTTGGCGGATGCTTTAGTCCAGGTCTGGGAGGAGATCCCTCAGGAGAACATCCGCCACCTCATCATTACCATGCCCAGGTGTTGTAGGGAGGTCATACAGGCACGTGGAGGCCACACACGCTACTGAGCATCATTTCCTTGTCTTGAAGCATTTCCACTAAAGATGGATCAGTCTGTATTTTGATTTTTCACTTTGATTTTGAGTATCATTCCAAATTGATATCTCCATTGGATATTAAGTTTGATTTACGTTGATCATTTTTATGTTTTATTGTTCTCAAGTTCTCAACACATCCAATTATGTATTGAATAAAGATTTGCAACTGGAATATTTAATTTAGTAATATCTAGGATGCAGTAGTTTAGTGTTCCCTTTATTTTTGTGAGCAGTGTATATATGACCTCCACACTGTCTACCATTATCAGCTATAACCGCCACACCATCCGCCCTTATGAACTTTGATCTATAACATGGCTATCTCTAATATTCTTTATACTTTCTATATCTCCACACTGTCCCCCCACCATGCTAACCCCTTTCCATATTGTGGACCCATTTCATGCTGTCCCCTCTCCATATCGATTGTGCCCCTTTTCACACTATGAGGTCATACACGCTGCCCTCTTCGAACTGTAACCACTCCTCACTGTTCCCCTCCACAGTATGATGGTCACCATAGCTGCCCATACGGTATCATATCCCCATCAAACCTCACATTTTTGTATGGTCACCACCAGAGCCCCCTAATATATAGTAGTATGATGTCCACCACTGACCCCCATAAATAGTATAATGTCCAAAACAGCCCGCATTTATACTATGAAAATTCCCACAACATGCCATACAGTATTATGACCCACAAACAACACCCCAAACTGTATGTTATTCATCACAGACCCCTATCCAATATGGTCACCACAGACCCCAGTATAATGACCTTCACAGCCCCACATAATAATAATAATAATAATAATAATAATAATAATAATAATAATCTTTATTTATATAGCGCCAACATATTCCGCAGCGCTTTACAGTTTAACAGTTTCAAAACACAAGTCATAAGTAACAACGTTAACAATACAATAATTGAAGCAAAATAAGACGAAATGAGATGAGATGACCCTGCTCGTGAGAGCTTACAATCTACAATGAGGTGGGGGAGATACAAAGTACATGTGTGTATTTACAATTGTGTATTTACAATGAAGGTCCAGCCATCTTGAGGGAGTGAAGGATGGATGGAGATAGTGAATGGGCTACACAAGCACACTTACACAGAGAATTACTTTGATCAGTGAACGTGATAGGCCGCTCCGAACAAGTGTGTTTTGAGGGAGCGCCTAAAACTATGCAAATTGTGGATAGTCCTGATTTCTTGGGGTAGAGCATTCCAGAGGATAGGAGCAGCACGGGAGAAGTCTTGGAGTCGGGAGTGGGAGGTACGGATTAGTGCAGAGGTTAGTCGAAAGTCGTTTGCAGAGCGCAGCGATCGGCTAGGCCGATAGACAGAAATGAGGGAAGAAATGTAAGGGGGTGCTGCACTGTGGAGAGCTTTGTGGGTGAGAACAAGTACTTTGAATTGGATCCTATAATGAATGGGCAGCCAATGTAAGGACTGGCGAAGAGTGGATGCGTCCGAGTACCGATTAGCCAGATGGACGATCCTGGCCGCTGCATTAAGTATGGACTGGAGGGGGGATAGTGGAGTGACGGGGAGGCCAATTAATAGAGCATTGCAGAAATCCAGGCGGGAGTGGATCAATGCAACAGTGAGGGTTTTTGTTGTTTCCATAGTGAGAAAAGGGCGGATTCTAGAGATGTTCTTTAGGTGTAAGCGGCAAGAGCGGGCAAGAGATTGTATATGGGATGTGAAGGAGAGATTGGTGTCAAACAAAACACCCAGACAGCGTGCCTGCTGCCGCGGTGTTATTGTGGTACCATCCACGGAGAGGGAAATGTCAGATTTAGGGAGGTTAGTAGACGGCGGGAGCAGAAGAAGTTCAGTTTTAGAGAGGTTGAGTTTCAGATAGAGAGCGGACATGATATTGGAGACTGCGGACAGACAGTCACTGGCGTTCTGTAGTACAGCGGGGGTGAGGTCGGGGGATGACGTGTATAGTTGTGTGTCATCAGCATAAAGATGGTACTGAAAGCCAAATCTGCTGATGGTCTGTCCAATTGGGGCTGTGTAGAGAGAGAAAAGAAGGGGACCAAGGACTGAGCCCTGAGGTACCCCAACAGCAAGAGGAAGAGGAGATGACGTGGTGCCAGAGAACAAAACACTGAAGGAGCGGTCAGAGAGATAGGAAGAGAATCAGGAGAGAACAGTGTCCTTAATGCCTAGTGATTGGAGCCTAGAGAGTAGGAGATGGTGGTCAACAGTATCGAAAGCTGCAGATAGGTCAAGAAGAATGAGCAGAGAGTGGTCACCGTTACGTTTTGCTGTCAGAAGGTCATTGGTCACTTTGATGAGTGCAGTTTCAGTCGAATGTAAGGGGAGGAAGCCAGACTGTGAAGGGTCTAGAAGGGAGTGAGTGGAGAGGTAACGGGTAAGGCGGGAGTAAGCTAGGCGTTCCAAAAGTTTAGAGATGAAGGGGAGATTGGAGACTGGTCTGTAGTTGTTTGTGCAGCATGGGTCGAGAGCAGGTTTCTTTAGTAATGGAGTAACAATGGCGTGTTTGAAGGAGGATGGGAAAATGCCCGAGGAGAGGGAGAGATTAAAGATTGTAGTTAGGTGGGCTGTGACGACTGGAGAGAGAGACTGGAGGAGATGTGAGGGCATGGGGTCGGTAGTGCATGTAGTAGGACGAGAAGAAGAGAGAAGTCTGGAGACTTCTTCTTCTGTGATGGGATCAAATGTGGAAAGTGAGTCAGGGGAGATGCAGGAAGGGATGGGAGTCACAGCACTTGGTGGTTGGGAGCAGATTTCTTGACGGATATTATCTATTTTTTCTGTAAAGTGGGAGGCCAGGTCATCAGCACAAATGTCTGTGATAGGTGCTTGTGCTTTAGGCCTGAGGAGGGAGTGAAAAGTGTCAAAAAGTTTCTTGGGGTTGTTGGCTAGTGAGGAGATCAGGGTGGTGAAGTAGGTCTGTTTGGCGAGGTGAAGGGCAGCGTTATAGGTTCTTAACATAAATTTGAAGTGGATGAAGTCTTCTGGTGTGCGGGTTTTTCTCCATAGGCGTTCAGCACTCCTGGAGCATCGCTGGAGAAGTTGAGTTTGCGATGTGAGCCAGGGCTGTTTTACTCTGTGTTTGGAGGTTCTGAGGGTGAGGGGAGCTACTTGGTCAAGGGTGCTTCTAAGAGTGTCATTGTAGTGATGAACAGCCAGATTAGGACAGGAAAGAGAGATTGGGGACAGTGATGAGTGTAGGGAATCTGAAAGTGTCTGAGGGTTAATGGCTTGTAGATTTCTGAATGTGTGATAGGTAGGAGTGTGCTGGGGTGGATGAGGATTTGTGAGCGTGAAGGAGAGAATGTTGTGGTCAGAGAGTGGAAGCGGTGAGTTATTTAGGTGGGAGATTGAACAGAGCCGGCAGAAGACCAGATCAAGGGTGTTACCGTCCTTATGTGTCTCAGAGACTGAATGCTGTTAGAGGCCTAGAGAGGTGGTTAGTGATAGAAGCTGGGATGCAGATGTGGAAGTAGGGCTGTTAATGGGGATGTTGAAGTCTCCCAGGATGAGGGTTGGTAGTTCTGAGGACATGAAGTGCGGCAGCCAGGCTGAAAAGTGGTCAAGGAAGTGGGTGGGTGAGCCTGGGGGCTGGTATATGACCGCTACCCTGAGGGAGAGGGGACAGAAGAGCCTGATGGTGTGGACCTCAAAAGAAGGGAATAAGAGTGATGGAACTGGGGGGATGACCTGGAAAGTGCATTGTGGGGACAGGAGTATGCCGACTCCACCACCATGTCTGTTTGTGGGTCTCGGGGAGTGAGAGAATTGTAAGCCACCGTAGGAAATGGCAGCAGGAGAGACAGTGTCAGAATCCTGAATCCACATACAGTATGGTGACCACAGCTCCTCATATGCTTTGCTGTCCCCCTTTCACAGCCCCTAATTTCATGGCCAAAACGCACATCCACTCATTTCATGGCCCCCTGCACTGCCTCTCATTTTCATGCCCCACTGCACAGCCCCATATTTTATCCCCATCTGCACAGCCCATCTGTTTTATTTCCTCCTATCTGCACAGCCCCACAGTTTATTCCTCCCATCTGCACAGTCCCTCTGTTTATTCCCCACCTTCTGCACAGCCCCGCAGTTTATCCACCTCTGCACAGCCCATCAGTTTATTTTCCCTCGTCTGCACAGCCCGTCAATTTATTCCCGCCTCTCTCACAGCCCGTCAGTTTATTTTCCTCATCTGCAGAGCCAGTCAGTTTATTCCCCCCACTCTGCCAGCCCCACATTTGATTCACCTCAGCTGCATAGCCCCTCATTTTATTTCCCCATCTTTACAGCCTCTCCTTTTATCCCTCCTCCTCTGCACAGCCTATTTTATCCCCCCACTTTGTAAAGCCTCTCAGTTTATTCCCCCATCACAGGGTTGCCACTAGGAATTTCAGGGCCCCATACTGGCAAAATTTTCAGGGCCCCCTTGAGACTCCGCCCACGCTCCACCCCTCAAACTGTGAAGAGTCCCACCGCGCTCTCTTGGAAAAACTCCACTTCTCACCAATCACACATTAACAGTTTCAATCACCAGATCACACATATAGCCGGCAGCTTTTGTTTTGGCCAAAAGATTTTTTAAGCCGCCACCACAACACGGTAGACACTATTGGCCGAGCTCTACTCTACTGTAACCTATTAAATATTTGCTAAAATATGCAAGACAATTTAGGTATATTTTTATTTAATTTTCAATTTTTAAAATGACCAATAATATCACATACAAGGGACAAATACCACCGCACGATGACCAGACACAATATTACCACCACATAGTGACCTATAATACCACATACAAGGAACAAATAGCATCACACCATGTCCAGACCACATATTACCACCACAGTGACCGAATAATATTACATACAAGGAACAAATAGTGACCGAATAATATTACATACAAGGAACAAATACCGCTGCACCATGACCAGACCACATAGTACCACCACAAGGTGACCAAATGATAGCACATACAAGGGACCAATACCGCAACACCATGTCGAGACCACATATTATCACCACATCGTGACTGAATACTACAATACTTTTCAGTAATAAAAAAACAATACTATCACCATAAGTGCCATTATACACAGGAGATCTGTACTTATGGTGCAGTGTCTGCATACAGGTAATACAGTGATCAATGACATTATACACAGGAGCTCTGTATATTATGTAAATGGCAGAAAAAGAGGCAATAATCATGATAATAAAATTTCTTCAAAATTTATTATTTACTCAATACATAAAATAAACAAGGGAATATGCACAAAATGCCATAATAATACACAGACCAGAAACCATATCAGAAAATATGACACGAAAACACCATAAAACTCATGTAATAAAAAACTTAGCGTTTGATAGCAAAAATTATAATAAAATGCTTGATGTAATAGACAGATTATGTGCAAAATTCACAATGAAAAAAGTTCTACATACAAGGAGGTGCCAATAATTGCTGCATATAAAATGCTAGCCACCCTATTGAAAAAAGCACAGCCTTTTATTAAATGCCCAATAATCTACTGTTGAGAAAATGGTGTATAACACCACACAAAATTAATTTTTCTGAGGTATAGGTGACTGGAATTTATATGAAATAAGTGAATGCTCATTCTGAGTGGCGTTAGACACCATTTTCTCAACAGTGGATTTTTGTGCATTTAATAAAAGGCTGTGCTTTTTTCAATAGGGTGGCTAGCATTTCATATGCAGCAGACAATTATTGGCACCTCCTTGCATGTAGCACTTTTTTCATTGTGAATTTTGCACATAATCTGTCTATTACATCAAGCATTTTGTTATAATTTTTGCTATCTATCAAACAATAAGTTTTTGATTACATGAGTTTTATGGTGTTTTCCTGTCATATTTTCTGTTATGGTTTCTGGTCTGTGTATTATCATGGCATTTTGTGCATATTCCCTTGTTTATTTTATGTATTGAGTAAATAATAAATTTTGAAGAAATTATTATCTTGCTTTTTGCCTCTTTTTCTGCCATTTACTAATGGTAGTTATGGTTTATGAATAATTTTTGAGGTGGTATTTATACATCTTGGACATTTTTTGATATGCTGTATATTATGTATAGGTAATACAGTGATCACTGGTGACATTATAAACAGGACCTCTGTATATAGTATACAGTGTATAGTGTCAGTGTATAGGTAACACACTGACTCACCAGTGACGTCTCTAGGTGAAGTCCTTCATCTTCGCTTTTCATCTTTCATCCAGCACAGACCGCCATCACTTCTTCCAGCCAGGGCTCGTCTGCAGGAAATAACAGTTATCTAGAGCTCCGCTTGCAGAACACATTACTTATTTTTTTTCCCAACTTCTACATTACACCACATGAAGAAAGAAAGGCAACATGGTATAACTCTGCACAGTAACAGGACCTCCCCTCATTTAAAACAGTATCCTCAAAAAAATACATCACTGCAGTAATAATATCCCTTAATTAGCCCCTATAGTAATAATATCCCCCATCCTGACCCCCATGTGTCTCATTCCTGGCTTCAGCCATATGTTCTCCCATCCTGCCCTCATGAGTATCCATTCTGCCCCATATGATCTCCCCATCCTGCCGCATCTGTCTCCATCATATCTATCCACCCTGCCCCATGATCCTGCATGATCTGTCTCCATCCTACCCCATCTGTCTCATCCTGCCCCATGATCCTGCCCCATCTGTCTCCATCCTGCCCCATCTGTCTCCAATCCTGCCCCATCTGTATCCAATCCTGCCCCATCTGTCTCCAACCCTGCCCCCTGTGTCTCCAATCCTGCTCCCATGTCTTTCATCCTGCCCACGTGTCTCCATTCCTGCCCCATGATCCTGCACCATCTGTCTCCATCCTGCCCCATGATCCTGCACCATCTGTCTCCATCCAACAGCAATTTCTCCATCCTGCCCCCTGTGTCTCCAATCCTTCCCCTTGTCTTTCATCCTGCCCCTGTGTCTCCAATCCTGCCCCGTGTCTCCAATCCTGCCCCCGTGTCTTTCATCCTGCCCCCTGTGTCTCCAATCCTACCCCCTGTGTCTCCAATCCTGCCCCCGTGTCTCCAATCATACCTCCAGTGTCTCCAATCATGCCCCCTGTGTCTCCAATCATGCCCCCTGTGTCTGCTATCCTGCTCCCTGTGTCTGCAATCCTGCCCCCATGTCTTTCATCCTGCCCCCAGTGTCTCCAATCATGCCCCCTGTGTCTCCAATCTTGCCCCCATGTCCCCAATTATACCCCCAGTGTCTCCAATCATGCCCCTGTGTCTCCAATCATGCCCCCTGTGTCTCCAATCATGCCCCCTGTGTCTCCAATCATGCCCCCTGTGTCTCCAATCATGCCCCCTGTGTCTCCAATCATGCCCCCAGTGTCTCCAATTATGCCCTCAGTGTCTTCAATCCTGCAACTGTCTCCAGTCCTTCCCGTGTGTCTCCAATCATGCCCCCTGTGTCTCCAATCATGCCCCCAGTGTCTCCAATCCTGCCCCCGTGTCTCCAATCATGCCCCTTGTGTCTCCAATCATGCCCCCAGTGTCTCCAGTCATTCCCCCTGTGTCTCCAATCATGCCCCCTGTGTCTTCAATCGTGCCCCCAGTGTCTCCATTCTGCCCCTAGTGTCTCCAATCCTGCCCCCAGTGTCTCCAATCCTGCCTCTGTGTCTCCAATCGGCCCCCTGTGTCTACATTCTGCCCCCAGTGTCTCCAATCATGCCCCCAGTGTCTCCAGTCCTGCTCCATCTCCATTCTGACGGCTTACCACTTTCAATACTAATTTAAAAAACACCTTTCTCCTTACCTTGCCACGCTCCAGCTGCGAGCGATCTTCACCCCAACCTGAAAGCGCGTACTACCCGGCGACTGACAATGACGTCACACGCCGGTGACGTGCGTGCTGACGTCAGCTGCCAGCCTCCGATTGGCTGGCGGCTTTAACTATTGCCGTGCGGGCCCTCACGGCAATAGAATAACTGAACCTGCGTCCTGAACGCATGTTCAGTTACTTAATCGGCAGAATCCTGCTGCTGGGGGCGGGGCATTGGGGCCCAATGAGTAGAGGTGATGGGGCCTGATGTGGGCCCACTCTGTTGACCGGGCCCCATACGCCAGTCAGGGCAGTAATGCCCTGATGGCGGCCCTGCCCCATCAACACGGGCCCTGTTTATTGCCCCTCATCAGCACAATACCTCTGTTTATTCCACCCAATAGCACAGCCCCTCTGTTTATTCCCCCTAATAGCACAGCTCCTCAGTTGATCCCCCATTAGCAGAGACCTTCAGCTTATTCTTCTCATTCGCACAGCTCTTCGCCTCATTTTATGCATCCCATCTGCGCAGCCCCACCCCTCATGCCCCCCTGCACAGTCAGGAATATAGAATCGAAAAAGAAAAAAGCTCATACTCACATAATCCCGGCTCCCGTCCACCGTCTCCTCTTCTGTGAAGTGCAGCAGTGTGCAGCTCACATCAGTTGCATTCACGTCTGATAGACGCAAATGCAATTGAGAGCAGGGAAGCAGTGACAGCTGGGGCGCAGGATAGAGAGGGGTGAGCGGTATCAGTGACTGACATTGCTCATCTCCGTGTCTGTGCCCCCCTCTGGTAGGCAGAAGGTAGCGCCCTAGCCAGGTGCTTACCCCTCATCCCGTCCCTGCTGTGAGGAATTAAAGCAAACATGTCCTCACTAAGTTGCAGGTTGTCATCAGTTTAAAAGTGTATATGTCACATTATAGCCTTACACAGAGCAAATAGTGAATAGCTGAAGCAACATAGACGGAAAGTAAATACATGAGGTATCATTGATATGCTGCCATCATATTGTAAAAAGATTACTCTGAGGTGCTTTGACATTACAATTTTGTATTTGCGATGAACAATACCAGGAGCAATAACTTCATACCTTGAATACCTTTAGGCTACATTCACATGCAGTAGTCATGCTGTGCCACTGCGGTCTTTTCACTGTTTCCCTGCACAGGCACTTAATCTTGAAGGGAAACAGATGCCATTATGATCAGCTTTGTGCTCCTGTAATTAGAACAGCTGTTTTCCTGCAAAATTAAGTGATTGTGCAACGAAACAGTGGAAAGATTGCAGCGTCACTGTGCCGCTACGGTTAAAAGCCACAGCACGACCGCTGCATATGAAGGCAGCCTTAAGGTATGGTGTCTTTCAGACGCTAGCATGGCTCACTTCGTTTTTGAAGCAGAAGACTCTTCTGTATGGGCAGGTGTTGGTATACGTCACGCCGTGCAGGGTGGTGCACGAGTAGGGGTCCACTCTGTAATAGTAATATGAAGAAACTCGGCACTCAAAAGGTATACAAATGAAGTGAAGAGTAAGTATTTGCAAGCAATCCAATATAATTCAATTCAAATAAAGTTGATGTTTCGGTCAAACATCTGGACCTTTATCAGTGCAATGTGGATTGCTAAGTAAAAGCAGAGTAATGAAATGTTTGAATTGAATTTATATTAGATTGATTGAATAAACTTACTCTTCACCTAATCTGCATTTATGGGCTGATTTTCTTCATATTAAATACTGTATGGTCACAGAGGTCATAGGAAGCTGAACAAAATGATAGATTGATATCTGCGATCCATACCTTATTCCAGAGAATATCCATGTTTCCTTACATGTAAATGAGCTGCTCAGGACTATGGGCCGGACACTGACCTGCAGGGGAATCTGCTTGTAGAGCTTATCTATAATATTAAATGCCCTAACCAGCTTCCGGTTGTAACAACTTCCGTCCAGTTGTAACCGGTGACGTCACCACACACACACGCACATGTTAACCCTCAACACACCACACCGCCTCAACACACACTCCTCTCACCTTTCACCTCCACTCATGTCCACTCACTCTTTCACTCCACATATGTTCCTTTCTCTCACTCCGTTTTTCATACTCACACCGTCATCGTCGCTGCCCCGACATCTTCTTCCGCCGCCGCGATCCAGGATCCAGACGTTCTCCAGGCCGCCGACATGTTCTTGCGGGACGCCATCTTGGATGTCGTGAAGTCCCGCGAGATTCAAGATGGCGTCGCCGCAACAATATGTCGCTGGCGTGGACGACATCGGGATCCAAAAAGATGGCGTCGGCGAAATCTCGCGAGATTACGCCGACGCCATTTTGGATCCCGATGTCGCCCATGCCAGCGACATGTTGTTGCGGCGACGCCATCTTGAATATCGCGGGACTTCACGACATCCAAGATGGCGTCCCGCAAGAATATGTCGCTGGCGTGGGCGACATCGGGATCCAAAATGGCGTCGGCGTAATCTCGCGAGATTTCGCCGACGCCATCTTTTTGGATCCCGATGTCGTCCACGCCAGCGACATGTTGTTGCGGCGACGCTATCTTGAATATCGCGGGATTTCACGAAATCCAAGATGGCGTCCCGCAAGAACATGTCGGCGGCCTGGAGAACGTCTGGATCCTGGATCGCGGCGGCGGAGGAAGATGTCGGGGCAGCGACGATGACGGTGTGAGTATGAGAAACGGAGTGAGATAAAGGAACGTATGTGGAGTGAAAGAGTGAGTGGACATGAGTGGAGGTGAAAGGTGAGAGGAGTGTGTGTTGAGGCGGTGTGGTGTGTTGAGGGTTAACATGGCAAGAGGTGTGAGGCTGTGTGCACACGCTGCGGATTTTGCTGCGGTTCCGCAGCGGTTTTGGCCGCTGCGGACCCGCAGCAGTTTTTGCTGCGGTGTACAGTACCATGATTCCCTATGGGAATCAAAAACCGCAGTGCAGACGGTGCGGAATTTTCCGCGCGGATTATCTGCGGTTTTCAATCCGCAGAAAGAATTGACATGTCAATTCTTTCAGCGGATTCTCCTGCGGTTTGCCATCTCCTCTATTGAGGAGATGAAAAACCGCAGGGCAAAACCGCAGAGCAATCCGCAGGTAAAACCGCAGGTCTTTTGACCTGCGGTTTCACCTGCGGATTTTACAAAATCCGCGCGGATGAATCCGCACCTAATCCGCAGCGTGTGCACACAGCCTTAACGACGTCGGTGAAATCTCGCGAGATTTCGCCGACGCAATCTTGCATTCGTGAAATTGCGTCATTTACCTCACGCCGACTTGCTGTGCGGACGCTTGGCATTGCCTGTACCACCATAACTACTGCTGCCTTGGTCCTATGCCTGTTTACTGCCGGTGTCTAATTACAGGGCCAATTTGCCTATACTGCCATAACTACTGCTGCATTGCTCCTCTGCCGGTGTCTAATTACAGGGCCAATTTGCCAATACCGCCATAACTACTGCTGCCTTGCTCCTCTGCCGGTGTCTAATTACAGGGCTAATTTGCCTATACCGCCATAACTACTGCTGCCTTGCTCCTCTGCCGGTGTCTAATTACAGGGCTAATTTGCCTCTACCGCCATAACTACTGCTGCATTGCTCCTCTGCCGGTGTCTAATTACAGGATCAATTTGCCTCTACCGCCATAACTACTGCTGCCTTGCTCCTCTGCCAGTGTCTAATTACAGGGCCAATTTGCCTCTACCGCCATAACTACTGCTGCCTTGCTCCTCTGCCAGTGTCTAATTACAGGATCAATTTGCCTCTACCGCCATAACTACTGCTGCATTGCTCCTCTGCTGGTGTCTAATTACAGGGCCAATTTGCCAATACCGCCATAACTACTGCTGCCTTGCTCCTCTGCCGGTGTCTAATTACAGGGCTAATTTGCCTATACCGCCATAACTACTGCTGCCTTGCTCCTCTGCCGGTGTCTAATTACAGGGCTAATTTGCCTCTACCGCCATAACTACTGCTGCATTGCTCCTCTGCCGGTGTCTAATTACAGGATCAATTTGCCTCTACCGCCATAACTACTGCTGCCTTGCTCATCTGCCGGTGTCTAATTACAGGGCTAATTTGCCTCTACCGCCATAACTACTGCTGCCTTGCTCCTCTGCCGGTGTCTAATTACAGGATCAATTTGCCTCTACCGCCATAACTACTGCTGCATTGCTCCTCTGCTGGTGTCTAATTACAGGGCCAATTTGCCTCTACCACCATAACTACTGCTGCATTGCTCCTCTGCCGGTGTCTAATTACAGGATCAATTTGCCTCTACCGCCATAACTACTGCTGCCTTGCTCATCTGCCGGTGTCTAATTACAGGGCTAATTTGCCTCTACCGCCGTAACTACTGCTGCCTTGCTCCTCTGCCGGTGTCTAATTACAGGATCAATTTGCCTCTACCGCCATAACTACTGCTGCATTGCTCCTCTGCTGGTGTCTAATTACAGGGCCAATTTGCCAATACCGCCATAACTACTGCTGCCTTGCTCCTCTGCTGGTGTCTAATTACAGGATCAATTTGCCTCTACCGCCATAACTACTGCTGCCTTGCTCCTCTGCCGGTGTCTAATTACAGGATCAATTTGCCTCTACCGCCATAACTACTGCTGCATTGCTCCTCTGCTGGTGTCTAATTACAGGGCCAATTTGCCTATACCGCCATAACTACTGCTGCCTTGCTCCTCTGCCGGTGTCTAATTACAGGGCCAATTTGCCTCTACCGCCATAAGTACTGCTGCCTTGCTCCTCTGACTGTTCACTGCCTGTGTCTAATTACAGGGCCAATTTGCCTCTACCGCCATAACTACTGCTGCCTTGCTCCTCTGCCGGTGTCTAATTACAGGGCCAATTTGCCTCTACCGCCATAACTACTGCTGCCTTGCTCCTCTGCCGGTGTCTAATTACAGGGCCAATTTGCCTCTACCGCCATAACTACTGCTGCCTTGCTCCTCTGCCGGTGTCTAACTACAGGGCCAATTTGCCACTACCACTTCATAACTACTGCTGGGCAATTACAGGGTCAATTAGTATCTGTTTACTCTACAATACTCCAGGACGCCTTCTTCACTGCCAGATAACTGCCAAATAGACTCCTTTACCTGTGCCAACATGAGTCATAACAAAAAGTATGCCAATGCCAGTGAAAGGAAAGCAGCTTTAGCACTATGACAAAAACAACGCCGTGCTAATGAGACTCCGGAGGAAAAACACCATCGCCTTGAGAAGATTAAGGCTTATAAACGCCGTCGCCTCACACACGAATCCCCTAACTCTAAATCCATAAGATTGGCTGAAGAAGCCTCTGCATGCTGTCACCGCCGACAACAGACGGCCTCTTCCTCATCATTATTATTAGACTCACAACAGGATGCTTCCACATCAGCATGTGGAACAATTTACTGCTGCACTTCATCCCATATGCCGTTCACTGACATAACTAATCAGCAATCTGTTTCTGCCCTATCAATACCACCATTCAATACTGATGCACAGTATGCCAATGCCAGTGAAAGGAAAGCAGCTTTAGCACTACGACAAAAACAACGCCGTGCTAATGAGACTCCTGAGGAAAAACAGCATCGACTTGACAAGATTAAGGCTTATAAACGCCGTCGTCTCACACACGAATCCCCTAACTCTAAATCTATTACATTGGCTGAAGAAGCCTCTACACGCCATCACCGCCAACAACAGACGGCTTCTTCCTCATCATCTATAATAATAAATGCCCTAAGCAGCTTCCGGTTGTAACAACTTCCATCCAGTTGTAACCGGTGACGTCACCACACACACGCACATGTTAACCCTCAGCACACCACACCGCCTCAACACACACTCCTCTCACCTTTCACGTCCACTCACTCTTTCACTCCACATACGTTCCTTTCTCTCACTCCGTTTCTCATACTCACACCGTCATCGTCGCTGCCCCGACATCTTCCTCCGCCGCCGCGATCCTGGTTCCAGACGTTCTCCAGGCCGCCGACATGTTCTTGCGGCGACGCCATCTTGGATTTCGTGAAATCCCGCGAGATTCAAGATGGCGTCGCCGCAAGAACATGTAGCTGGCGTGGACGACTCGGGATCCAAAAAGATGGCGTCGGCGAAAACTTGCGAGATTTTGCCGACGCCATTTTGGATCCCGACGTCGTCCACGCCGGCGACATGTTCTTCCGGCGATGCTATCTTGACTATCGCGGGATTTCACGATACTCAAGATGGCGTCGCCGCAAGAACATGTCGCCGGCGTGGACAACGTCTGGATCCAGGATGGCGCCGGCGGAAGAAGATGTCGGGGATCGTGGAGCAGCGGCGATGACGGCGTGAGTATGAGAGACGGAGTGAGAGAAGGGGTCGTATGTGGAGTGAAAGAGTGAGTGGAGATGGTGAAAGGTGAGAGGAGTGTGTGTTGAGGAGTGTGTGTGTTGAGGGTTAACATGGCAAGAGGTGTGATGCTATCGCATCCTCCCGATGCGATAGCATCGGGCCATAATCTAGTTACAAATAAAAGGAGGACATTAGCAGTGTGAGACGTAACTAACACTGATCAGAAGAACTGAACTTTAGTTTACAAACACATTTGCTGTATCCGTAAAAATCGAATGTCACAAGGAAGCCCTGTGTGGGGTCCTATTTTTTTTTTATATACCTATGGACTTGAATGAGCAAGTCTCATCCGAGACTCAAAAGAGACTAGTGCATGTTGTAATTTTTATAACACAGACCAAATGTGTGTGTGAAAAAACTGTCATCTGAGCCCTTTTGAGTTACAATGGTTTGTGTGTTGTCCAGTTTAAATTTTTATGTGTTTTTAATTTTTTTCATATTTTGTAACAAAATTTTTTCATATTTTGTAACAAATAGACTAAAAAAAGTCTATTTGTTACTTCCCTTAGGGGACTAAAATCTGCAATCATCCTATCATTTGTAGTATACACAGCAATACAGTATTGCTGCATATCAGGCATGGGGAACCATCATATCGGTGGGCGGTTTATGGCTCACAGAGATCATTTCTCCTGCCCTTGGGAAGATTTCTGAGGACTGTATTAAGCTGGCCGACAGCTGCTTCTTCACAGCTTCCGTCACTTTAATTTCCTCTTGTTGTCTGAACACTGCAAAGCGTGCAATGAAAGATTACATTCTGACATACTTTGTGGGCGGAATTAGCGTGCAATGCACTCCCGTCCCACAGAAGACAGCAGTGTCAGCCTCAGTGTTTCCTGTGATGTCTACACTGCAGTCCCACATCTCCTGTGCTGTCTATACTGCAGCCCCAATCTCCTGTGATGTATATATAGTATTCCACATGTCTTCTGTGATGCATATACTCAAGTGTATAGTAAGTGATATATATACTCAAGCCCCGGTGTCTCTTATGCAATTTATATACAGCACTCTCTGTGTCTCCTATGTGATGTATGTGCAGCATCATTGGTGTCTCCTATGTGTTGCATGCACAGCAGTCTCGATGTCTCCTATGTGATGTACCGTATATACAGCAGTCTCTGTGTCTCCTATGTGATGTATATACAGTTGTGGCCAAAAGTATTGACACCCCTGCAATTCTGTCAGATAATACTCAGTTTCTTCCTGAAAATTACTGCAAACACAAATTCTTTGGTATTATTATCTTCATTTAATTTGTCTTAAATGAAAAAACACAAAAAGAATTGTCCTAAAGCCAAATTGGATATAATTACACACCAAACATAAAAAAGAGGGTGGACAAAAGTATTGGCACTGTTCGAAAAATCATGTGATGCTTCTCTAATTTGTGTAATTAACAGCACCTGTAACTTACCTGTGGCACCTAACAGGTGTTGGCAATAACTAAATCACACTTGCAGCCAGTTGACATGGATTAACGTTGACTCAACCTCTGTCCTGTGTCCTTGTGTGTACCACATTGAGCATGGAGAAAAGAAAGAAGACCAAAGAACTGTCTGAGGACTTGAGAAACCAAATTGTGAGGAAGCATGAGCAATCTCAAGGCTACAAGTCCATCTCCAAAGACCTGAATGTTCCTGTGTCTACCGTGTGCAGTGTTATCAAGAAGTTTAAAGCCCATGGCACTGTGGCTAACCTCCCTAGATGTGGACGGAAAAGAAAAATTGACAAGAGATTTCAACGCAAGATTGTGCGGATGTTGGATAAAGAACCTCGACTAACATCCAAACAAGTTCAAGCTGCCCTGCAGTCCGGGGGTACAACAGTGTCAACCTGTACTATCCGTCGGCGTCTGAATGAAAAGGGACTGTATGGTAGGAGACCCAGGAAGACCCCACTTCTTACCCCGAGACATAAAAAAGCCAGGCTGGAGTTTGCCAAAACTTACCTGAAAAAGCCTAAAACGTTTTGGAAGAATGTTCTCTGGTTAGATGAGACAAAAGTAGAGCTTTTTGGGCAAAGGCATCAACATAGAGTTTACAGGAGAAAAAAGAGGCATTCAAAGAAAAGAACACGGTCCCTACAGTCAAACATGGCGGAGGTTCCCTGATGTTTTGTGGTTGCTTTGCTGCCTCTGGCACTGGACTGCTTGACCGTGTGCATGGCATTATGAAGTCTGAAGACTACCAACAAATTTTGAAGCATAATATAGGGCCCATTGTGAGAAAGCTGGGTTTCCCTCAGAGGTCATGGGTCTTCCAGCAGGACAATGACCCAAAACACACTTCATAAGTACTAGAAAATGGTTTGAGAGAAAGCACTGGAGACTTCTAAGGTGGCCAGCAATGAGTCCAGACCTGAATCCCATAGAACACCTGTGGAGAGATCTAAAAATGGCAGTTTGGAGAAGGCACCCTTCAAATATCAGGGACCTGGAGCAGTTTGCCAAAGAAGAATGGTCTAAAATTCCAATACTTTTGTCTTGCCCATTTTTGGAGTTTTGTGTGAAATGATCAATGTTTTGCTTTTTGCTTCATTCTCTTTTGTGTTTTTTCATTTAAGACAAATTAAATGAAGATAATAATACCAAAGAATTTGTGATTGCAATCATTTTCAGGAAGAAACTGAGTATTATCTGACAGAATTGCAGGGGTGTCAATACTTTTGGCCACAACTGTACTGCAGTCTCGGTGTCTCCTATGTTATGTATGCTGCAAATCTCTGACTGCTTGAGTTATATAAATGTTATATGAGCATTGCTGAATATCTCACTGTGAGGAGACCTACAGTGTAATATACATCAGTGTTCAATAGAACTTACTACTGTGAATTCTTTACAAAACTTATCATCGCAAAGGGTTGCCTGTGCTCCAGACTGACTGGTAAATCAGAAGGACCAACTGAGGATGGTGAGTGAAAAACCTGGTGAGGACCGTGAATATAGATAGAAGAAATAAAGAGATTAAAATATGCAATAAAATTGCCTTTATTAATTAATAGTTTTATTGGCACAACAAAGTAAAAAATATATATAAAATATAAAATGTCATAAAAAAAGTGCATAAGGTAGATGAACCGCTGAAGAAAAATGAGTATATAGAATACAATTTACACAAATATTTAATTTGACAATTATTTACTCAAGTATTAGCAATCTCTGTTTACCACACAACCTGTCACAGTTTAGAATGAACCCATAAAAAACTAACACGCAGCTTAAAATTGTATAGAGCGCTGGAAGTGCAAAAAATAATGCTAAAAATTACCCTGAAAATGCATAAACCTGTATCATGGATAAATACAGCCAAAGATGTTTGGAAAATAGGCAAAAGGTGCAAGAAAAAAATGTGCAAATATGCAAAAAGTACCAGCAAGTGCTGAATTGTGCAAATTGTGCAAAAATATAAACAAAAAAATTGTGAAATATATACCACAAAATGATATATTAGCAAATTCCACAAATTGTGCAATGTTTGCAAAGTGCAAATGATATGCAGGGTTTAACTGTGAATCAAAATTATATAAATCCAAGCAAATCACATTGGTGAATAACACATGTGCAGTGTTTGCAATGTGATTTGCTTGGATATATATAATTTTGATTCACAGTTAAACGCGGTATTTCCGTTACAGACAGAGAGAATTAGACGATTATATAGTAGATTCCTTGTTCCGGTAAATAGAGCATGCAGTATGGCAAATGTGAGTGATGTGCTCACAATCCACAGTATGTTGGGGCTCAATACTCTTATACAGCGAAAAATACGGTATGTCTGGCACCAAGCCAACACAGCTCAGCACCCCATAAACACCATCCCCACAGTGAATCATGGTGGTGGCAACAATCATGCCGTAGGGATGTTTTTTTGGCAGCAGGGACAGAGAAAAGGGTCCAAGTCGAGGTGCTAAATACAGGGATATTCTTGAGCAAAACCTGTTTTAGTCTGTCAATGATTTGAGACTGGGACAGAAGTTCACCTTCCAACAAGAAAATAGCCTAAAGCATACTGCTAAAGCAACCCTTGAGTTATTTAAGGGGAAATGTAAATATTTTGGTACGGTGTAGTCAAAGACCAGACCTTAATCCAATTAAGAATCTGTGGTCAGACTTGAAGATTGCTGGTCACCAGAGGAAACCATCTAACTTGAAGGAGCTGGAGCAGTTTTGCCTTATGAAATGGGTAAAAATTCCGGTGGCAAGACTTGCAGCTGTAATTGCTGCAAAAGGAGGCTCTACAAAGTACCGACTTTACAAGGGTGAATAGTTATGCACACTGAAGTTTTCAGTTATTTTGTCCTAGTTGTTGTTTGCGTCACAGTGAAAAGAAAACCAAATGTTCACAGTTGTAGGCATGTTCTTTACATGAACTGATACAAACTCTCAAAAAAAACCTGTCAAATTCCAGGTTGTGAGGTAGAAAAACACGAAAAATGCCAAAGGGGAGAATACTTTTGCCACTGTAGTACGGTTTACAGTAGACACAATCATCAAGTTCAACCAAGGGTAGGAAAGGATAAAGGAAGTAAGGTATAGGTACATCAAGGGCCAGGACAAGGTATTTTGGTGTCCTAGGCAGATGAAGCTGATGGCTCCCCTCCCAACCGTACCCGATGAACCTTCATCCCCTAAGTAAAATAATGGGTTTGAGACTAAAGTAAAAGGAGCCTTCACGCACCCACCTCTGATGACCACTTCCATTAGAATTGTTACTTTTTCACCAAATAATACCATCAAAAGTAAAAACAAGTAATGTACTTTAAGGGTGAGTGTGCTTTTTAAAAGTTATATACAGCTCTGTCAAAAATTAAGAGACCACCACATCAAAACCCTGTCATGGGCAGCCAAATCTCCAGACCTGAACCCCATTGAAAACCTCTGGAACGTAATCAAGAGGATGATTGATAGTCACAAGCCATAAAACAAAGAAGAATTGCTTAAATTTTAGCGCCAGAGGCAGTGTGAAAGACTGGTGGCAAGCATGTCAAGATGCATGAAAGCTGTTTTTAAAAATCATGGTTATTCCACAAAATATTGATTTCAGAACTCTTCCTGAGTTAAAACATTAGTATTGTTGTTTCTAAATGACTATGAACTTGTTTTCTTTGCATTACTTGAGGTCTGAAAGCACTGGGTTTAATTTTTAATTTTGACCATTTTTATTTGTCAGAAAAAAAATACAAAATTTATTGCTTGGAAATTCGGAGACATGTTGTCAGAAGTTTATAGACTAAAAGAACAATTTACATTTTACTCAAAAATATACCTACAAAGAGAAAAAATCAGACAAACTGAACATTTGAAAGTAATCTCTTAATTTTTGCTAGAGCTGTATATAGAATCATTGTTTGGGAACCATTTACACAATACCAGGGACAAATAGTGATATTCATCCCTTACATCTTATATTTACCTGTCATGCTAAATGACAGTCATGATAACCCTTACCCCCTTTACAGTATGATTTCTCCACAGCCTTTATTATAATGTCACAATCTAGAATGGTATCAGGAATTTAGCAATAGCGCATGTACCATTCCATCCCGCTTGGCAGTACTGATAAAAGTAAAAAATTCCACACATCCTCCACAAGTCAGCCCTAGCTACTGTCTGATTCTGAAGGGAATGACCTCGTACCATGATAGTGGTGATGGTTGGAAAGCAGTATGAGGAACCTAAATCCTTTAGGTCTTTGGTACCTGTTAAACTCTGGAAACACGTGTAATTCCCAGGATAGGGAATAACTCCATTGGCCTTTACATTTTTTTTGGGGGGGAGATACAACTGCCAAGGCAGATTGCACTCTGTAGTATTTTCTCCTTCTGTAGCTGAAAATAGCTGAATTAGACAGGAGAAAGCAATGAGGTTTGACTGATGGCTAATAGATGAGGTCTAGCTAGGGCGCAGACTATACAATCACTCTTGTTCATGCAAGTGCAGAGTACTTTGCCCATTCTATCCAATAACTGGTCTCAGAATATTTTGTTTCCACAGATCCACAGAGTTTATCCTCATAGGTTAGGGGCACTAGGAAATACAGTTGTGATCAAAAGTTTACATATCCCGGCAGAATTTTTTATTTCTTGACCCTTTTTTCAGAGAATATGAATGATAACACCAAAACTTTTTTTTTTATTGTCAAACTACTGTGTTTTCTCTTTTTAAACCATAATGACAACCCAAAACATCCAAATGACCCTGATCAAAAGTTTACATACCCTGGTGATTTTGGGCTGATAACATGCACAGAAGTTGACACAAATGGGTCTTAATGGCTACTAAAGGTAACATCCTCACCTGTGACCTGTTTGCTTGTAATCAGTGTGTGTGCATAAAAGCTGAGTGAGTTTCTGGGATCCAGACAGACTCTTGCATCTTTCATGAAGCTACTGACATTTCTGGATTGTGAGTCATGGGGAAAGCAAAAGATTTGTCAACAGATCTACAAGAAAAGATAGCTGAACTGTAGAAAACTGGAAAGGTTTACAAAAAGATATCCAAGGAATTGATAATTACAGTCAGCAGCATTCAAACTGTGATTAACAAATGGAAAATCAGGGACTCTGTGAAAACAAACCCAAGATCAGGTAGACCAACAAAAACTTTGTCCACAACTGCCAGGAAAATTGTTCGGGATGCAAAGAAAAAACCCTCAAATGCCATCAGCTGAAATACTGGACTCTCTGAAAACTAGCGGTGTGGCTGTTTCAAAATGCACAGTGAGGAGGCACTTGAAGAAACATGGGTTGAATGGTCGAGTCGCCAGACGAAAAGCCTTTACTGGGCAAATGCCACAAAGTATCTCACTTACAATACGCAAAACAACACAGAGACAAGCCTCAAAACTTCTGGAGCAAGGTAATTTGGTGTGATGAGACCAAAATTGATATTTTTGGCCACAAGGGTCTGTCTGGATTCCAGAAACTCACTCAGCTTTTACGCGCACACATTGATTACAAGCAAACAGGTCACAGTTGAGCATGTTACCTTTAGTAGCCATTCAAACCCATTTGAGTCAACTTCTGTGCATGTTATCAGGCCAAAATCACCAGGGTATGTGAACTTTTGAATAGGGTCATTTGGATGTTTGGGGTTTTCAGTATGATTTAAAAAAAGAAAACACAGTAGTTTGACAATAAATGATTTTACCCATCCACTAGCCATGAGTGGAGAAAAAGTTTTGGTGTTATCATTCATATTCTCTGAAAAAAGGCCAAAAAAGCAAAAATTCTGCTTTTGAGCACAACTGTAGTCTCTGGAAGTATTGGGTTGCAGTGTAAGTCGACATACTGGAGAAGGACTGCCTGCTCGGATGGTCTGTGCCAGTCTTCTCGGACTGAAGACATGGTGGCCATGTATTGTGTCACGGGGTTACCGCAACAGAGCCGAGCTAGAAGACCGCAGCGTCTGTTAGCTCCTGCTCTGTTGCTGAGAAGAAGCACTTCTCCAGTGTATTAAACGTGTTTGTTTCTTTCAGCAGAACAGGGGTTAATCGGCCATGTGGAAAATTCCTGCATTCAGCTGTGGTCGGTTAGCCACTCCTCTCCCCTATAAAAGCTAGGCTTGTTTACCAGGTCCTTGTCTGAGTTAGCATTTGCTACATAGAATTGTAGTGGGAGAAGCTGGTGTTGTGAAGGAGAGCTGAAAGAGTTTATTTGCGACTGCTGCTTGGTTTGTACGCTTGGAAATTCCTCATCCTTTCCAGTCTTACTTTCTTCCCCCTCCCTACACACCATGGTGAATACCTCTCTTATGTGTGAGTGTATATTTTGTGTGTGTGGAGTTTTCTTTGTACCCCTGTATTTTTCCCCCATGTCTGTCAGGTTGGTGTACTGTTGTACACAGTAGCACCTCTCTTCCCCTGGTGGGGGAAGGGGACAGACATAGGGCTGTTGTAGATAAGGCAAGGATGGAGACCCTGGCATCTTCGCCATCTGAAGTATTCCGGGGAACAGGGCGAGCTAGGGCGCCCCCTAGTGTTAGGGCCAGGAAAGGTACCTCCTGGTCCCAGGTCACTCACCAGTCAAATCGTGACATTTTGGCTGAGCAAAATTTTGGGCACTTGAGGGAGTGCCACCCATGCGTACTGTTTGCTCTGGTGTGAAGGCAAACAAATGCCAAGAATTGGGGTGGAGTGGTTCTGAGAAGAAAGCATGGGCTAGATTAATGAACATGAAATGGGTGGCCTTGTGAGGGATCTGTTTTCCAAACAAATTTTATTAACATTTTCAAAGACGTAAATGAGGTATACATGACATTTATATGTATAGAGAAATACATAACCATACATATAATAGGAAACACAAAACAGAAAAAATTAATTATTACAGTAAATAGACTAAAACAATAAAGTAAAGTAACACATACACTTATGGAAACAGTTGCAGCCAGTGATACCATTTTTTAGCACATTTTGGAAAACAGTTGTTCATTAGTGCCAACTTACTTTCATAGGATTTATGCAATGACATATTTTGGATAATATCTTGAATGGAAGGGATCTTTGAAGATTTCCAAAACAACATAATGTGTATCTTAGATACCAAAAGAATATGAAGGGTAAGTAGTCTCAAGGATGGCTCTATCTGGTCCGAATTTAATGATGGAAGGGCTAACTGGAGAGACAGGGAAAAATATTCTTTGTGGTGAAGTTTTGCAATCAAGGAAGAAACCTCTGCCCAAAATGGACTGACTTTCGGACAAGACCAAAAAAGTGTGACAGATTGTCATACTGCCCACAATCTCTCCAACATAGAGGTGAATTACTGGAATTAATTAATGCCAGTCTGGAAGAGGTATAATACCATTGAGAGATTGTTTTATAATAAGTCTCCTGAAGAGCCATGGAAATCGTGGAAGAATATGAAAGAGAGATGGCATGTTCCCAATCCTCTGAGCTGACAGAAAGCCAAAGATCAATCTCCCACCTATGCATGTATGGAGACCTAACAAAGTCAGCATCATGATTGAACCACTTGTAAGAGTATTGAGTGGACCAGAATATACTATGACCTGAATTACATAATATATTCAGCGCAGGTTCCGAGAGGGATGGATTTTTTTTTTTATAAAAGCATCTGTGATTTTTTAACATCAAAAATTTAATGAAAGCAGATGAAAGGAGGCCAAATTTATTTTTTAGGTAAAAGAAAACGGAATATTTTAATACCATCATGAATATAGTGAATCTTAGAAATGCACCAATCAGCCCATAGAGGATCTAAATCAAAGTTCTAAAAAAAAAAACACAAGAAAGAGGGAGGTTATTAAGAAGATCTAACCTTGATCTTTTACTTTTAAGTCTCACGAGTTTTTTCCATGCAGTAACAATAGCTAAGAATATAGGGTGATCATAATGAGTTTCCTTTTGTCCACTATAAGATAAAATACCATACAATTCAATGGAGCTTCCTTGTTAAAAAAAAAACATCTCTAGGTCCATCCAGGAGGTCCTATAACCAACATTCCACCAATATAAACTCTGCCTTATCAAATTGGCATAATAATAGGATGAAACGTTGGGGAGTCCTATGCCACCATGCAATTTAGTTTTATATAATTGGTTAGTGGCAATCCTGGCTTTTTTATTTTTTCAAACAAAAAGATTGATGTCGGTTTGAATACTAGTGAGGTAAGAGGTAGAGATAATCAAAGGGAGGGATCTAAATACATACAATAATTTGGGTAGAATAATGGATTTAATAATTGCATTTCTCCCCCACTAAGACAATTCCTTGTCTTCAAAAAGTTTGAGATCTTTGGTGATAGTGGAAATAAGGGAGTCGTCATTAGTGGGAATCAGGGAATCCAAGTTTCTGGGAAACCTCAAACCCAAATAAAAAATATCTCTCTCCGCCCAACCCCAAGGGAAGACCTCCTTTATTTCATTAACCTGAGATGTAGTGCGAAAAAAATGAAGGTTTTTGGATTTTATATCATTTACTGTGAAATATGAGAAAAATGAGAATTTTTGAAGAAGGGATTGAATACGCATTATAGAATTAAGTGGGTCTGTGAGGGTCAATAGAATGTCATCCGCATATAAACCAATTTTAAATTCTTTATATTTAGTTTTAAAACCCTGAATGTCGGGTTCATCTCTAAATAATTGGGCTAATAGTTCAACAGCAAGGGCAAAGAGAAATGGGGAAAGGGGGCATCACTGTCTAGTACCACTTGAAATTGAAAAGGGGAAGATAAATGGTTGTTTACATAAACTTTAGCCTGAAGGACGTAATATAGGGCCGTAATTTTAGTTATATTAGTAATTCCAAAATCACATTTTTGAAGAGTACATTTTAGAAAAGTCCAATTTAATCGATCAAAAGCTTTTTCTGCATCTAAGGAGATCAGGGTGGAATAAATTTTTTGTGAATTTATTAATTTAATGATATTTATTAACCTTCTGGTGCCTTCAATAGATTGCCTGTTTTAATGAAGCCAATTTGGTCATTAGAAATTAATTTGGGTAAAATAAAACTAAGTCTGTTGGCTATGGCTTTAGAATATATTTTGAGATCTGTATTAATTAGGGAAATGGGTCTGTAATTTATTAATTGGTCTGAGTTCAAATTAGGTTTGGGAATGAGAACGATTGTGGCTTCCAAATTTTCTTTAGGGAATGAGCCAATAGATGCAGTAGCATTAAAAATTTGAGTTCAATGTGGGACCAGGATTTCACTAAATGATTTATAATAATTATTACTATAGCCATCTGGGCCAGAGGCTTTATATGACTGCAATTGTTTTATTGTTTTAGTAATTTCATCTTCAGTAAACGGAGCAGCCAGAAGGTCTGATTCTATGGGATCAATTTTTGGGAGATTGATAAAAGATAAGAAATTATTGATTGATTGATTGATCATTGGAAATGGGAAGAGAGGGATCAGAGTTTAAATTATAGAATTTTTTAAAATATTTTGCAAATTCATTAGCAATATCTTGTGGATGGGTCAGAGAGATTCCCTTTGTGGTAGTAATTTTATCAATTTTATTGCGTGTTCTGACTTTTTAATTCTACTAAACATAAATTTGGTTGGCTTCTTAAGAGACATATAATGTTTGAATTTAGAATTCTTAACCGCACAATCATAAAATGAGAAAATAGTTGCTCTTACTTCATTTCTCAGTTTTGATAATTCAGAAAGAGTCTGCAGGCAAGGGGAGGGATTATTGGGTGAAATCAATTCCTTTTCTTTTCCATTAATTAAAGACTGTAGGTTTCTGATTTTGTTTCTTTTAAAGTTCTCAATTTTTGAAGAAATTTGTATGAGTCTGCCTCTAAGAACCGCTTTATGCGCATTCCATTGATGGAATGGCTTTAACGGATCGAATTGATTTTCATTAAAATAATTCTTCAGGGCCTGGGAAATTTCATCATGATGTTTTGGGTTTTGAAAAATTGAGGAGTTGCACTTCCACAAAAATTGATTATTCACAGAATGACCTTCTTCTAATTTGGCTATTATCGGAGCGTGATCCGAGATGGATTTATTACCTATAGAAATAGAAGAGAATCGAGGGAGGGAAAAACATCCGATAAAATCAAATCTATTCTAGAAGCTGAAAGGTGAGATTCTCAAAATAGGAATATTCACGTGAAGTGGAATGAAAACACCTAAAAACATCATACAATTCATTTTGACAGGTCCAATTGTTAAGTGAGGGGGATTTAAGCCTAGATGCGGAAGAGTGATCCATAAAGTTATCAGGGACCAAGTTAAAATCCCCCAAAATCACCAAAATCCCTTTTTTAACAGAATCAATTTTCTTAACTTTCCTAAAAAGTGGAGTTGACCCTTATTGGGAACATATACATTTACTATAGTATAGACTTGGGAATTTAGTTTGCAAAGTAAAATGTGGAAATTGCCATTTTTTCTATCAATTCCTCCAAAAGATCAAAAGACAAGGAGTTTCTGATTAAAGTAATGACCCCTGTTGTGAATTCACTTTCTGGCCTACCTCTGGTTACTAGAAAACTTTCCGTTTTTAGAGGGACTGGAGGGTTCAAAATGGTGGGGATAATTTTTAAGATCAAAATTAGGGTGGTTATTAAATTTAAACTTAGTCTCCTGTAGACAAACCACATCAGCATAGGATTTATAAATCTCTCTCTGAATGGAGAACCGTTTATTTGGACTATTAAGTCCCCTCACATTATAACTTAAAAATTTAATAGTCATCTCGAAGGCTATAGTATAGCTGGCAAATTACCACTGGCTGGAAAAACTAACGGAACAAACAAAATGCAATAAAAAGTACAATAGTAACATTTGGGAAATACAAAGAAATTACTTTAAGAACACCTGAATAACAATATATTGTTAGTAAAGTACAATGGAATTAAGGGTCTATAAGCTGAGAATATATAAAATTAGCTTATAACAGTAACAAATACTCAAGAGAAAAACACTGTAAAAAAAAATAAAAAAATAATATTAACCCTAAATTGTAGAGGGAATCCGGAACAACGGTTTCTCCTTCTCACTCGGGAGGAAAAGTTTGTGAAGTGCGAGATCCAAGGAGACCGCCTCCAAGTTAAATATGAAATGCCTATCTTACACATGTCAGGAATAATATGAACCAAATGAAGGTAGGAAAGACCCAAATAGACCAAAGGACCAAAACCTCATATGAAATGAGGAATGACAGACATTCAAGTGATATGACTATGACCAGAATGACCAGAATTAGATTAACGCAGGAAAAAGCCATTTGTCTTAAGAAACTCAAGACCCTCCTCTGGGGAGAAAAGCACCAAGTTTTTTCCTTTATAATGTATTATAAGTTTAAGGCGGAAACCCCATTGGTAAGACATATCTTTATCTCTAAGTATAGATGTGACAGATTTAATTTTGTATCCTTTCTTTGACGTGAAAAAAATGAATCCTCATTATCACATTTCATGGTAAGGGTCCCGTTACATTTAGCGATGCACCAGCGATCCCGACAACGATACGACCCGGTCAGGATCGCTGGTGCATCACTAAATGGTCGCTAGTGAGCTGCCAAACAGGCAGATCTCACCAGCGACGTAGCAGCAGTCGGCGGTCGTTACTTACCTGTCAGGTGCGGTGATGAAGACGTCCTCCCACCCACGTCCACGCGTCGCTCGTCGGTGCCAGCAGGAAGCCGCCGACGAGAAGTGGCCCAGGACCTTCTCGCGCGATCAGCGATAGCCAGAGGGGGAGCCGGTCGGAGGTAAGTGTCACATGTAGCGATATCGCTAGCAATATCACTGCTGCGTCACAAAATCTGTGACGCTTTAGCGATATTGCTAGCGATATCGCTATGTGTGAAGCCCCTTAAGTCTTTGGGAACAGTAGGGGGTTTTAAGGAGACGATGAATGCGATCAATAATAAGGTCCGAGTCTGATAAATTTGGGATCATCCGTCTAAACACTCCCTTGATAAATCCAGGCAATCTGACAGGTGTAACATCTTCAGATATACCCCTGATTTTTATGTTATTCCTCCTTGATCTATCATCCATGTCTGCCAATTTGAGTTTTAAGTTTTGTAATTTGGACTTGGTGTAATTTTTTTCTTTTAATGCAGTTGTATTGTTCTTTTCTTTATCTGTTAGTTTATGTTCATGGTTTTCTAATCTGGAGTTAAACAAGTCAAAAATTTCTTGGAAAATTTGTGTCTGTTTTTTCATGTCAATCCTCAATCTAGCACTGATCTTATCAGTGAGGTTAATCATAAAAGCCTCAATGGAATGTTTGTCTAGGCTCTCTTTATAATCGGAGGACTCTTCATCATTCTTGGGCCTAGATTTCTTTGGACTAGGATTGGGGGAATCACTATTGGAGTCCTTCTGTGAAGAGTTAGACGCTGAAAAACATCTTTCTCCACTGTCACCACAAACTTTCCTTTTAGATAAGAACATTGAGATCGCTGTGTGTGACGGGGGCTTAGCCCAGATTTTGAAGATCATTTAAACAAACTAATTAATATATTTAAACCAGGTAGCGTAAAGGTTATACTATGAAATAAATAAATTATCTGGTATGTATCTATGAAATTAAGAAGGCAAGGGTGAATTAAATGCGACGCCAAAGCGCCGCTATTGTCACAGGGTCTCGGCTTTATCAGCCAAATATCCTCACCTGCGCAATGGAGCTTAAATGGCCGCTTTTAGTCTATCTCACCACTGTAAACAATGACAAGTACTCCAGGACTTCCTGCATGAAATCAATCACAGAAAAACTACGGAGCAATGTATACCCGGTGCAAAAAGATTATATATAACTATCTATGAGTATACCGTTAAGAAATATAAACTCTATGATATATCTATGAAATGAAGCAGACTGGGGTGAGTTAAATGTGACACCGAGGCACCGCTATTGCCACAGGGTCTCGGCTTTATCAGCCAAATGTCCGCACCTGTGCAATGGCGCTTAAATTGCCGCTTTCAGTCTATCTCACCGCTGTAAATAAAGATAAGTATTCCAGGACTTCCTGAATGAAATTATTCACGGAAAGCAAGTTTTTGAAGATTTCTTCTTGTCCAAGGATGTATAAAAGATATCCGAAGTCCAGACTCCTGCAATAAATCACAAAGGCACAGAGCAGTCAAATACCATCTATGGCCGGCAAATACAGGAATATTGAAGAATCCACAGACGATCCTCAGATCCGCAGAAATACTCTTCTATCTCCAATTTCAGTCCAGGGAGACCAGAAAATAATAATAATAATAATAATAATAATAATAATAATAATAATAATAATCTTTATTTATATAGCGCCAACATATTCCGCAGCGCTTTACAGTTTAACAGTTTCAAAACACAAGTCATAAGTAACAACGCTAACAATACAATAATTAAAGCAAAATAAGACGAAATAAGACGACCCTGCTCGTGAGAGCTTACAATCTACAATGAGGTGAGGGAGATACAGAGTACAGGTGTGTATTTACAATGGTGTATTTACAATGAAGGTCCAGCCATCTTGCGGGAGTGAAGGATGGATGGAGATAGTGAATGGGCTACACACGCACACTTACACAGAGAATGACTTTGATTAGTGAATGTGATAGGCCGCTCTGAACAGGTGTGTTTTGAGGGAGCGCCTAAAACTATGCAAATTGTGGATAGTCCTGATTTCTTGGGGTAGAGCATTCCAGAGGATAGGAGCAGCACGGGAGAAGTCTTGGAGTCGGGAGTGGGAGGTACGGATTAGTGCAGAGGTTAGTCGAAAGTCGTTTGCAGAGCGCAGCGATTGGCTAGGCCGATAGACAGAAATGAGAGAAGAGATGTAAGGGGGTGCCGCACTGTGGAGAGCTTTGTGGGTGAGAACAAGTACTTTGAATTGGATCCTATAATGAATGGGCAGCCAATGTGAGGACTGGCAAAGAGCGGACGCGTCCGAGTACAGATTACCCAGATGGACGATCCTGGCCGCTGCATTAAGTATGGACTGGAGAGGGGATAGTCGAGTGACGGGGAGGCCAATTAATAGAGCGTTGCAGTAATCCAGGCGAGAGTGGATCAATGCAACAGTGAGGGTTTTTGTTGTTTCCATAGTGAGAAAAGGGCGGATTCTAGAGATGTTCTTTAGGTGTAAGCGGCAAGAGCAAGCAAGGGATTGTATATGGGATGTGAAGGAGAGATTGGTGTCAAATATAACACCCAGACAGCGCACCTGCTGCCGGGGTGTTATTGTGGTACCAACCACGGAGAAGGAAATGTCAGATTTAGGGAGGTTAGTAGACGGCGGGAGCAGAAGAAGTTCAGTTTTGGAGAGGTTGAGTTTCAGATAGAGAGTGGACATGATATTGGAGACTGCGGACAGACAGTCACTGGCGTTCTGTAGTACAGCGGGGGTAAGGTCAGGGGACGATGTATATAGTTGTGTGTCATCAGCATAAAGATGGTACTGAAAGCCAAATCTGCTGATGGTCTGTCCAATTGGGGCCGTGTAGAGAGAGAAAAGAAGGGGGCCAAGGACTGAGCCCTGAGGTACCCCGACAGCAAGAGGAAGAGGAGATGACGTGGAGCCAGAGAACAAAACACTGAAGGAGCGGTCAGAGAGATAGGAAGAGAACCAGGAGAGAGCAGTGTCCTTAATGCCTAGTGACTGGAGCCTAGAGAGTAGGAGATGGTGGTCAACAGTATCGAAAGCTGCAGATAGGTCAAGAAGAATGAGCAGAGAGTGGTCACCGTTACGTTTTGCTGTCAGAAGGTCATTGGTCACTTTGATGAGTGCAGTTTCAGTCGAATGTAGGGGGCGGAAGCCGGACTGTGAAGGGTCTAGAAGGGAGTGAATGGAGAGGTAACGGGTAAGGCGGGAGTAAACTAGGCGTTCCAAAAGTTTAGAGATGAAGGGGAGATTGGAGACTGGTCTGTAGTTGTTTGTGCAGGATGGGTTGAGAGCAGGTTTCTTTAGTAATGGAGTAACAATGGCGTGTTTGAAGGAGGATGGGAAAATGCCCGAGGAGAGGGAGAGATTAAAGATTGTAGTTAGGTGGGTTGTGACGACTGGAGAGAGAGACTGGAGGAGATGTGAGGGAATGGGGTCGGTAGTGCATGTAGTCGGACGAGAAGAAGAGAGGAGTCTGGAGACTTCTTCTTCTGTGATGGGATCAAATGTGGAGAGTGAGCCAGGGGAGATGTAGGAAGGGATGGGAGTCACAGCACTTGGTGGTTGGGAGCAGATTTCTTGACGGATATTATCTATTTTTTCTGTAAAGTGGGAGGCCAGGTCATCAGCACAAATGTCTGTGATAGGGGCTTGTGCTTTTGGCCTGAGGAGGGAGTGAAAAGTGTCAAAAAGTTTCTTGGGGTTGTTGGCTAGTGAGGAGATCAGGGTGGTGAAGTAGGTCTGTTTGGCGAGGTGAAGGGCAGCGTTATAGGTTCTTAACATAAATTTGAAGTGGATGAAGTCTTCTGGTGTGCGGGTTTTTCTCCATAGGCGTTCAGCACTCCAGGAGCATCGCTGGAGAAGTTGAGTTTGCGATGTGAGCCAGGGCTGTTTTACTCTGTGTTTGGAGGTTCTGAGGGTGAGGGGAGCTACTTGGTCAAGGGTGCTTCTAAGAGTGTCATTGTAGTGATGAACAGCCAGATTAGGACAGGAAAGAGAGGAGATTGGGGACAGAGATGAGTGTAGGGAATCTGAAAGTGTCTGAGGGTTAATAGCTTGTAGATTTCTGACTGTGTGGTAGGTAGGAATGAGCTGGGGTGGGCGAGGATTTGTAAGCGTGAAGGAGAGAATGTTGTGGTCAGAGAGTGGAAGCGGTGAGTTGTTTAGGTGGGAGATTGAACAGAGCCGGCAGAAGACCAGATCAAGGGTGTTACCGTCCTTATGTGTCTCAGAGGTTGAAAGCTGTGAGAGGCCTAGAGAGGTGGTTAGTGATAGAAGCTGGGATGCAGATGTGGAATTAGGGCTGTTAATGGGGATGTTGAAGTCTCCCAGGATGAGGGTTGGTAGTTCTGAGGACATGAAGTGTGGCAGCCAGTCTGAAAAGTGGTCAAGGAAGTGGGTGGGTGAGCCTGGGTGCCGGTATTTGACCGCTACCCTGAGGGAGAGGGGACGGAAGAGCCTGATGGTGTGGACCTCAAAAGAAGGGAATAAGAGTGATGGGACTGGGGGGATGACCTGGAAAGTGCATTGTGGGGACAGGAGTATGCCAACTCCACCACCAGGTCTGTTTGTGGGTCTCGGGGAGTGAAGGCCCTCAGGTAACAATTCCTTTTTTGTAGGAGTAAATACAGTCGTCGCTGAGGTACCGGAAATCTACCTATGATACATAGGCATGCCAGTCATCCATCAAAGCAGTGTTGAAAATTAAAAATTTCCTTCACTTGTTATTGTTCTTCTGGTTTATATTAAACAAAATACGTCAAAATGAAGATTTTATAGTAGAAGGAACAATAAAAAAGGACAATAAAGTCAAATAATGCAGTTCCCCAGTTGTGAGGTAAATGGACCCGGCCCCACGGCCCAGTATCTGCACAACAGCTGATCACCAGACCTGACAGAAAAAATCTTCAAAAATGTAAATATCTCTCCAAAAAGGATATAGGATGATTAATTAATGCTTTTCCACCTTTTTGAGAAGAAATTAAGACTTTAGGCGATGATTTTTGTCGATTTCAGAGGCATTCTCCTCAGAGCACCACAGACGTGCGACCCACTCCATCACCGTCCTAAGCCACGCCCCCTTGTGAGGGATCTGCGCCAATAGGGTATGTGGGTTAGGCACAAAGGGCATACTGAGGACAGTGGCCTCAATAACAGCCCGCAAGTCATGGACCATGGAGTACTGAGCAGGCTGACCTTTCTTTACCTTTTTCTTGGCTTGGAACAGTGGGGTATTGCATGGTGAACTATTTTCAGCAATAACCCCATTTTCTAAAAACTACTTCACTGTTTGGGATATTGCATCTGCCTGTGCCATACTCAATGGGTTCTGTGGCTTCCTTTGAAAAGGGTTTTCCAGGTTTTAGGTCAAACCAATCTGGGGGCACAGACAGATGGCCTACATCTGCTGGTACATGGACCAGAGGTATTCTTGTATAGCAGACAGAAATTGGGTGGTCTCTCCTCCAGAGCATACTGTGACAAACATGGACCAAAGGTTATGATTGCAAGCATCTGTGGTAATAGCAGGTACGCAGGATGCAGTGATGAGACGCGAGACTGAGTTGTACCTTGGAAAGCAACTTTTATAAATGGGAGCCGCTAGGGCTATACTAAGCAACCAAAACAAATTAACAGCAATTGTCCTTGCAGGGACTCAGTACAACCAAACACTATAAAAGAGAACACGACTAACCCGGCAAAGGCCGGTTACTATTGGGCCGCGGTGTGGCCAACTACAGGTCCTTAGTTACTATAGTGTCATTTATCCATTCTGACGTCCCTCAGCGTCTCTGAAGAGCTGTTTTGGCATTGTAGCCACTGGGCCCAGCTGCTGAAGATCTGGTGTAGACTTCGGGCATTCCAACGCCCAGGAGGGGTAGGGACACAACAGGCCCTGGATGAGTCCTTTGAGATCTGGCGTAGTCTTCGGGCGCTCAAATGCCCAGGAGTAGTAGGGGCACAACAGGCCCTGGGTGAGTCCTTTGATGAGGTAGCCCCCTGGGAAGGCAGCAGGGCTCCGCTCGTTAGCGGGTTAAGGGAGACTCCAGTCTCCAAGTCGGGGTGTGTCGCAGTTACGAGGAGTGGTGGTTGGTAGGCCACGTGCACGGCATGGGACTGTGCAAAGAGTCTCTTAGCGGGGAGCAGGCCCCAACTGCCAGCTGCAGCGGGGTGATGGCAGCTGTGGGCGGTGATGGACAGGCCGCAACCACGGGCTGAAGCGGAGCAGCAGTGTCCGCTGGCGGCAGCGGGCAGGCCGCAACCGCGGGCTGGAGTGAGACAGCAGTGGCCGTGAGAGGCAGCGGACAGGCCGCAATGGGCTGGAGCACAGCGGCAACGGCCGCGGACGACTGTGGGAAGGTTGTGACTCCGGATCGGAGTGAAGTGGCTGTCTCTTGTCAGTAAGCTTGACGTCTCCTACCTGAAGGCCGCTGTAAATCTCCCCTCTGCTGTTGGCCTCCTCTCTGGTCACTGTTTGTCGCCCTGGCTCTCTCATGCCCCCACAGTCTCTTGCTTCGTGTCTGCCGTTCTGCTAACTGACCCCCCTGCGTGCTCCCTGCCCCTTTTATACTCGCCCCTCCCCTTGCTGTTCTGTCACTCTCAGCCTTCCACCTTCCTCCTCCGCCCCCTGGGTACAGTTTCCTTAGGAACCTAGATGTCGGTCCCCCTGGTTCCGGCCCGGACACTCTGCGGGGGCCCTCCTCCCCACACAGTCAGTAGGCAAACCTCCTTATTGTTTAAGGTGTCGGAGAGGCGTACAGTACCATCTTCTTGATGCGCTATGTTTTCACAAATCTTCTGTCGCAGGTCAGCACCAAGGAGATTCACAGGGGCGGTGTCACTGACTAGTAGTCTGCTGACTGTGGATTGATTGTGTTGGAAGGAAACTAACGGGTGTGTATGGTATTTCCTTCCACCCCAACAGAAGGCAGAGACTGCGTAGAGATGCAGCTAACATCTAAATCGTTCCCTCACACTACTGATTTGGCTGTACGAGTGTCAATGACAAAAGGCAAGGGATCACCGCCTGCAATTGAATTGGGGACAATGGGTGCAGTACCAAAATCAAAATTACTGAGGGACATTACACACGCAAGTACTGACTCTGGTTTGCAATTTTCCTACTGAGATCCTGACTCCCCTGCTTTATAAGGAGGCAGAGGGAAATTATGATGCTCTCCTTTGAGTCTATGAGGGAGTCTGCAATTTCTCTTTATGTGTCCAGGCTTGACACAATTATAACGTGATGTTTTTTCATCCTTGCAGGGTCTAGTCCCCTTGCTGGGTCTGGTCATACATAAGAGGAGCTCAGGGCTGGGTTTTTGCCTTGTTATTCAGAGTATGGTTACTTACAAGCCCTTGGCGTATCATGGTGGAACACTATTAGTGGCTTTTTAATCACAGGCTTTAAACCTTGAACAAAAGAACAGGATAGTTAATGAGTATGGACTTTGGATATGCTCTCATGTCCTAAGTCCTGCCATCTTTGCCAAAACCGAGTATAATATTTTTCTACTGACTCTGTAGCTTACTGTTGAATATCATAAGAGTGACTGATTTGTAAGCTATCTTGGCCTGCCCCCCACTGTGTGAGTTTTCTCACATACTGCTTCCCCAAATCTAATGAAGTATCATCCGCGGGTGGGGCCCCTATTGCCCCCTGCTAACAATAGAAGGCCTTTCTAATTTTCTCTACATTTCTAAAAAATGGCATGGGAAACATTTCAGGGTCTGGCATTCTACTCATCATAGCCAGCCTTTCACTCTTATAAATGCACCTTTTCTGGGCAGCTGCGGGCTGCTGTTTTTAGGCTGGGGGACCTATATCCATGGCCCTTTACCAGCCTGAGAATACCAGTCCCCAGCTGTGAGCTTTAGCAAGACTGGTTATCAAAAATGGGGGGGGCTCCACGCATTTTTTTAAAATTATTTATGTACATAATTAAAACAGTGTGGGTTTTGCCTGGTTGGTTCAAGAAAATAAGGGGGGACCCACTCCGGGTTTTTCATTCATTTATTTCATTATATCACAGGTTGTGGCTGAGGAATACCCCTATCATCCACTCCTGCTCTCACTGTTATTAGCGGCGACAGGTGTCGGATGATGGGAGTAAAAGTCCCAAAAGCCCCCACCTGCGGTCATTGTTCTGACTTTAATATAACTCATCATTCTCCTCTGTTTGCGCCAATCGCTGGCAGAGCAGGATAGAATGATGAGAGCCGTCTTCAGCACCTTCCGCCGGGGAACAGTGCTTACTGTAGCACTTCTTCCTCGGCGGCCGTCTGTGTGGTACTGATGCGGCACACGGACGGCATCTGTGTGCGGTACATGTTTACATGGACCCATTGACTTGTATGGGTTCGTGTGATCTGTGCAGCTGCAACACGGTCCTTGAAAAATCACAGATATGTGCACAGACCATACGTGTGAAAACTGTCACCACACGTACTAGAGACATTGACATGTGAAAGAGGCCTAACAATGAGAGCAGGGATAGATGATAGGAGTATTCATTAGCTGCTCCTGTGCTGTAAATACATAGTTTTTTTTTTAAATTACATTATGTGGGTTCCCCCCTAATTTTGATAACCAGCCAGGCAAAACTCACAGCTAGGAGCTGCAACCCTCAGCTGTCAGCTTCAGCAAGGCAAGTTATCGAGAATAGAGGGGTTCCCATGCTGTATTTTTAAATTATTTGAATAAATAATTTAAAAAATGGCGTGGTGGCCCCCCCATTTTTGACAACCAGCCTTGCTAAAGCAGACAGCGGGGGGCTGGTATTCTCAAGCTGGTAAGGGGCCATGGATATAGGCCCCCACAGCCTAAAAATAGCAGCCCGCAGCTGCCCAGAAAAGGCACATCTATTAGATGGCCTATTCTCCCGCTTTGCCCAGCTCTTCCCACTTGCCTTGTAGTGGTGGCAAGTGGGGTTCATATTTGTAGGGTTGATGTCACCTTTGTATTGTCAGGTAACATCTAGCCCACAGATTAGTAATGGAGAAGCATCTATAAGACACCTATCCATTACTAATCCTATAGTTATATGGTAAATAAATACACAGCCAGAATAAAGTCCTTTAATTGAAATAATGACACAGACTCATTTAATAATCTCAATTAAACCATACTTACGACCTTGCCTTATTTCACCGAAGCCTTAGTTTTTCTGTAATAAACCAAAAATAAAAAACAACAATATACCATACCTGTCTGTCGTTTTGTCCCACGCCATAATCCATGTCTGGGGGATAATTAGTTTTCAACCTGGACAGTGCCAAGATGCAACTGCCAGGCTAAAAACCACTGGTGAATGAACAGCTGCGAGTGTAGTGTCAGTGACTAGCGATGACATCACTGAGGCTCCGTTCCCAGCCGGGATGAACCACAATGACATCGCCAGTACCGTGAGAAAGTCATACGGTGCAGAGGCGAGTTCACTGGGAGAGTTTCACTGCGGTAAACTCGCCTCTGCACCGTGCGACTTTCTCATGGTACTATCGGCAATCTCACTGAGGTCACTGCAGTTCATCCAGGCTGGGAATGGAGCCTCAGTGAAGTCACCGCTAGTCACTGAGGCTGCGCTCGCAGCTGTTCATTCACCAGTGGTTTTCAGCCTGGATGGTCGCATCTTGGCACCGTCCAGGTTGAAAACTAATTATCATCTGACAGTGACATCAACCCCCCCAACAACTATTACCCTACTTGCCACCGCTAAAGGGGCAAGTGAGAAGAGCGAGGCTAAGTGCCAGAATTGGAACATCTTAGAGATGCGCCTTTTCTGGGGAGGCTGAGAGCTGATGTTTTTAGCCTGGAAAGGGGGCCAGTATCCATGGCCCCTTCCTAGGCTATTAATATCAGCCCACAGCTGTCTGCATAGACTTTGCTGGTTATTAAAGAGGAACCCTACATCATTAGGGTCCCCTATTTTAATAACCAGTAAAGGCTACGTATGCAGCTGTGAGCTGATATTAATAGCCTGGGAAGTTCCCTTCCAAGACTATAAACATCGGCCCCCAGCCGTCGTCTTTCCCTCTGCTAGTTACAAAAATTACGCGGGAGCCCACGCCATTTTTTTCAGAAAAATAATATTTTATTAAATACATGTACGGTAATTTGCACACACACTGTACTAACTGCATTTGACAAAGACATCTATATATCTACCTATTCTATTTGTATATACTGTGTGTAATCCATCTCTTCTATCCTGTCGGCTCCTGCTGTGATTTTACACTACCACGGCTGCTGAATTATTGACTTTTCTACTATCTATCTATGTAATATATATATAAATGTGTGTGTGTCACTGACATCGATATATATATATATATATATATGTATTCTTTGTGTATTATTATAGCTCCATTTATTCCATGGCGCTTTTCATGTGAATATACCATTCTATCTTTTCTTTTCTAAGGCCTGTTTCACATTTCAGTTATTTGACGTCAGTCAAAATCCGCCAGGTTGTGAAAAAACAGATCCGTTTCCGTTGTGGCACAAACGGATGCCGGATCCGGTTTGTGATGGATCCGCTTTAGCAAGTTAGTGACTGAAATTTAAAGGAAAATGAGTCTGGGAAAAAGGAGAGAGAGAAGAGAATTTTTCTGCCACCAGAATGGAATTTGGGGTTAAATTTCTGACAAGGAAATTCTTCCGGGCATGCTCAGTGTCAAAAAGTGGATCCGTTGCCGGATTCCGCCAAAAAACGGTTGGCAATGGATCCGCCGCCCATAGGCGACCATTATAACGAATGGCGGATAGCGGCGGATCCGTTGCTATCCGCTATTTTGACGCAGACAAAAACGATTCATTGTCCATCCACTGGTCAGCAGGCGCCAAAATTTTGGCGGATCCGTCAAAAAACGGATCCAATGGATGACCATCCGTCAAGAGCCGCCGATAATGCAAGTCAATGGGAAAAAAAACGGATCCGCCCAAAAAATGGATTTTGACTGACGGCAACAAACGGAAATGTGAAACAGGCCTAATCTGTCACGCTGTGATTTCACTGAAAGCGGCACTTGAATTACAGGTTTTTATCCTATCTTTTACGAAATCTTACCGACTTTTTCCAGATTTTAAGAAAAATGCTTGTGTTACCGATCACGAATCCAAATGTGCCATACTCATGCTAAATTTATGTTTGGCGATCGTTTTCTGAACATATTCGCTCATCTCTAGTTTTGTCATTGCCACGTAATGTGGGACATTCTGAGTCGTTGTGCCTGTTCCAAATTAAATTGTAAAATCCAAGTCCGTACTGTAGAGAGAATCACACTCACACAGTTAGTATCAGAACAGAACAGAATTCTGTTTATTACTTAATCGGTCAGTGTTTATATAGGTTTTCACTAGACATACATTGTAGCAATATAATTGACTTTTTATCTTTATATATGTGCTGACATTAGCATAAATACATCTAATTAGCTAAAGTTAATATCATCTACACCCTAAGTGTGGCTCGCACTTCTTTCTTTCATTTTCCTATGTTTTCTCTAAGTCCTGTTAGACAAAGAAATTCCTGAGACTCAATATTTCAAAACATAAACAGCATCTTAGGCTGTGTGCACACGCTGCGGATTCCGCTGCGTTTCCGCAGCGGTTTTGGCCGCTGCGGACACGCAGCAGTTTTAGCTGCGGTGTACAGTACCATTCATTTGAATGGGAAAAAAAAAAACGCTGTGCCGACGCTGCGGAAAAAAACGCGCGGATTTGCTGCGGTTTTGAATCCGCAGAAAGAATTGCATGTCAATTCTTTCTGCGGAATCCGCAGGTCTTTGGACCTGCGGATTATCTGCGGTTTTTGCAAAATCCGTGCGGATTAATCCGCAGCGGATTCCGCAGCGTGTGCACGTACTCTTAGGTGCTGGGATTCTCCCACTGCACAGGGTAGATCCCAAGTCTTGTCTGCCTCTGCAGTCTCTCATTCTGCTCCGGCCACAGTAGAGGCTGCTCAGCAGAGACGTCAGTCTCAGTGTCTTGCTCAGACTCGTGCTGTTTGCTTGGTTACTGCTGGCCTTCCAGCCAAGTCTATGGTAACCAGCAATAGGCAGCAGCAAACAGATGCTCTGGAGACTAAGTCCAGAAATCACCCTACTGAGCATACTCGTTTGGCGACTTGTCATTGGTGGTCAGTCGTCAGCTGCTCTGGTGATGCGGCTGCCCCGGATTGGTCCACGAGCAAGGTCCTGTCTGACTGGCTTGGCCTAGCGCCTGTCTCGGCCATGTGTGCGGTTAGCACGGGTCAGTTACAGGGCACAGTCAAACCCACGTGCTTAAATGGCGGCTAGCTGAGCTTGGTACTCATTTTTGAGCCACTCGGTGGACAGTTGTATTAGTTAGTTTTTTTTTTCTTTGTCACTCGTGTGGTTAGCTGAGCTGGTATTCCTTTGCCAGTGCAAACCTCTCTGAGGTGCTATCAGTCTGGTATCTTGCGTTCAGTCCACACTGTGGAGTAAATACAGACAGGGGTGAACCTAGCCTCTCTGCTGCCTGAGGCGAACAGCAAAATGACGCCCCCCCCGCACACAAAGTAAATTTTTATATCCTGTAGAACTGAGTACAATAGTGGACATTATGATTTAGATAAATAGAAAAAAAAGGTGTGCAAACACAAGGATGTCAGCGCCATCACACGCACATACAAGAACAACACAGAAGTATCCAGAACAAGGATCATTAATGGCAATAATAGGCCTGGCACAGGGCCGGACTGGGAAAAAATGCAGCCCTGACGCACAAATCCCACCAGCCCACAAACTGTAACTCTCATCAGGCCCAATCAGTGAATTTTTGCTATACTTTGTCGTCCCCTCACCACTCTCTTAAAGGAGTTATTTGAAGAGCCACATGTGAATGGCAACACAGTGCGTATGATTGACCACAGTTCCATTTACATGGTGCTCTTCAAAGCTACGTTTCCCAGCATCATGGGGGTCCCAGCGGTCAGATCCACAACAAGCAGAAAGTCATCCCCTATCCCCACATAATGCTCCATACAGTATTATGGGCCCCATATATTACTGCATACAGTATTATGGGCCCCATATAATGCTCTATACAGTATATTGGGACCCATATCATACAGCATAATGGCCCCCATATGTTACTTCATACAGCATAATGGGCACCGTATATTACTTCATACAGCATAATGGGCCCCATATAATTCTCACCATGCCCCGCTGCTCTGGTCTCCTCAGTGTATTCTGATTCTCCGCACTGCTTGGCACAGAGACATCATTAACTTTATATATACTGTATAATTGTCCACTTGGACTGATAGTAATAGTGATTTGTTTGTACCCTGTTGTCTGGGGCTGGCCCACTTTATGAGGGTGCTCAGGGCATATGATTATACACCAGTAAAAAGTATGAAAGGCTCAATGTGACCAGTGCCACCTAGTTTCCTACCCCTCTTATTCTACCGGTACTAAGGGCACACTGACTGGTACTGAGGAAAAGAAAGAAAGAACAGAGAGAAAGAAAAAAGAAAACAGAGAGAGAAAGAAAGAGAAGAGAGAGAGAAAGAAAGAGGGGAAAGAAAGAAAGAACAGAGAGAGAAAGAAAGAAAGAAACAGAAAGAAAGAGGGGACAGAAAAAAAGAACAGAGAGAGAGAGAGAATGAAAGAGGGGACAGAAAAAAAGAACAGCGAGAGAGAAAAAGAAAGAGGGGAAAGAAAGAACAGAGAGGGAGAGAGAAAGAAAGAGGGGAAAGAAAGAAAGAACAGAGAGAGAAAGAAAAAGGGGAAAGAAAGAACAGAGAAAGAAAGAGGGGAAAGAAACAACAGAGAGGGAAAGAAACAAAGGGGAAAGAAAGAACAGAGAGAAAAAGAAAGAGGGGACAGATAAAAAGAATAGAGAGAAAAAAGATAGGGGAAAGAAAGAACAGAAAGGGAGAGAAAGAAAGAGGGGAAAGAAAGAACAGAGAGAGAAAAAAGAAAGAGGGGAAAGAAAGAACAGAGAGAAAGAAAGAGAAATAAAGAAAGAACAGATAGAGAGAACAGAGAGAAAGAAAGAGTAGAAAGAAAGTGGGGAAAGAAAGAGAACAGAGAAAGAAAGAACAGAGAGAAAGAAAGGAAGAACAGAGAGAGAAAGAACATAGAGAGAAAGAAAGATTAGAGAGAGAAAGAAAGATTACAGAGAGAAAGAAAGAAAGAACAGAGCCAAAAAAAAACAGAGAAAGAGGGGAAAGAAATAACAGAGAAAGAGAAAGAAAGAGGGGAAAGAACAAAAGAACAGAGAGAAAGAAAAAAGAAAGAAAAAGAACATAGAGACAGAGAAAAAAAGAGGAGAAACAAAGAACAGAGAGGGAGAGAGAAAGAGAGGGGAAATAATTAAAAAACAGAGAAAGAAAGAGGGGAAAGAAAGAACAGAGAGAGAAAGAAATAGGGGAAAGAAAGAAAGAAAGAACAGAGAAAGAGAAAGAAAGATGGGAAAGAAAGATGGGGAAGAAAGAGAACAGAGAAAGAGAGAACAGAGAGAAAAAGAACAGAGAGAGAGAAAGAGAGGAAAGAAAGAACAAAGCATGAGAAAGAAAGAATGAGGGAAAAGACAGAACAGTTAGAGAAAGAAAGAACAGAAAGAGAAAGGAAGAACAGAGAGAGAGAAAGAAAGAACAGAGAAAGATTAGAGAGAGAAAGAAAGAGGGGAAAGAAAGAACAGAGAGAGAGATAAAGGAAGAGGGGAGAGAAAGAAAAAAAAGAGAAAGAAAGAAGAGAGAGAGAAAGAGAGGAAAGAATGAACAGAAAGAGAGAAAGAAAGATTCTATAAAGATACTATAGCTGTCATGATCCAGGTTGGATATGACAGGTTTTTGAATAAGTAACCTTTTTTTTTCCTTTGAGCTGGTTGCTGGGAGTTGGTTTTGCCCCCGGTGGCCATTAGGGCTATTACACAGTGGTGTCTTTTGTTCTATTTTGCCCCCGGTGGTGGTGAGCGTTATTGCACATGATAATGAAGCAGGTGTGATTCCTTGGGTCCTGCCTATAAAGGTGTAGCAGGTGGTTTCACTCACTGTTGGTAATATTGGTCTTTTCTAACCATCCTTGGTGAAGGAAGGAACTTGAGAAGACTCCCGGGCAGCTCAGTCAGAATCCTGGAGTGGCAGCTATGGTGTCAGCGAGGAGTTCTTGCAAAGCTTGGTGGAGTGGCAGCTATGGAAGAGAGCTGCATTCAGATGCTGGACTCTGTTGCTGGAAGAGAGCTGCACTTAGGTATTGGATTTGGTTGGAGGAAAAGATGCACTCAGGTGTCGGACTCTGTTGCTGGGAGCATTAGCAACAGAGCAAAGCTAAGTGGTGTTTCCCTGTTTGTCACTTTCCTCAATGTGTGTTTTAGTGCAGTGGTGGGATTAGTTTCTGCACCATCCACTTCACTAGTAAGGGATTGGTTCAGGGCGAGCTAGGGATTTCAGGTATCCTGATCGGCGCCCGGTGCGGAACCGGCCTAGGGATCGGTAGGAGTGTAGAGACGCTGACTCGGGGGAGTGCAGGAGGTCTCCACGTCTCCGTTCCCTATCGCAGGGCCACCATTGTAATTGTTTTCCTGGTTTTCCCCTTTATTCTGAAATTCGCCCGGCTGGAGGTGGTGTATCCAGACATACGTGTACTACTGAAATTCGCCTGCTGGAGGCGGTGTATCCGGCTACACATTCTATTATTTAAATTTGCCCTGCTGGAGGCGGTGTATGCAGGGTCACGCGTGTCATATAAATTCGCCCTGCTGGAGGCGCTGTGTCCAGTCACTCGTGACCATGACATTATTACCAACCATACATTTTTTTTTGGTAGGCCTTTGGCCAGGTTCAGGCCAGTGAGTAATTGCTGCTGGGCCTCACTGAGGTGAGTGAGGAGCTGCATGGTGTGTTGAAGCAGTTCCAGCAGCAGTTATCAGGGTCTGGGGCCTTCCCTCTGGCTCACCCAGAAAATCAAATTGCGGCTCTGGCAAAGAAGCCCCCAGAGTCCTTGCTAGTGAGCGGGACTTGCTCATGCACGCGGACGCACCCAGGCAGGTGGGAGGAGTGGGTGTCCCCATGGTGCTGCCTGGTATTGCCCAAGGAGAAAGGGGTACGTCCCTGTGGTGGGCAGATTTGTGTTATAGTCCGCGGGGCTCACGCCAAACCTTCCATACCACCGAAGAAGCCGCCCCCTCCTGGTCGTGTGGAGGAAGGCGACCAGGGAGTGTATATGTCCTCCATATCCCCATCCCCTTCTCCTCCAGTTGTGGTTGCAGGGGTGCTGCCAGGGAGTAGGGGCGAGTCTCAACCCTCGCTATTAGCCAACCCAGAGAGGCGCAGGCCTCATAGTAGGAGGGTTGGAGGATGATGTTTCTCTTGGTGAATAGCGGGGGTGTGAGTGTGGTGACACAGGGGGACGCCTCTGTTGTCAGTTCCAGAAAGAGTTCACCCTATTTTGACAAACAAATGTGTGACAATAAACGTTCTGGTCCGGACCTGTGTGTGAACGAGCGTGTATGGGTGTCCACCAAATAACATCCAGTGGAAGTGTGTGCGGAGTCTTGTCAGCTTGTTTTACCTCCAAACATACTCATACATAACTCGCTCCCCAGGACGATGCTCTGGGGATGTGCAACGCTGCCAGAACATACATTGCCAATACCAGTGGTGCCCATTTGTCATTAACCTGAGGTGCAGGTAGTTGCAGAGGTGAACTCTGGATCTGGGCGTCCCCTCTGTAGGTTGTTCCCTGATGAGGAGCGGTCTTGAGGGTCCAGAGGCCCCTCATTGAGGGAGAGTACTGTCATGATCCAGGTTTGATATGACAGACTTTTGAATAAGTAACCTTTTTTTTCCTTTGAGCTGGTTGCTGGGAGTTGGTTTTGCCCCATTGGCCATTAGGGTTATTACACAGTGGTGTCTTTTGTTCTAGTTTGCCCCCGTTGGTGGTGAGCGTTATTGCACATGATAATGAAGCAGGTGTGATTCCTTGGGTCCTGCCTATAAAGGTGTAGCAGGTTGTTTCACTCACTGTTGGTAATATTGGTCTTTTCCAACCATCCTTGGTGTAGGAAGGAACTTGAGAAGACTCCCGGGCAGCTCAGTCAGAATCCTGGAGTGGCAGCAATGGTGTCAGCGAGGAGTTCTTGCAAAGCTTGGAGGAGTGGCAGCTATGGTGTCAGTGTGGAGTTCTTGCAAAGCTTGATGGAGTGGCAGCTATGGGGTCAGCGAGGACTTCTTGCAAATCTTGGTGGAGTAGTAGCTATGGAAGAGAGCTGCACTCAGATGCTGGACTCTGTTGCTGGAAGAGAGCTGCACTCAGATGTTGGACTCTGTTGCTGGAAAGCTGCACTCAGATGCTGGATTCTGTTGCTGGAAAGCTGCACTCGGATGTTGGACTCTGTTGCTGTAAAGCTGCACTCAGATGCTGGACTCTGTTGCTGGAAAGCTGCACTCGGATGTTGGACTCTGTTGCTGTAAAGCTGCACTCAGGCGTTGGACTCTGTTGCTGGGAGCATTAGCAACAGAGCAAAGCTAAGTGGTGTTTCCCTGTTTGTCACTTTCCTCAATGTGTGTTTTGGTGCAGTGGTGGGATTAGTTTCTGCACCGTCCACTTCACTAGTAAGGGATTGGTTCAGGGCGAGCTAGGGATTTCAGGTATTCTGATCACCGCCTGGTGTGGAACCGGCCTAGGGATCGGTAGGAGTGTAGAGACACTGACTCAGGGGAGTGCAGGAGGTCTCCACGTCCCCGTTCCCTATCACAGGGCCACCATTGTAATTGTTTTCCTGGTTTTCCCCTTTATTCTGAAATTCGCCCGGCTGGAGGCGGTGTAGCCAGACATACATGTACTACTGAAATTCGCCTGCTGGAGGCGGTGTATCCGGCTGCACATTCTATTATTTAAATTCGCCCTGCTGGAGGCGGTGTATCCAGTCACGCGTGTCATATAAATTCGCCCTGCTGGAGACGGTGTGTCCAGTCACTCGTGACCATGACAGTAGCAGCCCGGCTCCCACTGTAGTGCCCACCTGAGCCTCCCGATGCAGGACATATCATGATCCGCTCACATGGGCGGCATCCCCGAGTCCAAGGCTATCCTGCTGTCCGTGCTGTCGGAGGACACGGTGATGGATCTGAAGCATTCCCTGAAGTGCCTCCATGGTTCCGTCACAATCTTCTCCCGAAATTCCCTAATTTCCGGTCAGCTTCTAGTACGTCACTTCCGGTGGAATGTCATGTGCGAATTTTAAAGTGCTCCTCGGGGCTCCGCCATGTACTCCTGTGTCCGTGGGAAAAGTAAGCTCCCGGCCGGGGCAGAGGTGCAGACTCTCTCTCAAAATCGGGACTGTCCCGCTGGAAGGTATGGATGCTCCCCACCATACACCTTGTACACGTTTAGCTCCGCACACCTCATACACACACGGTTCCGCTTTTTATGCCTCGCACACACACACGGCTCCACTCAGTACACACGGCTCCTCTCCATAAACCTCGTATACATGCGGCTCTGCTCGTACACCTTTTACACACGTGGCCACGCTCTGTATACTTTGTACACACATGGCTCCACTCCGTAAACCTTGTACACATGCGGCTTTGCTCCATACACCTCGTACACACGTTGTTCCACTCCATACACACGTGGCTCCACTCCGTACACACATTGCTCTGCTCCACTCCATACACACACAGCTTTACTCCACACACACGGCTCAGCTCCGTACACTTCGTACACACAGGGCTCCGTACAACCCTTACACACGCGGCTCTGCTCCGTAAACACGTGGCTCCACTCTGTACACCTCGCAAACACACGGCTCCACTCAGTACACACATGGCTCCACTCCGTAAACCTCGTACACATGCGTCTCTGCTCTGTACACTTTTTACACACGTGGCCACGCTCTGTACTCCTTGTACATACACAGCTCCACTCCGTAAACCTTGTACACATGCGGCTTTGCTCCATACACCTCGCACACACGCGGCTCCGCTCCATACACATGCGGCTCCACTCTGTACACACGCAGCTCCACTCCGTACACACGTGGCTCCGCTCCGTACACCCCGTACACACTCTGCTCCACTCTGTACACCTCGCACACACACGGCTCCACTTACTACACACATGGCTCCACTCCGTGAACCTCGTACACATGCGTCTCTGCTCCGTACACCTTGTACACACGTGGCCACGCTCTGCACACCTTGTACACACATGGCTCCACTCAGTAACGCGGCTCCAATCTGTACACACGCAGCTCTGCTCCGTACACACGCGGCTCCGCTCCGTACACCCCGTACATACGCTGCTCCGCTCTGTACACCTCGCACACACACGGCTCCACTTAGTACACACATGGCTCCACTCCGTAAACCTTGTACACATGCAGCTTTGCTCCGCACACCTCGCACACACGCGGTCCCGCTCCATACACACACGACTCCACTCCATACACACGCAACTCCGCTACATACACACACGGCTCTGCTCCGCTCCATACACACACAGCTCAGCTCCATACACACAGGGCTCCGTTTTGTACGCCCCATACACACACAGCTCCACTCAGTACAACCCGAACACGCTCGGCTCCGCTCTGTACACCTCACACACGCGCGGCTCCACTCCGAACAACTTGTACACATGGGTCTGCTCCGCATTAGGGCCACCTGTCAGTCAGTCTCGTTACAGTTGCAGATCTCTGTAGCAGTGACTCACCTAATTCCGGCACCACTCCTATGACTGAAGGTCGAACACTGCTGGGAGGAATAAAGTTAATTTCTTCCTGGTAGTGAAGCTCTAAGTGCAGGCACCAGGCAGGTTCAGAATGCTATTAACCTGCAGATTAACCCCACATCTGCAGGTTAATAGCATTTTTTCACGTGACAGGTTACCGTTAAAGATTTTTTACACTTCCCAAAAATGTGAACATTAATTTTACATTTCTTGAAAAATAATTTTATACTAAAGCATAATATTTTTTACTTATGAAATAATTGTCATAAATCTCAGAAAAATGTTACAAACTGTTCTGCCCATTAGGGCAAAAGACAAGGTTAAAATTACTTTTATCAATATAATAAGCTGTAATACTCTGTTAATGATGTCTAATGTGGCAATAGCACCACCTGGTGACGTTTAATTGTATTACAAGTTGTTTTCTGTTAAGCTGTAAATTGCATTGTGGGAGAAACTAGTGCATTTCGGTAAGAAGGTCCTGGTGAAGCAGTCATTTTGTAAGAATCAGTCTAGCAGGACAGTTGTGTAAAACTTTGTTCTGCATTATGTTACTAAAACTCCATTATCCTGGATAATGTATATTTAGTAAGGAAACTATCTCTGTTCTGTAATATTGTGTATTCAGAACTGTTGTTAAATCAGAAAGTGATTGTTACTAAGTCATGTGTTCACATGTAGAAGCGCCATCTTGCTGTGTGCTTTCACTGTTAATTGTAAATGTCATTGTTATGTGATATTCTTGACTCAATACTGTTATTTGTATTTTTATAATTTTACCAAACAGATATATTACGATACATATACATCAAACTGTTGACCAATAAAACAGTTAGACGGCAGAGAACAATCTGCTTATTTTGACAGAGAAGGTTTATGCTGTATGTCAAAATGCATACCATGAGATTGTACAATAAGACTGAACAGAAGCAGTACTGGAATTTCATCCTCAAAAGCAACAATTCCTGAAATTGACAACTTTCTAATGTAGACAAAGGTTTTAAAAATAAAATGAAAATTCATTGTTTTATAATTCAATTTTACAAATTATAAAAACCATTATGAGTGGATGGAGAACCTGGAATGCCGCCCTTGGTGTTTGCATGTACTGTAGTCTGACTTTGATGGCTGAGGGGTAGATTGCATGATATGCTGAATGATTTTGATGTGTGGAGTAGGTAGGCCAATCCTGACTCTGTAAAAAGGAATGACCTACTATTATATGAAGGACTGACTCAGCCTGAGGGGAGGGGCATAATAGGCATAGGAATAGCTGGAAATAGAGGAGGTTGAGGAATAGCAGGCTGAATACTGGTGTGACCAATTAATGAAAAATGAAAGAATGAATGAATGAATAATGAAAAACAGACAATATTAAATAACAATAATCACTTGGATAGTGAAAAAACTTTGATTAGTAGTGAAACATAATTTCGTTTTTCTTGTTCAGTCCATCTGGAAATCTCGTTCCAAGATTAAAGATCCAATACGCCTCACGGGTAAGCAAGGTTCTCCTGATGTCACCGCCACGCAAGGGTCTTTTAACTTTTTCAAGACCTGTCACTTTTAAAGTTGCAATACTGTGTGAATGGTTGTCAATAAAATGTCTGGCTGCTGATGATATGTTGCGATTACCACCTAAAACATTGGAGATATCATAAAGGTGCTCATTAATGCGTGTTTTAGTTTTCTAGTAGTGCACCCAATATAGGATTTTTTACATGCATCACAGTCAATTTTATAAATTACACATTTGCTATTACAGTTAATAAAATCTTTTATAAAAAATGTGTTACAATTGTTGTAATCATTAAACACTATTAATCAAAGTTTTTTCCACTATCCAAGTGATTATTGTTATTTAATATTGTCTGTTTTTTCTGTATTCTATTATATTGTTTTTAATTGTGCGCTATTATATTTATGTGGTGATGTTAGGACCTTTTGATCACATGTTTTTAATTGTGCGCTATTATATTTATGTGGTGATGTTAGGACCACATGTTGGATCACATGTTAAATTCACGCAATTCTATTGGTGTTTGATACCCATTTAATGCAGGGAGTGTATGTGATATCTAGCTTTGATAAAGACCGCAACAGCGGTCGAACCGCGTTGCCTGTCCTCCTGTGCCTTGTGATGTCCGAGATGGACATTATGGAATTAACAAGAATGAATTTTTTACTTCATGGAGCTGGAACGTTTCCTTTCATTTTTCATGTGATCACGTCTCATCAGGACGGAGTTCCGGACACCAATTGTTGAACAGTGAGCTGGCTTTTTTCTTATCTATTTTGTGAAGGGACCTATTAATCACCATCTCTCAAGAGCTGTAAAATATTCTGATGGATCATTGGGTGGTGATCCAGCATATATTCCTGTTAAAGTACATGAATGCATGAGAGTACATACATTTTCAGGAAAATGCTAAAAACAAAGACCCAGACTGTGAGCAACAATATTATCACCATCTTCATCTACAAATCTACTGAGTTATTGCAGAAACTGACTGTCTATCAGGACTGCAGCAGAGAGAGTGTCCTTACTTTCTGGCCTCTCTTAAGATCACTTGGTGAGCATAGAGCTGTAGCTGGAACAGTGGTTGACACGGTAGCTGTGGTCTGCACAGTTGTTGACCAGTTATGTGGTGTGATTAGTGGTTCCAGTTTTAGCACATGTGGTATCCATGAATACTCCCCAATAAGGATCATAAATTTGTTCAGCCATAGAGGTAGCTTCACTACTGCCTTCTGTTACTGCATTGGCACTGCCCTCAGAAATGCTAGTCAAGCCAGACATATTAGATGTCTGCTCTGAATAGGAACCACCTGGCGTCCAATCTAAAGTATTAAAAACATACATGAATGACAATGCTAAATTTGAGATATTATTCAATCCAAAGAATTTTCTACTTACACACGCAAATATATAACTGCAGACAAAAAATTAAGTTTTTGCAGATACATAGAGGGCCATTTGCACAGTGCTGTGAACCCATTTTTAAGCCTCTACTGAATTTCCCTCCTATGTTGGTCATAGTAGGATTGATGAAGTTGACATTAAGCATAATAAAAGGGGGGAGCGTGGCCAACCACCGAAGGAGCAAGACGTGTGGATTAGAGCTCCTCTCGCCTTATCTATTTTTCGAATAATCCTCAGCCCCTTGTACTCAATCCACTTTCACCCGAGGCTGCGGTAATCTGGAGGAGACCTGCAGGGTGATTTCCGCCCGTTGCGGCTGCATTTAGACCCGTGAAGCGGGGCGGACGCCTGCGGCCTACCTGTGAGCCTGAGGCCTGCTGGAGGTGCACCGGACCGAACGCTAGCTTTGGAGGCTGGGAATTTCCCTCCTGTGCTGGGAGTGCTGAGAGGGGAGGACCGAGGACGCCTGCCCTACCTCGCCCACTGACTGGACCGCGGGGAGACTGTGTGTGGAGCCGCCTGGTGAGACCGGGAAAGAGCGCGGCAGTGCCCGCAGCCTGCACCGCTAGTGAGGCAGCGGCCTGAAAAGGACGGCCAGACAGCAGCGCTGGCAGTGAGAGGCGTGATTATAGCCCGGAGGAGGCAACATAAGAGGGGGCACCAGGGATCCCGGTATCCGGGGGTGGACGTCTTATTGGGGGACAAGGGAGCACAGGAGAGTAACCTGGTCTGTGAGCACACTGCAAGAGACACATTACGTCTTTCTGACAGGACCTATTTCGTTATAACAAAGGTCCTATAGAACCACCATATCATGGGCTCTGACTAACTCCCAGGATTAGGGGACTACTCCTTGATCTATTTGCAGCCGACCAGAGGAACTAGAAATCTACGAAGGGGTGCTGTATTCATTGCTTCCTCGTGGTTCTTGTGAGAGAGTGGGACTCCACCTGCTGACCACTAGGCGCTACTGCACAAACATTGTGCCCCCAGCTCCCTATATAGAAGAAACCAAATATATCTAATACCTGTGAGGTGGTCACGGCTCCACGGGATATATATGTGAGCATAGCTACAGAGCTATATAAGTCCAAATCAGAAACAAACAGATACATAGTTGTGGACATCACAATTTATCCCATAACCTGAAGTAATTCAACACGGAGGGCATGGGCAGCCCTGATGGACTATGATTTTGGAACATTAGGTTTGCCGCTACGGGCGCAAACATGCACTCAAATGAATAATTAAACTCCATGATTTGAAAGGCAGCACATCGGAGATTTATAGGCGATGCGTCCCAAAAAAGCCATGGCATCAGAAGTCAATACTCGATCGATCACACATTTATTGTCCCAGAAGGCTAAATCGACAAGCCACGCCATGTCGGCGCCACTATCGACTTTGAGTTCTAAGAGTCTCCCTCAGAAACCCCAACATAATGACCCGACCTGCTCTACAACTATGATTCCTATGACAATGGAGGACTTACTGACCACCATTCAGAAGACGTTCAGAGCTGAACTCTCAACGGCAGTAGATAATTTTACCCAACAAATCCAGGATATTGCTCAAAGAACCAATGATCTAGAGAAAAGAATGTATGATACTGCTGATGCTATGGAGTCCGACAGAGAACAACTAAAGGAGCAAGACGCTAGAGTTGAGTTCCTAGAGCTTAAGTGTGAAGACCTGGAAAACCGCTCACGAAGGGCAAACATTAGAATTAAGGGACTACCAGAAAGCAATACTAACTTAATGGAAGTTGCCGTGGGCCTATTCGGTGCTCTCCTACCTCAGGCAGACCCTGCTACCTTATGAATAACCAGAATTCACAGAGCGTTGGGGGGACCCAAACCGGACGCCTCGCCTAGGGACATTATCCTTAAAATGCACTATGAAGAATCTAGGGATCTGATCTTGGCTGCAGCTCGTAAAATGCAAAAACTACCAGAGGTCCCAGATACTGTTTCCTTGTTCCCAGACATATGCCCAGCAACCTTGCTGAGGAGAAGAGATATGAAAGATGTGACAATGGTTTTAATCAAGGTGAATATTAAATATAGATGGGGATTCCCACACACACTAATCTTCTCTCACAGTAACACCGTCTACTCGCCAAAAAATCAAGAAGAAGGCAAAAGGGCACTAGAAAAAGCAGGAATCACAATACTGGACCCAGGAGCAGCGCCGCAAAGACAGACACCCCGTAGAGACTGGACTGAAATCCGCCGTGCGAGGCCCAACAGGTCACAGAATAATACCTGATTCACCATCTGAGGCCTTTGTCAAAGCTTATGTTAAGTTTGATCCACAGATCAGTTAAAGATGCTGCTCCAATGGTGCTGCCACTTTACATTCTTTTTAGAAAGTTCTAAAATACGTAATTTTCTTTTTGTAAAGGAGTGCTGTTCCCTTGGAGTAGCCATGCCACTCCACCTTGGGATATTGCTGTTTCAGGTCCTACTAATATTGGACCGACATGCTTTACCCCACATATTGGTTATTGGTTGTAACCGTTTTCTACTTTGTTGTATTTTCCCTTTTATCCTTGGTGTCTTCCCTTACCCTATAACAGTGCTGAAAAGTTTTGAAAGTTTAGATGATTTGATAGAAGATGCGGAACAACACGCTATGCATTTTGTCACTCTGGGGGACTTAGTTATATGTATATCAGAACTTCCCCACGCAATTTAAATGTTTAAAACATTATCACACAATGTTAGGGGATTCAACTCCCCGATAAAAAGGAAGCGTGCGTTTATTGATTATTAAAAACATTCCCCTGATGTGATATTTTACAGGAGACTCATTTTTCTAATACTTCATCCCCCAGATTCTTCCATAGGCTTTATTCAAGGTTCTTTTTAGCTTCGCAGGATAAAAAAACCAGAGGAGTCGCCATTCTATTCCACAATTCTTTTCCATTTATTCAGGAGGGCATAATTAGAGATACAGAAGGCAGATATAATTCTTTGGGGCAAGGTGCAGGAGACACGAGTTTGTTTTATCAGTTGTTATGCACCCCCTACCTTACAAATGAAGACCATTAAATTAGTTGCAAGATTACTAAACTCTATCCAATATGACAATATTATTTGGGGGGGGGCGATTTCAATCTGACCATGGATGAGGCACTTGATAGCTCCAATAATAAGAGATCTGACATACCGCAAAGGGAAAAAACTGTGCTTAAAAATATTTTCCATACCCATCATTTGGTGGATTCATGGAGGGAAAATCACCGACAAAAAAGAGGGTACACCTACTTCTCTAGAGTCCATCGGTCGTATTCCAGGATAGATTGGATTCTTACTAACTCAGAGAATATACTTTCACTGCTATACTCTAGACACATCCCTTCTTCATGGTCTGACCATGATGGTGTGCTTTCTGTGTTTAAATTTGACATAGTAACCTCACGACTATATAGATGGAGGCTGAATGAGTCCTTACTAGCGGACCCCCAGATAAGATCACTAGTTGATTGTGAACTCAAAACCTTTTTTCTTTCAAACACTACCTCTGACGTCTCTGTGGGTAACGTTTGGATGGCCCATAAAAAATATATCACGGGCATTCTTATCAGGCTAGCCTCCCAAAAAAAGAGAGACCGTCTCAGAGTGTCACTCGAAAATGAGCTTCTTAAATTAGAAATCGCTAGCCAATCATGCCCCTCACTATACCTAACTAAACGAATATATGATGTAAAACTACAACTGAACACCCTACTAACTACCCGTACTGAAAGGGCAATACGGTGGACTCAAGCGACATTTTACAGGGTCTCCAATAAAATGGATCGAATGCTTGCGAGAAAATTGAAGCAAACAGAGAGGTTAAACTCAGTCTTTTCTATAAAAGACGAGCAGTCCCATACCACGTTTAACCCGAACAGAATCTACAAGACATTCCAAAATTATTATCAAAAGTTATACACTGACAATGGGAACTTCTCATTGCCCAAACTAGATGACTTTCTATCCAACATACCCCTACCTTCTTTAACTTCGACTTGTGCTGCGTCACTGCACTCCCCTATCTCAGAGGAAGAAATAGCTTCCATTATCAAGCACTTAAAAGCTGGAAAGGCTCCAGGCCCTGATGGGTTAACGGCGCTATACTATAAAACATTTTCTGCAGTACTGTCTAAACATATCCAAGCATACTGTAATAGCATGTTAACAGGACAATCAATGCCACCAGAATTCTATACTGCACATATTACAGTTATTCCAAAGCAGCAGAGGGACCCTCTACTTACCAAGAACTACAGGCCTATCTCTTTATTAAATCTAGACCTTAAAATAATCTCGGCCATCATTGCAAATAGAATCAATAAATATTTACCCAGTCTTATTCACAAAGACCAAGTCGGATTTATCCCAACAAGACAGGCCCCAGACAATATTCATAGAAATTTAAATCTTATTCATAGCGCTAATAAACAAAAATCCCACCTGATTTTGTTAGCCTTAGATATAGAAAAGGCTTTTGATACCGTCGTCTGGCCCTATATGTTCCACATATTGTATAAAATGGGGTTTTCACAACAATTAATAAACTTGCTTAAACTCCTTTATAATAACCCAGTAGCTTATTTGAAACTACCCTCGACTATCCCCGAACCAATAATTATTGGCAGAGGCACCAGACAGGGGTTCCCTCTGTCACCGGCCCTGTTTGCTATGGTGATGGAGCCATTGGCTCAAAAGATCCGTTTGCACCCCAACATAGCGGGCCAAAAGATGGGCAAACAAGAATTCAAGGTTAGCCTCTTCGCTAACGACCTTCTCCTAACCCTAAAAAACCCTCATGTATCACTACCCAACCTTATAAGAACACTTAACCATTTTGAGGAGATATCTGGACTCAAGGTTAACATGGATAAATCAGAGATTATGTTTTTGAATACCCCATCAACAGAGCAATCATCTATATTAAATAATTTTCACTTCCGTCATGCAAAACATCATATCACCTACTTAGGGATTAAACTTACAACGTCCAAATCCACCCTAATTAAATATAAGTACGCTCCTCTTCTCCATAAGTTACCGCAAACTCTCACAAAGTGGTCCACCCCATCCCTTTCCTTTTTGGGAAGGATCCATTCAGTGAAAATGGTTATACTACCTCAATTTTTGTATTTATTTCGATCCCTGCCTATCCCGATACCTCAAATGGCATTGAAAATGATACATTCACAAATGCTGCGCTTTGTTTTGAATAATAAAAAATCTTGCATTTCTCAGAATACCTTGTTTAAACATAAAAGACATGGTGGACTCTCGCTGCCGAACTTTGCTCTTTATTATAAAGCGGCCCAAATCGCTCAACTAGCAGCGGTAAATGCTCAACAACAGGCACCCACTTGGATATCAATAGAAAACTCGCACATAGCACGTTATTCTTTAGAAAGCTTGATGTGGGCTACAGGTCCTCTGCCAAAAGATTTAGATATGCACTCGCCATACACCTCCCACTCACTACGGGTATGGAGAACTAACAGATTCCAATTTTCATTGCAGTCCCAACCTTCCCCTCTTTTGAATTTGTTCAACAACCCCATGTTTGCACCAGGAGTAGTGTCAAGAAATCACGCATGGTGGAAACAAAACAATTTAACTAAGCTACAAAACTTATCAACCCACTTTAAGCTAATGCCAAAACAAGATTTCATTACAAAGTTCCAGGTACCAGGGTCTGAATTTTTTAGACTAGAACAAATTTTTCATTTTCTACAAAAATTAACTGTAAACTTATCGGACCCTAAACCTACATCCTACGAATTAAAATGCTTATACGATCCATTGGGAATTGGTCTTATATCATATCTTTACTCTGTATTTCAGCAACCTGGGGAATGTTTGAAAATGAAGGTCATGGAACAATGGGAGGAAAACTTACAAATCTCCCTTACACCTCAAAGATGGTACAAATGTTATGAAAATATAGTTAAGGGTAGTAACCAGGTATCACTCACTGAGACGTTATGTCCCCAGTTTCCTACATAATGTTTACCACACGGTTCCCGGTAACTGTTTTAGGGGTTGCGCTGACAATGGGGATACACTTCACATATGGTGGACATGCCCCATAGTAAAATCCCTCTGGAAAGACGTCATAAAACTTATCAATACTACTTTGAATACGAAGTTAACACTAACACCGACAGTATTACTCCTAGGGGACAGACCAACTCATGTTAATAGCAAAACGTGCTGTCTCATTGATTTTATCGCCATGGCAGCTAGGAATCACATAGCCAGCAAATGGAAAACTAACACATTGTCAATATTACAGGTGAAGAAGCGGGTTGACCTAATGATGTTATATGAAAAAATTGAGGCCATCAGAACTGACTCTTTCGAAGCCTTTAGGGGTATTTGGGAACCTTAGATTCAAGCACAAAATGGCAATGATCTCCCTAGAGTGATATGCTTGTCGGTGTAGTATATAAAAATAGATACTGTCGCTGATAAATATAAAGCCTGAAACAAAACTTACATTTATCCGCATTGACTCGGTTTTTAATAACAGCACTTACTGTTTACTCCCTTCCCTCCCCTCCCCTCCCACCCCAATTTAGTAGTGTTGAGACTGTTGTTTTACAGCTTTGCAAAACTTGGAATATGATAAGGAAGATATTGTATACTTTTCCTTCTATGCTTTCACACGCACCCCCTGCGAGAGGATTTTATTGCTTTGATATCAATGTCTTTCATGTTAAAAGATAATTATGTTTTTCAATAAACTTGTTGAAACTAAACATAATAAATGGGGGCTACATACTTTAGTGTATGACTAGTATAACTGTACTGACAGATCATTAACTTTTCAGATGTTATGACTTTGTCACAGTTAGGGATGACAGTACAGTATATTTGCATATCTCCTTCCACACGGCTTTCTTCTTGATTCTGTCCCTGTAGGAGGGAAGTCTATTACCACAAAGTTCAGGCCTCTCCTGCCCAACAACAGTCATCTTCTCAGCATTCATTGGGCAAGACATTGCTGAAGACAGAGCTTCTTAGAACTGCTAAATCAGCCTAAAATGTCTGAACTTCCTGTTTCTAAAAACAGGATGTTATTTTATACGGATCCATGAACAACACATAACATGTAGATGGGTGCTCGCCTGTGTTTTGTTTTTGAGATCCAATTGACTTATTGGTTAAGCCGTTATGAAAAAAGGATCTAAGTATTGAGTGCTGCAGTTTTTTACATTCAGACCATTGGTCCGTGTGTAAAGATGTTCATGTGAACCACCACATTATTTTCATTGGTCCATTTGCTTGTCCATATGGTACCTATTTTGTATACTGACAGCACAAAGACTTTTATTATGCTTGTCTGAACGAGTCATATGTTTATCAGTTTTAGGATAAGAACTTAAACATTGATAGCATTCACCACGAGAAATTGAGACCAATGTCACAATCTTGAAAGGAGTGTTGGTCAAACATGTACACTAGGACTTCAGTCAATATCTATGGAACTAAGGCAGCCAAGAACTGCATCTCATGGTCTGCGTGGGATCCCCAGTAGTATTAAATTTATCATCTATCTTGTGGTTGGCTAATAAATGTTTCTCATAGGCCACCCCCATTAGGTACCAGGTATCACCACTCTCATATGTTGATGCTTGATGGAACACCTCTGTCCTTATATTCTACTGATCAGAAACAATTAGAATAACTTGTTTTTATTTAGCACATAGTGACTTTGGACATTCATATTATTGTTCTTCAGTTGTTCAGGTTGGATTTCCTTGCCTTGGCAATCAAGATGGAGTGGCAGCATTTGAAGTCAATATAATTGTTATGAATTCAGAAGGCAATGTGATTCTACAAACACCGCAAAATGCCATCTTTTTCAAAACATGTCAGCAAGGTGAGTGTGAAATCTATGTGATTTACCTAAAAGCAAACCATATTGAAATGTCAGCCTAAAAGGGTTGTCTGGCACCAGACAAGTCTATCTTCATCTACAGTTTTTATGCCTTTTCTTTTGCATGTCTGCATTTTGACAAGGGTTTTTTTATGCAGGCATGAAAAAGAAAAACACCATACCTACCACATGTAGTGTTTGAAAAAAAAAAAAAACAATGACATACAAAACACACCAAAAGTAGGAAAAAAGGCAAAAAAAAATACATGACATGTAATTGATTACCAATGATTTTCAAGTTCTGATGAGCAGACATTATCAATTTCTTTCTTTAAAGGGGTTGTCCTATTTCAGACAACTGCAGTTTTCCAAAAAATAACAAAGTTAGTTATGGTCACCTTCCCCGATTCCACCGACGTTATGTCAACAGCTCGGCAGCTAATCAGTGAGCTCGGCTATTCCCACGTAGTCAGAATACAGCCTTCGGAGCCGTTACGCTCACTGATTGACTCCTGTGCTGTTGACATGACACCAACACTGCAGCCAGTTCCAAACATAACAAGTAGCGGTGGAGACTAACCAGTGGAACCTAAGAAGATGAGTACAATGCAGTTTGTTATTTTTTTTGACTAATCATAGCGAGGTCAGAACATTGTCTGAAAGAGGACAGATCCAATTCTCTGATTTTAATCCAGGAATAAACCCTGGTGATTTTTATCTGTGCAATCTGTATGTCAATTTTTTACTTCTTTATGGCATCCTATTTTATATATCAGCAGTTGATAAAATTTAAAAAATGCAAATATAGTTTCCTATGTTAAAAATTGTTAATCATCTATTAAAATCAGATGCTATACAGCCGATTTGCATGGCATCCGACTTTTCTTTTTTGCATGTCCTTAAAACGGTGACTCTGATTTGAAAAACTAAATAGACTAGTGCATTCGGTCATTTTTTCAAATGGACGAACAGTCGGTGTGAATAAAGTAGCATATGAAAAGCCCAATGGAATAACTTTGCTCCGAAAGCAGGCCATGTGAGGTTAGTTGTTTTCCCGAACAGCACTCGGACTTGTGTGAACATATACTAATCAAGATGATGGGTAAGGTAAGGCAGTGGAACTTTAAGGAGTTGTCATGTTTCATTAAAATACAGGATCAAGTCTGCTTATGCTGTAAATTAAGAAACCAAGTATTACTTACCTAATGAAACCTCTGCCACTCCAGTCCCACGTCTGCCTTCTGTCTTTGCTGACAGTTTCTATCGCCGTAGCTGCATGATTTGCGGCTGCTAGACAGCCTGAATACACGTGGGAATTCCCTAACAAACAGGCAACCCCCACATGTATTCAGGCTGTCCAGCAGCCGCAAATCATGCAGCTACATCGACACAAACTAAATCTCCGAGCACGCCAAAATACTTGGAGGACACACGAGCATGCTTGGGAAAACCCGAGCAATGAGTATACTCGCTCATCACTAGGCAGAACACATTTACCAATCAGAAAGTTAAAGGAATTGTTCACTGCTTTTATATTTCTGTACTATTCAAGGGATAGTTCATAATTATCAAATTGGTGGGGGTGCAACACCTGGCAACTCCACTGATCAGCTGTTCCCAGAGCCATCGGCAGCTAGATGTGATCAGTTGTAGAGTTACGCAGCACATCTTCATCAAACAGCTGATCTGATATTGATGGACTATCCTAAAGATGGATCCTAAATATAAAAGTAGGGTACAACGCCTTTAATATAGTTATACAGAGTGCACCCTGAAACAGCTTTACATGGTCAGGTGGCTCTTGTAAAAGATAAGCCAAGTAGTGTACAACCCCTTAAATATAGTTCTGAATAATAGAAGAGACCTCTAAACTGTAGCCACTTGTTAAGAAGTAATAGTAGTCTATGTTAAAGGGAATGTGATATCAAGGTGCAATCTATGCACCCAAATCACTTAGATAGTCATGTAATTCTTGTAAATATAAACCAATCCATACTTTTCTTTATAAAGTCTACAGCGCCTTATTCGTAAAATCCACATTGCTATCGATATGCAAATGAGGTTACAAGTGCTCTGGGTGTGACAGAGCCTTTCCCAAGCTTCTACCTTCCAAATCCAAGTACTTGCCTGGCAAGCTGGCATCTCCTTCCCTAGCTGTGTGATGTAAAGCACTAGGACTAGATTGGCAGAGGATGAGAAAGTGCTCTATCATGCCCAGAGCACTTGTGGAATCATTTGTGTATTGGTAAAAATAAAAACATGGAGCTATTGATTATGGAGGCTATGACTGTATAAAGTAAAGTATGAATTGACTTCTCTTTTCAAGAGCTATCAGACCATGTAAGCTGTTTGGGGGCTGGGTGGACCAAGATAACAGATTCTCTTTAAAGGGAATCTGTGACCTGTTTTGGCGGGCGATGAAAACGAGGTCGGTCCGGTCCGGTCCGATGGGCGGTGTTCCCAATGTGTGCCGCCTCCCCATCCTTGGCCGCCATCTGCAGTTTTTTGAGGAGTAGGTGTCCGCCATTTGTTGTGCATGCGCTAAGCATTCTTGGATAGCGCACGCGCAGTTTGCTTTGCCCAACTGCGGGCAAAGCCGAAAAGTCTGACTGCGCATGTGCCGGTTAACTAAACCCCGGAACACAGCAAAATACTTCCAGGGCTTAGTTAACCGGCGCATGCGCAGTCAGGCTTTGTGGCTTTTCCCGCAGTTGGGCAAAGCATACTGCGCGTGTGCTAGCCAAGAATGCTTAGCGCATGCGCAACAAATGGCAGACATCTACTCCTATTCCTCAAAAAACTGCGAACGGCGGCCAAGGATGGGGAGGCGGCACACATCGGGAACACCGCCCATCGGACTGGACCGACCTCGTTTTCATCGCCTGCCAAAAGTAGGTGACAGATTCCCTTTAACATAGATGAAAATGACTTCCTCATGAGTTGCTACAGCTTAGGAGACTCTTCTATCATTCAGAGCTATAGTAAAAGGGTTGTACACTACTTGACTTATCATGACAAGAGCTCCCTGACCATGTAAGCCATTTGGGGGGACAACCTGATGGCAGACTGCCTTTAAATGAATAGATGCCAACAATACAAGCAAGTATCATCAGATGAAAGAAGGGAAACTAACATTTTCCTGAATTACAGGTTTTTCTACTTTTCAGGGATCTGCTTATGTTTTTGCAAGTAATATGTATTGTAGCGTTGATTGAATATATTTCTGTGCCTTCACACATTTATTTTGTTTCCTCTTTTTATGGAAAACAATGACATCTTTGAATAAGGGGTTTAGAGTGATGTGGAATACTTTTAGTTTTTCTGTACTTGAAATTGAAGTGTTGTTTTCTTCCTTCAAGTCCTTATGATACAAGTATTTTTGATTAGCCAAATAGCACTCAGATATGCCGTTTTCCGCGTGTTTAATGATCACTAGAGTTGAGCGAAACGGGTCGAAAAAATTCAAAAGTCGCCGACTTTTGGCAAAGTCGGGTTTCATGAAACGAAACCCGACCCTAGGATGAGGTCGGCCACGAGGTCGGCGACTTACGCGCCAAAGTCGCGTTTCAAAAGTTTGTTTTGCGCTCTTTTTCAGCCAATCAGGATCCACGGACACTGTGGGCAATGTGATGACCTAGGCACGGGTCACCACCATCTTTCAGAAGGGCATGCAAGTGATTGGCTTGCTTTGGTGGGCGTCACAGGGGGTATAAAAGGGCGTGCACGCCGACCGCCATCTTACTTCTGCCGATCTTAGTATAGGGAGAGGTTGCTGCTGATTCTGTAGGGAGAGCGTTAGGCAGGGAAGAAGACAAAAAACCTGCTTCTGCTGCTAGCGATTTGGCCTGCACAACACACAAGTCACTGTGTGTGCAGTGCAAGGGGAGGCTATATTGTGGTGTATCAGTGGTGTTGGTTGTTGGGCTGCCTTTTAAGGCTTCCTGACACGCTAGCATTGCTGTTTACCCACTGCTCCGCAAACTGCTTTTTTAAAAGCAATCCAATCTCCCTTATCCTCTAGTCACTTTTGTCACAGCTGTGCCATCGAGCCTGTCACATAGCGCTCAGATATCAGTGGGCCTCACACAATCCACAAGTGTCCAGTGTCCAAAAGTGTGCGCAGAGATTCAAAATCTCCATTATCCTCTCGTCACTTTGGTCACAGGCAGCTGTGCCATCGAGCGTGTCACATAGCGCTCAGATATCAGTGGGCCTCACACAATCCACAAGTGTCCAGTGTCCAAAAGTGTGCGCAGAGATTCAAAATCTCCATTATCCTCTCGTCACTTTGGTCACAGGCAGCTGTGCCATCGAGCGTGTCACATAGCGCTCAGATATCAGTGGGCCTCACACAATCCACAAGTGTTCAGTGTCCAAAAGTGTGCGCAGAGATTCAAAATCTCCATTATCCTCTCGTCACTTTGGTCACAGGCAGCTGTGCCATCGAGCGTGTCACATAGCGCTCAGATATCAGTGGGCCTCACACAATCCACAAGTGTCCAGTGTCCAAAAGTGTGCGCAGAGATTCAAAATCTCCATTATCCTCTCGTCACTTTGGTCACAGGCAGCTGTGCCATCGAGCCTGTCACATAGCGCTCAGATATCAGTGGGCCTCACACAATCCACAAGTGTCCAGTGTCCAAAAGTGTGCGCAGAGATTCAAAATCTCCATTATCCTCTCGTCACTTTGGTCACAGGCAGCTGTGCCATCGAGCGTGTCACATAGCGCTCAGATATCAGTGGGCCTCACACAATCCACAAGTGTCCAGTGTCCAAAAGTGTGCGCAGAGATTCAAAATCTCCATTATCCTCTCGTCACTTTGGTCACAGCTGTGCCATCGAGCCTGTCACATAGCGCTCAGATATCAGTGGGCCTCACACAATCCACAAGTGTCCAGTGTCCAAAAGTGTGCGCAGAGATTCAAAATCTCCATTATCCTCTCGTCACTTTTGTCACAGGCAGCTGTGCCATCGAGCCTGTCACATAGCGCTCAGATATCAGTGGGCCTCACACAATCCACAAGTGTCCAGTGTCCAAAAGTGTGCGCAGAGATTCAAAATCTCCATTATCCTCTCGTCACTTTGGTCACAGCTGTGCCATCGAGCCTGTCACATAGCGCTCAGATATCAGTGGGCCTCACACAATCCACAAGTGTCCAGTGTCCAAAAGTGTGCGCAGAGATTCAAAATCTCCATTATCCTCTCGTCACTTTGGTCACAGGCAGCTGTGCCATCGAGCGTGTCACATAGCGCTCAGATATCAGTGGGCCTCACACAATCCACAAGGGTCCAGTGTCCAAAAGTGTGCGCAGAGATTCAAAATCTCCATTATCCTCTCGTCACTTTGGTCACAGGCAGCTGTGCCATCGAGCGTGTCACATAGCGCTCAGATATCAGTGGGCCTCACACATTCCACAAGTGTCCAGTGTCCAAAAGTGTGCGCATAGATTCAAAATCTCCATTATCCTCTCGTCACTTTGGTCACAGGCAGCTGTGCCATCGAGCCTGTCACATAGCGCTCAGATATCAGTGGGCCTCACACAATCCACAAGTGTCCAGTGTCCAAAAGTGTGCGCAGAGATTCAAAATCTCCATTATCCTCTCGTCACTTTGGTCAAAGGCAGCTGTGCCATCGAGCCTGTCACATAGCGCTCAGATATCAGTGGGCCTCACACAATCCAAAAGTGTCCACTGTCCACAAGTGTGTGCAGAAATTCTAAATCTCCCCTGTCCTATAGACACCTTGTACCTTGTTTTACATTACTATATAGTTTTTTGGATTTTGTCTACATTTCTACCAAAAATGAGGAAGGCTGGTGGAAGAGGCCGTGGAATTGGGCGGGGGTTGGCAGCTGGTAATGATGGTGTTGGTGGTGGATCTGATGGTAGTGGCAAGAGCAAAATAGGACCGAATGCAGGAGGTGCTGACCCTGCGTCATCGTCTGGCTACATAAGGCCTCGAACGCTTAGTTTTCTAGGAGTTGGCAAACCGCTTTTAAAGGCAGAGCATCAGGAAAAAGTTTTGTCTTACATTGCTGACTCAGCCTCCAGCTCTATCGCCTCCTCTTCTTCAGTTGTAAAAAGTAAAAGCTCTGAGTCGTCATTGGAGGCTCATGTTCATGAACCACACCTTTCCTTGTGTCCTTCACCCCAACCAAGATTGAAGGATGACGCAGGCCATACTACTGATTACTCCATGGAGCTGTTTTCACATACCATGCCTGGATTATCAAGTGAAATGGTGAATTACCCAGGCCAAGCTGAATCTGACATGGAGTGCACTGATGCACAGCCGCTGATGGATGATTCTGCTGGTACATTCACTCAGAGCACTACATTGTCCTCGCAGTGTACAGAGCCAGATTTTGACCCTGATGAGACTCAGGTGCCCCTTCCCGCACACTATACCACCATACACGGTGACACAGAGAAAGGTGCACATGACATAGAAGAGGAGGTGATGGATGACCCAGTTGTTGACCCAGATTGGCATCCATTGGGGGAAGAGGGTGCTGCTTCCAATAGCTCAGATGAGGAGCATCCACAGCAGACATCGACATCGCAACAGCTGTTATCTGGCAGGCTCGGATCACTCCAAAGACAGGTTCCAAACATCAAAAGAGTTGCTGGACAGCTTGTCCAGAGGGTCAAAAGATCACAGCGTGCTAGGCCGCAAAATGTCTGCCAAAGTAGGAAGAGTGCAGTGTGGCACTTTTTTGAACAAAATCCTCATGATCAGGCCAAGGTTATCTGTAAGAAGTGCGCAAAGACCTTTAGCCGAGGGAAAAATCTGAAAAATTTGAATACCAGTTGCATGCTTAGACATTTAACCAGCATGCACTTGCAAGCGTGGACACAACACCAAACCTCAAGTGCCACATGTGCAACTGATCACAACGAAGGTAGTCAGCAACGCTACATTGTTTCCCCCACTGTAAGCCCACCGGTTAGCACAGCAGCAAATGTTGAGGTGTCGTTGCAAGACCACAGCAGTCAGGGAATCCCACTGTTATATCAACGAAAGACTGATTCTAGGCCATCAGAAAGAACACCAACTCCATCACCATCATCAACCCTCTCTCAGTCCGCCCTGTCCACCGCTACTTCCACCATATGCAGCTCTCAAGTCCAGCTCACCCTCCCAGACACTATGAGTAGGTCAAGAAAGTACTCAGTCTCTCATCCGCGTACACTGGGTTTGAACGCCCACATTGCCAAACTAATCTCGTTTGAGATGATGCCCTTTCGGTTGGTGGAAAGCACAGCTTTCCGCGAACTCATGGCCTATGCAGTACCACGCTATGACCTACCCAGTCGCCACTTCTTCTCTCGCAAAGCCATCCCAGCCCTCCACCATCATGTGAAAGACCGCATTGTCCATGCACTCAAGCAGTCAGTGAGCGGAAAGGTGCACCTCACAACTGATGCATGGTCCAGTCGGCATGGCCAGGGCCGTTACGTGTCCATCACTGCGCACTGGGTTAATGTGGTGGATGCAGGGTCCACAGGGACAGCGGTGGTGGGACAGTGCTGCCTAGCCCACGGTATAGGAAACAGTTGGCTGTAGGCGTTCGACCCTCCTCCTCCTCCTCCTCCTCCTCCTCCAGAAGCGAAAGCTCGTCCACAGAGCGCAGTCGTACGAGCACTCCATCTGCAGCTGCCACTGTTGCACACGATGTGTCCCCCTATCGAGCAGCTAGTGGAAAGCGTCAGCAGGCTGTGTTGCAGATGATGTGTTTGGGCGACAGACACACCGCCGAGGTGCTGGCCGAGTACTTGAAGCGACAAACTGAGTCATGGCTGGGCAGTGTACATCTTGAGGCAGGCAAGGTAGTTAGTGATAACGGCCGTAATTTTGTGGCAGCCATAGCCCTTTCAAAACTCAGCCACATACCTTGCTTGGCTCACACCTTGAACCTGGTGGTGCAGTGCTTCCTCAAAAATTATCCGGAGTTAACAGCCCTGCTCCAGAAGGTGCGAAGACTGTGCGCGCACATCCGCCGGTCGCCTGTACACTCCGTTCGTATGCAGAAGCTGCAGCGATTGCTCCACCTTCCCAACCACCGCCTCATTATCGACATTGCAACAAGGTGGAACTCCACCCTGCACATGGTGGAGCGGCTGTGCGAGCAGAGGCAGGCCATAATGCATTTGTGGGAGGATACACGGCCAGGCACTTTGAGAGCAGACATGGAGTTGACAGGCGTGCAGTGGTCGAAGCTGAAAGACCTTTGTAAAGTCCTTCAGTGTTTTGAGGAATGCACACGGCTGGTAAGCGCAGACGACGCCATCCTAAGCATGAGCATCCCACTTATGCGTCTGCTCATGCAAACTTTGACGCACCTTAAGGAGCAGGCGTCTGCAGCCAATGTTGATGAGGAGGAAGAGGAGGAGGGAATCCTTGATGACATTCAGCCATTGTCTGCTCAGGGACCTCTCCTGGACGAGGTGGAGGAAGAAGAGGAGGAGGAGTAGGAGGATGGGGATGATTACTTAGGGGAGGAGGATGCATCTCGTGGGGCAAGTGAAAATGTTGGTGTGGCAAGGTCTGGTACAGGGTTTGTGCGTGACTGGAGGGATGTGGATTTGCCAGAAAGTGCTCCTCCACCCAGCACTCGCAGTGCATCATTGACACCGGGAACATTGGCCCACATGTCAGATTATGCCTTGCGGATCCTAAAAAGGGACCCCCGCATTGCCAAAATGATGAACGATGACGACTACTGGTTGGCCAGCATCCTGGATCCACGCTATAAAGGCAAATTACAAAACATCATGCCACAGGAGAACCTTGACCTAATATTGGCTAATAAACAAGCAACTCTGGTAAATCGGTTGCTTGAGGCATTCCCAGCACACAGCAGCGGTGATGGTTCTCACACGAGCCGTACGGGCCGGGGGCAGCTTGGCAGAGGTGTTCGTGGTGCACACAGTAGAAGTGGCGTTGGAGACAGGGGTTTCATGACAATGTTGTGGACTGATTTTTCAAATACCGCTCACACAACTGGTACTACTGCATCGATGGAAAGTGACAGGAGACAGCAGTTGTCAACTATGGTTACAAACTACTTTTCCTCCCATATCGATGTTCTCCCACACAGGTCATTCCCCTTTGACTATTGGGCCGCTAAACTGGACACCTGGCCTGAATTGGCCCAATATGCCTTAGAGGAGCTCGCTTGCCCAGCTGCAAGTGTGCTATCGGAAAGAGTCTTCAGTGCAGCTGGATCAATCCTGACAGAAAAAAGGACCCGTCTGTCAACCCAAAATGTGGATGATCTAACCTTCATTAAAATGAACCACGCATGGGTTTCCAAGGATTTTGTCCCACCTTCCCCTGATGACACATAGGGTGACAGAAAAATGGCTTGCTTTGGTCCACCTCTTCCTGGTACTTCACCTATTTCGCCTTTTGCATCAGCTGAATGTCCAACATCAACATATGCCACTTTCTAAAACTCCCTAACTGTGCTGCCTCCCCCCCCATGGCCGGGGTCACCACCTACCTCACGACACCGTGCGAGTGCCGTTGCCCTGGACAGGTGGGTAGGCCGACTCTTGGGCGCGGGCACTGGCACAGGGTCCCTCATAGTGCAATCAAGTGTCTCTGACGGTGGTGGTGCACACCCGCCGTCAGACACACCGCTGTACTATGAGGGGCCCAGTGCCAGTACCGACGCCCACGAGTGGGCCCCCCTTGCTTGGGCAGGGCCCCAGCATTTGCAATCTTTACCTCTCCCTGCTCCTCCGCTGTGTAATCTGGGCCGTCAAATCCATACTGTGCCTGACACCGTCTGAGCCTGCCTCCTGAGACATATATTTTGAATGTGTACGCTATCCATACATGTTATCCGGGGATACGGTACCCTTTCTAACCTTTGTGCAATCACGTGCAATCCATACTGTGCCTGACACCGTCTGAGCCTGCCTCCTGAGACATATATTTTGAATGTGTACGCTATCCATACATGTTATCCAGGGATACGGTACCCTTTCTAACCTTTGTGCAATCACGTGCAATCCATACTGGGCCTAACACCGTCTGAGCCTGCCTCCTGAGACATATATTTTGAATGTGTACGCTATCCATACATATTTATCCGGGGATACGGTACCCTTTCTAACCTTTGTGCAATCACGTGCAATCCATACTGTGCCTGACACCGTCTGAGCCTGCCTCCTGAGACATATATTTTGAATGTGTACGCTATCCATACATGTTATCCAGGGATACGGTACCCTTTCTAACCTTTGTGCAATCACGTGCAATCCATACTGGGCCTAACACCGTCTGAGCCTGCCTCCTGAGACATATATTTTGAATGTGTACGCTATCCATACATGTTATCCAGGAATACGGTACCCTTTCTAACCTTTGTGCAATCACGTGCAATCCATACTGGGCCTGACACCGTCTGAGCCTGCCTCCTGAGACATATATTTTGAATGTGTACGCTATCCATACATGTTATCCAGGGATACGGTACCCTTTCTAACCTTTGTGCAATCACGTGCAATCCATACTGGGCGTGAGAACGGCTGGCGAGCTGTTAAGCAAGCTACAGCACCTGTCCAGACAAGTACAGGGATTCCCTAGCGAGGAGACTTATTTGATTGTTTTCAATGTTGGGACAGCAATTTTTGGGGAGCACTATACTCTGGAGAATGATAGATGGGGCCCACCATACACTGGAACATTCCAAAGGTGGACATCAGACACTGGAGCAGCATTTACAGGGCCCATTATACACTAGAGCATTAGAAATGGGGCCCATTATGTTTGGAGCATTATTTGGGCCCATAAGACAGTGGAGCTTCATCCATGGGGACCAACATATACTGTAGCATTATGTGGAGCTCATCATATACTGTTTCAAACATTATATGGGACCAATGATTCTGTATGGAGAAATAGATGGGCCTCGTCATGAGATGTAAAAAGTGAGGTATTTTTCATTGTACTATACCGCTATTTATCTGCCGTATCGGAGCATGATGAGTTGTGGTATGTGTTAAAGGGGCGCTCTTTCGCCCAGGGCACATGAAAACCTGCAGCCAGCCCTCCCCCCCCACAACTTTAGCCAAATAACCCCCATTTTTCAGTGCGTAACTTGTATTATGAAGTTAATTAAGGTTGACAAGCTTAAGTAAGAAGAATTGATGCTTTTGGCATTCAAATGGGCACTGTAGGTGTGTTTCCTGTCCTCCTCTCACTGCCGACTTTTATTCCCCATTGACTTACATTGGGTTTCGTGTTTCGGGACGACCCCGACTTTTCCCTATAATCGGACGATCTTGCTCGACCCGACTTTTGGAAAAGTCAGGTTTCACAAAACGAAACGCGACCCTAAAAAAACAAAAGTCGCTCAACTCTAATGATCACTATAATCCAATGTTCACCATCCTTTATAGAATAAACATGTTGACCTTTAGATTTATTAGGTCTTGGCATTTACTTTACCGCAGTAACTTAAAACACAAACATTTCATGTACTTGTTGATCAATCCTACACATCAGTTTGACATTTTTTAGATATTTTTCTCTATTTAGCTGCTTTACTGATGGTTTGAACTATCTTTGAGGCATTAGCCAGAGCTACATGCAATCATCACAAAGTTATAACCAATAATACACTGCAGGAGGCAGCAAATGCCTAACCATTATGGATTCCCTCATCTGCGTTTATTCTGGTTTTATTTTTGCTAGACATTGCTGGTCCTTCTTTGCGTAAATTGTGTTTTATAAAAATGTAACATGCTTTATAAATGGCCTTTTTCTCTAGAGGTTTATCTTTACAGTAATTAAAAAAATAACAGTATTAAATGAAAAATGCCTGCGAAAAGCACAATAAAAATGTTACATGCCATTTTAACCACTTCCTGCTGTGGGCAATTTTTTTATTTTTGTTTCTTTCTCACTTTCTTCCAATTGCCAACATTTTTTATTTTTCTGTCCATATAGACCACAGGTCCAAGCCACATTCAGTTATGAAAGGGGGTCGTGAGCCACATTCATTTCGGAGACAGGGTCACAGGGCATCCATCTCCTGCCCCACTCACAGTAGTGTCACCCAGAACCCCTATACCGGTATAAGGGCAGCCATAGCTTTTTCCCTGAAATCACACCAAGGCAGTATGCCAAGCTCCAGGGTTTCCTATGTTATCCCCATACACATCTGCTCTTCTGTGCAGGACTATACACAAAAGTCACCATCTAGAGGTCTGCTCTTAATAGCTGTTTGCTATACCTGGTGCTAATGTGGCGCCACAGTGGCCTTGCCTTCCTCCATGGGAGGGTAATGCCAGGCTTGGAAGCAGTGATGGGTCTCTCCAGCAGTTAACCTAATGCATGCAACACAGTTCCACTCCAGGCCAGCAGGGGGAACTCTGAACCAGGATGGAGGGGAGGGGGTGCTCCCTGAGGGCCAAGAGGAAGGGGTGTACAGATAGTCTGTGGAGGATGAAGTGTGCAGACGTGTGGAAAGAAGCTGGAGATGGTTGAGCTAGGAAAGAGAGCTCCCTCAGCTTGAGAGCTCACGTACTGGAGCCTGGTCTCCACGGCTGTACGGATACTAAAGGTCCTACAGCAGATGCCAGAGGAGTAGGAGGCTGTAAATGCCCTGCTCCCATCAGAGACTTGGGACACAACAGCAATTGCATAGAGAGCCAGGACTCAGGAGAGGAGTCCCCGAGAGAGGCTACAGCTGTCTGTCATACATGTATAGTTCTAGGAACATCCGAAGAGAGGCATTCCAGAGTTACTAAGTACTGGGGTGCTTCACACCACAAGGCGCTAGGAAGGAGACTGCACAGCCTTTCTGCTGAGAGAGAATCCTGATCTGCTTCCAGGCTAACCTGCTCCAACACCATCTGTAATCAGGACCCTGGACTGCATATACTCAGTAAAGGTACAGAAACTGCAACCGCTGTGTCTTGTCTGTTGCCTACGCTTCCAGCACTGCTACATCCCCGTGCTGGTTACATCTACACTGCCCTGGGACTACAGCTCCACCTGTGGGGAGCTTTTACATCTTTGCTGCACCCTACCATCAGTCCCAGCGGATCTGAATGTGCGTTGGCCTAACACCATACTTGCCAAACACCACTGGTGGCGTCACAAACTATTCTACCATTAACTACATCTTCCATTGCTTGGGTGCCCAGGGCCACAGACCGGGTCACTGCTGCTGTGACACATCCCCCTGACACCGGCCCGGTACCGAGTACCCCACAGCCCTGGGAGGGCAACCCAATTTGGCGTCACGAACAGGATTACGGAGCCCGGTATCCCCGGGTCCTGTGTGCCATAGACTGTGATTGTGAACTGTGTGATATTGGCGCCAGTTGCCTCCATTGCCATGCTGCTTGGCGCGTGCGGGAAGAAATAGGCAGGCCTTCGTGGGCGGAGCCTGCCACAGAGCACGTAGAAGTGAAGTGCCGCGCAGGAAGAGAGGACAGCGTGCGAGAGGAGGAGGAGCCGAGGCCTACAGCCCAGAGCGTTGGGCCTGCGAAGCGGCCGCCGGTGAGCTCACATAACCCCCGGCCCTGGCTAACGTTAACTAGGGGGGAGAAGATGTCCGCGCCAAACGGCGATTCAGCGGCAGGCGCCGCCGCCAACCCCGCGGTACCGCCAGGAGGAGCGCCCGCTGCAGCGGTCCCCATAATGCCGTTATCCATGCCCTACATCCCAGGAGCGGCCTGGCTACCGCAGTACTCTGGTGAGTCACATACCCTGAGTGAATTTAAAGAGACTGTGCAGTTTGTTTAAAGTTTACCCTCTGTTTGAAGACCAGAAAGTGAATATCCTGATTGGACAGTTAACGGGTGCAGCACTGAGGGAGGTGAAAGCCTGGCAGGCCACTGATAAAGAGACTGTTGCAAAGGTCCTGACCAAACTGAAGAGCACCTTTGACACCCGCCCTGCAGCTGAAATCAAGATGCGGTTCTTTGGCTGTAAACAGTGGCCGCAAGACAGTATCAGGGACTATGCTCTCAACCTGCAGGAGGCGCTGCGAGCAGTCAAGCAAGTTGATCCTGACAGCGTAAAGGAAGAAGATAAACTGTTAAAGGAGCAGTTCATTGAAGGACTCCTGTCTAGTACCCACAGAGGACAGTTGCGTATCATAACCTTGCAAAACCCTGATCTGGACTTTGCTGAATTTAAGGACAGAGCTATTCGGGTACTGCAGGAGTCCACTGACAGCCGTCCAGCGCCCCCTAGGCGCCCAGCGATCACCTACCATCAGGAAGCAACATCTTTTCCTTCCATCCCTGTGGAGGCTGATGCACAGACTCTGGATAAAGATCCATCTGAGGAGCTGCGTTTTCAAGTCCAGGAGCTGACCAAGGGGATGGCTGCACTTACCAAAACCGTGCAGTTCCTGCAAGTGTCTTCCAAAGACAAAATCCAGCTTGCTTCCAGTCCAGAGGATGTCCCGTGGCTCTGAAGGAGGAGAACCCCGCCACTTCGAGGAAGGAACAACGATCGCTATGACCAGGACGGACGTCCCATCTGTCGGCGCTGCTACAAGGCAGGTCATCTGGCCAGGTACTGTCCTTTAAACGAGCAACCCCTGGGGCAAAGGGCCAACCCCCAGGAGTAGGTTCAGCAGTCCCAAAGAATTGGAGAGCCAAGTATGTGGGAGGGAGACCGATCCTTCCTGTGGTGATTGATGGCATCCCCATGAACGCTTTGCTGGACACTGGCTCCCAGGTGACCCCTATGCAGTACATTCTGTACAAGAGATATTGGGCTAATTCAGAGCTTACCCGTGGTCCAACTGATGAACTAACAGTAGTTGCTAGTAACGGTCATACCTTGCCGCAGATTGGATGCAAGGAAATTACTGTTAAGGTGGGGCGGGTAGAGCTAAAGTCTCACGGTTTAATAGTTGTTGATATTGACCGACGTGAATGTAATCCCATGATGACACTTGGTACAAATGTAATTGAAAACTGTCTGTCCGAGGTTATTGTCTTGTTGCAACAGGTGGATGAGACTGCTGGTTCCGGAGAACAACGAGTCCTGCAGAGGGAGATCTGAGCCCTGATGAAAAGGCAGCAGGTAGAACTCTCTGGCGGAGAGATTGGCAGCGTCAGAGTGAGTGATGCTTTTCCCATTGTAATATCCCCCAGGAGTGAAATGTTGATATGGTGTCGGGCAGCTATAGGCCTTAGAGGGAGGGATTACCAGGCATTGGTGGAACCGGTATACTAAGAAAGCAGGCCCACTGTCCTGACAGCCAGAGGGGTCGTTGATGTACAAAAGGGGAGAGTACCTGTACGCCTTTTGAATTGCGGTGAGGAGGAAGCCACAATACCTCGGTACGCCACAGTTGCCAAGCTGCTCACTGTTAATAACAACTCATTGCAGGCAGCAGAGCCCTTGGTCTCTTCCAACCAGATGGAGGACAACGACTCTGGAAAGCAGCTAGAAGAGTGGTGCCAGCAACTGCAGGTGGGAACTGACTCTACACCTTCATACCAGAGAAATGGGGTCTACAGAGTGACACAAGAGTATGAGCGGGTATTCAGCAAACACCCACTAGATTTTAGGGAGGCAAAGGGGGTTCAACATCATATCCCCACAGGAGACCATCCACCCATAAAGGAGAGGTACAGACCTATACCCCCAACGCAGTACCAGTGTGCTAAGAGTATGTTGAGGGAGATGAAGGAGGCAGGGGTCATCAGAGACAGTTGTTGCCCCTGGACAACTTCAATAGTGTTTGTGAAGAAAAAGGATGGTACCATGAGAATTGTGTGTTGATTACAGGAAAATTAACAGCATTACACATAAAGATGCCTACCCATTACCTAGGATTGAGGAATCCTTAGCTGCACTTAAAACTGCTAATTACTTTTCCACCTTCGATCTCACCTGTGGGTATTGGCAGGTTTCCTTGGCAGAGGCAGATAAGGAGAAAACAGCATTTACTACTCCAATGGGTCTCTGTGAGTTCAATTACATGCCATTTGGGCTCTGCACTGCTCCAGGAACATTTCAACGGCTGATGGAGTGTTGCCTGGGACACATGAACTTTGAGACAGTCCTGTTGTACCTGGATGATGTCATTGCTTCCTCCAAGACCTATGAAGAACATCTGGAACACCTGGCTGAAGTATTTGAAGCTTTGTCCAATTTTGGCCTGAAGGTGAAGCCTTCCAAATGCCACCTCCTGAAGCCTAAGGTACAGTACCTTGGTCACGTGGTCAGTGCAGAAGGTGTGGCACCAGATCCTGACAAGGTCACAGTCATCCGGGACTGGAAGAAGCCCAGCAACCTCCATGAGGTACGCCAATTCCTCGGACTGGTAGGCTACTACCGGAGATTCATCAAAGGCTTTACTGAAATAGCTACCCCGATGCAAAACCTTCTGGTGGGGAAGTCCAAGAAAAGCAAGCAGAAGAATTCCATGTTTGAATGGACTGAAGAATTGGAGAAGTCCTTCATCAGATTGAAGATGGCCCTCACCGGTGACGAAGTTCTGGCTTACCCAGATTATGACAAACCCTTTGTGCTGTACACGGATGCCAGCAACGTGGGATTAGGAGCAGTACTGTCGCAGGTACAGAATGGAAAAGAAAGAGTGATCTCCTATGCCAGCAGGAAACTGCGCCCCACTGAAAGGAACCTTGATAATTACAGTTCTTTCAAGCTGGAGTTCCTTGCCATAGTCTGGGCTGTCACCGAAAGGTTCAAGCATTACCTAGCTTCTGCCAAGTTTACAATCTTCACGGACAACAATCCGTTGACCCACTTGGACACTGCAAAACTGGGTGCCCTGGAGCAGCGTTGGATGGCTCGGCTGTCTAACTACGAGTTTACTATCAAGTACCGAGCAGGGCACAAGAATGCCAATGCGGATGCGCTATCCAGGATGCCTAATCTGCCAGATGCAGGAGAAGACCCAGAGGCTCTGGAAGAGATAGAGTTGCCTCCCTTCCACCAACCACTGGCGGCCCAGTGTGCTCAGGGGGTGAGAGACAGGCGGTCTGGCTTGAAGGAAGTCACCCTGAATCCATTGCCCCACCATGACTGGGCCGAAGCGCATGATAATGACCCGGCAGTCCGCCTGGTGAAGGAGCTACTGCTACAAGCTGACTCACGCCCAGGTTTGAGTGCTCCTGAAGAAACCCAGCAGTTGTGGAAGGAGAAAGGCTGGCTGTTCATATATGAAGGGAAGCTATGTCGGAGGAGTATCAATGCCCGCACTCATGAGCTAGTCTGGCAGGTGGTGGTCCCAAAGAGAGATGCATCAATGGTCCTGGGAGCATACCACAATGGAGCTGGACACTTCGGATGGAAGAAGTTGGAAACGTTGCTCCGAGAGAGGTTCTACTGGACTGGCATGAGGAAAGCCATTGAGAGGTGGTGCTGGGAGTGTGAACAGTGTAACCTGCGCAGAAAGGATAGAGACAGCCAGAGAGCTCCTCTGCAGCCCATCATCACCAAACAGCCACTTGAGTTGGTGGCCCTGGACCATGTGAAGCTGGTTCCTAGCTGGTCAGGTTACCTCTATGCCCTTACCATTGTGGACCACTATTCAAGATTCCTGGTGGTTGTGCCTGTCAAAGATCAAACTGCCAGAACAGCGGCCAGAGCATTCCAACTGTACTTCTGTAGACCACATGGGTACCCTGAGAGAGTGCTTACTGATCAATGTCCGGCTTTCGAGGCAGAAGTGTTTCATGAATTCTGCAACCTGTATGGTTGTAAGAAGATCCGGACAACATTGTATCACCCACAGACCAATGGCATGTGCGAGAAGATGAACCACATAGTGATTGACCTGCTGAAGACATTGCCCTTGGAGGAGATAAATCTGTGGCCTGAAAAGTTGCCAGATCTGGTAGACCTCTACAACCATATTCCCGTGAACTCTACCAACTGTACTCCAGCATACCTGATGAGAGCCAGGCGTGGTAAGCTGCCTATTGACTTGGACATTGCAGTCCTGACACCTGAAGTGGCATCCCCAGATGCTGATTGGAACACGGAGAGGCAGCAACAGTACAGAAGAGTTCAAGAATGTGTGGAGAAGAGTTTGACCCAGGCAAGACAAAAGAAGGAGAAGCTTTACAATCAAAATGCATCTGCCGTTCCTTTGTCTTGAAAAGAAAGAGGAGATTGCACAAATTGGATGATCAATGGGAAGCTGAACCTTATACCATCCTGCCCTCAAATTTCGATAATGCTAAGGTGTGCCTTGTGAGTAAAGATGGAGGGAAGACCTCGGCAGCGGTATCAAGAGATCATTTGAAGTTGTGTCCTGACCAGTTGAAAGAAAGAAGAGAAGAACCAGATAACATCCAGCCCATCGTGGAAGAAGAGAAGGTCAGCACAGTGCTCTGAGAATTCCCTGCGAATTGGACTAAAGTGAACGATGCTATATTGGTACCAGTGTTGCTTTTTCCCCAAGTGGTAGCACAGGAAGATGTGACTCAAGAGAATCAGGAAAATCGGGTAGCAGATGCCACACCAGCAGTGGAGCCAGAGAACCCTCGCCCTGCCAGTTGTGAACCTGTTATGCCCATGGTGAAGTCCAAGAGTTACTAGACACTCTAGAATCCCTGTGCCATGTGGAACCACCAGTAGTGTATCCAGTACATTACAACTGCACCAGTCTTACGCAGGTCTACCCGCACCACACAAGGCATACTACCAGTTAGATACCGTATATAAGTAATGTAATTGTTGAAATCTTGTAAATATGTAACTGTTTTTCAAGTTTTGTGCCTACAGGTAACCTGTAAGAGTTTCCTTTGAAGATTTGTTTCATGGACACTGAACCACAGGACTTGTGTGTGGTCAAAAACTTTTACCATTTGCCCAGGAATGGACCATGGACATTGATGCTGGACTTATCATCATAGGACCATTTTTGAGCTCTTGGTTTTTGTACATTTTTCCCTTTTTCAAATCTTGTACAAATTATTATTGTCCAATTGTTTATATGTTGTTCATGTTTTTCTTTTGTTCAGCCCAGGAGTGCTGACTTGCACTAGGGGGGAATGTGGCGTCCCCAGGGGTATGGTCGCCACAGTGGCTTTGCCTTCCTCCAGGGGAGGGTAATGCCAGGCTTGGAAGCAGTGATGGGTCTCTCCACCAGTTAGCCTAATGCATGCAACACAGTTCCACTCCAGGCCAGCAGGGGGAACTCTGAACCAGGATGGAGGGGAGGGGGCGCTCCCTGAGGGCCAAGAGGAAGGGGTGGTTAGATAGTCTGCGGAGGGTGAAGTGTGCAGACGTGTGGAAAAAAGCTGGAGGTGGTTGAGCTAGGAAAGAGAGCTCCCTCAGCTTGAGAGCTCACGTACTGGAGCCTGGTCTCCACCGCTGTACGGATACTAAAGGCCCTACAGCAGATACCAGAGGGGTAGGAGGCTGTAAATGCCCTGCTCCCATCAGAGACTTGGGACACAACAGCAATTGCATAGAGAGCCAGGACTCAGGAGAGGAGTCCCCGATAGAGGCTACAGCTGTCTGTCATACAAGTATAGTTCTAGGAACATCCGAAGAGAGGCATTCCAGAGTAACTAAGTACTGGGGTGCTTCACACCACAAGGCGCTAGGAAGGAGACTGCACAGCCTTTCTGCTGAGAGAGAATCCTGATCTGCTTCCAGGCTAACCTGCTCCAACACCATCTGTAATCAGGACCCTGGACTGCATATACTCAGTAAAGGTACAGAAACTGCAACCGCTGTGTCTTGTCTGTTGCCTACGCTTCCAGCACTGCTACATCCCCGTGCTGGTTACATCTACACTGCCCTGGGACTACAGCTCCACCTGTGGGGAGCTTTTACATCTTTGCTGCACCCTACCATCAGTCCCAGCGGATCTGTATGCAGCGTTGGCCTAACACCATACTTGCTAAACACCACTGGTGGTGTCACAAACTATTCTACCATTAACTACATCTTCCATTGCTTGGGCGCCCAGGGCCACGGACCGGGTCACTGCTGCTGTGACACATCCCCCTGACACCGGCCCGGTACTGAGTACCCCACAGCCCTGGGAGGGCGACCCACTAATGCACCAGACTGTCAGACAGACGCGAGCCACACATCACAGGCCCGCGAGCTACAGGAGCCCTGATATAGACGTATGAGGGCTTGTTTTTTGTGGGACGAGTTGTACTTTAGAATGTCACCAAATGGGGAAAAATTCCAAGTGCAGTGAAATTGTGAAAAAACAAGTCTAATGTGTGTTTTATTAATTGTTTTTATGTCAAACAATGTATGGTAAAAATGACAGGCAAATATGATTCTCCTCATCAATACGATTACGGCAATACCAAACTTGCCCAGTTTTTTCTATTATTTTAGTAGTTGAAAAAAATCTGAACTTTTAGAAAATATGATATTTATTTTACTTTGTTGCCATTTTCTGAGATCCTTATCGTTTTCATTTTTGGGTAGATGGAGGTGTGTGAGGGCTTATTTTTTGCGGGATGATGCAATGTTTTTCCTGATACCGTTTTTGGATAGTTATGACATTTTGTCCGCTTCTAACAGCATTTTTTGTGATATTTCAGTGGCCAAAAATACCCACAATTTTGGCATTTTAAATTTGTTTGTGTTTACCAATTGGGTAATTATTTTTATAGTTTGATAGATTGGACTTTTTTGGATGCGGTGATATCACATATGTGTATTTTTTAAAATTTTTATCATCTTTATTTTTAAAGGAAACTACCCAAAAAGAACCAGCAGTCAGAAAATCCATAAAATTGCAATATTTATTGAATAATACTAAAAATTATGGACATACAGTGCATGGATAGGGAGGAACAGCAGATGTAAAAGCACAGTGGTCATAGGGCCAGCCACACTGCAAGCACAACACCAGGAAGAAATGGTATACAGAAAATGATTGCAAAATACTAGTAGTAAGTCAGGGACACATAAATAGATAATGTAGCAAGGAGTGTTTTAAAACATCACCATGTAGCAAGTGCTACTGCCCTTGTTTAAGCTGGAAAAATACCCTGACAATTAAGGACACAGAATCATGACTGAACTGATGCTCAAAGAGCATCACAACTAGAATAGCTAATGGCTACACTAATGTACCTGAAAGCTGTGGTGGCAGTGAGGTCGGTCCTGTCCCCAACACGCGTTTCGGAGCCAAGAGGCTCCTTCCTCAGGGGGCGTGGGAAAAGGGCGCCCGCCGGATGCCGTCTATGTGCGCAGACTGCCCGTCATGCACCAGCTGAGTCCATGCTGCGGCGCAACCGGAAACACGCGGGCCCACGTGATCAGCACACTCAGCAAGGAACACTGATGACTGCCCGACGGACAGTGCGCATGCGCACAGACGGCATCAAGTGAAAGCAACCATATTTAAAAAGGGCAGGGAATGGGGCAAACAAAAAACAGTGCACAAAACAATAATCATTGTGTGTACAAAGACGGGGTATAACGTCAGGATACTAGATGTTAATCAATACTCAATAGAATGGCATGAGGAAAAGAAGCATGATATTGTATGTGGAACTAGATTAGCATATTCCACTTACTTATATCTATTGCATATGGTTACATATAGGTTGCTAATATCAATCAAAATAGGAGCTAAAAAAGGCTCTCAATTGGACAGAAACCCAATATTCGGTGTATATGTAGGGTCTGGGGGCCGAGCTGAAGGGGTGGTCCCTCTTCTTACCGCGCAGAGACGAAACAGAGGCAAGATGAAGGCAGATTCTGGGTGCAACAAGTCCAAGTTTATTTCTCACCTGCCGTCCGCCTGACGGCCTCAGAAGCACACCGCACTTCCTTCAATTCACGGCCCTCCATTTCCAGGGCCACTTCTCACACACCGTACGTTACACTGGGGACATGTATGCACACACCGTCCCCTACTCACTCGTCGACGCTCCTGACAGGTCCGTCACTGTGGCCGCCTTAGGCCCGTAAACCAACAGCGCTTCCACTGATCAGTCGTCGTGTCAAATACGGTGTCTCACACCCAGTGCCTTGTCCCTTCTGTGGTTCTTCCTGTCAAGACCAACCCCCTGACATTCTCTCTCCTCAGTCCCCCTGGTTTAGATTTTCCTCACAGCGCACAGACTGTCGCAGTCCTCCTGTCACTGGAGCTTCCCCTGGGGACTGGAACCTTCTGGAACCCTCCCTCAGTAACCCCGCCCCCATGACCAACGGTTTCTAAAGCCCTAAGCTGTTGTCAAGTCCTTTGCTCACACTCCTCCCTGCCATCTAATGGTCAACCCAAGGTACTTCACGTCCACTACACTTTCCTAGCTGTTTCCCCACTGTAATAACTGACACCTACCTACACTGTGCAAACCTTTCCTTCTTCACTCTGACTAGTCCGTCCGTCCATCAGGTCACCTTCCCTACACTCCCCCTTCCTTTGTCCATTGTCGTCCTCGACAATCGTCATCCCTGCCTTCGTCGTTCTGAAGCTACACCTACACTCTGTTGTCGGACCAGCTGTTGGGCCAAACCCACTATCTGTGGGGGCCGAACCATACTGGGAGCACTATGCTCTGAGCAGTCTACTGCTACTCACCAGCGCGCACGCCACATGACAACGTCTTTCAAATTGGGCTAGGTACACCCATATTCTCTCTATGGCGTGTACCTTCCCCTACTCTCCTCTACTGTCACCTTCCACTATTCGGTACGCCATGATCGAGGTCTCATACCTTCCAGATCATTACCAGCGCCCGCCTTCCTCCTTCAGGGGGTGTCCGTGGTGTTGGGGACCTGACCTAGGACGGCTGTCTCTCTCACGTCTTTCAACTCATTTACCCTTCTTTCAATTACATGTCATGGTCGGCGTCCCGGTCTCCCAGACCTCCTCAACTCTTAGATCCCTACCGGATCTCACACTTTCCTTTGGTCCCGCAGACCTTCCCTTACCCTGACCTGTTGCATTTTACTTTGGCATATTATACATTAAACAACTTTATAATAGCACAAGTACCCATTTTTATATTTTTTTTTTCGTTTTCTTTTGCTCATTTTAAAACCAACATAATACAACATAACATTGCAGATCCCCTTTCGTCCTCCCCCCTTCCTTGGACCAGGACACTCCTCCGCTTTTCCGTATTCCCGTTCTGTCAGTCAAACATATTTACGTACAAGGAACTTAGAAAGAAAAAAGAAAGAGAGAAAAATAGTTGCATCAGATAAACATCAACAAAACATTTTTTTTCCAAACGCAACTGTCCTTATAACCTGCTGCAAACTCCTGACAGTTCAATCCGCCTTCTAGCGGTCAGTAGGGACCCCACAGCCGTGGAGTTTTGGGAATACTGAGGGTGTCCATTCAAGTCCTCTTTACGGGGGTTCGCTTCCTTCGGGCTCCGCTAGCACTGCCACCGCATAATACCCGCGGTGGCAGTATTCTTTATAGTAGGAGACCAAGTCCCCTTCCTTAAGCGCCCGACCATGCCGTATGGAGGCCACATTCACATATACCTTCTGGCCGGTCGTGTCACGGATGAAGCCGTACCCCCTGTCGACGTTGGTGTATACCAGCCGTCCCCGGGATCTTTCCACCGCCATGCCAGCCTCCCCCTTTGAGTGGAGCAGGCTCCATACCTCCTGCTCCCGTACTTTCTTTTGTTTGATCACCTCCGCGACCCAAACGGAGGGTGCCGTGCCAGTCCCAGAGTCCGGTAGGCGGGACTTCGCTGTGAAAGCTCGTGGGGCAGAGGCGGCCGATGATATCTGCGGCCCAGCAGCCGCTGGGGCCGGGTGGCGGATAGGGACAGCCGGGTCCTTGAGGTCTGGAGTTACAGGGCCTGTCAAACAGGCCGCAGCCGGTTCTAACGCCGCAGGGTAGGCCGCATCCAAAACTTCTAACGGAGCCGGAGTAAGGGCCGGTTCCAACAAGGCAGCTGCTCTTGGCAAGGGGAGCGCAGCAGCGTCTTCTTCGGATGAATGCCGCACTGGTAGCTCCGGGCAGGGTAGCTCAGGGACTTGAGCGGGGGCCTCGCTCAGTTCCGCATACACCACTGGGCCCGTGGTAACTAGGCCTTCCGGTGCGCAGGGGGCCGCGTGCTGCAGCAGAATGGTGGGGGCCGCCTGCGGAGGCACTAATAGGGCCGGGGGTACTCTCACCTTCCCCGGCGCTGCAGCCTCCGTCCCATAATCACGCGGTGACCCCCGCAGCCTCCGTTCCTTGCTCCACTGTCCGGCGGGCCTTCCCTCCGGACTCGGGGGCTCCGCTGAGAAGTCCTCTGCTGGTATTGGTGGCGGCCGCTCTCGATGACTCCGCTCAGGCTCCGCTCCCCAGCTCAGTATCCCGCTGCTCACCCGGGGCTCTGGCACAGCTCCATCTCCCGCCTCCATTGCCACTCTAGGCGGCCGATGCCCCGACACCCGCAGCGTCTCATACCGTCTGTTGGGCAGCAATCGAATGGCGCCAGACAGCTACAGCCAAGCTTTTCTTCTGTGCCACTCCTCCTGCTGGGTGGGGCATTGGCAGGCCTTTCCACCCATCTGCCAGGGTCCAGTACATGGGAGCGTCGGCCTCCGGGCACATACTGCTGTCCACGGGGGTACGTTGGAGGGGTCCCAGTCCATTCAACACGACTGCAAACACCCGGACCTCACCCCTGTGCTGTAGTAATGCCGCCATCTTGCGCAGCACCTGCTACCACCCCGGATCTTCTGTCAGCACCACTGAGTCACCACAGTGCTCCCAATTTGTAATCCACAGGTAAGCCAGTTGTAATCCACAGGTATTTATAATCCAAGCAGCACAGTCCAAGTCCTTCTCCATCCTTTAAGGCCTGCCGCAGAAGATGATGTATTAGCGGCGGCGATCCTGCCAACTACGCCAAATGTAAAAATTGTATCCATATGTAGATATAGCCACAATAATATAAAGAGTGTAAGAAGTGTATATCACAATATCACTACATGCCAAAGCACCTGAGAACCATCAGAAAGTACCCCCCATATAACTATATGTATACATAAAGAATATGTATGAATACACACAAATATATATACCGTATTTTTCGGATTGTAAGACGCACTTTTGTTTCCCCCAAATTGTGGGGGAAATGGGGGTGCGTCTTACAATCGTATAGTGAAAAAAATCGGGGGGAAAAACTTACTGGCAGTGGCGGCTGCGGTAGCGATGGCGGCGTTAGCGATGGCGGCGGCAGCTGCTGAGCAGCCTGGTACATCTCAGGGTCTCCGGTGGGGCAATGCAGCAGGCCAGGAGCTGGGGGTATCGCTGCGGGTTAACCGGCGGTTACGTGGGCGGGATAGTGCTGGTCGGCGCCATGACAGTTCCGGGAACAGGCTGTGAGTTTCCGGTTTCCGATGGAATACCGGTATCACAGCCTGTGTCTGCAGGACTACAAGAAAATGGCCGCCGACCCGGCACATGCGCAGATGGAGCTCGGTCCCTGAACTCGATCTGCGCATGCGCTGTGGCGAAAAGCTGGCAGAAGGATCAGGAGGCTCCGCTGCACACAGATACCTAAGGCAGAGGAGGGAGAGAAGCATGTTTCTCCTCCTCCTCGTTTGCAGGGATGGATATTGATTGGTGGAGGGATCTGTTGCTGGGCTGCCTCCACCAATCAGGTATCTATCCCTGCAAAATGTATAGTGTAGCACTTTCATTTTACCTCACATTATTCTGAGATCCTTGGGAGAGGTGAGGCAGTGCACACATTGAAGGGAAACACAACCCCCATCATCCTTCATACCGTATCAATGGGTGTATTCTGATGGATGATGGGGGTTGTAGCCATATTAGGGATAGTGCCCAAAGTGTTTATTGCAACTGTGACTACCACCTTCCTCATCTTTCAGAATACACCCATGTATACAGTACATGGGTGTATTCCTAATGATGAGGGGGGGTGGTAGTCACTACTACACACACTGTACTGTGATTCACAGATCCCCATAACAGTGCGACATCCACAGATCCCCATAACAGTACGTCATCCACAGATCCCCATAACAGTGCGTCACCACAGATCCCCATAACAGTACGTCGTCCACAGATCCCCATAACAGTGCGTCACCAAGTATCCCCATAACAGTGTCTCCACAGATCTCCCATAACAGTGCGTCACAGATCCCCATAACAGTGCGTCATCCACAGATCCCCATAACAGTGCGTCACCAAGTATCCCCATAACAGTGTCTCCACAGATCTCCCATAACAGTGCGTCACAGATCCCCATAACAGTGCGTCACCACAGATCCCCATAACAGTGCATCACCACAGATCTCCCATAACAGTGCATCATCCACTGATCCCCCATAACAGTGCGTCATCCACAGATACCCCATAACAGTGTGTCTCCACACATCTCCCATAACAGTGCGTCATCACAGATCCCCCATAACAGTGTGTCTCCACAGATCTCCCATAACAGTGCGTCATCCACAGATACCCCCATAACAGTGTGTCTCCACACATCTCCCATAACAGTGCGTCACCACAGATCTCCCATAACAGTGTGTCTCCACAGATCTCCCATAACAGTGCGTCACAGATCCCCATAACAGTGCGTCACCACAGATCCCCATAACAGTGCATCACCACAGATCTCCCATAACAGTGCATCATCCACTGATCCCCCATAACAGTGCGTCATCCACAGATACCCCATAACAGTGTGTCTCCACACATCTCCCATAACAGTGCGTCATCACAGATCCCCCATAACAGTGTGTCTCCACACATCTCCCATAACAGTGCGTCATCCACAGATCCCCATAACAGTGCGTCACCACAGATCTCCCATAACAGTGTGTCTCCACAGATCTCCCATAACAGTGCGTCATCCACAGATCCCCATAACAGTGCGTCACCACAGATCCCCCATAACAGTGCGTCATCCACAGATCCCCATAACAGTGCGTCACCACAGATCTCCCATAACAGTGTGTCTCCACAGATCTCCCATAACAGTGCGTCATCCACAGATCCCCATAACAGTGCGTCACCACAGATCCCCCATAACAGTGCGTCATCCACAGATCCCCATAACAGTGCGTCACGACAGATCTCCCATAACAGTGTGTCTCCACAGATCTCCCATAACAGTGCGTCACAGATCCCTCATAGGAGTGCATCACCACAGATCTCTCATAACAGTGCGTCCCAACACATCTCCCATAACAATGTTTTTCATTCATCATAGGTGTAGAAAAAGACATGGGCCACACATCTAAAATCATAAGTTGATCTAATGCCACTAGGCAAAATGAAACTAAACATGAGGTTCTTAGTTTAACATTCTGATTAGACTGTATGAAGCCGCTAGCACAAACGGCCGAGTCTCGCATGGTAATACCCGGCGCTGCCGCCGGGACTCAGGAGTGGGACGTGCAGCTCCATGTATTGCTATGCAGCCGCACGCCCCGCTCCTGAGTCCCCGCGCCAGCGCCGGGTATTACGATGCGAGACTCGGCCGTTTAACTCGCATGTGTGATCCCGGCCTTAATGAGCAAAAATAGGCGGAACCCCTTGCCTTGCAGCATGGGTACTGTAGGGCACCAGGTACCCACCTGCTCGTTGTTGTTGTGGTGGTCGGCACATTACTCCACAGCTTTATGGTTACAGTATTTAAAGCTATGGACACATTCACCGTCACTTGGCAGTAGGCTTTATATGTCTGATCATAATGTTACCATAAACTAAAAACTTCTTGTTCAGATGAATACTGTACATTTTTGCTTAACACCACTAGATCAACTTGTTACCGTATTTTTGGATGTGCGGCCCATGTCTTTTCTACAGCAAGAGTACCGTATTCATTCATGCTCTCAGTTGCCCCATAACTATGAATGACAGAGCTGACAGTTGTTTCAATACTGTATTGTGTTGCAGAAAAATACCGTACAGTTGGCTGCTTCATATTATGCATGTTTCAAGCATGTCAAAGCAGAAAAGGCTTGCATACAAAATTCCCTTTAAACTGGAGGTTGTAAAATACGCTAAAGAGCATGGGAACAGAGCAGCAGAGACATTTTGGACTGCCTCCAACTGAAAAAATGATAAGAGAGTGGAGGAAGCAGGAGGATGAGCTGCAAAAAGCAGGAAAAAGCAGATCTGGTCTACGTAGGCCTGGTGCAAAGTGGCCAGAGATAGACGTGGACGTAAAAGAGTGGATCATACGCCACAGAAATAATGGCCTTTCGGTCTCAACAAAAATGATCCTATTCGAAGCCAAGCGGATTGCTGCTGAGAAAGGCATCAATGACTTCACTGGATCACCAGCATGGTGTTTCAGATTCATGAAGAGATGTGGCCTTGCTATGCGCACCAAAACTAGAATTGCCCAAAATATGCCACAAGAATATGAAGCCAAGACTCTGTCATTCCACAAGTTTGTAATTGACAGCAGAAAGAAAATTGGTTATGAATTAGGCCAGATTGGGAATATGGATGAAGTCCCTCTAACCTTTGACGTGCCATCCAACAGGACTGTTGATGCAAAGGGTGCCAAAACCATCACGGTGAAAACTGCAGGACACAAAAAAACCACTACACAGTTGTGTTGTCCTGCTGTGCCGATGGCACGAAACTGCCACCAATGTTAATCTTTAAAAGAAAGAACATGCCCAAAGAAGCTATCCCACGAGGAGTTGTGCACGTTCACGAGAAAGGATGGATGGACGAGAACGGAATGAGATTGTGGGTTGACAAAGTGTGGTCGAAATGTCCTGGAGGGCTTCTGAAAAAAACATCCCTGTTAGTGCTAGACCAGTTCAGAGCACATATTAGTGAAAACACAAAAAAAGTGTTTAAAGAAGTGAAGACCCATCTCGCGGTAATTCCAGGGGGGCTTACCAGCCAGCTACAACCTCTCGATGTTTCTATAAACAAGCCGTTTAAAGTCTACATGCGAGAAGAGTGGAATAAATGGATGGCTGCTGGCAATCATGACCTGACACCAACTGGACGCATGAAGAGGCCCACTATCACTCAAGTTTGTGAGTGGGTGAAAACATCATGGCAATCAGTGAAGGATGAAACGGTTATACGTTCATTCAAAAAATGTGGGATTAGCAATGCCTTAGATGGCACCGAAGATGGTGCGCTATATGAGGACAGTGAAGAAAGTGAAACCAATGATTGTGAGGACCTGAGCTTCCTAGACTCTGTCAGCAATGATGAGGAATTCCTGGGATTCTCTGACTAGAAGATTGTGCTGTCTGACAATTAACGTTTCTCCCCAATTGTTAGCCAGAACATTGTTTTTGCTGTTACTTACAGTACATGGGACTGTTCTTACATGTTACCCACAATGCTGCTGTTGACTGCTGTTGAGTCTACTATGTTAAAATAATATTTTGTTATTTAATTAAAGGTTTTTGCACATTATTTGACTCAAAATATTTTTTTTCTTATTTTCCTCCTCTAAAACCTAGGTGCGTCTTATAATCAGGTGCGTCTTATAAAGCGAAAAATACGGTATATAAAAATAATAAATAACTAATACAAATACAGGGCACAAAAAGATTACAAGATGTAGTTAACAAAATATAAGATACAAAATACATATAGGCTATGTGCCAATAGATGGCACCAAAAACCTGTCACTACAAAGTAGGCAGGTACATATTACCCCATATGTATATTGAAACACACACAAATATCAAAAAACGTCATATGTATATTGAAACACACACAAATATCAAAAAACGTCATCATGGATTTAATCCGTCAGGCAGCTTTGTAATTCCAGAGGACCTTCGGACACCTTCCACAATTTCCAGAGACAACGAATCATATTCAAATCACTACAAAAATATAAAAAATATATATTAAAATATAAAAGCACATAACCACAGTGTTCATATTAGTGTCCACCCAGGTTAAATTACAAGTATGGGGCATATGAAATATTTTCATTTAATCCTCGTGGATGAATGGTACCTAGGGTCCAGATCCATCTGGTTTCTGACCTAGCCAAACGATTAGACAGCTTACCACCCCTTATATTGATGTTAAGAGCATCAATACCCCTTACTCTAAGGAGTGTAGCATTGCACTGACGGAATTCCTTGAAGTGCCTGGGTAGCGTCTTCAAACTTGAATCATCAGTACAGGCGGCGGCAGCCAGTATACCCAAGACATGCTCCCTTGTGCGTACTTTCAACTGCCGTTTGGTCATACCCACATAAATGAGTCCACACGGACAGGTGGCATAGTATATCACGTACTGAGTGGTACATGATATACGTTGCTTGATGGAAACAATATCATGCTTCTTTTCCTCATGCCATTCTATTGAGTATTGATTAACATCTAGTACCCTGACGTTATACCCCGTATTTGTACACACAATGATTATTGTTTTGTGCACCGTTTTTTGTTTGCCCCATTCCCTGCCCTTTTTAAATATGGCGGCTTTCACTTGATGCCGTCTGTGCGCATGCGCACTGTCCGTCAGGCAGTCATCAGTGTTCCTTGCTGAGTGTGCTGGATCACGTGGGCCCACGTGTTTCCGGTTGCGCCGCAGCATGGACTCAGCTGGTGCATGACGGGCAGTCTGCGCACATAGACGGCCTCCGGAGGGCGGGCTATATAAACCCGGTGGTTGCGCCCTTTTCCCACGCCCCCGGAGGAAGGAGCCTCTTGGCTCCGAAAGGCACGTCGGGGACAGGACCGACCTCACTGCCACCACTGCTTCCAGGTACATTAGTGTAGCCATTAGCTATTCTAGTTGTGATGCTTTTTGAGCATCAGTTCAGTCATGATTCTGTGTCCTTAATTGTCAGGGTATTTTTCCAGCTTAAACAAGGGCAGTAGCACTTGCTACATGGTGATGTTTTAAAACACTCCTTGCTACATTATCTATTTATGTGTCCCTGACTTACTACTAGTTTTTTGCAATCATTTTCTGTATACCATTTCTTCCTGGTGTTGTGCTTGCAGTGTGGCTGGCCCTATGACCACTGTGCTTTTACATCTGCTGTTCCTCCCTATCCATGCACTGTATGTCCATAATTTTTAGTATTATTCAATAAATATTGCAATTTTATGGATTTTCTGACTGCTGGTTCTTTTTGGGTAGTTTCTAGTAAATGTGCAGTTTTCCTACATTGTCCTGTTTCTATTATGTGGATCATGATATACAATATATATTATTGATCATCATTTTATGGCCATTATAATCGTTGATTTTTTTTGGCCTCCACATTAATATGTCTATCACCTATTTATTTTATTTTTAAAGGGGCTATACACTATTCGGACAACCCCTTCTCAATGTAAATGTTTGCCCCCAATTAAAATAAAAGCACCTATAGTCAGCTCCCATGTCGGCACAGTTCCAACAGTGTCGGCACTTGCGTTCCCGGGGCTCGTGTTTTGAAGCTCTCACTTCTTGTTGATTACTTATATGCCTGAAGGCATGTACAGTGACGCCAGCACTGATTGTAACAACCTCCCATGAGTGTCATCTGCAAGTACTGTGGGACATACTGAGACGTTGTGTCTGCTCCAAATAATATTGTAAAATCCAAGTACATGTACAAAACGAGAGGGAACCACTATGACACTCAGCATCAGAACAGGACTCTTTATTATATCATTCGGTCAGTCTTTATATAGGTTTTTAGTATTCAAGCATTGTAACAATATAATTAGCTCAGCTTATCTCTAAATATGTGGCTACATTAGCATACATACTTCTAATTGGCTAAGTTAACATTGTTGACACCCGGCTTGTGGTCTAGGTGTCATACTAGCCCCCCTAAGTTTCTTTTCTCTCATTTCTATGTCTTTAGACAAAGTAATTTCTGAAACCTCTTATCTGATCATAGACATCATAGACTCCATTTTGGAAGGAAAGAGATGTATGTAAAAAGAAATAAAGTTGAAATCAGGATAGATAAATATAAAATCCTGCTCTCACATGTGTCCCAGGAACACGAGTGCCGATACCACTGTAATGGCGCAGGCACCGGAGGTGAGTATAGATGTATTTATTTTAACAGCGGAAACATTCAGAGTGAGAGGGGGTTATCCTATTAGTGGACAACTACTCTAACATTTTTTAAAACTTTTTTATTACTTCTCACTGTATTTATTAGTCCCCTTTGGGGACTTGAATGTGCGATCATCTGATCATTTGTATCACATAAAGAACACCACATTAATTCTGCATATAGTAAAAACCACGGTCTCCTTTTGAAGCCTCGCCACAGGCAGTGTTTCAAGAGAGCTCCCCACTTTAATGGGGGAAAAGCAGTGTGGTTTCAACTTTTATGTTTTTCTTTTCATATTTTTTAAAACTTTTTTTATGACTTTTTACTGTACTTATTAGTCCCCTTAGGGTACATTCCCACGTTCAAGATCTGATGTGGTGTTGACTCTGCAGAATGCACCATTTCCACAAGTCTATGGGGAAAGTAATCCGCAGGTGCACATAGACGCACAGTGGACATGGTATTTCTAGAAATCTCATCTTCTATGCTGTAACATCTAAGCACTGTGTTTTGATGCTGCAAAAATGCGCAGTGTCAAAACTGCATCAAATTTTGATTGTGAGAATGTACCCTAAGGGAACTTGAACTTGAGATTGTCTGATCATTTGTACCATATACAGTACAGAACATCACAGTATTGCTGCATATAGTAAAAACCACAGCCTCCTTTTGAAGCCCCACTACAGGCAGAGTTTCAAGAAAGCTCCATCATAACATGCACAGAATGCGTAATTTTATGCACCTATAGGTGTGTAGAATGATGTGCGCCCATGCCAGCGTGATGTTAATGTCACTGCTAGAGAATGACAGTGGCAATTAACAGGTTTTCAGTCACAGGCGGAGTTCCACTCCACCTACAGTTCCTGGCTGTAACCCCATGAGCACATTGTGCACAGATAGAAAGCTGCCAGTCAGTGGTGGGGGCGGGGTTATACGCAGATCATGAATATGGAGGACTACAGAGCAGCAGGTTTAGCTAATGATAATGTCCTGCTGATAAAATAGTGATTTTATCAAAACTATAGCAAGCAGCCCAGTAAGAGACACATCGCTAGAATCAGGATCTCTGCCTCCACATTATACTGCGCTCAAATTAGCTGGCAACAACTTGTTGACAGATTGCCTTTAAATTGTAATATATTTCTATCTTTTGTTTACCAAGCAAAATGTCCTGGAGGATGTAGAAATGGGGGCTTCTGTAATGAGAGACATGTTTGTGAGTGTCCAGATGGGTTCTACGGGCCACACTGTGAAAAAGGTAAGACTTTCACTGATCAGAATATAAAAGGGAGCATATATAATTTAGACCATATCTTGCATGTAGAAGATAGCACTGATTTATGTCGCTTCATCCTGCAGTTTTTATAATAGCTGTGGATGACGTTCCGCTGTTCTGACGGTCTGCTGTTGCGTTCACCTCCTGAGTGCTACGTGTATTAACGTAGCACTCAGGAGGTGAACGCAACAGCAGACCTTCAGAACAGCGGAATGCCAATTGGACACGTAAAAAACCAAAACACTATAAACAGTGGGGGTCCCTTGAATATATTTTCATCAGTTTATCTCAACTAAGTCAAGATTCATTTTTTTCTCACAACCTAATAACGCAGTATTCCAATATATTGTGGTAAACATGTAGCAACAAACAAAAAAAGAAAAAAAAAACTGCACCAAAGGCTAGTGTCAATTAAACCATAGTACCGAAAACCAAGTCAGATTCATTATAATTACAGAAAATAAGCGAGCCATATTCTGTTAGATGCTTTATGTACTTATGTGTTATAGCAGAATTGCTTTATAATCAGGGGTTAAATGAAGAACCTTGTTTCTGTTTATTGCTGTAAATTACAGAGCTCCTTACAGACTCAGAGCAATAGGGTTCACTGTGTGACTGGGTCCATGGAATGTTTTTAATATTTAATATCGCTGTGTAATAGCACACGTTAATTGTGATGACCTACAAAATCATATCTGCTATTAAATATCATATGTTATATTGTTTTTGACCATTCTGCAAGCAGTGTTGTTTCCATAGCTGGGATTCTAATATGTTACAGTTTATTATGATTGCCTGTGTACCGTGTTTTGTTCTTCCAGCATTCTTTCCTCTGATATCTATGTCTGAATGGTATTCAATGCTCATTCCTGTTTTGTATTTGGTGTTTGCAAACAAATATGCACACTGAGTGCCTGCAGCCTGATGCCGTCTTTTATAGTGCTGCCAACATTTGTAAGAATTACTTTATAGCGCCATGCCCATGCATATGGCAATTTAACTGACAGTCTGATAGAGACAATAGCATATTCTAAAGCTATGTATGATGACTCCATACATCATGATGTACCATCCACAACACTACAGGAGAGATTACAGGATGGATTACAGAAATAATGGCCAGCTCCGATTCAAATTCCTCAAGAGGAAATAAACTGGATTCGATTAAAAGATGGCTCAGCAGTTATCCCCAGATGGCACTACTTAACTCTTTAAAGATTGGCACAAGCAAAAATAAGTGATAACAGACTCTTACAATGCTGTGGAAATTTAAGTGTCAGTCCTGTGTCTTATCGTGGCCATGACATAAATGTCATACGTCAGCGCTGTATGTTCTTTAGGCCTCTTTCAGACATCAGTGTGTCCTGTGCGTGTGATGACAGTTTTCACATGTGCCGGAGACACTTACACACGTAGACCATTCAAGTGAATGGGTGTGTACACATGTCAGTGTGTTTCCACAAACCATGTGTCCGTGGGCAAAACACATTGATATGTTCGTTTTTTAACAGCAGCACGGGTTGCAAAACACCCCGCACACGTGCACACATCTGTGTGTCATCAGTGTGAAACGTACCGGTGCCTGGGAATCAGTGGTACTGTTTGACAGCTCTCATCATTCTCCTCTGATCGCGCTGAGGGGAGAATGTTGAGAGTTGGATTCAGCTGATAACAGTGAGAGCAGGTGGTGGCTGATGAGAGTATACATCAGCTGCTGCCTGCGCTATAAATAAATAAAATCAATTTTAAAAAATGGTTCCCCTGTATTTTTGTAAACCAGCCAGGCAAAACTGACAGCTGCGGTCTGCAACTCTCAGCTGTCTCTTCAGCAAGGCTAGTTATCAAGAATAGAGGTGTCCCCCTGCTGTATTTTTTAATTACTAAAATAAATAATAAATAATAAAAAGGCGGGGAGTCAACCCCATTTTTGACAACCAGCCAAGCTAAAGCAGATAGCTGGGGGCTGGTATTCTCAGGCTGGTAAGGGGCCATGGATATTGCCCCCACAGCCTAAAAATAGTGGCCTGCAGCCACCCCAGAAATGGCACATCTATTAGATGTGCCAATTCTGGTGCTTTTCCCGGCTCACAGTGATCTCTCTGAGCTGAACTGCGGTGAACTCACTGAGTTTTTCTCATGATGCTGAGGTCAGCACAGTTCAGACCGGCTGGAAACGCAGCCGCAGTAACCTCAATGATTTCACCGCTGCTCACTGATGCTACACTAGCAGCAGCTCATTCCTCAGTGGTTCCCAGTCTAGACCATCCAGGTTGAAATTTGTTTATACCCAGACATAGATTACGGTGTGGGACAGAACGATGGACAGGTGAGGGATATTTTTGTTTTATTACAGAAGACCATTGCTTCAGTGGAGTTAGGCGTTAAGGTGAGTATAACTATGTTTGTTATTTTTAAATAAAAAGGAAAAGTGTGTTTTGCTTTTATTTCAAATAAAGAATTTTATTGCTGTGTGTTTATTTTTAATACAACTATAGGATTAGTAATGGATAAAAAGTGGCACACATATGTTTACAGTCTGACCCTGCTGTCATTTTTCCATCTGACCTCTTTCCTACTGTATGTAGTTTAACTAGAGTGGGCAAATAGAAAAGTGTAACACGTGATTGCAAGATCCGACTATACATAGTGATTGTAATCTGTAAGAGAAAGACCAGGTTCACATTGCGTTAACACAGCCCGTTCAATGCATAGCGTTGACGGGCTGTGTTAACGCTATAGCATAATGTGATATGCGTTATGCTATACCAATAGCGCAGATGCTCCATCTGCGCTAGCTGTGTCGGAGCCTCAGATGCTGCAGCCCGCGTCCGAGGCTCCGTCACTGAGTGACGGCACATCGTTGCGATGCACCCGACAATGGAGGGCAATGGCAGCGTTAACAGACTGCGTTACACCGCGTTATGCCGCGGTGTAATGCAGTCCGTCTAACCCACTGCTAAAACGAAATGTGAACTCGGCCAAATAGGTGTACTGTAGCCTCTAAATAGGGTTTTTACGGGCATGCTTTACACAAGCCACTCTGTTCAGCAAGATTGACCCTCTCCTTCACCCTTTTAACTCCTAAGCATGGATATAGCCTCCTGGGTTACATCTACAGAGTGGCTGCTGGCCTGTGGAGTTTTATAGCTGAAAGAAAGTTCATCAAGCTACGACATTACCAAGAGGTCAAAGTCAGGGACAGAATCAGGTTGCAGTCAATTAAAAAGAAATTTTAGCCAATTAAAAAAAATAAAAAGGAAGTAAAGGATACAAGGGACAGACAAAGCATCATATCTAGGTAGTAACAAACTAGAACTGTTAGGGTGCTTTCACACTGCGTTCAGGCACTTGTCAGTGGCTCCGTCGGGGATTACTTCCAAACCCTAGTAAAATGGGATTGGTGCTTTTTGCGCAGACAGAGGCATAGACTATAATGGTGCCAGCAGTGCCTCCAGTAGGTGTACACGCTTGAAAATGATACACTGCAAAGTGCATGTTCGCTCTGTCAGCGCCATTACTGTCTATGGCTTCGTCGGCACATACACCTGAATCGCGATTTGCAGAGGGTTCCGACAAAACCCCCGACGAAGTCACTGACAAGTGCCTGAACGCAGTGTTAAAGCATCTTTAGCTAAAGGTATCTTCTGGGGGTTTCAATAGTGAGTAGTCCCACACAAGACTCTGAGCAGACAGATGATTACAACAGATAATCAACACCCAGCAGCAAGACATAATCAGACACCCTATCTGGATGGGACCAAAAGTCCCAGGTTAATGTAAAACATGTCCGCTCTTGCATTCTTCATTGCTGGTGGCAGCACAAGCACATCGCCATAGGTCTTGGGAAGGCGTTTCAGACACAGCGATAACATACAGTAAGTAAGTATAGGAATTAATCTGCAAAGAAAAGTGGCTGCTGATGTGCACATATCTTCCAAGCACAGCACGGTGGCTCAGTGGATAGCACTGCAGCGCTGGGGTCCTGGGTTCAACTCCCACCAAGGACAACATCTGCAAGGTCCAGGTACTCTGGTTTCCTCCCACACTCCAAAAACATACTGACAGGGAATCTAGATTGTGAGCCCCAATGGGGACAGTGATAACAATGTGTGCAAACTGTAAAGCGCTGCGGAATATGTTAGCGCTATATAAAGATTATTATTATCATTATAAAAAATCTCAAGGAAAGTGACCAACTAGTTAAAGAGTTACTGTACCCCATACACTCCACTGCTACATCATAATATGATGGGTACTAGCTGAATAACTTAACCTCCTGTTAAGATTTATACTTGGACATTTTGTAAATAGATTTATTTTGATTGACTGTAGTGTGCCACATATTTTGCTTAAATCCTAGATGCAGGTGTCAGAATGTTTTGTATGCATACATATACGCATACAGTGGGGAAAAAAAGTATTTAGTCAGTCAGCAATAGTGCAAGTTCCACCACTTAAAAAGATGGGAGGCGTCTGTAATTTACATCATAGGTAGACCTCAACTATGGGAGACAAACTGAGAAAAAAAAATCCGAAAATCACATTGTCTGTTTTTTTTTCATTTTATTTGCATATTATGGTGGAAAATAAGTATTTGGTCAGAAACAAAATTTCATCTCAATACTTTATGATATATCCTTTGTTGGCAATGACTGAGGTCAAACGTTTTCTGTAAGTCTTCATAAGGTTGCCACACACTGTTGTTGGTGTGTTGGCCCATTCCTCCATGCAGATCTCCTCTAGAGCAGTGATGTTGTTGGCTTTTCGCTTGGCAACACGGACTTTCAACTCCCTCCAAAGGTTTTCTATAGGGTTGAGATCTGGAGACTGGCTAGGCCACTCCAGGACCTTGAAATGCTTCTTACGAAGCCACTCCTTCGTTGCCCTGGCGGTGTGCTTTGGATCATTGTCATGTTGAAAGACCCAGCCACGTTTCATCTTCAATGCCCTTGCTGATGGAAGGAGGTTTGCACTCAAAATCTCACGATACATGGCCCCATTCATTCTTTCATGTACCCGGATCAGTCGTCCTAGCCCCTTTGCAGAGAAACAGCCCCAAAGCATGATGTTTCCACCACCATGCTTTACAGTAGGTATGGTGTTTGATGGATGCAACTCAGTATTCTTTTTCCTCCAAACACGACAAGTTGTGTTTCTACCAAACAGTTCCAGTTTGGTTTCATCAGACCATAGGACATTCTCCCAAAACTCCTCTGGATCATCCAAATGCTCTCTAGCAAACTTCAGACGGGCCCGGACATGTACAGGCTTAAGCAGTGGGACACGTCTGGCACTGCAGGATCTGAGTCCATGGTGGCGTAGTGTGTTACTTATGGTAGGCCTTGTTACATTGGTCCCAGCTCTCTGCAGTTCATTCACTAGGTCCCCCCGCGTGGTTCTGGGATTTTTGCTCACCGTTCTTGTGATCATTCTGACCCCACGGGGTGGGATTTTGCGTGGAGCACCAGATCGAGGGAGATTATCAGTGGTCTTGTATGTCTTCCATTTTCTAATTATTGCTCCCACAGTTGATTTCTTCACTCCAAGCTGGTTGGCTATTGCAGATTCAGTCTTCCCAGCCTGGTGCAGGGCTACAATTTTGTTTCTGGTGTCCTTTGAGAGCTCTTTGGTCTTCACCATAGTGGAGTTTGGAGTCAGACTGTTTGAGGGTGTGCACAGGTGTCTTTTTATACTGATAACAAGTTTAAACAGGTGCCATTACTACAGGTAATGAGTGGCGGAAAGAGGAGACTCTTAAAGAAGAAGTTACAGGTCTGTGAGAGCCAGAAATCTTGATTGCTTGTTTCTGACCAAATACTTATTTTCCACCATAATATGCAAATAAAATGAAAAAAAAAACAGACAATGTGATTTTCTGGATTTTTTTTTCTCAGTTTGTCTCCCATAGTTGAGGTCTACCCATGATGTAAATTACAGACGCCTCTCATCTTTTTAAGTGGTGGAACTTGCACTATTGCTGACTGACTAAATACTTTTTTTCCCCACTGTATCTATCTGTCTATCTATCTATCTATCTATCTATCTATCTATCCCATATCTATCTATTTATCTATCTATCTGTGATAGTATATAGTATATATATGTGTATATATGTGTGTATATATATATATATATATATATATATATTTAAACACACACAGTGTGTCCGTAAAGTCATGGTGCACTTTTGACCAGTCACAGGTCAAAGCTATGGCCATCACGATCCCCGGATCTGATGCCCTTAGACTTTTATTTTTGGGGTAATGTGAAGCAACATGTGTACATTGAACGTATCAACGACATTAATCACTTAAAACAGAGAATCAGAGACGTTATTCACTCTGTTACACCAGACGTCCTCACCGGTGTGTGGTAAGAACTTCACTATCGTTTGGATGTGTGTAGGGCAACAAATGGAGCCACATCGAACTGCACTGAATAGGTATGAAACTGGGAGAGGTTTTCTCTTATTTGGAGCAGATTTCACATTTCTATCGTTTTTTTAATTGCTTTCCAGTAACTGGTCAGAAGTGCACCATGACTTTACGGACACACTGTACATATACTGTATATCTCACTATGATCTTATAACAAAATCATATATAGTGTACAAAATACCTTAATTTACAGGATGCCTTATGTGTAGTGTCAATGTTAAAATGCAGTGAAATCTGTTATTTCATTTTCTATTGCAGCACTTTGCATGCCACGATGTTTAAATGGTGGGCTCTGTGTAACTCCAGGATTGTGCATCTGTCCCCCAGGATACTATGGCACCAACTGTGATAAAGGTACATTACACACAGCACAGCAACTTTATACATAAAAAATATCTTTCATATAATGGTCTTTCATTTCAAATATATTTCCATATCTTAGATGTAGATTGTAAGCTCTCACGAGCAGGGACGTCTAATTTTGCTTTAATTATTGTATTGTTAACGTTGTTACTTATGACTTGTGTTTTGAAACTGTTAAACTGTAAAGCGCTGCGGAATATGTTGGCGCTATATAAATAAAGATTATTATTATAATAATAATATCTTAGTTATGGAAACATCTTTCATTTGTGATCATTGCGGCTCACAAGACGTCATCTCTTATCATTTGAGCATCGGATTATGTAGTGACTAATAAGCGTACATTGTACTGAAGGTGTGTGCAGCATAGGATATTGTGTAAGGCAAGAAATAGGATAAGAAGAAGATACAGTACATTTAAGAAATTAAGAAATTATACATGTATTCTTCTTCATTTCTGTATACAGCAAACTGTACTACAAGTTGCCTGAACGGAGGAACATGCTTCTACCCTGGGAAATGTATCTGCCCATCAGGTTATGAAGGAGATCAGTGTGAAACAAGTATGTGACCAGAACCCACTATGCCGAAATTCTGCAATTTATGTCTCCTTTGTCTGTGTTAGGTTAAAATGTAATAAATTGTAACCCCCACTGCAGCTTTCAAGCTGCTTTTATTTATGTCAAGATCAAAGAATTTTCAGAGGTTTGGCATCAAAGCCTTTCACACATGCCACTGTATCTGGGTGATGTTTGAAGCACAAATGTATTCACATTTTCCTATCAGCTTCTACGCCAATAAGCTTACATTTAGCCTCCGCTGTAGTAACATCTTTGTAGAGAAGTACAGTATTTAGCATTTAGAAAGGTAGACACTTCTCAACTTAATTTGCAATATTGAACGACAAATACAGGAAGTTTTTTAAACAAATACATAGAAATATTAAACTGAAATATGCAAGAAGGGTCCAAGGCACTGCCAACTACCTTATTCAATGCACAAAAGCACACAGCAGTAAAGTGCAGAGCTTTTTCAAACTGCATGCTGAAAGTTGCTGTCAAATGCATTTTTTTGCTTCACGATAAAGCATTAAAAAATGTAGCTGGAGGTGCCTTGGACCCTTTCTGCATATTTGACTAATGGTGGATCAAGGTGGAACGTACCCCTATCACATCGCAATCTCGCCTAGTGCACACGGTACGAAGTTGAAGTTTTTCTATATTCTTAGCCACCAGCCACTTCTTCATCATTTTACAGATAAATATTGAATAAACTAGTCACACCATGATGGTAACGTCGGCATGTTAGTGTATCACTGTATCATCACATAAGCCCGGGAGTATCATGTAAGCACTATTCTTACAATGTGTGTAGGTTACTAAGTGTTACTGTTGTTGTGCTTGCAAAACACGGCCAGAAGTGTGTGGGCTAGCCCTTATAATTAGCAGGTGGCCAAAAGTGTGTAGGCTAGTCCTTATAATTAGCAGGTGGCCAAAAGTGTGTGGGCTAGTCCTTATAATTAGCAGGTGGCCAAAAGTGTGTGGGCTAGCCCTTATAATTAGCAGGTGGCCAAAAGTGTGTGGGCTAGCCCTTATAATTAGCAGGTGGCCAAAAGTGTGTGGGCTAGTCCTTATAATTAGCAGGTGGCCAAAAGTGTGTGGGCTAGCCCTTATAATTAGCAGGTGGCCAAAAGTGTGTGGGCTAGCCCTTATAATTAGCAGGTGGCCAAAAGTGTGTGGGCTAGCCCTTATAATTAGCAGGTGGCCAAAAGTGTGTGGGCTAGTCCTTATAATTAGCAGGTGGCCAAAAGTGTGTGGGCTAGCCCTTATAATTAGCAGGTGGCCAAAAGTGTGTGCGCTAGTCCTTATAATTAGCAGGTTTACCCATTTTGTCTACATCAGTTGCTGAAAGGTGAATATAATAAGGCAATTAGCCATTCAGTTGTGACACATAGCCCATCACTTTCCACACTAGTCAGTTTTCTTCTCTGCTAGCTCTACCGTAGTCATTTTTATGTGTTGTTATTGTAAAGTAGAAACTCTAGGAGCAACAGCTAGTAGATAAGCAAAAGGCCATATAAATCTACAGAATATAGCCATGGAGTGCTGAAGAGCATAATATATAAATCATGTGTCCTTTGTTGCACTACTCATCATCAAGTTACAAACTGTATACAAAGAAAGCCAGCAAAATGCTGAAGCATATTACTAAGGCCAGGGTCACACTTGCGAGTGCAATGCGAGAAACTTGCCTCAATACTTGGCAATGCCGCCGGCGGATCAGACCGGAGCGTTCAGTTGCATAGAAAGACATGCAGCTGCACACTTCGGTCCCTAATGCCAGAGGCAGTGCCGGGTATTGCACTCGCAAGTGTGACCCCGGCCTAATGGACATTTCCTGAAGTGATAAATCACGCTTCACTGTGCAAGACTTTAATGCATTAACTCAATATTAATGGCTATGATTGTTAAGAGAGATGTTCAACAATCCCAATGTGATGATCATGTGTCCATATTTAAAGGGAACCTTTCATGTCCTCAAATGCTGTTAACCTTCAGTTACAGGTTTAATCTGCAGGTTAATAGCATCAAAGTCCCTATAAAAGGAAGTTTGATAATACTAATAACCTTTCAGATAAAGAGTTAATCTGTATGTTAATAGAATTATGAGGGTGCCCTGACACTGTATTGAATGTGTGGTACCCAGGAATCAGATGTTAACGGACATGACAGGTTCCCTTTAACCCCTTCACTCCAAGCCTGTTTTCACCTTCATGAACAAGCCAAATTTTACAATTCTCACCACTGTCACTTTATGTGGTAATAACTCTGGAACGTTTCAACGAATCCCACTAATATGTTACCCAAGATGATTAATAAATAACATTTCCCACATGTCTACTTCACATCAGCACAATTTTTGAACCATGTATTTTTTGGGTAGGAAGTTAGAAGGGTTAAAAATTGACCAACAATTTCTCATTTTACGAACAAAATGCACTAAACCATTTTTTTAGACATCACATTTGAAGTGACTTTGAGGGGTCTACAGTGGGTACGGAAAATATTCAGACCCCTTTAAATTTTTCAATCTTTGTTTCATTGCAGCCAGTTGGTAAATTCATAAAAGTTCATTTTTTTCTCATTAATGTACACTCTGCACCCCATCTTGACTGAAAAAATACAGAAATGTAGAAGTTTTTGCAAATTTATTAAAAAAAGAAAGACTGAAATTTCACATGATCATAAGAATTCACACCGTTTGCTCAGACACTCCGTACTTTCCGTACCCACTGTACATGACAGAAAATACCCAAAAGTGACACCATTCTAAAAGTTGCACCCCTCAAGGTGCTCAAAACCACATTCAAGAAGTGTATTAAGTTTAACCCCTCTGGTGCTTCATAGGAATTAAAGCAATATGGAAGGAAAAAAAATGAACATTTTACTTTTTTCACAAAATTTTTCTTTAGCCCCAAATTTTTGATTTTCACAAGAGAAAATGAACCCCCAAAATTTGTTGTGCTTCACAGAAGTTTACAATGTAAAGACGAGAAAATGAAAAGTAACTTTTTCCCACAAAAATGTTTTTAGCCCCAAATTTTGCATTTTCATGAGGGAGACAAGAGAAAATGCACCATAAAATTTGTTGTGCAATTTCTCCTGACTACACCGATAACCCATATATGGAGGAAAACCACTGTTTGGGCACAAGGCAGCACTCAGAAGGGAAGGAATGCCATTTGACTTTTTGAACGCAAAATTTGCTGGAATCATTAGAGGATGCCATGTCACATTTGACCCCATTTTGGAAACTAGATCCCCCAAGGAATGTATTTAAATGTGTGGTAAGCACCTTAAACCCCCAGATGCGGTGCTCCACAGAAGTTTATAACGTTGAACTGTGAAAATGAAATAAGTAAATTTTTGCCACAAAAATGTTGGATTTGTCCCAAATTTTTAATTTTCACAATGGTAACAGGAGCAAAATTGACCATGCAATTTGTACTCAATTTCTCCTGAGTATACAGATACCCCAATATGTGGCCGATAACTACTTTTGAAGCACAGTGCAAATTTCAGAATGGACGAAGCGCCATTTTGGAGCTCTATTATGCTGGATTGGTTTGAGGGTGCCAGGTCACATTGGCAGAGCCCCTGACATGCCAGAACAGCATAAACTTCCCATAAGTAACATAATTTTACAAACTACGCATCTCAATGAATTTATCTAGGGGAGCAGTGAGCATGTTGACACTACATGTGCCTCACAGAAATATATACCATTGGATGGTGAAGAAAGAATAATTACATTTTTACCACTTAAATGTTGTTTTAGCCCCACATTTGTCATTTTGATCAGGGCTAATAGAGTGGCTCTCTAAATTTGTTTTGCAATTTCTCCTGAGCAATCCAATACCCTACATGTGCAAAACTCAGAAGGGAAGGAACGACATAATTTAGTTTAGTGCAGATTTTACTATTATGGTTTGTTGTTGTGAATTCGCTTTCTGGCCTACCTCTGGTACTAGTGAAGGTAGTGGAGCTGGTTATATTGACAGAGGGGTCGTGAGTTCTCTTTCTGGGCTCCCTCTGGTGGTTACTGGACGTAATGGAGCTGATCTGATTAACAGAGGCATGCCACCTGATAATGAGGAGGACGATTGGAGATCTGGAGTTTCTGACTGGATTTAAGACAGCCGACTCCCTCTATCCCTGCTGGTGATTTTTTTCCTGCCTCCTGAGGTCTTAGTTTCCAGCTCAGTCCCTGCATGCTCAGCTAAGTGTTCTTTTGCTATTGTTCACATTAGATCTGGTTTTGTCTATTTCAGTTTTGTGTGGTCAGCCAGCTCCGGCTGGGGCTGTGCTGAATCTCCATCCATATGTTACTGCTTGTGCCAGTTTGTTTTTGTCCCTTATTAGATTGGCCTCTTTTTGCTCTGCTTTCAGAATATACCAGAGTGCTGATATAGTGGGCGAAGTTGTGCGACTTCAGTATTTTTCTATCAGACGTGTTGGACATTTTTTGCAGGGTTTTGTTGCATGATTGCAGACAATGTCTTTCCTTTCCTGTCCTGTCTAGGTAGTGTGGGCCCCATCGTTTGCTCAGTCTATTTTCCTACCTGCGTTTGTGTTTTCATCTTGTCTCACCGACATTATATGTTTGGGGGCTATCTATTCCTTTGGGGTCTGCTCTGGGGCAGTTTAGATTTCCCCTTTCTTGCTTTAGGCTTATTTAGCTCTCCGGCTGTGTTTAGGCGTCCAGGATTATCGTATTTTCGTTCCACAGCTACTGCTAGTTGTGTGGATAGGATCAGGGGTCTGCAATCCGCTTAGTTACCAACCTCTCTGGTTTTCTGTAGCTTAGCTTGGTCTTGCTCTCCTCCTCGGTGACCCAATCATAACAGTTTGTGGTGCCATGACCCACTGGGAGAACTTCTGAGATGCCAGAACAGCAGAACTCTCCCATATCAGTGACCTTATTTTAGAAATAAACCGCTCAGTGAATTCATCTAAGGGTGCAGTGATCATATTGACACCATGGGTGTGTCACAGAATTTTATACCACTGTACAGTGAAGAAGAAATAATTACATTTTTACCTCAAACATTTGGTTTTAGCCCCAGATTTTACATTTTCACAATGGGAAATGGGTAAAAATGGCATTAAAATTTGTCACACAATTTCTGCTGAACTTGGAAATACCCCATATGTGGCTGTACAGTACTGCTTAGCCACACGGGAAAGAAAGAGCGCTATTTGCCTCCTGGAGTGCAAATTTTCCTAGAATAGTTCATAGACTCCATATACAAAACCCCTAAGGGCTAGAAGAGCAGAATAACCCCCTCAAGTGACCCCATTTTGGAAATCATCCCCTTTTGGGATTCATTCACTATAATGAGGCAGCAGAGTTACTCTGGATTCCATCTGGCCTCTGTTGAACGGTGTCATTCTCTTCAGAGGTGCACAAAACTGTGGCTGACCTCACTTTTATGCACGCACAAAAAGACGAACCCTGATGGATCATAGGCCAGAAAACATCCAAAGTACAGTAACTCTATTTTCCTCATTATAGGGAATCTTCCGCCCGGGTTCCGTCTGAATCACGTTCAGGAGTAGGGCAAAAATACAGAAGTGGTGACATGTTTTTATTATATTATCCTCTGATTGTCCCACTCTTGGTTTTGGCTTACTGAGGTAAAATACTGATCACATACTGATAGTGTGATTGTAGCCTTAAGCCGGAGTCACACTAGCGAGAAATACGGACAAGTGCTATGAGCAAAAAAAATCAGCTCCCATCAGCAGTTTTTCTCAGCCGTATTATATGTGCTGAGAAAATCTCAGCATGCTGCGACTTGCACCGTATTACGCCCGAAAGACGCCAATGCAAATCTATGGGGGTGGTAAAAATATGGATGACACATGGACCAGACGTGTGACTTGCGAGAAATACGCACCAGTGTCCTTTAACAAAAGCCGGCAATTTAGTGCGCGATACAGTAAAATCACACTGACATGTTTAATAAAGAATAGAAAGAATAGATGCAGTGCCTTGCGAAAGTATTCGGCCCCCTGGAACTTTTCACCCTTTTCCCACATATCATGCTTCAAACATAAAGATGCCAAGTTTAAATTTTTGGTGAAGAATCAACAACAAGTGGAACACAATTGTGAAGTTGAACGAAATTTATTGGTTATTTTAAATTTTTGAGGAAATTCAAAAGCGGAAAAGTGGGGCGTGCAATATTATTCGGCCCCTTTACTTTCAGTGCAGCAAACTCACTCCAGAAGTTCATTGTGGATCTCTGAATGATCCAATGTTGTCCTAAATGACTAATGATGATAAATATAATCCACCTGTGTGTAATCAAGTCTCCGTATAAATGCACCTGCTCTGTAATAGTCTCAGGGTTCTGTTTGAAGCACAGAGAGCATCATGAAGACCAAGGAACACAACAGGCAGGTCCGTGATACTGTTGTGGAGAAGTTTAAAGCCGGATTTGGATACAAAATGATTTCGAAAACTTTAAACATCCCAAGGAGCACTGTGCAAGTGATCATATTGAAATGGAAGGAGTATCATCTACCAAGATCCAACCGTCCCTCTAAACTTTCATCTCAAACAAGGAGAAGACTGATCAGAGATGAAGCCAAGAGGCCCATGATTACTCTGGATGAACTGCAGAGATCTACAGCTGAGGTGGGATAGTCTGTCCATAGGACAGCAATCAGTCGTACACTGCACAAATCTGGCCTTTATGGAAAAGTGGCAAGAAGAAAGCCATTTCTCAAAGATGTCCGTAAAAAGTGTTGCTTAAAGATTGCAACAAGCCACCTGGGAGACACACCAAACATGTTGAAGAAGGTGCTCTGGTCAGATTAAGCTAAAATCGAACTTTTTGGCAACAATGCCAAATGATATGTTTGGCGTAAAGGAAACAAAGCTCATCACTCTAAACACACCATCCCCACTGTCAAACTTGGTGGTGGCAGCACCATTGTTTGGGCATGCTTTTCTTCAGCAGGAACAGGGAAGATGGTTAAAATTGATGGGAAGATGGATGGAGCCAAATTCAGGAGCATTCTTGAAGAAAACCTGTTGGAGTCTGCAAAAGACCTGAGACTGGGACGGAGAATTGTCTTCCAACAAGACAATAATCCCAAACATAAAGCAAAATCTACAATGGAATGGTTCACTAATAAACGTATCCAGGTGTAAAAATGGCCAAGTCAAAGTCCAGACCTGGATCTAATCTGTGGAAAGAGCTGAAAACTGCTGTTCACAAACTATCTCCATCAAACCTCACTAAGCTCGAGCTGTTTGCCAAGGCAGAATGGGCAAGAATTTCAGTCTCTCGATGTACAAAACTGATAGAGACATAGCCTAAGCGACTTGCAGCTGTAATCGCAGCAAAAGGTGGCACAACAAAGTATTAAGTTAAAGGGGCCGAATAATATTGCATGCCCCACTTTTCAGTTTTTGAATTTCCACAAAAATTTAAAATAACCAATAAATTTAGTTCAACTTCACAATTGTGTCCCACTTGTTGTTGATTCTTCACCAAAAATTTACATTTGGCATCTTTATGTTTGAAGCATGATATGTGGGAAAAGGTGGAAAAGTTTCAGGGGGCCGAATACTTTCGCAAGGCACTGTATATATATATTCTATGTATAATATATATATATGTATATATATATATATATGTGTGTATATATACACACACATAGACACATGTCATTGAGACACACATATCTATATATATATATAAAAATGAATGTATGTATGTGTGTGTCACCAACCAATCACAAAGCATCTTTCATTTCAACAGAGCTGTTCAAAAGAAGCTCAGCTCTGATTGGTTGCTATGATCAACAGTTTTCCTTGCAAACAATCACTAAGCATCTCTCATTTCACCAGAGCTGGTTAAAAGTAGCTGAGCTGTGATTGGTTGCTATGACTAACAGTTTTCTCACTGCATGACAACACCTCAGCAGACACTGATATGGTGGGAGAAATCTAGCATCCCCAGGAACATAAGCTCCCAGCCATTTTTTTCCTCCCAGAAAGGAGCACAGAGCACATGACAGAAATTAATCCCCCCCTCCCGTGGATCATTGGTATGCAAGTTAGGGCAAATCCACTTAGCACTCTGGTTCTGACCCAAGGCCCCTCTTAAAGGGATCCCCGGTATGGAAGTGAGGGCAAATCCAATCTGCACTTTGGTACTGACCCCAGTCCTCTCTTAAAGCGATCCGCGGGATGGAAGTCAGGGCAATTGCCTTCAAATGCTCTGGTACTGACCCCAGGCCTCTCTTAAAGGGATCTCCTGTACAGAACTTAGGACAAATCCCTCAGCGCTCTGATTCTAACCCCAGGGTTCTATTAAATGGATCATTGGTATGCAAGTCAGGGCAAATCCACTCAGCGCTCTGGTTCTGATCCCAGGCTTTCTTAAAGGGATCCCCGGCATGGAAGTTAGGACCGTTCCACCCAGCGCTCTGGTTCTGACCCCAGGCTGACGGGTTGATGTGGGATATTAGGGGTAGTAGTCCGGTGGCACTGGCTGACGGGATGATATGGGATATTAGGGGTAGTAGTCCGGTGGCTCTGACGGGAATGATGTGGGATATTAGGGGTAGTAGTCTGGCGGCTGTGACGGGATGATGTGGGATATTAGTGGTAGTTGTCTGGTGGCTCTGGCTGACAGGATGATGTTGGATATTAGAGGTAGTAGTCCTGCGGATGTACAGGATGATGTGGGATATTAGTGGTAGTTGTCCAGTGGTTCTGGCTGACAGGATGATGTGGGATATTAGGGGTAGTAGTCCAGTGGCTTTAAAGGGATGATGTGGGATATTAGTAGTCCGGTGGCTCAGGCTGATGGGATTATGTGGGTTATTAGGGGTAGTAGTCCGGAAGTACTGGCTGACGGGATGATGTGGGATATTATAGTGAATGTGGCTATGCGGAATGGGCGGGGCTATACACTTATATATATATATATACTGTATATATATATATATATAATCATTATAATTTGTTATAACTAACTGTAGTTAGTTACTATACCCGGGCAGCATCGGGCTCTTCAGCTAGTGTATATATATATTGTTAGGTAGCGCTGTCATTTACTTAGGGATTTTCCATCAAATCATACAGTCCTTGCGGTTTATTCACGCCTCATAAACCACAGCAGCAACAGAAAGTTCACTTAATAGCATTACCAGCATAGCGTCCATTATAATGCTTCACTCTTACTATCAATGTCCAGTACGCAGGCTCACTTAGCCTCACAATTATCTCACCCACGTCAGGGCTCCTCATGCGGCTGCAGCATTCCGCACATGTTCGTTCCCTCCAGGGAACTCTCAGGCACACATCGCCATTGCTCCCAGCCACTTCACACGTGCTGTCTGGGAGGAAGATCCATCTCTGCAGGACCTTCCACACTGGACCAACCAGGTCCCAGCATTCACCACATGTGACCTACCCTGGCCACATTATATGGTCTATAGCCACGCCCACCGGGTCACATGACTATGACCTCATCACAGGTCCTTCACACACTTACATAGCTTTTTAATACAGGCGTTTTCAGACACACCCCTGGGTGGGTTTGTAGGTAACTGGTTCGCCCAACTCCCAAGTTACCTAGAGACTTCTCCCTTATACCTTGAAATAACACCTCAGCAATACCATTGCTGATCAATACGCATAACTAAGTCTCCATCTCAAAGCCACCCCCTTTGAGATACACAACCATCCTTCAGGATTCTGCCACTCATCCTCTCCCTTGGAACCTCCACACAGCGCCCCCTAGCTGACATAGTGGTTACTACACCACAATATATATATATTTTTTTTTTATATAGATTTAACTGAAGCTATCAATTGATTTATCGGCTATTATGCTATGTAGAACACTATGAAATATAAAAATATATATATATTTGTATATTTCATAGTGTTCTACATAGCATAATAGCCGCTAATTCAATTGATAGCTTCAGTAAAATCATTACAGAACCCGACATATGACACATGGTTTACATATAGTAAACCATGTCATATCAACACGATTTATATATGTCAGTGTTTGCTTAATTTATTAGTTTGTGTTAGGAAAAATTTGGAACTCTAGGGGTTAAATTTAAGGCTATAATCACAGAAAAAAATTGTGTGGGCTCCCACGCAATTTTCTCCACGAGAGGGAAAGCCAGTGAGTCAGGGCAGATTTTAATAGCCTAGAGAGGGACTATTGTTTTTGGGCCCCCTTGGCTAAAAAAACTGCCCCCAGTCACCCCAGAAAAGGTGTATCTATAAGATGCGCCAATTCCGGCTCTTAGCCTCTCTATTCCCATTGCCTTTAGTGGTGGCTCATGGGTTAATAAGGGGTTAATGTCACCTTGCTATTGAAAGGTGACATTAAGCCGGGTTAATAATGGAAAGGTGTCAATAAGACACCTATCCATTATTAATCCTATAGTAGTAAAGGGTTAAAAAAATACACATAGTAATCAAAAATTATTTTAATGAAATAATTACACAAAGTTTTTGACCAAATTTATTATGCTGCCATTCCAACGGAATCCCTTGTTCTCCTGTAAAAAAAATAAAATAAAAAACCAACAATATCCATACCTCTCCGCTGTTCAGTCAGGTCCCCTACTGCATTCCATCACAAGGGGTTAACTAGTTTACAACAGGGACCGGTAAACCACTGCAGAATAAATTAAATCATGTCTGCGCAGGCACCCCGGCTGACTGGAGATGAACTTATTAGCATGGGAAAGTTTTTGAACTTTTTCCCATGCTCCTGAGTTCACCTCAGGTCAGCTGGGGACTCCTCACAGCCTCAGTGACTTAAGCAGTAGTCACTGAGGCTGTGCGGAGTCCCCCGCTGACCGGAGGTTAACTGACAGCGTGGGAAAAAGTTCAGAAACTTTCCCACGCTAATCAATTCAACCCCGGTCAACCGGGAAGTGTTGTGAACTCATTTTCTGGTCTGCCTCTGGTTTCTGGTGATGGAGCTGGTTGTGCTGACAGAGGAGTTGTGAGTTCTCTTTCCGGGCTCCCTCTGGTGGTGGCAGGAGGTAGTGAAGCTGATCTAATTAACAGAGATCTGCCACCTGATAATGAGGAAGAGGAGTGGACATCTGGAGTCTCAGACTGGATTTAAGACAGCCGACTCCCTATGCCCATGCTGGTGATTTTTTCCTGCCTCCTGAGGTCTTAGTTTCCGAAGCAGACCAAGAAAAAGTATATGCAACAACTATAGGGATCACCACCAATATTTATAATGCAAAAATATATATTTTATTTAATTGCAGCAACCATAACATACATACACATGGTTAAAAACAATTAAAATGTTTGTGCAAAAACAGACATTAGAAAGTGAACAAAGAAAATTGGGTCATAATCACATATAATTCAATATTTAAGGTTCCAAAACCCCAGACAAAATACAATTTGAGTGTCCCAGGGTGTATGGTAATAGAGCTTGGAGTACCATTAATAATATTTTCTGATGGTTCCCTGTGTAAGCATGCGTCTAGCACATTTAGTATGTCTATGACAGTATTTATTTGTAAACAGCATGCATACAGGTATCAGTACTTGAAATATTGTAGTATAATAATATATATCCCTATGTAGTGGGACTTCATTAATTAATGAGCATTTGCACTTTTGTATTTTGTCTGGGGTTTTGGAACCTTAAATATTGAATTATATGTGATTATGACCCAATTTTCTTTGTTCACTTTCTAATGTCTGTTTTTGCACAGACTTTTTAATTGTTTTTAACCATGTGTTAGTATGTAGTGGTTGCTGGAATTAAATAAAATATATATTTTTGCATTATAAATATTGGTGGTGATCCCTATAGTTGTTGCATATACTTTTTCTTGGTCTGCTTCTATATAGTCCTATATGCATTGGGAGATCCCACATACGATATCATTTGAGATGGTGCCCATTTACCTTATTGTGTTTTAGGAGGTCTTAGTTTACAGCTCAGTTCCTGCCATCGCAAGCTAAGTTGTCTTTGCTAATGTTCTCATTTGATTTGGTTTGGTCTATTCAGTTTTTTGTGTGGTCAGCCAGCCCCGGCTGGGGCTGTGCTGAATTTCCACTCTTATGTCACTGTATGCGCCAGTTTGCTTTTTGTCCCTTATTAGATTGGCCTCTTTTTGCTCTGTTCTCAGAATATGCCAGAGTGTTGATATAGTGGGAGAAGTCTAGCGACTTCAGGGTATTTTTTGCTATCAGAAGTGTTGGACATTTTTGCAGGGTTTTTTGACGTGATTGCAGACAGTATCTTTCCTTTCCTGTCCTGTCTAGTTAGTGTGGGCCCCATCGTTTGCTCAGTCTATTTTCCTACCTGCGTTTGTGTTTTCATCTTGTCTCACCGACAATATATGTTTGAGGGCTATCTATTCCTTTGGGGTCTGCTCAATGTCAGTCAGTGGTGCAGCATCAAGCAAGCAATATATGGAGAGTTGTGGTGTTGAGAAGATGTTAGTCAGTAGGGTAGAGGGACATGACACGTACACACAAGTATACTGTCTTTTATCCCTGCAGTTATTACTATTGTTAATCACGTAGCTCATATAAATTTACCAGCACTTCTACACTGTGGTCCTCAAGTTTGTAGGTGGCTCAGGAGCTGAGCCCTCTCCATATGTGGCAGATGCCAGCTATGTTGCACATGTGTCTATAACAGCAGCGACCAGAGATTATGCTGATCGCTGCTCTTTAACCGTTTAGGTAGTGTTATCAATCTCTGATAGTGGCTTTTAACCCCTTACCTACAATTAACGTAATATTCCGTCCATGTGACCATGGACCTAATTACCATGGACGTAATATTACGTCATCGCGATCAGCGGCGCCCACGTGGTGAGCGCCGCTGATCGCGGCCGAGTGTCAGCTAATTACCATAGCTGACACCCGGCACAATGTGTCAGGGGTGGTCACGGACCGCCCCCGACATGTTAACCCCTTGCACACTGCGATCAAACACGATCGCGGTGTACCGGGGGTTAAAGGGAAGCATCGGCAGGGAGGGGGCTCCCTCCGTGCTTCCCTGAGCCCCCCACGGCAGCGCAATGTGCAGCGCTGCTGCGGGGGGCTCCTTTCCTGCAGGTCCCCGGATCCAATATGGCGACGGGGACCTCCAGGGGCCTGCAGGAAGCTGGCTTCCTCAGTGCCTGCAAAGCGCAGGCATGAGGAAGCCTGTGCAGTGCCTGTGACAGATCGCTGATCTGTCACAGGACAGTTATGTCCCCCCTGGGACATTGTTATAAAGTAAAAAAAAAAAAAAAAAAACAGTGTAAAAATAATTTTAAAAAAATCGCTAAATAAATTAAAAAAAAAAAAAAAAATATTCCCCAATAAATTCATTTTTTGGAAATAAAAAAAACAAAACAATAAAAGTACACATATTTGGTATCGCCGCGTCCGTAACGACCCGCCCTATAAAACTGTCCCGATAGTTAACCCCTTTAGCGAACCCCTTAAAAAATAAAAATAAAAAACGAAGCAAAAAATAATGATTTATTATCATACCGCCGAACAAAAAGTGCAATAACGCGCGATCAAAAGGACACATATAAATATCCATGGTACCGCTGAAAACGTCATCTTGTCCCGCAAAAAACGAGCTGCCATACAGCATCATCAGCGAAAAAATAAAAAAGTTATAGCTCGCAGAATAAAGTGATGCAAAAATAATTATTTTTTATATAAAATTGTTTTCATTGCATAAAAGTGCCAAAACATAAAAAAACGACCCAAATGAGGTATCGCTGTAACCGTACTGACCCGAAGAATAAAACTGCCTTATAAATTTTACCGCACCCGGAACGGCGTAAACGCACCACCCAAAAGAAATTCATGAAACGCTGGTTTTTGTAAATTCTGCGTCCCAAAAAACGAAATAAAAAGCGATCAAAAAATGTCACATGCCCGAACATGATACCAATAAAAGCGTCGACTCGTCCTGCAAAAAATAAGACCTCACATGACTCGGTGGGTCAAAATATGGAAAAATTATAGCTCTCAATATGTGGTGATGCAAAAACTATTTTTACAATAAAAAGCGTCTTTTAGCGTGCGACAGCTGCCAAACATAAAAACCACCATAAATAGTAAATCAAACCCCCCATTATTATCCCCTTAGTTAGGGAAAAATAATAAAATTAAAAAAATGTATTTATTTCCATTTTCCCATTAGGGTTAGGGCTAGGGCTAGGGTTAGGGCTAGGGTTAGGGTTAGGGCTAGGGTTTGGGCTAGGGTTAGGGTTAGAATTGGGGGTTTCCACTATTTGCGCACATCAGGTGCTCTCCAAACGCAACATGGCGTCTGATCTCAATTCCAGCCAATTCTGCGTTGAAAAAGTCAAATGGTGCTCCTTCCCTTCCAAGCTCTGCCATGCACCCAAACAGTGTTTTACCCCCTCATATGGGGTATTAGCCTACTCAGGACAATTTGCAAAACAACTTTTGGGGTCCTATTTCTCCTGTTGCCCTTAGGAAAATAAAAATTTGGGGGCAAAAATATCATCTTTGTGGAAAAAATTTTTTTTGTTATTTTCACGCCTGGGCGTTATAAACTTCTGTGAAGCACTTGGGGGTTCAAAGTTCTCACCACACATCTAGATAAGTTCCTTGGGGGGGGGTCTAGTTTCCAAAATGGGGTCATTTGTGGGGGGTTTCCACTGTTTTGGTACATCAGGGGCTTTCCAAACGCGACATGGTGTCCGATCTCAATTCCAGCCAAAAAAGTCAAATGGCGCTGCTTGCCTTCCAAGCTCTGCCATGTGCCCAAATAGTCATTTACACCCACATATGGGGTATCAGCGTACTCAGGACAAATTGCACAATAACTTTTAGGGTCCTGTTACCCTTGGGAAAATAAAAATTGGGGGTGAAAAGATCATTTTGTAGAAAAAATATGATTTTTTAATTGTACCGCTGTACATTATAAACTTTTGTGAAGCCCTTGTGGGTTCAAAGTTCTCACCACATATCTAGATAAGTTCCTTAGGGGGTCTAGTTTCAAAAATGAGGTCACTTGTGGGGGGTTTCCACTGTTTAGGTACATCAGGGGCTCTCCAAACGCGACATGGCGTCCGATCAGAATTCCAGCCAATTTTGCATTGAAAAAGTCAAACGGCGCTCCTTCCCTTCTGAGCTCTGCCATGCGCCGAAACAGTGGTTCCCCCCCACATATCAGGTATCAGCGTGCTCAGGACAAATTGCACAATAATTTTTGCAGTCCAATTTCTCCTGTTACACTTGGTAAAATAAAAAAAATTGAACCTGAAGTAATTTTTTTTGTGAAAAAAAGTTAAATGTTAATTTTTTTTAAATATTCAAAAAATTCCTGTGACGCACCTGAAGGGTTAATAAACTCCTTGAATGTCGTTTTAAGCACCTTAAGGGGTGCAGTTTTTAGAATGGTGTCACTTTTGGGTATTTTCTATCATATAGACCCCTCAAAGTGGCTTCAAATGTGATGTGGTCCGTAAAAATAAAATGGTGTTGCAAAAATGAGAGATCGCTGGTCAACTTTTAACCCTTATATCTTACTAACAAATAAAAATTTTGGTTCCAAAATTGTGCTGATGTAAAGTAAACATGTGGCAAATGTTACTTATTAACTTTTTTGTGTGCCATATCTCTGTGATTTAAGGGCATAAAAATTCAAAGTTGGAAAATTGCGGAATTTTCAAAATTTTCGCCAAATTTCTGTTTTTCTCACAAATAAACGCAAGTTATATGAATGAAATTTTACCACTAACATGAAGTACAATATGTCACGAGAAAACAATGTCAGAATCACCGGGATCCATGGAAGCGTTTCAGAGTTATTACCTCATAAAGGGACAGTGGTCAGAATTGTAAAAATTGGCCCGGTAGTTAACGTGCAAACCACCCTTGGTAGTGAAGGGGTTAAATATGAATCAAATTTCATGAATGACTTTGTGGGTTTATTTTAAGGTAAATGCCAACAGCCATGCCGTAATGGAGGAAAATGTAGTGGCAAGAACAAGTGCAAATGCTCCAAGGGCTACCAAGGAGATCTGTGCTCAAAACGTAAGTCATAAATTTTAATCATGGATTTTATTCACAATATAATCACCAAAACATAACTGGTTGTATAATCATGCAATGTGTTTAATTATATTCACTTGTTATACATTTATTGAATATTTTCATATATGTTTTCATTTAATAACAGTCCATAGCAGTTATTCTGTTAAAATAGACAGCTGTATTATGGAGAGTAGCATAACTGGCATTTACCTTGCTTTGTTTTTATGCAGCTGTTTGTGAACCCTCATGTGGTTCACATGGAACCTGCATTGAACCCAACAAATGCCAATGCAAGGAAGGCTGGAATGGTAGATACTGTAACAAAAGTAAGTAAGAGCTCAGTATTCTATTTATTTCCAGAACTGATGGGTATTGCTAGCTCTTAACCATGTTCCGTTAGGATAGGATCTCAAGTGCTTTACTTGATGTGTTTTTTTGCATAGGAACATGGTTGACATTGAGTTTTCTGACAATTAGTTGATTAGAAGGATCATTACCACATGTGTTTCACGTTATTTAAAACTACCTAATACATTTGGGTCATACAGTAAAAAAAAAGACACTATCAAAACAATGCCTGTTTATGTCAAAACCTCATGCAGTCAATGGCATATGTTTTTTGCATCCCAAAATTGAAAAAGTGGTTTATTTAATACTAAAGTCTCACATCTATAATAGCCGCATAGCAGTTATTCCCACCAACTGACTATAGTCCATACAAAACAGAAAATGACAATTTCTTTTTCTTCATAATCTATCTTAAAATATTTCATTCATTATATATAAACACAAGTAATAAAAATAATTTTGCAGTATATTCACCACTGTGAACAAGTCATCCAGACAGCGGTTTGGGCTTGAGCAAGCTTCCGATTTACAGACAGACCCAGGGTGGAGGAGGAGGCAGATCTGGTCACACACTCCTTCACCAGCAACCATTTTATGGAGAGAAATGCTGGTCAGTTTGTGAGATGAGGAAAGCCGCAATAATAAGGAAAAGTGGCCAACGTTTTTAATAGTCTCCAGATAGCAATATCAGTTTAGCAGTCGCGAGACAATATACTGTCTAACAGCCGCAGGGTCTCGAACATATTATTGGAGCATGCCCAAGACACTCGGTTAGCACCCGATCATGCTGTGATAACACCTTATCCAACCACATTCGCTCATCACTATTAGCCATCTGTTGCTTTTTGGCATAAAAAAGTTGGGCATTTCACAGCACGTTTGATTTACTGAGCAACTTTTTATGCTTCTCCTAACACTTGTCTATGGGGCTTGGTGGGGCCAACAATAGGTGCAACAGTGACCCCAAAAATTGACCATAATTTACACAAGAAATTGAATGATAGCAGAAATATACCCCAGCTCATAACCGGCATAGAGTGTAGATTGTGGCGCATGCACAGCTCAGAATGTACCAAATTTATTAAGCGCTATTCTTTTACTAAATTTGACGCATCTCACTTCAGTGTGCTCCTGGTTAAGACTAACATGAAATGTCAGCCTTAGGAAATTTCCCTCTTCATGTCGTGTTCCACTACAGAGTCAGATCCAAAAACTTAAGAGGGGAGCAAGAAAACCACCTCTTTGAGAAAGATTTTCCTGTGTCCATCTAAAGTGATCCAATCCCATTTTGGCACCACACAGACAGACCCCACACATACCGCAAATAAAGCCATGTGAATGTAGCCTCAGACTGTATTCATGTCATGTTTTTATTTTGATTTCAGCAAAACAAAGTCATCAAGTCATGACAGGTCCCTGTAGTTAAATGACTTATTCCATAATATAGACAATTAAACAACCACATGCTTAGCGAGGATGAACTATGTAAATGCCTTCTTCTACCACGTAGATCTGTCATAAACACCCCAGACTGTGAATTGCCATTTCCCAGTGTTAGGAAAAATAACATAGAGTTAGGGTTCTTTTTACCTCCATAAGAGGGGCCAGACCACCACAGACGTTTAGACTGGCTGGGAAGTTTTGGCTTCCTTCCAATGCAAGCTTTTAATCAGATATGCTGGCAGATAATGATAGGTACTATTATGGAGAGTGACAGGACTTAAAACAAGCCGGTGCTTATGTATTCATGCCCTGTGCAGAACTGTTTACCAAATCTGTAAGTATGCTGAGCAAACAGTGACATCGTGTAGAGTCATAACATAGACGGAGCAATAGCATAACAAGGGCGCTACTTTAAAAGAGCCAGAAATGGAACTTTGCTGGGGGAAAAAAAAGTTTGAGTTCCAGTGCTGGCAGAGTCATCTGTTCATATAAACCAGAAGATCATTAAATAAAGGATTGTGTATTAATTCAAAGGCATCAGCCCGAAAGCCAGCACTGTGGATAGCTACATTTTCAGATTAATTTCACATCTGAAATTCTAAAGTATAAGTTACCTTTTGATAGTAACAGGGAATAGAAAAACTTTTTATCAATCGTCCTTAGTCTAGCCTAGACCTCCATATTCCACAGACCTTTGTATTGTACTCAAAATAAATACATTTTTACCATCCATAAGACACAAAAAATGTTTCCGATACCTTTCTAATGTTCCTAATTAAGTCCAGTTGCTAAACATATTATTTATTGAATAGCTTTAATTACAGACGTTGGCATCATCAGTGGGCCATAGCAGTATAGAACAAGTCCTCCTACCTAGTTTCTATTATTACACCACAGGTCAGTAACCCGTTTAGGACTGGGGCCATTTTGCTGAGTTCCTAACCATGCACAATTTTGGGTTTTAGCATACTTGTGCTTTTAATGGCTATAAAAAAAAACATTCTCAGATATTTAAATAATTTTGATTCTTTTTGTGATATATGGGTCTATTTTTTATGGCCTTTTTATTCCTTTTTTCGTCTTTTGTTTTATAGTCTGTGAAAATAAAATGAAAGATAATGTATTTTTTTACATTTTTTTTTTACGACTACAAAAGGCCGCTAAAAGTAATTTTAAATTGTTTTCTCTTTTCCCTATAAATAATTTTTATATATGGAACATATTTTTTTTTTATTATGAATCAGTACCAGTTTGTTTTAGTTTTGTATTTTTTTGTATCTTTTATGTTATTTTATTTTACAGACTACTTAAAAAAAATTTTGTGGCATTTTAACATATTAATAAATTTTTTTTTTGCTGATTTTGTTAGTATTTGGGGATGGAATATCAGCTCTAATTACAGAGAAAATTCAGCCTCCTGGCTGAAAGCAGATCTGACTGAGTTTCCAAGGACCCAGCTGCTCCTGCTCTCTCCCTACATGCAGCTAAAAAATATTAAAAAATGGAAGGTTCGTAGTCTATGTCCACGCAGCCAGCTGATGAAGAAACATCAAGTGCGCGTTTCCAAGTGTAACCCATACGTTTTTGTATCCAGAAGAAGGGGGTTACACTTTGGTTACACTCGGGTGACCTAGTCCAACCATGCTGCGATCACTGATTGGCAGCTTTCTGTCAAATTATATACATTGTACACAGAAAGCTGCTAATCAGTGGTGTGATTGGGGTTATACATAGGGAGCTATGATAGATCTGCAGCATTGAAAACTGTGATTCTATTATAACTAGACATGAGCGAGCCTGAACCTAAAACTTTGGAGTTCCTTCCAGACAGTTAGTGTCTGATGCTAAACGCCAAAGATGGACTTCCTCCAGAAGTCCGTTTTAATGTTTATAGCTCTAGGGGAAGTCTGGGGATGAGAAAGAGATTTTCCAGATCCAACGATTGGGTCTTCATTGTTTTCTATGGGGTTCAGGATCTAGTTCAAGTTCAGGTTTAGTTCTGGTACCCCAACCGAACTTTGGACTAAAGTTTGCTTTGTGTACCGAACCCGAACTTCCAAGGGTCCACTCATCCCTATTATAACTGCTGCACCCAATACAATAATTGAAACATTGCTGGAATCAGAGTTCCTGTCCCTCCCTCTTGCTGCTATCAGGTTACATTTTGAGGCTGAATAACTTTCCTGGCCATGTCCTACTATATCGTATCAGGGGAGAGGGTCAAAGAGCTTCACCATAGCGATGAATGGCTGTAGACTGAGGCTGGAAGTAGTAAACACGAGGTTGGTGCCGATCCTGCTGGTGAAGACAGACGTAAACAGTGGAAAAAAGGGATCTCTCCGGCACACCAACAAGGTAAGTAAAAATTGTTCTTTGTTCAGGCATTAAGTGCCTATGACTAAGGGCATAATACCGCACCAGAAACGCGTCAGGTGATTTTAATCCCTTCCCTGTTTTTACCTGGCACTTTATGCCTGAATAAGGAACAATTTTCACTTGCGTCGTTGGTGTTCCAAAGAGATCCTTTTTTTCCACTGTATCATATCAGCGTTTATTATAAGAAAGCTCCAAAACAAGACTTGCAGCACTTTCAAAATGACTTATTCAGGGCAAGCTTTCAGTTGCATCAGGTTTTTTGAATGGAAATGAGAAATGTCTCTACTTACTGACAACAAGCAGGGTTATTGAAAAATGTGAGAGATTGAAACACAAGTACAGTGTATTAGAAATTTTGTAGACCTTTTAATATACATCTATGAAGCTATATTTATATAATTAGATAATCCCATTATTATGTATATAATACATAAGAATACACAAACTCAATAAGAAAATTGAGAATGTGAATAATTCTAATTTATGTTCTCCGGAACTCATATTTTTTTCAGGGTATGGAGCCAATGTTATGAATGCCATGAGGCCAACAGGCACCAAGAACAGGCAGCACACACCTTCACCTAAAAGGACTGAAGACAGGCATGTTCCTCCTGAGTCTAATTATATCTGGTGAATACCAGCACTTCCGAAAACTTTTACAGTGCACAAAGCTCACAGCTTCCATTAACTTTCCTTGTGTTGGATGGTATCATGTTCATTGCAGTTTACTGGTCTTAATTTCACTAGCTTCATCATTTTGAACCACTGAGATAACATTGACATGTGATTCTTGTATGCGCTGTTTAACAGTAGGTTTCTGTTTGTTCTATTGTCCCAGTGTTTCTTAATCTATGTAATATATGTCCACTCTTCAGTATTCTAATAATAAAACCTAATTTTAAGGAGTAATAAGGTAATACTATTTTGTTTTACCCATTTGTATTACTTTGGTAGGTTTTTAATTCTCTATATGATCTTTTCATCCTCACACGTTTCCATACTCTGAATATTTTTGGCAACTTAAAACAAGTAAAAGGATTTAAAGCTAAATTAACGTATTTATAATTCATTCTAAAGGGCGGTCAAAATTGTTTTTCGTTTCTAGAATGTGTCATTTAATAAACTAGTATAGAAAGTGCAGATTGTGTAAAGATATTCTTCATATCAATAAATTAATCTTACAATAGTCTATACGCAATAAACATGTTACATAAATTGTATGCAATACATTTATGTCATTAATGCTGAATGTGATTAACTGTTCCCAATAAGTTTTAAGCTCAAAAACCTATTTAGGCGGGTCACACTTGCGAAAAACTCGCACGAGTCTCACGTCTCAGTACCCAGCAATGCCGCCGGCACTCGGGACCGAAGGGCTCAGCTGCATAGAAATACATGTAGCCGCACACTCCGCTCCCGAATGCCGACGGCAGTGCCGGGTATTGAGATACGAGACTCGTGCGAGCTTCTCGCAAGTGTGACCCCGGCCTTAAGCAGTGGCTACAAGGAGAAAATTACATTTTTTTTTTCCTTTCAGTCATCGGCTGTTACAATCACTGCTCACTATACAGTAAGCCAAACTGTTATAACACCCCCAGCTCTTCCATTGACAGTTTGTTTGCTCTACACACATGCTACAGAGCAAGTTGTCAATCAATGTGCTGGGGAGTGGTCACAGTGTAAAGAGTGATGAGTGTAACCATCTTGCTCCACTGGTTGGCTTCAAGATGACTAGAGGGATGAAGATAAATATAAACAAGGCACTGCAGGGAGCCAGCTGTCAATCAGCATGATGCCAGTAATAACGCCCCCATCAACAGAGCAGAACAGAAGAGAAGCCTCTGCTCTATCTGCATGATGTCAATGGAAGCTAATGAATTGACAAGAGTAGAGTGTGACCACTCCCTGCTGACAGAGATTGGTGTGGGGCGTAATAGGCAGGTAGTTAGCAACTGCCTGTCTGTTAGTGCTAAGTAAGGGACTAACTGGAAGACGTTGTGGCAACAAGAGGGTTATGGGCTATTGTTTGTTGTTTATTTTTGTGTGATAAAACATATAGTATTTTATCCTAATGTTCGGTTTTATGTCTTCTCTGTCCTCCTGAAGACTCTGCTTCAAAGGACGTCCCTGGAAATGGGGGGAGGTCTGTCCACTAGGGAGACCATTATTAGCATAAGGATACAGCTTGCACTACACAGGAGAATATACAGTTAATATATGGGATTAGATCACTGGTTGGGAGGGCTTATATTAATTTGTAGGGGAAGCACTTCCTAGTTGCAGTTAATTAAGGAGTGGAGGAAAGTTCAGTGAAGAGACTAGGAGAGTCAAGTGTTCAAGGTAGTTCTAGGAAGTGCTAGGTAAGGACAGTGCCAACGGATTCTAAGAAAACCAATGCAGCAGAGGCAGAAGGGTTCTTGCAGTACAAGTTTCCTAACAGTACCAAGCCACATCACAAGCTTCATATGGATGCCGGAACAGTCTTGGACATAGAGCTCAGAAGAGACTTTGAGTGTCGTGTCTCTGTCTCCCTTGTGAGGAAGATGTCAGCCGGGTCACAGCGGAACGGAAGCATGGTGAGCTTCAGGGAAACTGTTATGCCGATTAGTAAGCTCCTAGGACCAGCAGAAAATGTTGATCTTATATTGAAAGTGATGTGCAAAATGACCGACTACTTAATAATCCAAAGTAAAGTGCAGTGCAATAAATAATATAGCATATCGTAATCAATTCATAAAACCAAGTGGTCAATAAAAAAGGTGTGAGATGCACAAGACATCGTGTTGGTGTTTAAGAGGAGGTTGGTCACGTGTTCAACATTAAGACCAAGTGGTCTGTAGAAAATCTGAAAGGCACAGATTACTTAATGAAATGCCAAGTAATTAATAAATCAAAACTATTCGGACAAATGAATAAAATGCAATTCAAAAGGCTGAATAAAGTGCAATGCAAGGATTAAGATGGTCAAATTTAATAATCTAATATCACAGGCACATAAAGAAAAATGAAAGCAGATACTCCAAAGCAAATTACCAACATAGGTAAAGTGCAGTGCAAGGACCATAAACCCAAAGTAATCAGATATACTAACATAACACCAGAGAGTAGAACATAGACACAAAATAAAGAAATATCAATATATGGGGCTCATTATACTGTATGGAGCATTATACGGGGCTCTTTCTGTCTGGAGCAATATGCGGGGCTCATTATACTGTATGGAGCAATATATGGGCCCATTACACTGTATGGAGCAATATATGGGGCCAATCATATACTGAAAAAAATGTCCACAGGACCAGGGAAGAAATATCAAAAGTGTAATCATATAATCCCTTTAAAAATATGAAACTTTAATAAATTGATGTAAAAAACACCCCCCTATTGCAATAACACAATTAACAAACTCTATACAATAATAACCTACGATAGCCCTACACTAGCCTGCTATCCCTTCCTGACAGTGGAGGTTGGCACTCTAAAAGATACGATTTGGCGCCCCCACTCCGCGGCGGCTGTCCCAGACTCGCCCTAAATGACCCTTATAAACTACAGGTGGGTAAACAATAAGCAAATAAAAGAGATGAAAGAGAGTGCTTAATATAATACACAGGCTATTAATGTACAATATATAAAAGACAGGCTATTACATGTAAACATAGAGAAAGCTCTTGTATAATCAATAGATAGTAGCAAGTCTTGTTTTTTTGGGTATTAATAGACCACAGAAAATATAGATTCCATAAGCTACCAGTATATAGTGGCAATCTTGTCTTTTTGGGTATTAATAGACTACAGAAAACATAGATTCCATATGCATTATCAAATAAAGCCAAAAAAAACTCTCTGCAGTAAAATCAGACAAGCACAGACAAGAGGTAAAAAATAGTGTGGTTCAATAAAGGAACATCAGAATTATATCCAAGGCTGGAAGCTAAGTTTGGGTTAACCCCCAGCTGTTTCTTTCTATATTATTTTTTTGTTGGCAATAGGTATCATCCATTGCCTTCTATTGGAACCAATATGGATATAATTCTGATGTTGCTTTATTGAACCACGCTATTTTTTACCTCTTGTCTGTGCTTGTCTGATTCTACTGCAGAGAGGTTTTTTTTGGCTTTATTTGATAATGCATATGGAATCTATGTTTTCTGTAGTCTATTAATACCCAAAAAGACAAGATTGCCACCATTGCTTATAACCTTTTAATCAATGAAGCTTTTACTGAAGGAACCATCAATGATCAAGAGAAGAAGTTTCTGGTCAATAAAAATCCATCCACTCCCTTCATTTATCATCTTCCTAAAATACATAAATCTACAACCAACCCCCCAGGTAGACTCATAATTTCTGGCATAGGGTCCCTTACAAGTAACTTGTCCTTTTTTATTGACCGAATAATGCAACATCATGTTCTCTTGTTACCCAGCCACCTGAAGGACTCCACTGAATTGATTAATCTGGTTCATGATGTGTTATGGAAAGACTCTTATTATTTTATTTCATTTGATGTATCTGCTTTATATACAAACATTGAACATGAGTTGGGTCTTGAATGTTTTTAACAGGTTCCTTTTATCAGACTTTCGTTTATCTGTTGCACAAAAAGCTTTTATCTACAAAGTGATGGATTTTATTTTGCATAATAACTTTTTTACTTTTCTGGGGGAATTTTATCACCAGACACGTGGGACCGCTATGGGATCACGAGTAGCACCTACGTATGCAAATCTTTTTATGGGGGTCTTTGAACAAAATTTTATCACCAATGAGACTTTTAATAAAGGCATCATTTTATACAGAAGATACATTGATGACCTGTTCTTAATCTGGGACAATGACGTTTTAGATGTGGGTGCTCTTATTTGTTCCATCCAGAATAATCCATGGGGCTTGACTTTTACCCCACATGTTAATAATCAGTCCATGGATTTTTTAGACATTACATTTTTCATCAGGGATTCCAAGATTTGCAGTAAAACGTTTTTTAAAGAGGTGGATTCTAATAGTTATGTACATTTTAAGAGTGGACACTACAAAAAATGGCTTTTTAATATTCCTCACAATCAGTTCCAAAGGATAAGAAAGAACTGCACTAATGATGAGGATTTTAACACACAATCCGAGGTCCTGAGGGAAAGGTTCCTTGCTCAGAGGTATCCCAAAAAACTCATTAGTTCTACATGTGATAATGTTTTTAAAAATTTTAACCAGAATATTCTCCTCAGCAAATCTCTGACTAAACAAAAGAAAGATGATGCTGAACTTTTTAGAACAAATTTTATTACAACATTCAGTTCACAACAGAACAGGATAAGAGATGTTCTAAATATTTTATGGCCCATCATTAAGAAGGACCCGATACTTAATGGGGTCCTTCCAGACAAACCTGCTATCACCTTCCGAAAGGTCAGGTTATTAAAGAATATTCTGGCTCCAAGTAGACTTCTACCCCAGAAGCCTACTACCCATACCATTTTATCACCAGGGATTTATAAGTGTCACCGTCCTAATTGTGTTTGCTGTCATACCATTTCACACTGCACGTCTGTGTTTGTCCACCCCATTACACTTGAAAAATTTCCCCTCAAATTCCACCTCACTTGTCATTCCTCTCATGTTATATATGTCATTTCCTGTCCTTGTCCCAGATTGTATGTAGGTCGCACTACACAAGCACTACATTGTCGCATGAATTCACACCGTCACAATATCAAAATAGGCTTCCAAAAACATGGACTTTCACGACACTTTGACACCACACATTCCAGAGATTTCAGTAAAGCCACCATTTATCCCATTGATCACATACCAGATCACATCCCCAATAGGTTTCAATCACTATGCAGAAAGGAAGTTTTTTGGATCTACAAACTCAAATCTATTGAGCCCAATGGTCTTAATATCATCAATGATGTTTTTTATTGATTTTATTTTGACCTTGTGTTTTAATTCCTTTATATCATCATCTTCGATTTTAAAGAAAAAAAATTTTTATGCATTTTTTTTTTTTTAATTTTAATTTTTTTTTTTTATTAACACTTAATTTGTAACCATTTTTATATCACCTATTCCAGAGAGTTTCTTCTTGTTGTTCTTCTCTTTTCTCCACCTAGAAAAAAGATATTTGAGACTTGTTTTAGCTATTTACACATGATTTTAACAATTTTCTCCTTGCTTTCCAGTTTCACATGTAGCATAGTGGACTAATACCATGAGTTATATCCTCTGAGGCAAGTTCTAATCCACCCCAGGGCTCGAGAGCCATTTTTTAATCTTTTACCTCGTGATCCCCCCCGTGTCTTTTTATTTTTTAATTATGTTTTTTATACCAACACTCTTTTTATGGCATTTTAAACATCATTTTTAATATGGTTGTAATAAAGTTTTATTGTTTTGTATGATTCATGTATATGTATCCATGCTGACGTGCCACTATTCTTGGCTCCTCCCCCTTTTTTTTTTTGTGTATATATACCCCTCAAATGATCTTCTGTAACATGCCCTGATGAAGTGAGCTGGGACTGGCTCAGGAAACGCGTTGGCAATAAAGATACCTTGAATTCTACCACAGCAGCGCAGTCTCTTATTGCACTACCAGCCTTCTCTTTGTACCAAGTCCTTGGACCTTGTGCAGACTGCTGCAGCTGTTTTATGCGATTATAGGTGTTGTGACTCTCACAACCCTATCAGGTGAGCCTAACACTTGCTGTGCACTCATCTACTTTCCATACAGACCTACGCATTGGAAGCGCCCTGTCTCCCCCTTTTCTTTTAACCTATCGTTTGGGGCACAGGTTGCTACACATCTTGAAAGGCACTATCAATGCTAAGCACTATATAGAGGTTTCAGAACAACATATGCCCCTATCCAAACAATGGGTATTTCAGGCACATACTGCATCCATAACAACGGCTAGCTTCAAAGAAGAAGAATTCAGGTGATGAACTTCCCTGCCTACAGTCCAGACCTTTCTCCAATAGAAAATATTATAAAATATGGCAAAGAAGATCCAGGAATGTTAAGAAGATAGAATACTATATCAGAGACTCAGCAAGGGTCTGGGCAGTGCTAAGATGTGTGGAAACAGAGAATATATTAAATTTATACTGCATTACTGCTAAATATAGTATAAAGTACCTTTATTTAATAGGGGAAAGGTGACACTTCAAATATATAGTGAACTATACACATTCTCCCAACTAGTAGATTGTGAGAAAGAAAAGTATGAACACGAACATAAATAGATATTTTTTATTGAAACAATTTAAAACACATAAATAGGTGCCTTACATCAAACTAAAAAGAGAGACAATTGCAGTCAAGAAAAATTGTAATATGACCTCATAGATTTTTTGGTAAGTGCATCTGATTATTCAGACAAAATATATGCACAAAGATTGCTGAGATTGCAGAGCAATAGGAACAGGTAAAATGGCATATAATGTATATAATGCAAGAATAATTATCAATATTTGTAAGAATTAGCCATTTGAACACAGGGAAAACTGATCAGGTATACATTATTACATGAATGGCCAATTATAGGTGGAGAAGTTTGCGCGTTCCCACTCGTGCTGTTTCTATTTAGATCGCGCCATATTATACATAAGCAAGAAAACAGTTGCACAGATCATACATTGTGACATAGAGACAGCCTGCATTATAAGAATTTGGAAAGGTAGGTATTACCTAAACGTAGGAAGCTTGGCGGTCTCTGAGATGGTGACCGCACGCTGCCTCTCGTTACCTCGACCCGCGTTTCGCAGATGCTTATTCCTGGGGGTATGTACGGATCGGAAGTAACGTCTTGGCTATTAATGTAACCGCTGGCCAATCGGAAGATTTCCTGGGGCTGGATGGAAAACCACCCACTGGGTTGGTATTTACTTCAGTACTCTTTGAATATTTAAATTATTAGCAATTATTGTAATTGTTAGGCTTCATCTGCCAATGTGGAATCCCATGTATGTTCGTGCATAACTGAAGAGGGTTAATTATAGTACTCACCACCTTAGCTGAGAGGCTACGAAAAATAGAGAGAGCTGAGCTCAACTAGCATTATATGTGTTTGATTGCAGGGCATATCTGCTAGTTTGTAATTGTTGACACACTCCAATAAGGCCATATTAAAAAAATAATATCGCAGTAGGCACAACTTCAACTATGGCTATCTCCAAATTTATTACTGATATCATATATTGCTGATTTCATAGACATCTGTGGGGCGGCAGGGAAAATCACTAATGCAGCATGTTGACGCATACATCACCAGCAACACCATGGACACCGCACTCTGACCCACGAGCATACTTGGTAAAATTAGTAGTAAAGCAGTGGATATAAAATAAGTGTCCACATGCGGAGCCATAGTACTTGCTAATAGGGTAAGATCCCAAATAAGGTACTCTGCAGTCTTTAACACTTCTCTGCGTTTTCTCTTTCTGCGGCTGGTTACTGTGAGGAAAGGCAAATAAAATTAAAGCTCTAAATTGAGTTAAAAGAAAATATTATACTTATCACAGTTATGTGCATCAGATTAGGGAGCCCAAAGTCACAAGTTAAGAAGCCGCAGGAAGCAAGAATAGCAGAGGAGAGACAATGAAGGACTAAAAAATTGATGCCAGACTTAAGTGGGAGGGGAAAGGGGGAGTGGAATATTTCCTATACATTAATAGCCATGACATTAGTACTTCCGATCCATACACGACCCCAGGAAGAAGCATCTGTGAAATGTGGGTCAGGGTAACGAGAGGCAGCATGCGGTCACCATCTCAGAGACCGCCAAGCTTCCTACGTTTAGGTAATACCTACCTTTCCAAATTCTTATAATGCTGGTTATCTCTATGTCGCAAGGTATGATCTGTGCAGCTTTTTTCTTGCTTATGTGTATTATGGTGCAATCTACATAGAAACAGCACGGGAGGGAACACGGAAACCTTTCCACCCATAATTGGCCATTCATATAATGATGCATACCTGATCAGTTTTCCCTGTGTTCAAATGGCTTGTTCTTACAAATATTGATAATTATTCTTGTATTATATACATTATATGCCATTTTACCTTTTCCTATTCCTCTGCAATCTTTGTGCATATATTTTGTCTGAATAATCAGATGCACTTGCTAAAAAATCTATGAGGTCATACTATAATTTTTCTTGACTGGAACTGCCTCTCTTTTCAGTTTGGTTTGAGGCACCTGTTTATATTATGTGTTTTAAATTGTTTCAATAAAAAATATATTTTTATGTTCGTGTTCAAACAATTCTTTCTCACACAATCTACTGGTTGGGAAAATGTCTATGGTTCACAGTATATTTTATATAGCAATAATGCAGTCCAATATATGTACAGTATGTTTGTATATTATGCAGTTATAGCAGCAAGAACTTGTTCACACTTGCTGCATGTAGGTTTTCAAGCAGCTGAGGCTAAAATTCAGTTTGGCACCCCTCCTATACACAGCATAAGTAGTTTGGATAGTCGTCATGTGGTTGCGCTTCTTCATTCTCTCAAAGTTGAGTGAAAATCAACAGCCCCTGCTTCATTGAGATGAACGGGAAGAGAAGCTAGTCAAGAGGTAACCGTAAGGCCGGGGTCACACTTGCGAGACACTCGCTTGAGTCTCACATCTCAATACCTGGCACTGCCGCCGGCACTCGCACCAGAGCGCTCAGCTGCATAGAAATACATGCAGGCACACACTCTGGTCCCACCACTCACTTACAGAAAAGCTCCACTTCTGCACCACATCCTCACCAATCACACATTAACGCTTCCCATTGAACACCAGATCATATACACAGGCAGAAGCTTTTGGTTTGGCTAAAAGAGTTTTTTTTAAGCCAAAGCCACAATAAGGTAGACTCTTTAGGCCAGGCCCTACTCTACTCTAACCTATTAAACAGTTGTTAAAATATCCCGTACTCTTTTTAGGTATATTTTTATTTATGTTTCTTTAAGGGAAAGAGTCACATACATTTTTTAAAATGAACAATAATGCCACATACAAGGGACAAATACCTTCACACCATGACCAGACCACACATTACCACCACAGTGACCGAATAATACCACAAATAGGGGACAAATATTGCCACACCATGGCCAGACCACATATTACCACCACATAGTTACCGAATAATACCACATACAAGAAACAAATACTGCTACACTATGACCAGACCACATATCACCACCACATAGTGAATGAATAATACCACATACAAGGAACAAATACTGCTACACCATGACCGGACCACATATTACTATCACATAGCTACCGAATAATACCACATACAAGAAACAAATACAGCCACACTATGACCAGACCATATATTACCACCACATATAAGGAACAAATACCACCACACCATGACCAGACCGCATATCACCACCACATAGTGAACCACATACAAGGGATAAATACCACCACACCATGACCAGATCACATATTACTACCTTAAAATGACCAATAATACAATATACAAGGGACAAATACTGCCACACCAATACCGGACCACATATTACCACCACATACTAACTGAATACTACAATACTGATCATTAATAAAAAACACAATACTTATATTGCCATAAGTGCCATTTTACACAGGAGCTTTGTACACAGTACACAACATATAGTGTCAGGAGTGTCAGTGTACATGTAATACAGGGATTAGAGTTGAGCGACTTTTGGTTTTTTTAGGGTCGAGTTTCGTTTCGTGAAACCCGACTTTTCCAAAAGTCGGGTCGAGCAAGATCGGCCGATTATAGGGAAAAGTCGGGGTCGTCCCGAAACACAAAACCCAATGTAAGTCAATGGGAAATAAAAGTCGGCAGTGAGAGGAGGACAGGAAACACACCTACAGTGCTCATTTGAATGCCAAAAGCATCAATTCTTCTTACTTAAGCTTGTCAACCTTAATTAACTTCATAATACAAGTTACGCACTGAAAAATGGGGGTTATTTGGCTAAAGCTGTGGGGGGGTAGGGCTGGCTCCAGGCTTTCATGTGCCCTGGGCGAAAGAGCGCCCCTTTAACACATACCACAACTCATCATGCTCCGATACAGCAGAGAAATAGCGGTATAGTACAATGAAAAATACTTCACTTTTTACATCTCATGACGAGGCCCATCTATTTCTCCATACAGAATCATTGGTCCCATATAATGTTTGAAACAGTATATGATGAGCTCCACATAATGCTACAGTATATGTTGGTCCCCATGGATGAAGCTCCACTGTCTTATGGGCCCAAATAATGCTCCAAACATAATGGGCCCCATTTCTAATGCTCCAGTGTATAATGGGCCCTGTAAATGCTGCTCCAGTGTCTGATGTCCACCTTTGGAATGTTCCAGTGTATGGTGGGCCCCATCTATCATTCTCCAGAGTATAGTGCTCCCCAAAAATTGCTGTCCCAACATTGAAAACAATCAAATAAGTTTCCTCGCTAGGGAATCCCTGTACTAGTCAGGACTCCTCGTTGTCCCCATCTTCCATCTCACTGCACAGTATTTCAACCTTGCAAGTGCTGTGATCCTGAGCAAGCAGGGGGGGCCCACTCGTTGGTGACGGCACTGGCACAGGGCCCCTGATAGTACGGTGGTGTGTCTGATGGCGGGTGGGCCGAACCTGCACTTTCATCTGCAGCTTCCTCTTTGTCACCGTGTAAGATGGAACTGTATATGGGAAGGGTAACCTGAGTTTCATCAGGGTCAGATTCAGGCCGTGTAGCGTGCGAGGGGAATGTAGTGGTCTGGGTCAATGTACCAGCAGATTCATCGAGCAGTGGCTGGGCATCAGTGCACTTGTGTCGCCCCCAGGAGTACGGTCGCCACAGTGGCATTACCTTCCTCCTAGGGAGTGTGATGTCATGCTTGGGAGCAACGAAGGATCTCTCTAGCAGGTTAACTGATTGGGCGGCGTTATTCCCACGAGTCATGACCCTCCAAACAGCGTTCATGAAGGCAAAGTGTTTGTTTTACGTGGGCAGTATGGTTGCAAAGCTGAACCTTAAAGGAATGTCCAGAAGGGCACCACCAGGAGTGGAGCCTACGGTTAAATTCGACTCCACCTGGGAAACCTCAACCATGCCAGCTACAGAAAAGATGCACACATTGCAAGCTTAATTCCGTTAACGAACGAGACTCCGTCATGCCCCGCAGTCCGAGTCAGGCTTACTAGAGGGACACGTGAGGCTCTGGCACATGAGATTGGCCAATAACTGGTGTGTCATGCCCTTACATGTCCGTGGCTGCATGTGCACTACACTGAAAAGGCCAGCGTTTGTCGCTAACAGGTGCAGATAACCCGCTGAACAACATTAGTGACGGGGATCACTGATTACAATTATTACCCGCGAACGATGATTTCCCAGTAAGTGCAGGTCAACCGCAGTTCCGGAATTAGGCCTAACCGTCATTCCTGAAAAAATGAAAAACTTACGTGTGCAAACCACAGGTGCTGTAGCTTGCTTAACAGCTCGCCAGCCGTTCTCACGCCCAGTATGGATTACACGTGATTGCACAAAGGTGAGAAAGGGTACCGTTTCCCCGGATAACATGTATGGATAGCGTACACATTCAAAATATATGTCTATACATCAGGAGGCAGGCTCAGACGGTGTTAGGCCCAGTATGGCTTGCACGTGATTGCACAAAGGTGAGAAAGGGTACCGTATCCCCGGATAACATGTATGGATAGCGTACACATTCAAAATATATGTCTATACATCAGGAGGCAGGCTCAGACGGTGTTAGGCCCAGTATGGATTGCACGTGATTGCACAAAGGTGAGAAAGGGTACCCTATCCCCGGATAACATGTATGGATAGCGTACACATTCAAAATATATGTCTATACATCAGGAGGCAGGCTCAGACGGTGTTAGGCCCAGTATGGATTGCACGTGATTGCACAAAGGTGAGAAAGGGTACCGTATCCCCGGATAACATGTATGGATAGCGTACACATTCAAAATATATGTCTATACATCAGGAGGCAGGCTCAGACGGTGGTAGGCCCAGTATGGCTTGCACGTGATTGCACAAAGGTGAGAAAGGGTACCGTATCCCCGGATAACATGTATAGATAGCGTACACATTCAAAATATATGTCTATACATCAGGAGGCAGGCTCAGACGGTGTCAGGCACAGTATGGATTTGACGGCCCAGACTACACAGCGGAGGAGCAGGGAGAGGTAAAGATTGCAAATGCTGGGGCCCTGCCCAAGCAAGGGGGGCCCACTCGTGGGCGTCGGTACTGGCACTGGGCCCCTCATAGTACGGCGGTGTGTCTGACGGCGGGTGTGCACCACCACCGTCAGAGACACTTGATTGCACTATGAGGGACCCTGTGCCAGTGCCCGCACCCAAGAGTCGGCCTACCCACCTGTCCAGGGCAACGGCACTCGCACGGTGTCGTGCGCTAGGTGGTGACCCCGGCCATGGGGGGGAGGCAGCACAGTTAGGGAGTTTTAGAAAGTGGCATATGTTGATGTTGGACATTCAGCTGATGCAAAAGGCGAAATAGGTCAAGTCCCAGGAAGAGGTGGACCAAAGCAAGCCATTTTTCTGTCACCCTATGTGTCATCAGGGGAAGGTGGGACAAAATCCTTGGAAACCCATGCATGGTTCATTTTAATGAAGGTTAGATCATCCACATTTTGGGTTGACAGACGGGTCCTTTTTTCTGTCAGGATTGATCCAGCTGCACTGAAGACTCTTTACGATAGCACACTTGCAGTTGGGCAAGCGAGCTCCTGTAAGGCATATTGTGCCAATTCAGGCCAGGTGTCCAGTTTAGCGGCCTAATAGTCAAAGGGGAATGACCTGTGTGGGAGAACATCGATATGGGAGGAAAAGTAGTTTGTAACCATAGTTGACAACTGCTGTCTCTTGTCACTTTCCATCGATGCAGTATTACCAGTTGTGTGAGCGGTACTTGAAAAATCAGTCCACAACATTGTCATGAAACCCCTGTCTCCAACGCCACTTCTGCTGTGTGCACCATGAACACCTCTGCCAAGCTGCCCCCGGCCCGTATGGCTCGTGTGAGAACCATCACCGCTGCTGTGTGCTGGGAATGCCTCAAGCAACCGATTTACCAGAGTTGCTTGTTTATTAGCCAATATTAGGTCAAGGTTCTCCTGTGGCATGATGTTTTGTAATTTGCCTTTATAGCGTGGATCCAGGATGCTGGCCAACCAGTAGTCGTCATCGCTCATCATTTTGACAATGCGGGGGTCCCTTTTTAGGATCTGCAAGGCATAATCTGACATGTGGGCCAATGTTCCCGGTGTCAATGATGCACTGCGAGTGCTGGTTGGAGGAGCACTTTCTGGCAAATCCACATCCCTCCAGTCACGCACAAACCCTGTACCAGACCTTGCCACGCCAACATTTTCACTTGCCCCACGAGATGCATCCTCCTCCCCTAAGTAATCATCCCCATCATCCTCCTCCTCCTCCTCTTCTTCCTCCACCTCGTCCAGGAGAGGTCCCTGAGCAGACAATGGCTGAATGTCATCAAGGATTCCCTCCTCCTCTTCCTCCTCATCAACATTGGCTGCAGACGCCTGCTCCTTAAGGTGCGTCAAAGTTTGCATGAGCAGACGCATAAGTGGGATGCTCATGCTTAGGATGGCGTCGTCTGCGCTTACCAGCCGTGTGCATTCCTCAAAACACTGAAGGACTTTACAAAGGTCTTTCAGCTTTGACCACTGCACGCCTGTCAACTCCATGTCTGCTCTCAAAGTGCCTGGCCGTGTATCCTCCCACAAATGCATTATGGCCTGCCTCTGCTCGCACAGCCGCTCCACCATGTGCAGGGTGGAGTTCCACCATGTTGCAATGTCGATAATGAGGCGGTGGTTGGGAAGGTGGAGCAATCGCTGCAGCTTCTGCATACGAACGGAGTGTACAGGCGACCGGCGGATGTGCGCGCACAGTCTTCGCACCTTCTGGAGCAGGGCTGTTAACTCCGGATAATTTTTGAGGAAGCACTGCACCACCAGGTTCAAGGTGTGAGCCAAGCAAGGTATGTGGCTGAGTTTTGAAAGGGCTATGGCTGCCACAAAATTACAGCCGTTATCACTAACTACCTTGCCTGCCTCAAGATGTACACTGCCCAGCCATGACTCAGTTTGTCGCTTCAAGTACTCGGCCAGCACCTCGGCGGTGTGTCTGTCGCCCAAACACATCGTCTGCAACACAGCCTGCTGATGCTTTCCACTAGCTGCTCGATAGGGGGACACCTCGTGTGCAACAGTGGCAGCTGCAGATGGAGTGCTCGTACGACTGCGCTCTGTGGACGAGCTTTCGCTTCTGGAGGAGGAGGAGGAGGAGGGTCGAACGCCTACAGCCAACTGTTTCCTAGACCGTGGGCTAGGCAGCACTGTCCCACCACCGCTGTCCCCTGTGGACCCTGCATCCACCACATTAACCCAGTGCGCAGTGATGGACACGTAACGGCCCTGGCCATGCCGACTGGACCATGCATCAGTTGTGAGGTGCACCTTTCCACTCACTGACTGCTTGAGTGCATGGACAATGCGGTCTTTTACATGATGGTGGAGGGCTGGGATGGCTTTGCGAGAGAAGAAGTGGCGACTGGGTAGGTCATAGCGTGGTAATGCATAGGCCATGAGTTCACGGAAAGCTGCGCTTTCCACCAACCGATAGGGCATCATCTCAAATGAGATTAGTTTGGCAATGTGGGCATTCAAACCCAGTGTACGTGGATGAGAGACTGAGTACTTTCTTGACCTACTCATAGTGTCTGGGAGGGTGAGCTGGACTTGAGAGCTGCATATGGTGGAAGTAGCGGTGGACAGGGCGGACTGAGAGAGGGTTGATGATGGTGATGGAGTTGGTGTTCTTTCTGATGGCCTAGATTCAGTATTTCGTTGATATAACAGTGGGATTCCCTGACTGCTGTGGCCTTGCAACGACACCTCAACATTTGCTGCTGTGCTAACTGATGGGCTTACAGTGGGGGAAACAATGTAGCGTTGCTGACTACCTTCTTTGTGATCAGTTGCACATGTGGCACTTGAGGTTTGGTGTTGTGCCCACGCTTGCAAGTGCATGCTGGTTAAATGTCTAAGCATGCAACTGGTATTCAAATTATTCAGATTTTTCCCTCGGCTAAAGGTCTTTGCGCACTTCTTACAGATAACCTTGGCCTGATCATGAGGATTTTGTTCAAAAAAGTGCCACACTGCACTCTTCCTACTTTGGCAGACATTTTGCGGCCTAGCACGCTGTGATCTTTTGACCCTCTGGACAAGCTGTCCTGCAACTCTTTTGATTTTTGGAACCTGTCTTTGGAGTGCTCCGGGCCTGCCAGATAACAGCTGTTGCGATGTCGATGTCTGCTGTGGATGCTCCTCATCTGAGCTATTGGAAGCAGCACCCTCTTCCCCCAATGGATGCCAATCTGGGTCAACAACTGGGTCATCCATCACCTCCTCTTCAATGTCATGTGCACCTTCCTCTGTGTCACCGTGTATGGTGGTATAGTGTGCGGGAAGGGGCACCTGAGTCTCATCAGGGTCAGAATCTGGCTCTGTACACTGTGAGGACAATGTAGTGCTCTGAGTGAATGTACCAGCAGAATCATCTATCAGCGGCTGTGCATCAGTGCACTCCATGTCAGATTCATCTTGGCCTGGGTAATTCACCATTTCACTTGATAATCCAGGCATGGTATGTGAAAACAGCTCCATGGAGTAATCAGTAGTATGGCCTGCGTCATCCTTCAATCTTGGTGAAGGACACAAGGAAAGGTGTGGTTCATGAACATGAGCCTCCAATGACGACTCAGTGCTTTTATTTTTTACAACTTCAGAAGAGGAGGCGATAGAGCTGGAGGCTGAGTCAGCAATGTAAGACAAAACTTTTTCCTGAAGCTCTGGCTTTAAAAGCGGTTTGCCAACTCCTAGAAAACTAAGCCTTCGAGGCCTTGTGGAGCCAGATGATGACGCAGGCTCAACACCTTCTGCATTCGGTCCTATTTTGCTTTTGCCACTACCATCAGATCCACCAACAACACCATCATTACCAGCTGCCAACCCCCGCCCAATTCCACGGCCTCTTCCACCAGCCTTCCTCATTTTTGGTAGAAATGTAGACAAAATCCAACAAACTATATAGTAATGTAAAACAAGGTACAAGGTGTCTATAGGACAGGGGAGAGTTTGAATTTCTGCAGACACTAGTGGACACTGGACACTTTTGGATTGTGTGAGGCCCACTGAATATCAGAGCGCTATGTCACAGGCTCGATGGCACAGGTGTGAAAAATGTCACTAGAGGATAACGGAGATTTTGAATTTCTGCACACACTAGTGGAAACTGGACACTTTTGGATTGTGTGAGGCCCACTGAATATCAGAGTGCTATGTCACAGGCTCGATGGCACAGGTGTGAAAAAAGTGACTACAGGATAAGGGAGATTTTGAATTTCTGCACACACTAGTGGACACTGGACACTTTTGGATTGTGTGAGGTCCACTGAATATCAGAGCGCTATGTCACAGGCTCGATGGCACAGGTGTGAAAAATGTCACTAGAGGATAACGGAGATTTTGAATTTCTGCACACACTAGTCGACACTGGACACTTTTGGATTGTGTTAGCCCACTGAATATCAGAGCGCTATGTCACAGGCTCGATGGCACAGGTGTGAAAAATGTCACTAGAGGATAACGGAGATTTTGAATTTCTGCACACACTAGTGGACACTGGACACTTTTGGATTGTGTGAGGCCCACTGAATATCAGAGCGCTATGTCACAGGCTCGATGGCACAGGTGTGAAAAATGTCACTAGAGGATAACGGAGATTTTGAATTTCTACACACACTAGTGGACACTGGACACTTTTGGATTGTGTGAGGCCCACTGAATATCAGAGCGCTATGTCACAGGCTCGATGGCACAGGTGTGAAAAATGTCACTAGAGGATAACAGAGATTTTGAATTTCTGCACACACTAGTGGACACTGGACACTTTTGGATTGTGCGAGGCCCACTGAATATCAGAGTGCTATGTCACAGGCTCGATGGCACAGGTGTGAAAAAAGTGACTACAGGATAAGGGAGATTTTGAATTTCTGCACACACTAGTGGACACTGGACACTTTTGGATTGTGTGAGGTCCACTGAATATCAGAGCGCTATGTCACAGGCTCGATGGCACAGGTGTGAAAAATGTCACTAGAGGATAACGGAGATTTTGAATTTCTGCACACACTAGTGGACACTGGACACTTTTGGATTGTGTGAGGCCCACTGAATATCAGAGCGCTATGTCACAGGCTCGATGGCACAGGTGTGAAAAATGTCACTAGAGGATAAGGGAGATTTTGAATTTCTGCACACACTAGTGGACACTGGACACTTTTGGATTGTGTGAGGCCCACTGAATATCAGAGTGCTATGTCACAGGCTCGATGGCACAGGTGTGAAAAAAGTGACTACAGGATAAGGGAGATTTTGAATTTCTGCACACACTAGTGGACACTGGACACTTTTGGATTGTGTGAGGCCCACTGAATATCAGAGCGCTATGTCACAGGCTCGATGGCACAGGTGTGAAAAAAGTGACTACAGGATAAGGGAGATTTTGAATTTCTGCACACACTAGTGGACACTGGACACTTTTGGATTGTGTGAGGCCCACTGAATATCAGAGCGCTATGTCACAGGCTCGATGGCACAGGTGTGAAAAATGTCACTAGAGGATAACGGAGATTTTGAATTTCTGCACACACTAGTGGACACTGGACACTTTTGGATTGTGTGAGGCCCACTGAATATCAGAGCGCTATGTCACAGGCTCGATGGCACAGGTGTGAAAAATGTCACTAGAGGATAACGGAGATTTTGAATTTCTGCACACACTAGTGGACACTGGACACTTTTGGATTGTGTGAGGCCCACTGAATATCACAGCGCTATGTCACAGGCTCGATGGCACTGGTGTGAAAAAAGTGACTACAGGATAAGGGAGATTTTGAATTTCTGCACACACTAGTGGACACTGGACACTTTTGGATTGTGTGAGGCCCACTGAATATCAGAGCGCTATGTCACAGGCAGAAATTGGCTAGTGTATCACAAACTACAAGGTGTATGTAGAATTGGGCAGAATAGGAATCTCCCTAGAGTGTAGGTCTGTAAGAGTGGAACAAGTCCTCCACTTATCCTTCCACAGTGACACACAGATAGCTTCACTGTGGCTGTGATAACAGCCGTTACACGGTACTGTGTGAGGAGCGTACACCGCTGTATGGTGTGAAAAAATGCACGCTCAGTACCTCAGCAGGACAAAAAAAAAATTGGGATTGCTTTTAAAAAAGCATTTTGCAGAGCAGTGGGTAAACAGCAATGCAGCTGTCAGGATGCCTTAGAAGGCAGCCTAACAACCAACACCGCTGATCCACCACAATATAGCCTCCCATTGCACTGCACACACAGTGACTGGTGTGTTGTACAGGCAAAATCGCTAGCAGCAGAAGCAGTTTTTTTTTCTTCTTCCCTGCCTAACGCTCTCCCTACAGAATCAGCAACCTCTCCCTATGCTAAGATCGGCAGAAGTAAGATGGCGGTCGGCGTGCACGCCCTTTTATAACCCCTGTGACGCCCACCAAAGCAAGCCAATCACTTGCATGCCCTTCTGAAAGATGGTGGTGACCCCTGCCTATGTCATCACGTTGCCCACAGTGTCCGTGGATCCTGATTGGCTGAAAAAGAGTGCAAAACAAACTTTTGAAATGCGACTTTGGCGCGTAAGTCGCCGACCTCGTGGCCGACCTCATCCTAGGGTCGGGTTTCGTTTCATGAAACCCGACTTTGCCAAAAGTCGGCGACTTTTGAAATTTTTCGACCCGTTTCGCTCAACTCTAACAGGGATCACCAGTGACTTTCTACACAGGAGCTCTGTATATAGTGTCAGTGTACAGTTAATACAAGAATCACTGGTGATATTATACACATGAGTTCTATATAGTGTCAGTGTACAGGTAATGCAGTGATCACCAGTGACGTTATACACAGGAACTATGTATATAATATAAAGTGTATATTGTCAGTGTACAGGTAACACACTGACTCACCAGTAATGTGCCTAGTTGAAGTCCTTCATCTTCACCCAGCGCACACCACCATCACTTTTTCCAGCCAGGACTTGTCTTTGCAGAAAATAACAGTTATCGCGAGCACATTTCTCAATTTTTCCCCAAATTCTACATTACGCCAGATGAACAAAAAAGCAACAGTGTCATCCTGCATGCACAGGACCTCTCCCCTTACACTGAAAACAGTATCCTCAAAAATAAAATATATCACAGCAGTAATAATATCCCATAATTGGCCCCTACAGTTTTAATGTCCTACATCCTGCTCCCATATGTACTCATTTCTGGATCTGACATGTCTCATTTCTGTCCCCATATCTCTCCATCCTGGTCAGATGTCTCTCCATACTGCCCCCATGTCTCTCAATTCTGACCCCATGTCTCTCCATTCTTACCCCATGTCTCTCCACACTGACCCATGTGTCTCTATATTGCCCCTTGTGTCTCCATACTGCCCCAATGTCTCTCCATACTGCCCCAATGTCTCTCCCTACTGCCCCCATTTCTCTCCATACTGCCCCATGTCTCTCCACAGTGTCACCATGTTTCTCCATACTGCCATCATGTCTCTCCACACTGCCCCCATACTGCTACTTTACAAAAAAAAGTTTCTCCTTACCTGGACGAGGTCCAACAGTGTCCTCTCCTTGATTTATCTGATTTGCGGATGTGCCGGCGTATGGCAGTGACATCATACACCAGCAACGTGTGCGCTGATGTCAGCTGCCAGCTGGTGATTGGCTGTTGCTGTGCGGGAAGCCTTTCCACACAGCAAAATAGATTTTAACTGAACCGGCAGAACATTGCCGCTGTGAGCAGAAGAGAGGGGGCCCGGCCCGGGCTCCATCTGCTCAGCGGGTCCCATACGCCAGTAAGGACAGTAATGCCCTGAAAGCAGCCCTGGCACTACCTTTGTATAAACACCAGTAAAGCAAGCATCTGTTCCCCAAAAGGATCATTTTTGGACCGTTGCTACAATTTTAGCAGCCTAACAAGTCTGATACTTCAGTGAGTTCTTAAGGAGACTGTTAGTTACCACCATTTCCCCTAGCTAGATATGTTGAGGTCACTTGGACAATTTTATAATACAAGTTTAACATTAACATTAACCCTGCTGCTCCCTTATTACTATTACTTTGAGAGGGTTCAGATATTGCAGACACAATAAACTAGAGGCTAAACATTGCACAACATGTAAATCGAAACAATTTAAGATTCACTGCAGCTAAATGTAGTTTTTTTTGTTAATGGCCATACCTTAACTACTATTTTACTGAAAAAGTTGCGTTTACATGTTGTGACCGCGTGGCTTTGCTGTGCTATTGGAAAATCATCAAAAAGTGATGTTTTTTTACCGTAACCATGGGGAAAAAAACATTGCGACTGCAACATTTGAATGCAGCTTAACTGCGTTGGCCATTAATTATGAAACTGCTTTTAGCTGCAGTGAATTTCAAACTAAATCACTCTCGAAGCTGGTGTGGTGCACCATCATTGTGGTGGGCTGCAAAGTATGGACCCAACCAAATAATTTCAGCCAGCTGCCTCACACTTAGTGCCCGCCCCTAACAAACCTCTTCTTACACCCCCTAAAGTAGATACCTCCACAAGATGGAGATAAAATCAGGGCAAACATCAGGAAAATTATTAGTGCTAAAGTGAAACTGGAGATGGGTAGTGATGGTAATCTCAGAATAAGACTTCCACAACAATGCTGCACTGCTGTGCGTGTACTTAGCACTGATTGGTAGAGCTGTGCACTGACAACTGCTCCACCAGCGTAGTACTTATACACTGTGTGCAAAATCTTTAGGCAATTCAATCCAAAAGGTTAATAAACATGAAACCTCAATATTTAAGAAACGTAAAGTGAGGTTTTATCTTAGAAGAATAGCTACGTGTGCAGAATTAATGGGCCACTGTTAGTGAGCAGAATTATTATGCAGCTAAGTGAAAAACATAAATTTTCCCATCGCAATTGTTTATTTTCAGCTATAAAAGTGAGAATAATAACAAAACAACCCAAAATATACAAAAATGCATTTCTGACATTACAAAAAAAATTATCAGTGACCAATACAGCCTCCCTTCTTTTCAATAACAGTCATAAACCTTCCATCTTTGGAGTCTGTCAGTTTCTTAATCTGTTCACATTCAACTTTTTGGGCAGCACCAACCACAGCCTCCTTGTTACTGTTCAGTGTACTGTTTTCCTTCACCATAAATCTTTTTTTATTAAGAGCCCACAAGTCCTCATTAGGGATTATGTCGTGTGAAGAAGGGGGTTGTGTCTCTGGTTATTCTTTCATTTTTAAGGCCTTTACCTTCCAGCCAGCCAGTGGAGATTTAAGGGTGTGGAGAAGCTACCCACAAACCCATTGGAGATATGATGGCTGTACAATGCATTGTGATGTTTTGTAATGTTTATTTTCTGCCCAGCAACAGTTAGCTACCTGCAGACAGGGTAAACAATCGGGAGCAGCCTTAGTGGGAGGAGTTACATAGGTACCAACAGAAAAGCAATTTCCTGTTATGAGTCACATAGGGCTAAGCCTTGAGAAGTAACTGACCTATGGTATGGCTGTTTGCAGACTTGCATAGACATGGTAATATGTGTTATGAGAGGGAACTGATGAAGGAAGCACGTAATAAGTGGCAGCGGGATTCCAGAATTCAGGCAGGATGTCTAGTGAGGATAAAGGGGAGGATGAGGTCATTGGCCCTGGCTAGAAGGGCTAATCAACAGAACATAGCATCACTCAGGTGAACAGCAGGACAAGGTCTTAGAGAAAGTTAAGCTGAAGGAGGGATTGCTAATCTCAGATAATAACATCATAAACAAACGATTGTCTGTAGTGGAGAAGAAGATAGAGCATCACCATACTGGGACACGAGTTCTCCTGAAGAGTTGAGGATGCAGTGGCACAGCAAGGAGTATGTGGCCCTGATCAAAATGAATTTCAGAGTACTAGTGAAGAATAATACCAACACACCTCAGCCATTTGGGTTCTCATTAGTCAGCTGGGAACTGTGAGTAGCTGTGAGGGACCATAGAATTTCACCTTGACCCATGTGGTCCTCACAGGGTAAGGTAGACTTTCCCATAATGGTTTGCTAGAGTTTTGTGACATGTAGGGTAGGGTCAGACGGCCGGATAACTCAAGCGAGAATCACATCGCACGGCACGGACTGGCCCGGCACCTCTCCTGACCTGAGCAAAACAGCATGATGGATTACTATGCAACTGTCAAGCTCAGGTCAGGAGAGCTGACCCGCCAGGATGAGGTTTACGATGCGATTCTCGCACGTGTTATACGGCCATCTGACCCTGCCAATAATGAAAGTAATATACTGCCACATGGAACCAGAAAGTTCTTGCCTATGTATAATGCAAAAGAAGTGTTCATGAAATGTTGTGCCTGTTATCCAATATATATACTTTCAACATATTTTTCATCAAATGATTGTTAAGTAAAAAGTTTATTTCTGGACTTTGGTTTCCCCCATTTATCTTTATACCATCTGGTCCTGGCCTGCCAAGTCTAAAGACATTATGCGGTCAGCAGAGGCATGTTGCCAAGGTAACATCATCACAAGCACCTAGCCAGGACCCCCATTTTCATGTAGCATAGTGGAGCGTGGAAGACCAGTACCTCACCCATGACTACTGCTCCTGACCACGCTACAGAGACTTTGATGCATGGGATGTAAAAGCTGCTTGATAAGAGCCAAGCACAAGAGCCATGGCAACAATATAGAAAACACAAATCAGTTTGTTTCTGATTTTTGAGCTTTTTTGCAAGTATGGTGAATTTATTACACATAAATTGAAGAATCTAGTTTCTAGTTTCACGTACAAACTCTACAAACCGTGTGCTAAACATTTATCTTTATTTTACAGTACCATTAAAAGTAAATATTGGCCTGTATGACGGTATAGCTGGCTAAATGCTGTATCTGTGTCTACTGTAAAAAGTTATAAGGATAAATTGGAATATGGAAAGAATATGACATTTTCTGGCCTGTAGTAGACGCAAGATCTGTATTTTCTCAGCTAGCTGTTCACCAGCAAATCTAACATATAAATTGGCATAAAAAAAAAATCAAGTGGGATCATGGAAATAATTTGTGAGTGAAAGAAAACCCATCGAGAATATAGCTGCCAGACTTGAAAAAGAAAAACTAAAGGACTCATGGAATAAGAAAATGAAATATTCCCAAAACATAATATTTCATTGTCTTTGGCAAAAGTATGGCAAGAGATGGAAATCTGTCAGTCTATCAAAATTACTAAGTGTTCAGGAAAAACATTATGCCAAGGTGGATAAAAAGACATCTGCAATGCATTCAGTGGTAAGGCACTTTAGCTGTAAAAATCTGTTTTGGTCATTGCCCACTTATATCATGTATTTGACCTTTTAACTATAAACCAATTTAGCAATTGCTGGTATAAGTTAAAGGGGTTATCCAGGTGTTTCATAACAGTCTGCAGTTACTCTATTTGACTGCAGACTTGTGAATCTTCATATTGTTCACAGTGTGTGCTGTGAAAATTCACCGGTGCATACTATCAGTGACGTGTGCAGCCTTGCTCAATACAAGTAAATTGAGTGAGGCCAAAATTTGGCCAGAGCTATGTATATTGCATGCATACTGTGCACGATATGAAGATTTGCAAGTATGCAGTCACATAGAGCGACTGCAGACTTATATGAAAACCATGAAGAACCCCCTTAAGGCTAGGGCTACGCGACGGTATGTGTCTCTCAATAGTAATTCTCCGAAAAGTCGTGCCACAAAAACATTTGCACAACTATTTTAGGACTGTCATTTTTCTGCAGATGAAACAGCCAAGTTGCAGATCAGTCGCATGCTACTTGCCTTGAAGTCTATGGCGATTGTTTCGCCTGCAACTTGCAACTAGCGACAGAAAATCCAACACATTTGAAAACATTTGCAACTCTGTGTGGCAGTATGTCGCAGGTCACATCGTGACACCACGGGAGATCATTGCATCCAAAATTGCAATGTCCCACTGAAATTTCAGTGTCTCATGAACCATGCTGCCGTGTTGCCAAGAGACAATGAAACACCGTACTAGTGGGAATGTGCATTTACAGAGAAACATTATTCTCACCATGATAACTGGTATCATCCCGACTGTATGAACAATAAAGTGATAAGGAGAGGGCTGCTGATATGGCATAATATCTAAGCACAGATCGTTCAGTTGCGACTTCCATACGTTAAGTCATCTATGACTTTAACATATTTGTCTGGTCTTACAAAATATAGTAGCGCATGCTCCTGTCAGTGGGGACCTTTCCAGCCAAGACTGTTTATAGGCATAGCCTTGCTATACCCATAGGTAACGTCAGCCTCATCCATATGGCATTAGATGGATAATATGGCAGATCGCAGACTATAGATATATGGAAACATCTATTGGATAACATTAAAAATGTAACACAGCTCTACCCCACATAAAACTGATATGGAGATGACTTTGTGCATACGGGGCTTTATAATTACAATATACTGTATATTCTCCACTGTATCTAATATTAAGTTCCCATGATGAGTTTGACGCCGTGTAAAAATGCAGTGTCTTACATTTCCAGCAAGGTGGATGAGATTTTTAGAAATCTCATGCTCACTGTGCTTTCTTAATCAGCGTAAGTTGACTTCCGCTGCGTTTTCAAAATCATTAATGTCAATTTCTCTTGCGGGTACCCTGAGTTTTCTTTCTGTATTTTCCCCATAGAATTGCATTATATGCAGAAAATCCGCAATTAAAAAAACGCATGTAATCCACATATGACTGTATAGATAAAGTTTTGTCAAAGCCAAATACCAGAAAGTATCAAAAAACAACTCAGCTTTATTTAAAACATGACATACCAACAAGAGACCAAAATCGTAGTTTCCAAATCACATGTAAAAAAGCAATGAAAAAAGCACAGTCGGCATGAGATTTCTATAAATCCTATCCACTTTGTTGGAACTGTAAGATACTGCATTAAAATACTGTATATAGCAACAAAAACTCAGCAAAAAACTAATTGTGGGAACTCCAAATCTCATTACCATTAGATGAGCACAAGTTTTTTTTGGTTTTTTTTTAAAGATTAGAAGTATTATAGGGGTATTCCCATCTTCAAGATCCTATCCTAACATGTAGCAGCTGCAATAATAACATTAGCAAATACCTCCAATTAGAAAAGTAGTATAGTTCTTCTGATTTTCTATGTTACTTACCCTATGGGCAGGGCATTGCAATAGCTTAAGAATCCATGGATATGACCATTAACAACTGACAATGTATGAGTGGCCAAAACAATAGTGTCATGAACCAGACCAGGGTTGGAGGTCTGTTTTCCCTGATCTGGTCATGAAGAGGTAACCTTTCTCAGCCTCAGTCTGGGTTCAGGTTTGCTATTTATCGCCTCTGCTTCCTGCAGACTATGTCGGTTATAGTTTTGCCTAGAGCTGCTGTAGCTGACTCTGATTGCTCTGATTTGTCCTTCTGCGTTTGCTGTCTGAACCCGTATCTCTGTTTTCCCCATTCCCGTTTTGACTCAGTGTTCCCCTTTAGTGTATTGACCTCCCGGTTCTGACTTGGCTTGTATCCTAAACTGCTTCTGTCATTTGTCTTATCCACTTCCGACTGTTGCTGATTCTCTGGCTTGTTTCTGACCACATGTATTGCTGCGAACTCTGATAATTCGTTCCCTCCATGTTGCTGACCCGGCTTTTCTGACTACTCTTCTGCCACCCAGTTGCTCCTGCCTGCTGCTCTGTGGTTTCACTGTGAGTGTACCTGTTTTTCCTTCACCCGCACCCCTGGTGGAGGTTGTGTGTTACTGCGTTGCAGCAGGCATGACAAATGGATACCTAAGATACTGCAATGCCCTGCACATGGGATACTACATAGTGGGATAGGGTCTTGGAGATGGAAATACCCCTTTAAATATTTATTTCCAATGCTTACTTCTCATGAAACTAGGGTCACACCACTGTATTTTCTCTTATCTGAGACATTCTGGCCGATTATGCTAATCATACTCTGATCACAGTTTGATCACAGTGTGAGCTTATTTTCTCTGGTGTGGAGAAGATGGACAAAAAAAGTCTACATCTTCTGCAATTAAGTGAAACTCAGCAAGAATTTTTGCAACATTATTAAATCATTGCTATAAATAAATACTATATATAGTACAGTTTATAGGTGCAAGAATTAGGCTAGTTTCACACTTGCGCCGTTTTGCGCAGCGTTTCGAGCGCACATGAAACGCATGCAAACGCTTGTAAACGCTGCGATTTTTCGTCGCATCATTGTGCGCATTACGACAAAAAACGCAGCGTTTGTATGCGTTTTCAAGCGTTTTTCCATGCGTTTGCATTTTTTGTCTAGGTGTCACATTTCACAGAAGGAAAATCCTTGAAAAATTCTTGCAACAGACTCCACCAATGGGACAGCAGTGGGTGTTTGTTAAGGGAATTCTTTATATAGACACTGTTTACAGCTGAATTCTTCACACTTGCTTGCATTTTCCTTTGTGAAACATGGATCTGCGCTGGAAGAGTTTTCACTTCAACTTGGATCTGGACATCAGGATGGCTCAGGCTTATGCAGTTGCTTGCCATCAACAAAGGGAGAGAGAGAGACAGCGAAGACGGCAGCGGCGGCGTTTGTGGATACATCCGATTATTGAACTCCGGGGTAGCCGTGGAGCGTACCACACCCTCTACAGCGAGCTCCAGGCAAACCCGGAGAAACTTACTGATTATACCCGGATGTCCCAACAAAGCTTCAGTGATTTACTTGGTCGTGTCCAAGAAGGCATCTGGAGACAGGACACACAGCTCCGTCGTGCGATTCCTCCTGAGGAACGGCTCCTGGTCACATTACGGTACGTAGTATTGCAAAACCAATGCCTGCATAATTTTCTTTGTTGTGTCATGTACTATTCCACATCTGGCAGAATTATTGTTCTGCCATGTAGTAAACAAAAGCCTGCAGAATTATTTTTATGAAATGTAGTAAACAAAAGGCTGCAGATTTATTTTTATGCCATGTATTTTTTTTGTGTGCTTTAAAAATCCATATACATAAATATTAATTTTTGCATTTTCTTTGTTTCCCAGATTCCTGGCTACTGGAGAAAGCCTCTCTTCACTCCACTTCCAGTACCCAATATCCACCTTGTCTGGAATTGTTGCGGACACCTGCCGTGCTTTGTGGAACGTTCTCTGTACTGAATTTATGCCCCTGCCCACCGCCGAAAAGTGGATGGAAATAGCAGAAAAATTCTGGACAGTCTGCAATTTCCCCAACTGTTTAGGAGCGGTTGATGGGAAACACATCCGGATTATCAAACCAAAAAGAACTGGATCTGAGTACTATAACTACAAAAAGTACTTTTCTACAGTACTCATGGCCATTTAGGATGCAGACTGTATGCTTGATGCAGTGGACATTGGGGCATTTGGCCGTGGGAATGACTCCCAGGCTTTTAAGAACTCGGACATGGGCCGGAGGTTGTATGGCAACCAGTTCAATTTCCCCATGCCACGGCCTCTTCCCAACACCGAAGGTCCGCCACAGCCATTTGTAATGGTTGGGGATGAGGCATTCCAGATGTGCCAAAACCTGCTCAAACCCTACTCCAGCCGGGACTTGGACCACACCAAAAAATTTTTTAATTACAGGCTGACCAGGGCCAGAAGAACTGTAGAGTGTGCCTTTGGTATACTTGTCTCCAGATGGCGCATTCTCGGCACAGCCATTAATCTGAAACTGGAAACAGTGGATGAGGTGATGAAGGCCTGTGTGGTTGTACATAATTTTGTCATGGCTAGAGAGCACCCGAACTTTGAACTCGATGATGCATCTCCTAACCCATTGCCTGAATTTACTCTGCACCCTCTCAGGTCATCCGTTGAAGTTGGCCAAATGAGGGACCAATTTGCAACCTACTTCAACTCAGATGTAGAACGGGTGGAATGGCAAGATCAAATGGTGTAAAAATGTTTTCTTGTGTGTATGTTAATAATAAAAACCTGTTTTGAAACCTGTACCGAGTGCACTCTGTCTTTTTACACTCCAATACAATAATCAACTGGCCAGGTGTACCAGTGAATTCATGATGCTGTGTTTTGTGCATCATGAATTTACTAGTAATCCTGACCAGGTGACTATACATACACACACAAGTTGTATGACCTCTATCATCTCTACAGTTTGTGTTCAATTTGCAGCGACGGTGGAGATAATACAACTAATATTTGTGTCACATGGCCTGAGGTTACACAAATAGTGATTTGGGGATGCACTAGCATCTGTCACTCTTTATGACACATGACCCTGTGACTATAAATATTGTTTGTAGTATCATCACTGTGGCTTGAGTTTGAACACAGACTGGAGACACAATAAAGTTTATACAACTTCTACAATACCTAGGTCTGGTGTCATGCTGAAGTGACGACGCACAAACAAACGCATCCTGACTTCAGAAAGTTATCACACATGGGCAGGAGAATACACATATGAGTTAAACTGCAGCATCGCTACAGTCTGCTTGAAATATATGCAGACTGAAGCGACGCTGCAGGTTAAAACTCACGTGTATTCACCTGCCCAGATGTGATAGTTATGATGCAAGGCCAGGGTATTGTACATATGACGTGTATTTTCCCCATCATGTCATCAGTTTATTCAACGCACACTGAATAGAGGATGTGGTTAAGTACAAGGTATATCTAGAATCCCCTTGCCTTGTCTCACAAATAGTTAAATGATGATGGAAAAAAAACACCATAGTCAATTAACTTTTTATGATAACTGGCAAGGTAACAATAGATATGCCTTGCACTCAACACCATCCTCTATTCCAGGGTTCCACAACGCCAGTCCTCAAGGCCCACCAACAGATCATGTTTTCAGGATTTCCTTTGTATTGCACAGGTGAAGCAATTATCACCTGAGCAATGCAAAAGAAATCCTGAAAACATGATCTGTTGGTGGGGCTTGAGAACTGGAGTTGGGGAACCCTGCTCTATTCAGTCTGTGCAATCATAGCAGACTAAAGGGACTGGTGGTGAAAATACAAGTCATCGATTTGTGTTTTTGACTACACATATATCCAAGACTGACACAAGAAACATGTGTCACTAATGGAGCTATGTGGTGTCAAATACGCTAATCTATGACTTGTATTTTCACCATCAGTCTCTTCAGTCGGTTAATATTGCACAGGCTGAATAAAGCAATTTTCACCTGAGCAATACAAAGGAAATCCTGAAAACATGGTCTGTTGGTGGGGCTTGAGGACTGGAGTTTGGGAACCCTGCTCTATTCAGTCTGTGCAATATTAGCAGACTGAAGAGACTGGTGGTGAAAGTACAAGTCATACATTTTTGTTTTTGACTACACATACAGTGGGGAAAAAAAGTATTTAGTCAGTCAGCAATAGTGCAAGTTCCACCACTTAAAAAGATGAGAGGCGTCTGTAATTTACATCATAAGTAGACCTCAACTATGGGAGACAAACTGAGAAAAAAAAATCCAGAAAATCACATTGTCTGTTTTTTTTTCATTTTATTTGCATATTATGGTGGAAAATAAGTATTTGGTCAGAAACAAGCAATCAAGTTTTCTGGCTCTCACAGACCTGTAACTTCTTCTTTAAGAGTCTCCTCTTTCCTCCACTCATTACCTGTAGTAATGGCACCTGTTTAAACTTGTTATCAGTATAAAAAGACACCTGTGCACACCCTCAAACAGTCTGACTCCAAACTCCACTATGGTGAAGACCAAAGAGCTGTCAAAGGACACCAGAAACAAAATTGTAGCCCTGCACCAGGCTGGGAAGACTGAATCTGCAATAGCCAACCAGCTTGGAGTGAAGAAATCAACTGTGGGAGCAATAATTAGAAAATGGAAGACATACAAGACCACTGATAATCTCCCTCGATCTGGTGCTCCACGCAAAATCCCACCCCGTGGGGTCAGAATGATCACAAGAACGGTGAGCAAAAATCCCAGAACCACGCGGGGGGACCTAGTGAACGAACTGCAGAGAGCTGGGACCAATGTAACAAGGCCTACCATAAGTAACACACTACGCCACCATGGACTCAGATCCTGCAGTGCCAGACGTGTCCCACTGCTTAAGCCTGTACATGTCCGGGCCCGTCTGAAGTTTGCTAGAGAGCATTTGGATGATCCAGAGGAGTTTTGGGAGAATGTCCTATGGTCTGATGAAACCAAACTGGAACTGTTTGGTAGAAACACAACTTGTCGTGTTTGGAGGAAAAAGAATACTGAGTTGCATCAATCAAACACCATACCTACTGTAAAGCATGGTGGTGGAAACATCATGGTTTGGGGCTGTTTCTCTGCAAAGGGGCCAGGACGACTGATCCGGGTACATGAAAGAATGAATGGGGCCATGTATCGTGAGATTTTGAGTGCAAACCTCCTTCCATCAGCAAGGGCATTGAAGATGAAACGTGGCTGGGTCTTTCAACATGACAATGATCCAAAGCACACCGCCAGGGCAACGAAGGAGTGGCTTCGTAATAAGCATTTCAAGGTCCTGGAGTGGCCTAGCCAGTCTCCAGATCTCAACCCTATAGAAAACCTTTGGAGGGAGTTGAAAGTCCGTGTTGCCAAGCGAAAAGCCAAAAACATCACTGCTCTAGAGGAGATCTGCATGGAGGAATGGGCCAACATACCAACAACAGTGTGTGGCAACCTTGTGAAGACTTACAGAAAACGTTTGACCTCTGTCATTGCCAACAAAGGATATATCACAAAGTATTGAGATGAAATTTTGTTTCTGACCAAATACTTATTTTCCACCATAATATGCAAATAAAAAGAAAAAAAAAACAGACAATGTGATTTTCTGGATTTTTTTTTCTCAGTTTGTCTCCCATAGTTGAGGTCTACCTATGATGTAAATTACAGACGCCTCTCATCTTTTTAAGTGGTGGAACTTGCACTATTGCTCACTGACTAAATACTTTTTTTCCCCACTGTATCTCCAAGACTGCCACAAGAAACATGTGTCAGTAATGGAGCTATGTGGTGTCAAAAACACAAAGTGTATGGCGCAGTGTGTGTACGGCGCAGTGTGTGTGGGCAGCGAAAGACACATTAATGAAACCGTATTTTGTGAAAGCAGAATTGCACATTTATTTTTAAACAAAAAGAAAAATCTAATTTTTTATTGTAAATGACGTTTGGGGGAAGATTGGGATACTTTGGGGGTGTGGAGAGACAAGGAACTTGAGGAAGGGGTTCTAGGGGAAGGGGCAACGAAAGTACTGGGGGAAGGGAGCTCAGGGATGGAACTGGAGGCAGTTTGAGACACATTAGGAGGAGAGGGGGAGGGACAAACAAAGTCTTTTGTTTTTTTGCTTCTTTGTGACTGGAGTCTCCTGCCTGGACCGACTTTCACTGTGTGATCACCTTACATTGCTCGACCGCCTTGAGCTGCTGGACAGTGGCCTTGATGGGTAAAACAGGAAATGTGCGTCACCCCGCCGAGCTTGGTGGTGGTGGTGGCGGTGCTCCTAGAAGGAGAAGTGTCGGTGCTCCTAGAAGAAGAAGTGGTGTCGGTGCTCCTCGGAGGAGAAGTGGTGGCAGTGCTCCTAGGAGGAGAAGTGGTGGCGGTGCTCCTAGGAGGAGAAGTGGTGGCAATGCTCCTAGGAGGAGAAGTGGTGGCAGTGCTCCTAGGAGGAGAAGTGGTGGCGGTGCTCCTATGATGAGGAGTGGTGGTGGTGCTCCTAGGAGGAGAAGTGGTGGCAGTGCTCCTATGATGAGGAGTGGTAGTGGTGCTCCTTGAATGATGAGGAGTGGTGTCGATGCTCCTTGAATGATGAGGACTGGTGGCGGTGCTCCTTGAATGATGAGTGGTGTCGGTGCTCCTAGACGGCGAAGTGGTGGCGGTGCTCCGAACAGGAGAATAGGTGGCAGTGGCCCAAGCAGGTTCTGTGGTGGCGGTGCTCCAAGATGGTGCACTGGTGGCGGTGGTGGTGCTCCAGACAGGAGCAGCGTTTGCCATGGTGGTGGTGGGGGTGGAGCGTCCAGCAGCACTCGGCATTGGTGTGGTGTAGTGGTGTCCAGCTTGGCTAGGAATGCAGGTGGCCGTGCAGTGGTATGCAGCAGAAGTCAGTAGTGAGGTGTAGCGAGTCAGTGGTGGCACTGTTGGAAATGACACCACTGACTGCTGCACGTACCGATTCTGCTGCATAGCCTGCAAGTAAGCAGTGTTGCAGGCCTGCAACACACTCAGCTGTTGCTCAGGACTAAGGTGTTCCACCATGCCCTGTTCAATGTTACTGAAAAAATGGTGCGCTGGTCTGTTGAGGTCGGCCTCCAGACGGTCAAGGCGCTGGTCGACAGAGTGGAAGCGGTGTTCCATGTGGGTAAAACCGCATTCCATGAGTGAAAAACCGCTTTCCACTCTGTCTGACAGCGACTTGAGGCTGGCATGAAAGGCTTCGCTCAAGTGCATGAACTCGGGCAAGACAGGCCTGTCCGAGGCCCTCTGCCGCTGGCGGGAAGTGCCCGCATAACCAGTGATAGAGACCTGGGACAGGGGAACACCTGATTGACCAGCTTCCTGGTCACCAGCTGTCTGTGTTGCTGACCTGCAAGATGCCATCTGGCTGTCGGATGGCTGGGACGGGTCTGAGGTCGATCGATGAAGGACCGCTCCAGGGACAGGTTGCAGGGTGCTGCTCCAGGTGCTATGGAAAGAAAAGAAAAACATTACTATCATGCATTTACAATAAGCATCAGCTGTGGAATAGAAAAGCACAGATTATTAAAAAAATATATATATAATACTTACGCTCTGGTGGCAAGGACCAGACTTAGGAATGCCAACTCGCGATGATAGCGGTACTTTGTTCTGGTCCTTGCCGCCGAACCACTGCGAACCTGTCCCTCAGCACGAACATCAGTGTTGAAGCGGTTCTTCATCGAGCGCCAACGTGTGTGGACTTTGTTCACTGTTGAAAAAAGAAAAAACGTTATACAATGCAAGAAACACACCAGTATCATCAGGAGCAAAAGTGAAAGCATGATCAATACAGCAGTACAATACACAATGCAGTCACTGTTGATCCTGAGGACACTGCTGTGTTTCCTGCAAGAATATATCTTGCAAGAAACACACCAGTATCATCAGGAACAAGAGTGATAGCATGATCAATACAGCAGTATAATACACAATGCAGTCACTGTTGATCCTGAGGACACTGTAGTGTTTCCTGCAAGAATATATCTTGCAAGAAACACACCTGTATCATCAGGAACAAGAGTCAATGTGGCATCACAGAGCATGGAAATACTTACAAAACAACTTTTTGGAAGTTGGAGAGGCGCTGTCCCAGCCATCCATCATTGCTGCGGCCACCTCATTCCTGAGCTGCCGGGTCACCACAGTGTCCTTGTACTGCTGGTCACGGCTGTCCCACAATGGGACACGCGGATGGACCAGGTGGATCAGGTGCTCATTGTCCAAGTAAATGTCTTCATCCCGTTGTGGAACCTAGAAAAAAAAAATAATCTTGGAAATTTTGGAGAATGAAAAAGATAGAAAAATAAAAATAAAAGAAGCAAGATAGAAGATGAAAAAAAGGACAGAAAAAAGGAAGAGAAAAAATAAATTTAAAATAAAAGGGACATTGAAAGACTATATACTTACAATCCGTCTCCTCGCCGGGACTTGGCTAGGCAGCTCCCGCTGTTCCGCCTCACTTGCCGGGTCTGATGACGATGTCTGTAAAGAAAAAAAATTATTACACATTTGTAGAGGCAGCTATACTTACCCAAAGGCAGCTAGATCATCACCTCACGCTCTGCTTGGGCCAGTTCTTGCTGGGATGGAGAATATTCCGTTCCAGAAGACATGCTGCAATTTAAGCAAAAAAAAACATTAGTACATAATAAATTTGAAAGGACAGGCAGACATTATGTTGAAGAATACTCACATTTTGGCTGATGCAGCTTGTATCCAAATTTGTGGCTCTCCTTTGTTCAAGGCTGTTATCTCTTCTAGGCTGTCTGTAGAGTAAGTGGTCTGACCATGTAGAGTAAGAGGTCTGTACTTTATTAAAAATCTTCCATATACAAAGAACAGATAAATAGGGGGAGAACAAAAGTGCACATGTGCGTCAAATAAGAAATAACATCCAGGGATGCATGGAGCAAGCGGTCAATATAAGTACACAGGAATACATATCCAGATCAAAGTAATCATATATATCACTGCTAATACATATTGTAGGGATTTCCTCTCCTAGTCCAGCAAAACAAATTCAGGCTAACTCCAGCCAAGTTCCTAATATCTTCCACACACACTCACCATGTGCCAAATACCAACCTCCATTACATAGCCCATAACCCCACCCACAGGTGAAGTACACATCACATGGGCTGATCACATGACCGTGACATCATCGCAGGTCCTTGACTTTAGGGAAAATCCCGGCCAAACTTTATCCTGCTGGGAGAAATATATCTCCCATCCAGCACTGACGAAGGACAAACTGAAATGCGCGTTGGGGTGGGTGCAGGCGCAGCGGTTCTTGGGATTCAGTATCGGCTGGTAAGATTTATTATGCCTAATTCTACTTTTTCATACTCTCTATGAATTTATCAATGAGAGAGTTATGTTATCTACCTTCTTCATTTTGCCCTTAATGATCCTTTTGGATATTGGATCTGGATATGTATTAGCAGTGTTATTTATAATTACTTTGATCTGGATATGTATTCCTGTGTACTTATACTGACCGCTTGCTCCATGCATCCCTGGATATTATTTCTTGTTTGACGCACATGTGCGCTTTTGTTCTCCTCCTATTTATCTGTTCTTTGTATATGGAAAATTTATAATAACGTAAATTTTTTTAGAATTGCTGGATCTTTTGGGTGCTTTCTCCTCCTCCTTTCCAACTTCTGCAATCTGTCAGTCTGTGGAAATCGGACTGCAGTCGGATGTCATCCGAGTGCAGTCCATTTTTTTCCAAGGAATCATTGATTTTCATAGCCTAGTGTGATCCTAAAATCTGACATGTGCACGGCCTCATACGATAACAACTGGCCCCAGTGCAATGTCCGATGTGCTGTCAGATCTAACTAGGACCGGAAATATGAACCCTAAGGGAAAATCTTCGAACGATAATGAAACAATATTTAAGAAAACCTAAAAATAGTCTCTAAAAATATACAAAGTTATTTATTTTAAAAAAAAGTCCTTCTTCAAACACCTGCAAGGAATTCTAAGCATTGAACACGTGCATATAGAAAGCCAAGGAACGCACACAAGTTTCAATATTGTTTTATCTTTTCCAGTATGTTTCAAATTTGAGAAGATTTCTGGTCCCACTTTTCTTATTAGTAACTGAATCATTACTACAAAGACCAAATGTTTATTTCTTTTATTTCTGCCAAATTGCTTTGCTAAGCTTTCCAGCGTAGTAAATTGTAATAGTTTACCTCAATCTACAACAGGTGCCCAACCGCCTGACTTGCTTCGTATTTAGGCTAGCTTCATGGAATACCGTACATTTTGTTCACAATGTATAAAGTCTATTCCTGTTGTCATTTTTTCATAAACAGCTGTATCTCATGAAACACTTTTCATCTAGGTAGGTGGTAGCGCAGGCATACTGTAAAATGGAATCTTTCAAATGTGTGTATATCAAATCATATCTGTCATTTAGTTTGAATGATCCACATTGACTAATGCTGTGTAGTACCAAGCCCAATCTTAGTGTAGGAATTTCAAAGAAGCCCTAAATTTATTGCATTTATTGTCATTACAAAATCACTGGTCTGGGGACCTTTGTTATAGACTAATATACCCGTATTGAAACCAGGAGAAAAAACGGAGTATAGGATTTAATGTAATATAAAAAGTATATAAATTTTATTAGTCATATAAATATCATAGTTTTTATTAAAAGATTGTACAGTTACAAAAATGACAGGACATGCACAAGGAGAAATGAATCGTACACCTGAAATATACCCCTACATGACCATAACGTCAGTATACTAGTAACTGGTGGTGTCAGGGTAAACTGGCAAGCAATATCCCATATATACCAAAATAAAGCCACAATGGGCAAATATAGCATAAATGTTGGAATATTTATTGACATGGCTGTTCATCTACCATCTAGACCGCCTTTTCTTTCTAAGAAAGTGTTGGGCAATTGTTCTTTTCCTAATATATCCGTATGCTGTTAAGCTTTGTGCAAACCCAGTAGAGAAAAAGATGCCTGAAAAATCACTCACAAACACATGAAAAAAAACTATTTCCATTCATTTCTATTGTAAAACCACTTGCCTGTTCATAGGTTCAGTGGTTTTAGCATTTCTTTAACCTCAGGTTTTGGGAAACTGGTTGTTCTTGATGGAATCTGCTCCAAACTAGGCACCGTTTCACCAAAACGCTTCAAGTGAAAACTCCACAAAGCTGCTTTCAAAATTCTCCTGTAAAAACTCCTAAAGGAAGGAGCATTTCTTCAAGTTTCCTCTTCAGAAATGAATTATTTTTTGATAGCCATCTGCACATAGCCCAAAAGTTTACTGCAGTGTGTAGACTACCCCACTGTCGTGTATAATACAAAATCTTAAGAACAGAACACATTATATAAGCAGTGATTCCAAGCTATAGTACCCGAACCACTAACGGCAATAGCCATGGATATACTCCCACCAGATTGTAAACATGCAAGAAAAAAGAGTAATCAATCCACCAAAGAATAAAAATTCAAGTATTTTTATTATTATTCAATAAAGAAGGCACTTCCACAATAATAACATCTATACCAATGACAGAGTTTCTATCAATGAAAAACAGGTGCAGCAAGAGTACAACACCAATAGTGCAGCATAATAGGCTACAGCTCAGTATTCAAATCCATATGAAAAAGTAAAGTGATAGTGCAATCGATAGATTCAAAGAACTGCTATAATCACATTAGCATAAGCACAGTGAGGTCATTATACATATAGTGCTGACTGAGAAACCACAAAAGGTCACATATCAACGCTACTCTTATCCATCACTGCCTGTGGTGACACACATGCCACCCCGACGTGCGTTTCGCGTGGGCTTCTTCCGATACAACACCACACTATTGGTGTTGTACTCTTGCTGCACCTGCTTCTCCTTGATTGAAACTCTGCCATTGGTATAGATGATATTATTATTGTGTAAGTGCCTTCTTTATTGAATAATAATAAAAATACTTGATTTTTTATTCCTTGGTGGATTGATGACTTCTTTTTCTTGCATGTTTTTGTTACCCCACTGTACTGTGCTGATATTTGCATAAAAATATTTTTATAAAGATATATTTTAAATATATTTTGGGTTTTGTGATCTATACACTATCCTTTGTTTTCAAGAGAAATAAAAATTACAAAAAGAATGATATAGTCGTCAATAAGTACAATCAAATGAATATAACAAACTTCTGGCTTTGTAGTGTGCCATCATTGAACGCTGAGAGACTTGTGGGGGGATTGAATTGCAATATTTAGAGTTAGGACGTTTTACATGACCAGTTTAGTCCCCATATAAATCCAGTAGAAGTTCACTATGCACTCCAAATATGTGTGCGAGATTACAAACATCCTATATTTAACCAGGCCAATTTTACAATTTTGACCTCTGTCCATTTATGAGGTAATAACTCTGGAAACCTTCCATTGATCCCGCTGATTCTGACATTGTTTTCTCGTGACATATTGTACTTCATGTTAGTGGTAAAATTTATTTTATATGACTTGTGTTTATTTGTGGAAAAAAAGGAAATTTGACGAAAATTTTGAAAATTTCACAATTTTCCAACTTTGAATTTTCAAGCCCTTAAATCACAGAGATATGGCACACAAACTACTTAATAAGTAACTTTTGCCACATGTCTACCTTAAATCAGCACAAATTTGGAACCAAATTTCTTTTGTTAGGAATAAGGGTTAAAAGTTGACCAGCGATTTCTCATTTTTACAACACTATTTTTTTTAGGTACCACATCACATTTGAAGTCACTTTGAAGGGTCTATATGATAGTAGATACCCCTCATGGTGCTCAAAACCACATTCAAGAAGTTTATTAACCCTTCAGGTGCTTCACAGGAATTTTTGGAATGTGGAAAAAAAATGTTTTAAATTTTTAAAATTTTTTAAAATTTTTTTTTATTTTGACAAGGGTAACATGAAAAAATGGACCCCAAAATATGTTGTGCGATTTCTCCTGAGTAAGCAGATAACCCATATGAGGGAGAAAACCATTGGGTGCATGGCAGAGCTCGGAAGGGAAGGAGCGCCATTTGTCTTTTTGAATGCAAAATTTGCTGCAACAATTGGCGGACGCCATGTCGCATTTGGAGAGCACCTGATGTGCCTAAACAGTGAAAATCCCCTACAAGTGACACCATTTTGGAAACTAGACCACTAAGGTAACTGATTTAGATGTGTGGTGAGCATATTGAACCCTCAGGTGCTTCACAGAACTTTATAACGTTGAGCTGTAAAAATAAAAAAAAATCAAATTTTCCCAACAAAAATGTTTTCAGCAGAAAATATTGCATTTTCATAAGGGTAACAGGAGAAATTGCACCATAAAATTTGTTGTGCAATTTCTCCTGAGTACGCCGATATCACATATGAGGGAGAAAACCATTGTTTGGGCGCACGGCAGGGCCTGAAAGGGAAGGAGCGTCGACTTTGAATGTAAAAATTCCTGGAAACATTAGCACACGTCATGTCCCATTTGGAGAGCCCCTGATGTGCCTAAACAGTGGAAACCCCACACACAAGTGACACCATTTTGGAAAATAGACCCCTTTGGGACCTTATTTAGATGTGTATTGAGCACCTTGAACCCCTAGGTGCTTCACAGAAGTTTATATCATTGAGCCGTGAAAATAATAAAATCACATTATCCTCACAAAAATTTTTACCTGAGTGCGCCAAACCCTACATGTAATCAGGAAATACACAGTGTAAAGCTCATATTAAATTGTTCACAGGAATAATAATAGTATAACATTAATACATAGGCCAATAGCATGTTTACTATCTGGATAAATTATAATTCAAAATATCTATAAGAAGAAACTCCATAAACCTAAGTGATTCTAATAAAGAAAAGGGAGTGCTGACTTCATTAAAATAATACAGTTTGTTAATTACATATAATAATTCAATAAGAAATAATACACAAACATGAGGTAGACAAAGAATGATTCATGAAATCACCCAGGGAAGCATAAGCTTAAATAGGGCAGTGCCATTGATCATACTAAATAAATAACATGAATTAAAGTATCATGTCTAGACCATAGAACATGAGGATCCCATTAAATAAAGTAAACAAGTGCAGTATCAAATACTGAAGCTTGTAGGCACACCAATAGATTAGCTGCAACTAACTATTGGACCCAAAATAGATAAAGTAAATAGCAGCAAAGAAATAAAGTGCAAAGTGCCTGTGCGGTAGAGTTAGGATCAATAGCACTCTCCCATAATTATCTGCAAGTGCACGGTAAGGTTCCCAGGGGACAGCCCCGGACGTGCATTTCACGTTTGCTTTTTCAACAGGGATCCCTGTTGAAAAAGCAAACATGAAACGCGCTTCCGGGGCTGTCCCTTAGGAACCTTACCGTGCACTTGCAGTTTTATACAGTAAAAACTGTTTTATAGAAAAAATAATTATTTTTGTATCACTTTAGTTTGAGAGATAACTTTTTTATTTTTCCACTGATGGAGTTGTATGATGACTTGTTTTTTGCAGGACAAAATGACGGGACTGAGGCATCAGGCTCTGGAGAAATCAGCGGGTGGGGATAGCATGGCGGATGGACATTTGGATTCCGGCATTCCGGCTGGAGGGGTCACAGCTCCCTCGTAGCCTGGTGAGTATAGCTCTATGTCTTGTCTGTGTCCTCAGTCTTTGCTGTTCCTGGGTGTAAGTGGTAGTCAGGTTTCAGATGTGAATGATGGTGTAGAAGTGGATAGGTCCGCAGGTTAGTGGGTATATTTTGCCAAGTAGGGCTCTACAGGTAGCAGGTGGTAGGCTTTCTGATCCCGTGTCGGTTCAGATGGAGAAGAAGTGCAGGATACATTTGGATGATAGGGCGCATGGGGAGGTTTATGTGTGTTTCGAAGGTCCATTGGGGCGCACCTCAAGAAAGAGGTTAGGGAGAAAATTTGGAAGGATGATTATGTGTAGATTTTTTCCCTGCTTCCTTTGGAGAAGTTCAATTTAGATAAGGTAAAAAGGAAGACAGTAGTAAAGAGGAGGAAAAACCCAGATGGCGTCTGATCCCTCAATCGTTTGTTACTTGGCTCCAGGCTTTTGCCATTTTGGCGAGCGTTATAAGTGAGAAGGCCCCAGAGAATTGCTCTCCCCTGTTTTATTACATGGACTCCATTGGCGAGGCACATAGGACTTATGAGTGGCAGGTTTGGCTCAGGTACGATGAGAAGTTTCATCAGAGGAAGGCTATTAGGCCTGCAATTCGTTGGGATCAGAAAGATATAGGTCTCTGTTTGCGGGTCATGGCACCAAACAGGTTTAGCCACTCCTTTCACGGGGGGGAGGCGGTGGCGCCGACTAAGTCAGTAATCAGTCTAGTGCATCAGGGTCAGGGGGTCAAGCAGGTCAGTCAGGGGGGCACAAATTGGGCTTATGCTGACAGTTTAATGACGGCCAGTGTAAATTTGGAGACAACTGTAAATTTAAGCACCTCTGCTCACATTGCAGTGGCTCCACCCATGGCGCCGCCAGATGTTTCAGAAAAGCTAAGCCAAAAGCAAGGGGCAGCAATACTCAAGGGGGAGACACCAGTGAAGCTGGAAAAGATGGTCCCTTATGTAAATAGATACCCGGACAGAGGGAAAGCGGACATGTTGTATTCTGGTTTTAAGGAAGGTTTTGTAATTCCTGCTCCTTCTTTTGTTATCCCCGGGTTACTCAAGAATTTGCGGTCAGCGGCTTTGTATGACAATGTTGTTTCAGAAAAATTGTGCAAGGAGGTTGGTTTGGGTCGCATGGTGGGCCCGTTTAAGTCCCCCCTTTTGAGGACTTAGTGGTGTCCCCCCTGGGGGTTGTGCTTAAGAAGGAGCTGAATAAGTTTTGACTGATTCATCATGTCTTATCCTCGGGGCATGTCAGTGAATGATGGAATTGATCCAAAGTTCTGCTCCATGGCCTATACGTCCTTTGATGAGGTGGTGCGATGAGTTAGGAAGTGTGGAAAGGGCGCTCTCATGGCCAAGACAGATATTGAATCTGCATTTCGGTTATTGCCGGTTCATCCGGATAGTGTTAAATTGTTGGGGTGTTATTGGAAAGGGGAGTTTTTTGTCGACAGGTGTTTGCCTATGAGTTGTTCGCTATCGTGTGCCTTTTTTGAGGCATTCAGTTCCTTCCTGGAATGGGTGGTTTGGGACGTTTCAGGTTTCGATTCAATCATTCATTATTTGGTTGATTTTTTGTGTATTGGCCCAGCCGGGTCTGCTTGTTGTCAGAACATTTTGAGGGCAATTGAGTTGGTGGTGGAGCGTTTTGGGGTGCCTTTGGCTCCGGGCAAGACCAAAGGCCCTAGTACCTGCTTGCGTTTTTTGGGCATTGTCATTGACACAGTCCAGTGGGAATTCAAATTGCCCAAGGAGAAGGTGGTTGCATTGAGGGAGGTGGTGTTGAGGGTGCACCAGTTAAAGAAACTGTCCCTGCGGGATCTGCAGTTGCTATTAGGGAAGCTTACCTTTGTGTGTCGGATTATGCAGATGGGTAGAGTGTTCTTATGAAGGTTAGCTGGCGCCACTGCAGGAGTGCGAGCGCTACATAATTTTGTCCGGCTTTCAGCAGAGCACAAGGTGGACCTGGTGGTTTGGGCTACATTTCTGGAAGAGTACAATGGTCGTTTATTGTCGATGGAGGAAGCGGTAGATAGTGATACTTTGGATTTGTTTACGGATGCAGCGGGAGGAATTGGTTTTGGAGCGTATTTCAGGGATCAGTGGTGTGCGGTGAAATGGCGGGAGGATTGGGTCTCGTCTGGTTTGGTTAGGAATATCGCCCTGTTGGAAATTTCTTCCATTTTGGTTGCAGTGCACCTGTGGAAATGGGAGTTTCAGAACAGGTGGGTGTGTTTCAATTGTGACAATATGGGGGTGGTTTGCGCAATTAATGGCTTGACTGCGTCGTCAACCCCAGTTGTTCCTGTGCTACGCCAGCTGGTATTGACATGCTTGTCTTTGAATTCTCATGTGACGGCGTCTCACGTGCTGGGGGTCCGGAATGCCATTACTGATTCTCTTTCTCATTTGCAGTGGGATCGCTTTCAATTGTTGGCTCCGAAGGCGGATGTCGAAGGGCTGGAGTGCCTGGCGGAGCTTTGGAATGTGGTCTCCGGGCTGCAGAATCTTTGATATGGTCTTCGTTAGCTCCCAAGACCTGGGTGGCTTACCAGGCGGTATGGTATGCTTGGGAGGGCTTGTTGGCAGCAAGTGCAGGTCAGTTGGCAATGGATGATCAGGTTGGAATCTTACTGTCGTGGTTGAGTCGCGAGGCAGCTGAGGGTTGGTCGTCGGCCAAGTTATTATGGGTTGTTGCAGCTTTGGCTTTTGGTTTTAAGTTGCAGGGCCAGTGGGATTTGACTAAACCCTTCTTAGTTAAACAGGCGGTTACTGGTTGTCAGAGGAGTAAAGGTCGGGGAGACATTAGGCGGCCTGTTTCCTTTGGTTTGTTAGAAAAACTTGGGGGTATTGGGAATTGGGATCCTTATGTTTTTCGGATTTTGAAGTATGCCTTTTCAGGTTGGCTTCTTCTCTCGCTTTTTTGGGGCTTTGCGGGTGGGTGAACTGGTGTCGCCGAGCAAATCTGTAATGGGTGGGATTCTGGCTAGGGATGTTGTAGTGACATTACAAGGTGTAGAGTTTTGGTTATGCAGATCAAAAATGGATCAGGAGGGTAAGGGGAGGCGTGTGGTTTTGGGCTCTGTCAAAGATTCCTTCATGTGTCCAACGAGGTGTTTACAGTGTTTTAGGGCCTTTTTGTGAAAGCTTGAAGACCCCTTTTATGTCATACAGATGGATCTTTTTTGTCTAGGTATCAGTTTATGGCGCTTTTCAGGAAGGCTTTTCACGCGCTGGGCCTAGATGAGTCTCATTTTGCCCCCCATTCTTTTTATATTGGGGCGGCAACAGAGGCAGTGTTAGGAGGGCTGGGGGCCGAAGTTGTTCAGCACATTGGGAGATGGCGGTCTAGGTGTTATTGGGGGTATGTGAGGCCACATGGGTTAATTGGGAAGTTTTAGCATATGGAGGCTTTTTCCTGTCAAAATATTTTGTTCGGTTGCTGTTTTATTTTTCTGAGCTTTATGTTTTGTTCCAGGTTCCCCCCTCGTTACTTGTGTGGATTTTCGGCCATTCATACATTTATTGGGGAGCGTTGTGAGCTGACATAAGGAAGGAGGGCAGACAGCTCGGTTTTCCCAGGAGTACAGTGGTGATCAGATGGCTCGGCATCAGGGGGATGACCTGGAACAGGGTTCTGCAGGAGATTCACAACAGTGCCCGATTGGATAGAGCTCCAGATATTCTGATGTTGCATGTGAGCGGTAACGATGTGGGAGTTTGGCTGTTCAGGGAGTTAGTGAAGGATATCAAACACAACTTGCTGCGGCTTTGGTTGTCTTATTCTGGGATCACCATTGTATGGTCTGAGATAGTGCCACGTAAATGCTGGCGGAATGCAAGATTGTTGGTGAAGATAGTCAATAGGGCTGTATCTGCTTTTCTTTCTAGGAATGGGGGCATATCGATGAGCTATTTTGAGTTGGAAAAAGGGACGGGTGACTTTTGGTTGGCTGATGGGGTTCAATTGAATGCAGTGGGTAGCGACATCTGGGCACTTGATTTGCAAGAAGTCATCGAGAGGACATAGCTTTTCGGTCTGGTGGGGTCTTGGGGCTTTGAGGTGTTCAAAGGCCCTTCATTGTGGTGGTTGAGGGGAGTCCTTCAGGTTGATAAAAATTGATCTGGGGATCCATTGGCTTATGGTTTCCTCTTTTGGAGTTTAATATGGTTGGACCTGGTGAAATGTGGAGGGGATTTTCGGTAAGGGTTGTCGGATCTCCAGGGAGTTCTAGTGAACATTGGAACCCTTGTGGTTTTGGTGCTCCCGAGCCAGTGGGGTAATGGCTGGGAGTAATTGTTGGTATTTTATGTTCACTTTAGTATTTGGTAATCACCAGATTTTTGGGAGCGTCAAGGACTCTTCTCATCAAGTGTAAATGTTATTTATACTTCAATGTTTATTGTTTGTTTTAAATAAAGGCTGCTGTGGCCATAATTATCCAAAGAATTTTTGTTGTCATTGTTTATTTTAGGGGGGTAATTGTATTTGGGGTGGTAGTGTTGATTGGGAGGGGATGATTGGCAAGAGTTTATTCCCCTCCGGGCCTCGACAATACCAGTGTCAAGAGAAGGCCGGAGCAATGCCGACCCCCCACTGCATTGGCAGAGGCCGGCATGACAATGGGTTGGAGGGGGTAGGGATTAGTTAAAATAAGGGGTTGGTTTTTGTAGTGGGGGCATTAATATGGACAGGTTAAGGATGTGCCCCTTCACTTCCTGCTAATTGGGGTCGAGCTTGGTCCCGCCCGCCCACCCTGTTCATTTGTGCGGGTTGTTGATCATCGGGTTGGAAGGTTTTCTTGGGTCATGGTGACTTATGGCGGTTGAGGGGAGTCCTTGAGGTTGGTAAAAATTGGTCTGGGGATCCATTGACTTATGGTTTCCTCTTTTGGAGATTAATATGGTTGGATCTGGTGAAATGTGGAGGGGAGTATCGGCAAGGATTGTTGGATCCCCAGGAAGTTCTAGTGAACATTGGAACCCTTGTGGTTTTGGTGCTCCCGAGCCAGTGGGGTAATGGCTGGGAGTAATTGTTGCTATTTTATGTTCACTTTAATATTTGGTAATCACCAGATTTTTTGGAGCTTCAAGGACTCTTCTCAGCGAGTGTAAATGTTATTTATACTTCAATGTTTATTGTTTGTTTGTGTTAAATAACGGCTACTGTGGCCATAATTATCCAAAGAATTTTCATTGTCTTTGTTTATTTTAGGGGGGTAATTGTATTTGCAGTGGTAGTGCTGATTGGGAAGGGACGATTGGCAAGAGTTTATTCCCCACAGGGCCTCGACAATAACAGTGTCATGTAAATTGTTATTGGTTTTAAAACATTTTACAGATATAAAATGGGATATCCAACTCAAAACATTTGAAACCCAACTCAACCCTGCCACTCCCCACCCCAAACAACCAACCCATCCTTTCGAACACCAGTCTTACTCCACCGAGACCCAAATTACATTACACATATAATTATAAAATCCAAAACATCTATAATATGTATTTTCACACTTTGTCAGCTGATGCCAGAGATTCGCTCACCCCTCCAAAGGTCATGCTCACTGGAGAGAATGCTGCACCTGGAGGAGACGATCCTTGGACTGGGAAACCCGCCCCAGAGGAACAGAGTTTAGAGAGAAGGTCTGCGTGTCGCAGAGTGACCATGGAGGACGGACGGACACCTGGAACAAATGGTACGGTGAGTGGAGGGGCGTCTCACCTAGAGCAAGACAGAGCCTCGACGTCGGACGCAGAGAAGTGAGGGAGAAGGCATCATCTGCCTACAATGAGATGTCTGCGTTACTCAGGAGCATGGAGGTGAATAGGGTGGAGCCGGTGTGCACCAAGAAAATCGAAGATAATGACAACCGCAGTGAAGAGGCGGAGGTAGGGCTCACACCTAGTGTGCAGCCGGATGACTTAGTGGAAGAGGACAATGAATGCTATGGAGAAGAGCGTGATGTCAAAATTCTGCATGAGATACCTGAAGTTCTGAGTGCTCCTGATTTGAAAATTCAAGAGGTGCCTCAAAGTACTCAGTGTGACCACGCTGGTGTTCCACCCATGCAATATATGCAGAACCATTCTCTTTGGCAAAATGGAGTGCAAGAGAGGCAGAAATGGGTGCAAAAATTGTGGGTATCTGGCCTACCTCCGAAGTATATAAAGGGGCACAAAGAGTCCTCGCTAATGGAATAGCGAGCTAAAGGTGAGGGGGAGTGTAAGTAGGAAGACCAAGCTGCGTCCCATGTTGCCTGGTGGAAAGAATAGGGGACAGGACATGCCCCATGACCCAGGAAGAGGGGGTGTGGCTAAGCCAGGCAGTGAGGGGAAAGCGCAAAAAGAAGTTCCCCGCCAGCAGTGAGAATGGAGGCAGGTGTGTGGCGCGCTCCTCAGCGAGAGAGGCAGCGCGGAGCCATGTTCCAGCAGAACTTGAGCGGGCGCTCCGGTGAGACAGTGTATGTGCAGAGCGCCATGTACCCAGCTGTGCAGAGTGCTAGGAGCTCAGTGGAAGGTGCTGGAAACCAACCGCTGCCATCAGAAGACTGACTGTTGTTTGCAGGACCCCACTGGAACAGCACTGTGCCAGCCGTTGTTGGCACCACTTCCTTCAAAGCTTCAGTTGTGGACTGGGAAGCCTCTGACATGATAAGTGATTTAAAGAACTGCCGTTATCTTGTTTATTGCCCATTAACTTTGCCTATTACTTGCCATTGAACTGTTTAATCCTCATTTAACCATTTATCTCCCTGCGAGGCGTTAACCCCCTGTTAAATTAAAACTGTTAAATTTGTTAACCCTTGCTCTGCCTTCTGTCTGTCACTGCATCCCACAACCTGCTTACACACTCAATGAGAGATTGGGGATGCATTCCAGGACCGTGGACCACCTGCCCTCAGAAATGTCCAACAGCTCCAATTCTGCTTTTGTTTAACTAGCAAAGGAAACTTTTTATGAAAAACAAAGAGCAAATCATCATACAGTAAGGACCATATATATTTGGACAGAGACAACATTTTTATAATTTTGGTTCTAGACATTACCACAATGAATTTTATACAAAACAATTCAGATGCAGTTGAAGTTCAGACTTTCAGCTTTCATTTGAGGGTATCCACATTAAAATTGGATGAAGGATTTAGAAGTTTCAGCTCCTTAACATGTGCCACCCTGTTTTTAAAGGGACCAAAAGTAATTGGACAATTGACTCCAAAGCTATTTCATGGACTGGTGTGGGCAATCCTTCGTTATGTCACTCAATTAAGCAGATAAAAGGCCTGGAGTTGATTTGAGGTGTGGTGCTTGCATTTGGAAGGTTTTGCTGTGAAGGAAACAGCGGTCAAAGGAGCTCTCCATGCAGGTGAAACAAACCATACTTAAGCTGCAAAAGCAGAAAAAACCCATCCGAGAAATTGCTACAACATTAGGAGTGGCAAAATCTACAGTTTGGTACATCCTGAGAAAGAAAGAAAGCACTGGTGAACTCATCAATGCAAAAAGACCTGGGCGCCCACAGAAGACAACAGTGGTGGATGATCGCAGAATAATCTCCATGGTGAAGAGAAACCCCTTCACAACAGCCAACCAAGAGAACAACATTATCCAGGAGGTAGGCGTATCAATATCCAAATCTACCATAAAGAGAAGACTGCATGAAAGTAAATACAGAGGGTTCACTGCACGGTGCAAGCCACTCATAAGCATCAAGAATAAAAAGGCTAGGCTGGACTTTGCTAAAAAACATCTAAAAAAGCCAGCACAGTTCTGGAAGAACATTCTTTGGACAGATGAAACCAAGATCAACCTCTACCAGAATGATGGAAAGAGAAAAGTATGGCGAAGGCGTGGTACAGCTCATGATCCAAAGCATATCACATCATCTGTAAAACACGGCGGAGGCAGTGTGATGGCTTGGGCATGCATGGCTGCCAGTGGCACTGGGTCACTAGTGTTTATTGATGATGTGACACAGGACAGAAGCAGCCGAATGAATTCTGAGGTATTCATAGCCATACTGTGTGCTCAGATCCAGCCATATGCAGCCAAACTGATTGGTCGTCGTTTCATACTACAGATGGACAATGACCCAAAACATAAAGCCAAAGCAACCCAGGAGTTTATTAAAGCAAAGAAGTGGAATATTCTTGAATGGCCAAGTCAGTCACCTGATCTCAACCCAAATGAGCATGCATTTCACTTGTTAAAGACTAAACTTCAGACAGAAAGGCCCACAAACAAACAGCAACTGAAAACCACCGCAGTGAAGGCCTGGCAGAGCATCAAAAAGGAGAAAACACAGCGTCTGGTGATGTCCATAAGTTCAAGATTTCAGGCAGTCATTGCCAACAAAGGGTTTTCAACCAAGTACTACAAATGAACATTTTATTTACAGTTATTTAATCTGTCCAATTACTTTTGGTCCCTTTAAAAACAGGGTGGCACATGTTAAGGAGCTGAAATTCCTAAACCCTTCATCCAATTTTAATGTGGATACCCTCAAATGAAAGCTGAAAGTCTGAACTTCAACTGCATCTGAATTGTTTTGTTTCAAATTCATTGTGGTAATGTCTAGAACCAAAATTAGAAAAACGTTGTCTCTATCCAAATATATATGGACCTAACTGTATATGCAGGAAATCACTCCCCTAGAAATCCCTGCTGAGCATATAGTGTCTAAATTAATATTATCTTTCTGGGCCACAAGGTAATATAACTTAAATTGAGCTTTATATGCATTTTTAAGTTGGAGGTATTGAAGTAAACTATTTTCATGTAAATTAAATTCCTCCTGTAGACATTCAAATGTTTTGAGTACATCATTACTGATTAACTGAATAACGTATAAATGTCCCATGGACCTCCAGTTTCCAAAATCAGATAGCTTCGGTGGAGCACCCGCCAGGGCTATCGGGGTACTCGGCACCGGGCCCGTTGATCTCAAAGGGGAGTTGTCACGGAAGCTGTGACCCGGTCCGTGGCCCTGGGGCTCTTTGGCAAAAGGGGGTGAAAGAACAATGAAATAGAATTGATGAATAGTTTGTGACGCCACCTGTGGTGTTCGGCAAGGGAGATGTTAAGCCGACGCTGCATGCAGATCCTCTGGGACTGGTGGTGTGTTGCAGCCAAGATGGTGAAGCTCCCCACAGGTAGAGCTGTAGTCCCAGGGCAGTGTAGATGTAGGGGTAGCTGAGAGGCGCAGGCAGTGTAGAATCTAGTACCCAGATGTAGCGGTACCAGGTGTGTTGGCGCAGGAATGACTGGAGGACACCAGGGCTTGTAGTTCCAAAGCTTTATTCACAGTCTGTAGTACACACAGGTGCCTGCCTCCGTGCTGTGTCCTCCGGGTCAGGGACTCAGTCGACCTCCAGGCAACATAGGACGCTCCCTTCCAACACTCCACCAACATGTGCTTTTCTGAAAGTCTCCTCTATAGCGCCTTTAAGTATGAAGATCTCCTAGTACTGAGTTACACTGGAGTTCCTCCTGACAGATGTTCCCAAGAACTCTACTTGTACGGCAGACAGCTGTTGCCTGCTTGGGGGACTCCTTACTCCTGAATCCCGGCTCACTATTAATGTTGCTGTTGTGCCCCCAAGTCTTAGATGGGAGTAGTGCATTTACAGCCCACTACTCCACCGGTGTCTGCTGTAGAACCATTAGTGTCCATACAACCTCGGGGACCGGGCCCCGACCTTGCGCTTAGAACTTCTAGGCAGGGTTCTTCCTCAAACCCACATCCTCTGTTCCCTTTTACTCTTACGTTCCGTACTAGTCTTTCCTTCTTATGGAAGATCAGGTTTCTGTTCAATGTCTTTCTCTTTCTTTTCTTTCCCGTGCCAGCAGACCCAGGTCACTGAGATCTGCTGCAGCACCTCCTTCCTCCATCCCTCTCCCAGGAATCTTCTTTCCTCACTCCTCGCTGACTGACTCCTAACTCTCTGAAATTCTAAACCTTCCCACTCTTTTATGTATTCTAAACTCCACCCACCTCCCAGCACGTTTAGTGTTCCAAGCAGGGAGCCAAAAAAAAGGTGCTCTGCTACACTCTAAGCAGGGAGCCACAATGTGGCTTTGCTGAACTACCGTGTTGTGTGGGATGTGAGTGTTGGAGCGTGGTTAGGAGCCTCCAACTTACCTGGATGGTGGGGTACCACACCTCAAGAGGAGGTGCAGTACCTCTGTGGCAACTGAACCCTCAGGAGCGCCACATTGCTAATTCTAAAAGATATTCATTGTTAGATATGGGTGAATATATTGTGAAGTATTGTGTTTCTCTAATTTGTTTAACATTAGACCAAGCTTTACAAATAAGACCCAACCTGAACCATTTACTAAGACACCATTATCCGAATATAGATTATAAATATGGGAGGAATCCCTTTGGGAAGATGTGAGAAGCGACAATCTAGGCACCTCTCTTTCCCCTTCCTAAAAAAGGTCACTTCTTAAAAACATGAAAAAACAATGTGGGTAACACAAGAGGCAGAAATATGATCAACGCGTTTCAGCAATTAAGAAAGTAATTCATTATGTCCTGATTTATCTTTGAATGCTAATTTTTCTAAAAGTAACCCCTATTTTTATCTCCTACAATCACGTCCCCGAGTACTTGACACCTTCCAAGAGCTTATTGAAAAAGAGTTATTAGATCAGAATTGTAGCTCCTCTAAAGATAATTTATCAGCACCTGAAAGAGTAGCCCTTACTGAAATAGTTAATAATAAGGATTTGCTGATCAAGTCAGCTGATAAGGGGGGTGGAATTGTGGTGTTGAATGCTTCCCTGTATCATAAAGAAAATTTCAAAATCCTAGACGATGTTGATTATTACACTAAACTCAAATCTGATCCTACTACTATTTTTCAGTCGCAATTATTGGAATTATTACAGGAGGGAGTTACAAGTGGGGCACTTGATGTCAAACTTTCTGAATATTTATATGTTGAGAATCCTATTGTGCCAATTTATCATGCACTTCCAAAGATACACAAAGGGATTCCCCCCCCTATTAGACCTATTATTGCTGGAATTGGTGGACTTAATGAAAAATTGGGGGAATGGGTTGACATGTACCTACAACCCCTTGTTTCTATTATTCCGGGTTTCATTAGAGACACTAACATGTTAATTTCTTCCCTGGATAGAATCAAATGGGACTCCACTTTCCTCTGGCTTAGCTGTGATGTGGTTAATTTATGTTCCTCGATTCCCCTTGATATTGTGCTAATTAGTTTGAGGTTTTTTTGAATAAGTATAGTAGGTACAAAATTCACATCCAGGAATTTTTTATATGCTCTGTTGCTTTTTTTGTTATCTCACAATTATTTTTCATTTGCAGGGTTTTTTTTCTGCAGACCCAAGGTGTCAGCAAGGGAGGGAAATTCTCACCTTCCCTCGCCAATTTGATTGTTGCAGTTTGGGAGGAATTTTTTCTATTTTCTGAAAATAACTTTTTTCATGCTGATATTTACTTTATGGGCGTTATATTGATGATATAATAATAATATAGACAGGCAGTGATGTAGAGGCCAATGCATTTATGAAGTACATTAATGACAATAAATTGAATCTGAATTTCACACATCAAATTACTCAGACACATGTTAATTATTTGGACGTTACCATTACAGGTGATCATGTGGAGGAAAAATTATTTTTCATGCCATATAAAAAACCAACGCATAGCAACTCTATTTTGAACTAAGTCATGCCATCCCCCACACATCTTACGTAATATTCCTGTAGGAGAATTAATTCGGATAAAATTACATTGTTCTTCTGATGAAATTTATTTTTCTGAAAAAACTAAAACTATTAGTAGATTACAACAAAGGGGATATACAAATCAACATTTAAATAGAGCGACGTCGATTGTGGACAATATCAATCGAAATGATCTATTATTGGATCGATCTGGAGCTGCAGACAATGATTCTTTTATTACTTTTTCCACTGAATATAGCCCTCAATATAGGAATATTATTCAAATAATACAAAAATTATTTACCTATATTAGATGAAAATGAAAAATTGTCTGAGGTTCTAAAGCGATCTCATATTCGCTTTGTGGCTAAAAAAAATCGCAAACTCTGGGAAACATTGTTTCGCCCAGTTTTTTTCCTGAACCGAGTGCATCCACACAACCCACATGGCTTTTGCATGAAGGTTTCTATAAATGTGGACATTTAACCTGCAAAGCCTGTGAACATGCAGACTACAATAAAAAATAATTTTCTTCTTCAGTTACTAACAAAAGTTTTTTTGATTGGCAGTTATATTAATTGCAATACTACTGGTGTAATTTATTTGGTCGAGTGTGTTCCGTGCAGCTTACAATACATGGGTTGCACCACTGGTCCATTAAAAAAGCGTATTAGAAGACATATATCAGACACTAAGGGTATGTGCACACGCTGCGGATTCCGCTTCGTTTCCGCAGCGGTTTTGGCCGCTGCGGACCCGCAGCAGTTTTAGCTGCGGTGTACAGTACCATTCAAATGAATGGTCAAAAAAAACCGCTGTGTAGACGTAGCGGAAAAATCCGCTCGGATTTGCTGCGGTTTTGAAACCGCAGAAAGAATTGACATGTCAATTCTTTCTGCGGAATCCACAGTGGGTTCCTATCTCCACCATTGTGGAGATGGTGAATCCGCAGGACCAAACCGCAGGCAAAACTGCAGATAATCCGCAGGTCTTTTAACCTGCGGTTTATCTGCGGTTTTTGCTAAATCCGTGCGGATTAATCCGCAGCGGATTCCGCAGCGTCTGCACACACCCTAATAGTCCGACTGTTAAATATTTCTGCGGTTTCCAAAAATTTTAAGTATATACAAAATGGAGATACTAGGTGTCTTACATTTAAAGGTATAGAGAGGGTGTTCAGACCCATGAGAGGAGGCGATCATAAAAGAAAAATCCTCAATAGGGAATCTTATTGGATCTTTAACCCCTTCATGACCCAGCCTATTTTGACCTTAATGACCTGGCCATTTTTTGCATTTCTGACCAGTGTCCCTTTATGAGGTAATAACTCAGGAACGCTTCAACGCATCCTAGCGATTCTGAGATTGTTTTTTCGTGACATATTGGGCTTCATGTTAGTGGTAAATTTAGGCCAAAAATTTTTGCGTTTATTTGTGAAAAAAATGTAAATTTGGTGAAAATTTTGAAAATTTTGCAATTTTCACATTTTTAATTTTTATTCTGTTAAACCAGAGAGTTATGTGACACAAACTAGTTAATAAATAACATTTCCAACATGTCTACTTTACATCAGCACAATTTTGGAAACAACATTTTTTTGTTAGGAAGTTATAAGGGTTAAAAGTTGACCAGTGATTTCTCATTTTTACAACAAAATTTACAAAACCATTTTTTTTAGGGACCACCTCACATTTAAAGTCACTTTGAGGGGTCTATATGGCAGAAAATACCCAAAAGTGACACCATTCTAAAAACTGCACCCCTCAAGCTACTCAAAACTACATTTGAGAAGATTATTAACCCTTCAGGTGCTTCACAGTAACTAAAGCAACGTGGAAGGAAAAAAAGGACATTTTAATTTCTCCAACAAAATTTTTTTTTAGCATCAATGTTTTCATTTTCACCTGGGCAACAGGATAAAATGGATCCTAAAATTTGTTGAGCAATTTCTCCTGAGTACACTGATACCTCATATGTAGTCATAAACCCCTGTTTGGGCGCACGGCAGGGCCCTGAAGGGAAGGAGCGCCATTTGACTTTTGGAATGGAAAATTAGCTCCAATAGTTAGCGAACACCATGTCATGTTTGGACTGCCCCTGTGTGCCTAAACAATGGAGTACCCCCACAAGTGACCCCATTTTGGAAACTAGACACCCCAAGGAACTTATCTAGATACATAGTGAGCACTTTCAACCCCCAGGTACTTCACAAATTGATCTGTAAAAATGAAAAAGTACTTTTTTTTTCACAAAAAATTTCTTTTTGCCTACATTTTTTCATGGGCAACAGGATAAAATGGATCCTAAAATGTGTTGGGCAATTTCTCCTGAGTACACTGATACATCATATGTGGTCATAAACCACTGTTTGGGCGCACGGCAGGGCCCTGAAGGGAAGGAGCGCCATTTGACTTTTGGAATGGAAAATTAGCTCCAATAGTTAGCGGACACGATGTCGTGTTTGGACTGCTCCTGTGTGCCTAAACATTGGAGTACCCCCACAAGTGACCCCATTTTGGAAACTAGACACTCCAACAAACTTATCTAGATGCATAGTGAGCACTTTGAACCCCCAAGTAATTCACAAATTGATCTGTAAAAATGAAAAAGTACTTTTTTTTTCACAAAAAAATTCTTTTTGCCTACATTTTTTCATTTTTTCATGGGCAACAGGATTAAATGGGTCCTAAAATTTGTTGGGCAATTTTTTCTGAGTACGATGATACCTCATATGTGGTCATAAACCACTGTTTGGGCGCACGGCAGGGCCCTGAAGGGAAGGAGCGCCATTTGACTTTTGGAATGGAAAATTAGCTCCAATAGTTAGCAGACACCATGTCGTGTTTGGACTGCCCCTGTGTGCCTAAACATTGGAGTACCCCCACAAGTGACCCCATTTTGAAAACTAGACACCCCAACGAACTTATCTAGATACATAGTGAGCACTTTGAATCCCCAGGTACTTCACAAATTGATCTGTAAAAATGAAAAAGTACTTTTTTTTCACAAAAAATTTATTTTGCCTACATTTTTTCATTTTTTCATGGGCAACAGGATAAAATGAATCCTAAAATTTGTTGGGCAATTTCTCCTGAGTACACTGATACCTCATATGTGGTCATAAACCACTGTTTGGGCGCACGGCAGGGCCCTGGAGGGAAGGAGCGCCATTTGACTATTGGAATGGAAAATTAGCTCCAATAGTTAGCGGACACGATGTCGTGTTTGGACTGCCCCTGTGTGCCTAAACATTGGAGTACCCCCACAAGTGACCCCATTTTGGAAACTAGACACCCCAACGAACTTATCTAGATGCATAGTGAGCACTTTGAACCCCCAGGTAATTCACAAATTGATCTGTAAAAATGAAAAAGTCCTTTTTTTTTCACAAAAAAATTCTTTTTGCCTACATTTTTTCATGGGCAACAGGATTAAATGGGTCCTAAAATTTGTTGGACAATTTCTCCTGAGTACAATGATACCTCATATGTGGTCATAAACCACTGTTTGGGTGCACGGCAGGGCCCTGAAGGGAAGGAGCGCCATTTGACTTTTGGAATGGAAAATTAGCTCCAATAGTTAGCGGACACCATGTCGCGCTTGGAGAGCCCCTGTGTGCCTAAACATTGGAGTACCCCCACAAGTGACCCCATTTTGGAAACTAGACACCCCAACGAACTTATCTAGATACATAGTGAGAACTTTGAACCCCCAGGTACTTCACAAATTGATCTGTAAAAATGAAAAAGTACTTTTTTTTTCACAAAAAAATTCTTTTTGCCTACACTTTTTCATTTTTTCATGGGCAACAGGATAAAATGGATCCTAAAATTTGTTGGGCAATTTCTCCTGAGTACACTGATACCTCATATGTGGTCATAAACCACTGTTTGGGCGCACGGCAGGGACCTGAAGGGAAGGAGCACCATTTGACTTTTTGAATGGAAAGTTAGCTCCAATCATTAGCGGACACCAGGTCGCTTATGGAAAGTATGTAGTGTACGTCAGGTTGGTGTGTGTGGTAGGGTATGCACCACACACCCACACACACACCAACCTGACATACACTACGCCACACACACACACCAACCTGACGTACACTTCGCCACACATACCAACCTGACACTACATCAGGTTGGTGTGTGTGGCGTAGTGTACGTCAGGTTGGTGTGTGGTGTAGTGTACGTCAGGTTGGTGTGTGTGGTGTAGTACACACCACACACACACAACACACACCTGATATACACTACGCCAGACACACACCAACCTGACGTACACTACGTCACACATACCAACCTGACACTACATCAGGTTGGTGTGTGTGGCGTAGTGTACGTCAAGTTGGTGTGTGGTGTGGTGTAGTGTACATCAGGTTGGTGTGTGTGGTATAGTATACACCACACACACACCAACCTGACGTACACTACGCCACACACACACACCAACCTGACGTACACTATGCCACACATACCAACCTGACACTACATCAGGTTGGTGTGTGTGGCGTAGTGTACGTCAGGTTGGTGTGTGGTGTGGTGTAGTGTACGTCAGGTTGGTGTGTGGTATAGTTTACACCACATACACACCAACCTGACGTACACTATGCCACACACACACACCAACCTGACATACACTACGCCACACATACCAACCTGATCAGGTTGGTGTGTGTGGCGTAGTGTACATCAGGCTGGTGTGTGGTGTAGTGTACGTCAGGTTGCTGTGTGTGGTGTAGTACACACCATACACACACACCAACCTGATGTACACTACGCCACACACACACACCAACCTGACGTACACTATGCCACACATACCAACCTGATACTACATCAGGTTGGTGTGTGTGGCGTAGTGTACGTCAGGTTGGTGTGTGGTGTGGTGTAGTGTAGTGTACGTCAGGTTGCTGTGTGTGGTATAGTATACACCACACACCAACCTGATGTACACTATGCCACACACACATACCAACCTGATACTACATCAGGTTGGTGTGTGTGGCGTAGTGTACGTCAGGTTGGTGTGTGGTGTGGTGTAGTGTAGTGTACATCAGGTTGCTGTGTGTGGTATAATATACACCACACACACCAACCTGACGTACACTATGCCACACACACACACCAACCTGACGTACACTACGCCACACATACCAACCTGATACTACATCAGGTTGGTGTGTGTGGTGTAGTGTATGTCAGATGGTGTGTGTGGTGTGGTGTACGTCAGGTTGGTGTGTGTGGTGTGGTGTTGTATATGTCAGGCTGGTGTCTGTGAGTTCTGTAGAGGAGTGTCAGGATGTGTTTAGTCCATGGACGTGTGATGAATTCTGAAGCATTCATTCAAACACAGTCCAGGTTTGTCGGGACACGTTTCACATTGGAAACGAGTTTCCCTTCTTGTCCCCCTTTTATAGCATACCCGGCACCATTTTTTTTTCTCTCCTCACGGGGAGCCCCCTGACGAAGGTTCCCGAAACGCGCGTCGGGGCGGGCACCGGACCTCTCATTTTTGTCTGCGTGCACTAGCACAGATTTGGTATGTAGGATGTTTACCATTTGATATATGATTATCTCTGTGCATTCTTTGTGCTACTATTGTTCAAATTGAATGTACTATGCCTTGCCATTATATGGGTAATGAGTGATATACCTTTTTACCCCCCTTACATGGGTTATTTTGAAGCACCTTAGGGGCGGGCACTGGCATCTCTCACTTCACCTGTGTGCTATTGCACATTTGTTGATATGTGGGACGTATTTATTGCCCCTAGTGCTTTTTTGTGCTATCATGGCTCAATTGAATATGTTATATTCTGTTATATGCAATGAGGGTTATATTTCTTTGTCCTTCTTATATATTGGTTATATTGTAGCAGCATATGTAGATTACGGTGCCTTCTTGTGACAAGCTATCAGCCATAATTTTTTGTATTGTTCCTTGTCCTGTGTCCAATAAAGCAATTTTATTTATAGATTCTGACCTTCATTGTTGTTTTGGAAGGTTTACCTTCCCTCTCCCCGTATGGACCATGTAGCAGGAGCTTTGCCGACAGAAGAACGCACAGGAAGAGCTGTCCACACAGTTGCAGTCCTTAACCACTAAGTTGGAGGCCTTAAACATCCCTCCAGAGTTCCAGCATCTTGAAATAGCTGTGTCTCCTCCAGAGACTTCCCAAACAATTTGCATAGTTCATGATCCTGGCCTCTGACTCGCAGCCCCACCACGTTTTGACGGCAATATGAAGCTCTGCTGTGGGTTCATCAATCAGTGCCGGCTACATCTTGAATTTCTTCCGCACCACTTCCAGCTGGACCGAGCAAAGGTGGCGTTTCTAATGTCGCACCTTGGAGGCAAGGCTCTGGCGTGGTTGAACCCATTGTGGGAGATTGAGGATCCGATCATCTCCGATTGGCCTGCATATTTGGAAGCTTTTCGCAAAGTGTGGGATGAAACCCGGGCGAACCACCTTTGCAGCTTCCGCTTTCCTCCGTTTACGTCAGACCAATTCTTCTGTGGGGCAATATGCTGTATGCTTTCGCACTCTGGCATCTGAACTCAGATGGAACATTGAAGCTTTGCTGGTGACATTCTGGGAGGGGCTTTCTGGAGATACTAAGGATCAGACCTACCAACCACCGTCAACGAACTGATCTCACTCGCTATCCGTATAGACCTCCACTTCCGTGAGCATGCTAGTGAGGTGGCACGTGAAAGAAACCACAGCACCTGGCTCCGTTTTTTCAAGAACCAGAGAAGCTCCGGCATCTTTGGGTGGTAGGAGAGATCTCTCTAAATTGTGAATTCCGGTTTGTTGAGTCAGCATATTTGGATTCCGGGGCAGTCGGAAATTTCATCCTTCAGGATGTAGTGGATTGGTTCCAAATCCCAGTTCATCCACTCCAGAACCCCCTGGCAATAACATCTGTCAATGGGAGAACTCTTCAGGAGATGGTTCGTTTGGCTATGGAGCCACTTGAGGTCCGTATTGGGATGCTCCATACGGAGAAGATGGTCTTCTACGTCCTCTCCAACATGTCTAATGCCTTTCTCTTGGGCCTACCATGGCTGCGTCAGCACGAACCTGTGATGGACTGGAGAACAAGAGAGGTGCTCCGCTGGGGACATTTCTGTCATGAGAGGTGTCTGGCACCCAAACGCCCGGCTAAGGCCCCGTCTAGTCCAGCATCGATGCCCGATTTGCTGTCTGCCTATTGGTCCTTCGCCGACGTATTTGACAAGAAGAAGGCAGAGACTTTGCCGCCCCACAGACCATATGACTGGCCTATCGACTTGATTCCCAGGTCTACACCCCCTAGAGGTCGAATTTACCCTCTGTCCCCAGCTGAGACTCAAGCTATGTCGGACTACATCCAGGAGAATTTGGCTATGGGGTTCATTCAGAAATCCTCCTCTCCTGCTGGGCAAGGTTTTTCTACATCAAGAAGAAGAATGGATCTCTACGACCCTGTATAGATTATCGGGGTCTCAACCAGATCATGATGAAAAATAAATATCCTATCCCACAAATTCCTGAGTTGTTTGACCGATTAAGAGGTGCCAGGATCTTCACCAAATAAGATTTAAGAGGCGCCTACAATCTAATCCGCATTCGCCGGGGAGATGAATGTAAGACGGCTTTCAACACCAGGGACGGATTTTAAGAATACCGAGTGATGCCCTTCGGTCTCAGTAATGCACCGGACGTTTTCCAAGAGTTCATCAATTATATATTTCGGGACCTGCTTTATACCTGCGTAATAGTGTACCTGGATGATATTCTGGTATTTTCCCTGGATCTGGCCTCCCACAGACGAGCAGTTTGGCAAGTTCTCAAGCGTCTTAGGTAGAATCGACTCTATGCCAAGTGTAAGAAGTACGTTTTTGAACAGTCCTCGCTTCCTTTCTTAGGATACATTGTCTCAGACACCAGACTCATGATGGATCCTTAAATGGCCACTGCCCGTGGGAGTCAAAGCAATCCAAAGATTCCTTGGCTTTGCTAATTATTATTGGCAATTTATTCTGCACTTCTCCACTCTGAATGCTCCCATCTCTGCCATGACCCAAAAGGGTGCCAATCCAAAAAACTGGTCCCCCGAGACTGAAGAGGCCTTCCACTCTCTCAAACAGTGCTTCTCCACCGCACCCGTTCTGCATCATCCGGATCTAAATAAGCAGTTCTTTCTTGAGGTGGACACATCCTCAGTAGGGGCCGGAGCTATGCTTACTCAGAAGTCCTCCTTGGGTCGCCGTGTGTCCTGCGGCTTCTTCTCAAAGGCCTTCTCTGCTCCAGAATGCATCTACTCCATCAGGGACCAGGGAGTTGCTTGCCGTTAAGATGGCTTTGGAGGGATGGTGATACCTGCTGGAGGGTGCAGTTTATCCAGTAGTGATCTACATGGACAATAAGAACCTGGCATATCTCCATTCCGCTCAGAGACTTAATCCTCGCCAATCAAGGCGGTCTTTGTTTTTTGCCCGCTTTAACATTCTTTTGTATTTCAGATACAGTGACAAGAATGTCAGAGCTGATGCCCTCTCTCACTCATTTCTGTCTAGGGACCAAGAGGAGGATCCCTAATTTATCATTGAACCTTCTAAGATGGTTAAGGTCACCCCTGTCTGCCTGTCGCGAAATCCTCCAGGAAAGACCCTTGTGGGTGAATCTGAGAAGGAGCGGGTTTTGTCTTGGGGCCACTCATCCAAGGTGGCTGGTCACGCGGGACAAAGGAAGACATTAGAATTGATCTCTCGTCATTACTGGTGGCTATCCATGAAGCAGGAGATCTATGCTTATGTGGCTGCCTGTCCGACTTGTGCCCGCAGTAAAGTTCCTAGATGACTTCGGTTCTCTCCTGCCGTTACCCGTACCATCCGTTCCTTGGCAGCACATAGCAATGGACTTCATTACGGATTTTCCAGTTTCCGAGGGTTTCACCATCATCTCGGTAGTTGTGAATCACTTCTCTAAAATGGCGCATTTTACCCCATTGCCTGCTCTTCCGTCCGCTCCTGAAATGGCTGACAGCTTCATCAAGCATATTTTACGCATGCATAGATTTCCTCGACACACTGTATCCAATTGAGGTTCGCAGTTTACTTCTAGATTCTGGCGAGTGCTCTGTAAACATCTGGATATCGTCTTGGATTTCTTCTCGGCCTATCACCCTTAGTCCAATGGACAAGTGGAGCATGTCAACCAGGTCCTGGGCAACTACTTGCGACACTTCATCAATGCCCATCATAATGATTGGGTAATATTATTTCCCTGGTCTGAGTTCTCATACAACAATCACGTTGGTGAAGCTTCAGGAGAGTCACCATTCTACTTTACATTGTGTTTTCTCGGAAACCCAAAGTTCCCCTTCTGGTGACGGTTCCTTCTGATGTCCCTGCGGCAGATGTCTTTTTCAAGGATTTTGTGAAGTTGTGGGAGGACACCAGAGCCACGTTAGAAGCATCCGAAGAGACATGCAGACAAGAGGTGCCTGGATCCTCTGTGTTTCCGTCTTGGAGACAAGGTATGGCTTTCGTCGGGCAGAAGATACCCTCTTACAAGTTGGGTCCTCGTTTTATCGGGCCTTTTGAGGTGTTGAAGCGAATCAATGAGGTCTCCTATAAATTGAAGCTGCCTCCTTCCCTGTGGATTTCAAATTCCTTTCATGTATCCCTACTGAAGCCAGTCATCCTGAATCCCTTCTTCAAGGATTCCAGTACCATGCACATGCCAACAGCCTTGGATGATGTTTTTGAAGTGGAGAACATCTTGGCCTTGAAGAAGGTGAGAGGCAAGATCTTCTTCCTCATTGACTGGAAGGGATTTGATCTTGAAGAGAGGTCCTGGGAGCCCAAGGAGAACATTCATGCTCTGATCCGGATGCATGGAGTGTGCCGGCTGATCAGGTGTATGGAGTCGCAGCTGCATGTGTCGTGGCTGTGTCACTGTCACAGCACATGCATAGAAAGTCTGTGTGTTAATGGGAACTTACAAAAAGATACCACAGAAAATACATCTTTGATTGTTGGTTCAGGTGAATCGCCACCCTCAGCAGCCTGCTGATTAAAGTTTCCACCTAAGGAGTCATGCAAAACAAGTTTTGCTGGTATCTGTTGTTCCTCCACTTCAGCTATAGATAAATTATGGATGGCAGTGTTATGAAGCTTTGTATCAATAAAATGAGTACTAGCAGTCTCGATTTCCATGCGGGCAAACCGCTCTAATTTCGCCACCACTAAAAGCCTCCTTGCCAGAGCTGCATTAGCATGTTCTGTCTCTGTAATGATGTCTGCGCCATCTTGGCCATGGGTGCTTACCACGGCCTGAGGTCATCTTCCAGCTGGGAACTCCAGAAAAGAAGCCTGCATCAGGATAAAATCAGAAATATAGAGTGGGAACCTTCAGTGTTATGAATGAGTTCACGGAGGAGGAAAAAACAAAAATCAAGCTAAGCCCAGAAAACCGGAGAGGTTGGTAACTAGCGGATTGCAGACCCCTGATCCTATCAACAACAATTAGCAGTAGCCGTGGAGCGTGCCTACGGTGGTCCTAGACGCCTCGTCACGGCCGGAGAACTAAATAAGCCTAAAGAAAGAAAGGGAAAATCTAAACTGCCCCAGAGCAGACCCCAAAGCAAAGACAGCCCCCAACATGTATTGTCGGTGAAACAAGATGAAAACACAGACACAGGTAGAAAGATAGGCTGAGCAAACGATGGGGCCCTCGCTAACTAGAAAGGACAGGAAAGAAAAGCTGCTGTCTGCAATCATGCAAAAAACCCTGCCAAAAAGAATGTCCAACACGTCTGATAGAAAAAGGCCCGGAAGTCGCTAGACTTCAAATCACTATATCAGCACTCAGGTATTTTCTGAAGACAGAGCAAAAGAGATCAACTGATCAGAGACAAAATGGGGATTCAGCCCAGTCCCAGCCAGGGCTGGCTGAACACAAAAACTAAGTAAACCAGACAAAAACTCATATGAACAATAGCAGAGCAAACTTAGCTTTAGGAAGGCAGGAACCAAACTGGAAACCAGGAGCCACAGTCAGGAAAAATCACCAGCAAGAAACTAGGGAGTCGGCTGCCTTAAATCCAATCAGAAACTCCTGATGTCCAATCGCAGTCCTCCTCCTCAGGTGGCCGGTCTCTGCCATTTAGATCAGCTTCATTACCTCCCTTCACCAACAGAGGGAGTCCAGATAGAGAACTCACTAATCCTCTGTCAGCACAGCCAACTCCATAACCCGCACCAGAAGCCAGAGGCAAACCCGAAAATGAGCTCACAACAGTACCCCCCCTTGAGGAGGGGTCACCGAACCCTCATCCACGCCACCGGGCCGATCAGGATGGGCCCGATGAAAAGCACGAACCAATCTATCGGCATGAATATCAGAGGCAGAGACCCAAGAATTGTCCTCCTGGCCATAACCCTTCCACTTGACCAAATAGTGGAGTCTCCGTCTAGCCAGACGAGAATCCAGTATTTTCTCTACCTCATATTCCACCTTACCTTCAACCAATACAGGGTCAGGAGGTGCAGCCATAGGAACTACTGGCTCAACATATCTCTTCAACAGCGACTTATGAAACACGTTATGGATCTTAAACGTAACAGGAAGAGCCAATCGAAAAGAAACCGGATTAAGAATCTCCAAAATCTTGTAAGGTCCAATAAATCTTGACTTGAACTTTGGAGAAGCCACCTTCATAGAGATATTCTTTGATGACAACCAAACCATATCATCCACTTTAAACCGGGGACCAATGGTCCTATGCAGGTTAGAAAACCGCTGGGACTTTTCCTGGGGGAGAGACAACTTATCCACTACTTGGTCCCAAATCTGCTGCATTCTCTCTACCACAGTGTCAACACCTGGGCAGGCTGAAGATTCCACTTGCCCTGAAGAAAATCGAGGATGAAACCCAAAGTTACAGAAAAAGGGGCGACATCAAGGTGGCAGAACTAGCACTATTATTTAAAGCGAAATCGGCCAAGGGCAAAAATGAAACCCAATCATCCTGATCAGCAGATATAAAACATCTCAAATAGGACTCCAAAGTCTGGTTTGTTCTCTCCGTCTGCCCATTGGTCTGAGGGTGAAACGCAGAGGAGGACAACTGAATTCCCAGCTTGGAACAAAAGGCTTTCCAGAATCTGGAAACAAACTGAACTCCTCTGTCCGATACAATGTTCTCAGGAATCCCATGCAACCGAACCACCTGTTGTAAAAACAAGGGTACCAACTCTGAGGAAGATGGCAACTTTGTGAGTGGTACAAGATGGACCATCTTAGAGAATCTATCACAAATCACCCAGATAACAGTCATTCTCTGAGAGACAGGAAGATCAGAAATAAAATCCATTGAAATATGGGTCCATGGCCTCTTAGGCACCGGCAAGGGCATCAACAACCCACTAGAGCGAGAACAGGGTTTAGACCGGGAACAAGTCCCACAGGACTGCACAAAATTCCTGACATCACGAGATAAGGCGGGCCACCAAAAAGACTGACTCACCAAATCTCTGGTACCAAAAATATCTGGATGACCAGCCAATGCGGAGCAATGAACTTCAGACATCACTCTCTTCCTCCACTGGTCAGAAACATACAATTTTCCCATAGGACAACGCTCTGGTTTGTCCTCCTGGAATTCTTCAAGAGCACGTCTCAAATCGGGCGAGATGACAGAAAGAACTACCCCCTCACCAAGGATGGTAGTAGGCTTGGTCACAATAGGAGAATCAGCAAATAAACTCCAAGAAAGGGCGTCTGCCTTAACATTCTTAGTGTGAAGCAAAAAAAGAAGAAATATGCAGCACTCACCGATGTAGCTGAAAAACTGTGAGTCTTTATTTCACATAATTTCCATCAAATGTGTGGACATGCAGGACGTGGAGGAATGCTAGGGGAGGGAGGTGCCGGACTGAAGCGGGATCACTTAACATTCTTAGTGCCTGGAAGAAAGGAGACCACAAAATCAAAACGCGTAAAAAACAAGGCCCACCTAGCCTGTCTAGGATTCAAGCGTTTGGCCGACTCAAGGTAAATCAAATTCTTGTGGTCAGTGAGGACCACAACTTGATGTCTAGCTCCCTCCAACCAATGTCTCCACTCCTCAAATGCCCATTTCATGGTTAACAATTCCCGATTCCCCACATCATAGTTGCGTTCAGATGGGGAGAACTTTCGGGAAAAGAAGGCACAGGGATTCATTTTAGACGTCACCGGATCTTTTTGGGAGAAAACAGCTCCTGCACCAGTCTCTGAAGTGCCTACCTCCACCTGAAAAGGAAGTGAGACATCAGGTTGCCACAAAACCGGAGCAGAAGTGAACCGCCGCTTCAGCTCCTGAAAGGCCGAAACAGCCTCTGAAGACCAATTCAACACATCAGCACTCTTCTTAGTTAAATCAGTCAGTGGTTTAGCAATACCAGAAAAATTAGCTATAAATTTACGATAAAAATTAGCAAAACCCAAAAACTTCTGGAGAGCCTTCAAAGAAGTGGGTTGAACCCAATCATAAATGGCCTGTACCTTGGCCGGGTCCATTTCAATAGTTGACGGAGAGTAAATAAATCCCAAAAATGAAATCCTCTGTACACCAAAAAGGCACTTCGATCCCTTAACATACAAGGAATTCTCCCTCAAAATCCGGAACACAGTCCGAACATGTTCGACATGAGGATCCCAATCCCTGGAAAAGATCAAAATATGATCAAGATAGATGATCAAAAACTTATCCACAAAGTCCCGGAAAATATCATTCATGCAGGATTGGAAGACAGAAGGGGCATTAGTGAACCCAAAAGGCATCACCAGGTACTCAAAATGTCCCTCCGGAGTATTAAATGCCATCTTCCATTCATCCCCATGCTTGATGCGAATAAGATTATACTCCCCCCTGAGGTCAAGCTTAGTAAACCAGCAAGCACCATTAACTCTGGAGAATAAATCAGAAATCAGGGGTAACGGATACTGAAATTTAACCGTAATTTTGTTGAGGGAACGATAGTCAATACAAGGCCTTAATGAACCATCCTTCTTGGCCACGGAAAAAACCCCAGCACCTAAGGGCGAAGAGGATGGTCTAATATGACCCTTCTCCAACGACTCCTTAATATAAGATCACATAGCCTCGTGTTCGGGTACAGATAAATTGAAAAGTCGACCCTTGGGAAATTTACACCTAGGTCTCAACTCAATTGCACAGTCATAACGCCTTTGAGGAGGCAAAGACGCAGACTTATTCTCACTAAATACATAATAAAAATCAGCCAAATAGTCAGGAACATCATGCGACTGGGGAGAGGTGGAGAAAACAGGAGTGTCACCAAGAGCTCACTGACAACCCCAACTCACCACAGACACAGACTTCCAATCCAAAACTGGATTATGGATTTGCAACCAGGGAAAACCCAGAACAATGGTATCATGTAAATTATGCAACACCAAAAATCTGCAATTTTCTTGGTGGTATGGGGCGACCCGCATTATCACCTGGGTCCAAAACTGAGGTTTATTCTTCGCCAAAGGAGTAGCATCAATACCCCTCAAAGGAATAGGCGTCCGCAGAGGTGTCATAGGAAAACCACAACGTTTAGCAAAATCCAAGTCCATTAGATTCAAGTCCGCTCCTGAATCCACAAAAGCCTTCGCGGAAAATGTGGATAAGGAGCAGATCAGAGTAATTGCCAAAAGAAACTTAGGCTGTACACCACCCACAGCAAATGTGTGTGCAAAATGTTTCTCATTTAGGGCAGACAGAAATAACATGAGAGGCATCTCCACAGAAAAAACACAGCTTATTACGCCTTCTAAACTCCTGACGTTGCGTCCTAGATAAAACTCCATCACATTGCATAGGTTTAGGCATTTGTTCAAAATGTGGCAGCACCTCCCGTGTAGTCTTGCGTTCACGTAAACGCCAATCAACTTGAATGGCTAATGACATAGAATCGTCAAGACCAGAGGGAACAGGAAATCCCACCATAGTATCTTTTAAAGTCTCAGACAAACCCTTCCGAAAGAGAGCTGCCAATGCACTATCATTCCATGTAGTAAGGACCGCCCACTTTCAGAATTTCTGACAGTATAACTCTGCAGGATCCTGACCCTGGTTCAATGCCAATAGGGCTCTCTCAGTTTGATCAATAGCATTAGGTTCATCATATACCAACCCCAAGGCTTGAAAAAATGTATCCACATTAGTTAAAACAGGATCTTCAGGCGTCAAAGAAAACGACCAATCCTGGGGATCGCCGCGCAGCAGGGACATGACAATTTTAACCTGCTGCGCAGAGCTCCCCGATGAGTTAGGCTTCAAGGCAAGAAATAATTTACAATTATTCTTAAAATTCAAAAATTTAGACCGATCCCCAGAAAACACATCAGGAGCAGGGATCCTTGGCTCAACAGCATGTGAATGAGTTAGATAGGCGGAAATTCCCCGCACTTCAGCAGCGAGCTACTCCACACGATCAGACAATTGCTTAATCTCCATCAAGGAGAAAAAAAAAGAATCCTCCTATGGCCCCAGAGAAAAAGAGGAGAAAATATACATATAAAAAAAAATTCTGACACTTCTTTTTTTTTTTTTTTTTTTTTTTTTACAATTCTCTCCTGCTTTTGAGTACCCTAGAATCTGCGGTATGGCTGGTGATTCTGTTATGAATGAGTCACCGAGGAGGAAAAAACAAAAATCAAGCTAAGCCCAGAAAACCGGAGAGGTTGGTAACTAGCGGATTGCAGACCCCTGATCCTATCCACAACAACTAGCAGTAGCCGTGGAGCGTGCCTACGGTGGTCCTAGACACCTCGTCACGGCCGGAGAACTAAATAAGCCTAAAGAAAGAAATGGAAAATCTAAACTGCCCCAGTGCAGACCCCAAAGCAAAGACAGCCCCCAGCATGTATTGTCGGTGAAACAAGATGAAAACACAGACACAGGTAGAAAGATAGGCTGAGCAAACGACGGGGCCCTCGCTAACTAGAAAGGACAGGAAAGAAAAACTGCTGTCTGCAATCATGCAAAAAACCCTGCCAAAAAGAATGTCCAACACGTCTGATAGAAATCACTATATCAGCACTCAGGTATATTCTAAAAACAGAGCAAAAGAGATCAACTGATCAGAGACAAAATGGGGATTCAGCCCAGTCCCAGCCAGGGCTGGCTGAACACAAAAACTAAGTAAACCAGACAAAAACTCATATGAACAATAGCAGAGAAAACTTAGCTTTAGGAAGGCAGGAACCAAACTGGAAACCAGGAGCCACAGTCAGGAAAAATCACCAGCAAGAAACTAGGGAGTCGGCTGCCTTAAATCCAATCAGAAACTCCTGATGTCCAATCGCAGTCCTCCTCCTCAGGTGGCCGGTCTCTGCCATTTAGATCAGCTTCATTACGTCCCTTCACCAACAGAGGGAGTCCAGATAGAGAACTCACTACTCCTCTGTCAGCACAGCCAGCTCCATAACCCACACCAGAAGCCAGAGGCAAACCCGAAAACTACTTGTTGGAATATGGTGTAACATCTCCATTCCTGTCTATGAGTGTTCATTTGCTAGATTTGTATGCTAATAATAAAGCTAAAAAACAAACTCACAGAGGCTCACACAGGGATAGCATGTGAATGTATTTCCTGCTTGTTTTCCTGTGTCTATGTATGAGAGAAGCAGCCTGCTGAAGATGATGCACAGATAGAGACACAAATGATTTATTCCTGGTCTATAAGGCTTATCATATATTGTTTCTGTTTGTTCCTGAATAAATAAGGTCTGTTGTCACACGCTTGGAGAGTATCCTTAATAATCCGCTGCCAACAGCTTATGGGCCCAGAGTGGCACAGAACCCCAGGGTAACACAGGAACAGAAGCCCAGAGCAACAGAGAAGACGTTCACTAGCAGGAATCCGGTCAAGTTCTCAGTGCCAAACCTCACTAACCAGAACTACCAGTCCTGGACATTCAAGGTGAAGATGCTGCTCATAAGAGAAAGTACATGGAAATATACTCAAGAACAAGTGCCTCATCCATTACCAGGTGATTGGCTAGAGAAGGTGTGAAGAGTTAAAACTAAAATCAAAGCTGAAGGTTTCATTTCTCCATTCTCTGAAGGTTTCGTTTCTCCATTTTTGGTGCTTTAAGATACATTTTTGTAATTAGGATAAAAGTTCAGGCTGTCATGAAACCAGACTGTTCCTCATCAGGTGCAAGATAAGGGACCCGGGGGTGTATTACTCTGAAGAATATGCCATTATACTACTTTCTATGCTATGTAAATACGGACATATATGCAGTTTCCGGTTTTCTTGCAATATTATTGGCTTATAAAGTGAAATGATGCTATTGGTAGTTGAGAGCTTTGCATAATTAAGCAAAATATTATAAAAGAAGTGACTAAAATAAACGGGTTTAGCGATCTTCTTGGATCGTCCCACACAGAGACACGTCTCCGTTTGGTCACTTGAGTTGCTAACAACACTCTGTGGAATAATTTGGAAATTACTGGATCAACTGTGAAGAGTTAATTTAATCCTCTCCCTATCAGCTGCCACCCAATGTGGGGCCCCCGAATAGGGATGCCTCTGCCCCCGGAGGACAACAAGACAAAGGACCCTCGGCCCGGACACAGGTGCTGGAAAATTGGGACTGATCATCCCCCACAACAACCACGGTAAGTTGGCAGTTATACTGTTCAGACTGGCCGTTTTGGTGTGGTTTTCCTGTGCTTGTTTCTGCAAAGAGGATCTGAGGTTTGTCCCTGATGGTGGGGTGATTCTTGGGTGGAATCATATAGAGGTGCAGTCCCGTTGGGGGCCCAGGGCTCGAACCGTACCTCATAAGGGACGGACACCCCGGATTGACCAGTGATTGTGACTATCTTTATAGTCAAAATATCCTGAAATCCTGATCACTGTTAGTATCAGGCGTGGTGAGGTGATCGAAGATTGGGTAGGATACATAACTCAGGAATATATATATATACAGTATATAACCAGAGGTGTGCGGAGGGATAGTCTGAGACGCCCTCCTCCTTTCACTGAGTACCGAGTCGAATTTTGGGCTTCCCAGAGGGGGACTGACCCTGTGGAACAGACTGAATGGCCACTCCAGATCTGTGCACAACTGAAGTAAGGATATTTAGCTCTAAAGGAGAGAATTGTTTCCATGGAAGAAAAAGAAGAGTTTGGAATTGTGTGAAGGATCGGATACTGTTAGTCTTATGATTCAAAGGCGAGGAAAGAAATCTGTCAGGAATGCAGAAAAAATGTTTTTGATTGTGGGATTTCCTAAGGGCGGGAGGCTACAGCCTACGCTATGGGACGAAGGTATTAGGAAGAACAAAGGGAGGTTGACTGATGATGGATTACTTAAAGGCGCTGAGGAATTCCGTGGCTTGGCACATGAATTGTATAATCAAGGTTATGTGGAAATTGAAGAGCAAGTGAATTCTGATTGTTTTTATTGCTATGTTGAAAAAGGAAAATTGTCTACCACTGTGAAAAAGACTGGAAGTTTTGTGGTGCAGGAAAGAATTGAGGAAGTGATTAAAGAAGACACTGAGATCGAGACTAATGTGTCAGGCAGACAAATTGTTAAGAATGATTTGAAACAAGAAGTTTCCCTGCTAGATGATAAGGTCCCTCCCCAGGAAATCAAGCCTCTCCTCCCGACTGTAAGCTCTGTGCCCCTTAACCCTAAGGCACCAATATATCCTGGACTACCAAAGCAGCCCCCACCCTATGATCCTGCCGGGTGGATTTGTGCTGTATGTGGAGTTACTAATCCTCAGTGGAGAGAGGTCTGTTACAATTGAGGTACGAGGAGACCAGGAGTAGCAGCCCCCACCTTTCCTTTGTTAAACGCTGACGGTACCTATTATCATCCGCCGCCAGCCTCAGTCCCCGCTATGCCTAATATTGCTAGTGGTTATGAATATCCACCCCCTCCTACTTTAGTCACTCATTCAGAGACAGGATACTCAGAGGAGATAGAAGATTTCCAGGAAATGTATTCCAATATTATTCCTGGACCCCACTGTTATGATGTGCTCTTTAGGATAGGGACAGGGGATATCACGAAGCAGCATGTTGGGGCCATAGTAAATGCCGCAAATAATCAACTTCACCATGCTGGAGGACTGGCCACAAAAATTTCACAGAAAGGTGAACCCAAGATACAGGAAGAATCTGATTCGCATATACAAACGTATGGCCAGGTAGAAACAGGACAGGTCGCAGCAACCAGAGCAGGACAGCTGCCGTGTCAATATGTAATACATGCAGTGGGACCACGATATGATCCTATCAATATTTCTAGGTCCCAACAATTGCTTACTGAGGCTGTCCAGAACACAATCCTGTATGCCTCCTCTGTCCCCCCCGGTACGATGCCTCAACGTACAGTGGCTATACCATTAATCTCTGCTGGTATTTTTCAATATCCCAGGAAGGATGCTGCCATGGTCATAGTATAGCAATAGAGCGGTGTATACAGGAAAACCCCAAAATATTGGAAGAGGTCCGATTTGTCCTTGACAGCCACCTAACGGCCCATCAGGCAATACAATCTCTAACTGTAACAGAGCCTCTTGCCCCGCTCCCACAGCAGAAGCCTCTTGTGCCCGTACTACCTCTACCTCCTCCCCCCAAGTTGTCAGTAATATCCGAATTTGAAGAAGATAATGTGGAAACCACTCCTGACAGGTCAAAGTATACTCCCTTCACCCCATCCCAAATAGGCACTCTTTGCAATCAATTACCCGATCCAGAGACTTCCCCCATGACTTTCTACAGGCAAATGGCAGCAAATCGAGAGATTTATTCCACTCCCCAAAGAGATCTATTACACATACTTCGAGTAAAAGCTGGGGAGGGGTATTTTGCAATTATTGAATGTAATAGACAAAATTTTATTTGGCAAAAACTGACATTAAACATGGAATCACACTTATTTCATAAAAACAATTAAAAACATGTACAGACAAGAACAACTGGTCATATCATGAAATAATGATGTGATGACCCTCCCACATCTAAGATCCCAATGACAATCTGTAGTATACATAAATAATTAAGATACCTGCACTCTAAAAGCAATGGCTATTCACAGCACCATGAACTATTGAGCCCATATAGGGAAACAGAGCAGACGCCAGTACACCTCTAAATAGTTAGTTGGATGCATAAAAACAGCATGTTACCCAAAAGGTGAGAACATGAAGCCAAATCGGCCAGAGCTCCATGAGCATGCAAATACTTGCAGAAGTGTTTAGGTGCCAGATGCCTCCATGGGAAAAGATGATGAGGGGGAGCAAACCCCATGCGTATCGCCACTAACACAATGGCTTTCTCAAGGGAGAATGAAGCGCTAGACCCCTATATATGTCAGTCTTATATATCATCAGGGGTGGATTAAGGGTAGCCAGGGCCCGGGGCAGTTCAGACTCTGTGGGCCCCCCTCGTCACGTGACGGGGGTCACGAATCGTAGAGCCACACTCTACATAGAGAATAATGGTGCCTCCAGCACCGACCTCCACCCGCAGAGCCGCACTCCACATAGAGAATAATGGAGCCTCCAGCACCGACCTCCACCTGCAGAGCCCCACTCCACATAGAGAATAATGGAGCCTCCAGCACCGACCTCCACCCGCAGAGCCGCACTCCACATAGAGAATAATGGGGCCTCCAGCACCGACCTCCACCCGCAGAGCCACACTCCACATAGAGAATAATGGAGCCTCCAGCACCGACCTCCACCTGCAGAGCCCCACTCCACATAGAGAATAATGGAGCCTCCAGCACCGACCTCCACCCGCAGAGCCGCACTCCACATAGAGAATAATGGAGCCTCCAGCACCAACCTCCACCCGCAGAGCCACACTCCACATAGAGAATAATGGAGCCTCCAGCACCGACCTCCACCCGCAGAGCCGCACTCCACATAGAGAATAATGGGGCCTCCAGCACCGACCTCCACCTGCAGAGCCCCACTCCACATAGAGAATAATGGAGCCTCCAGCACCGACCTCCACCCGCAGAGCCGCACTCCACAGAGAATAATGGGGCCTCCAGCACCGACCTCCACCCGCAGAGCCACACTCCACATAGAGAATAATGGAGCCTCCAACACCGACCTCCACCCGCAGAGCCACACTCCACATAGAGAATAATGGAGCCTCCACCACCGACCTCCACCCGCAGAGCCGCACTCCACATAGAGAATAATGGAGCCACCAGCACTGACCTCCACCCGCACTCCACATAGAGAATAATGGAGCCTCCAGCACCGACCTCCACCTGCAGAGCCCCACTCGACATAGAGAATAATGGAGCCTCCAGCACCGACCTCCACCCGCAGAGCCGCACTCCACACAGAGAATAATGGAGCCTCCAGCACCGACCTCCACCCGCAGAGCCCCACTCCACACAGAGAATAATGGAGCCTCCAGCACCGACCTCCACCCGCAGAGCCGCACTCCACAGAGAATAATGGAGCCTCCAGCACCGACCTCCACCCGCAGAGCCGCACTCCACAGAGAATAATGGAGCCTCCAGCACCGACCTCCACCCGCAGAGCCGCACTCCACATAGAGAATAATGGAGCCTCCAGCACTGACCTCCACCAGCAGAGCCACACTCCACATAGAGAATAATGGAACCTCCAGCACCGACCTCCACCCGCAGAGCCGCACTCCACATAGAGAATAATGGAGCCTCCAGCACCGACCTCCACCCGCAGAGCCGCACTCCACATAGAGAATAATGGAGCCTCCAGCACCGACCTCCACCCGCAGAGCCACACTCCACATAGAGAATAATGGAACCTCCAGCACCGACCTCCACCCGCAGAGCCGCACTCCACATAGAGAATAATGGAGCCTCCAGCACCGACCTCCACCCGCAGAGCCGCACTCCACATAGAGAATAATGGAGCCTCCAGCACCGACCTCCACCCGCAGAGCCGCACTCCACATAGAGAATAATGGAGCCTCCAGCACTGACCTCCACCCGCAGAGCCGCACTCCACAGAGAATAATGGAGCCTCCAGCACCGACCTCCACCCGCAGAGCCGCACTCCACATAGAGAATAATGGAGCCTCCAGCACCGACCTCCACCCGCAGAGCCGCACTCCACATAGAGAATAATGGAGCCTCCAGCACCGACCTCCACCCGCAGAGCCACACTCCACATAGAGAATAATGGGGCCTCCAGCACCGACCTCCACCCGCAGAGCCGCACTCCACATAGAGAATAATGGAGCCTTCAGCACTGACCTCCACATAGAGAATAATGGAGCCTCCAGCACCTACCTCCACAAGCAGAGCCACACTCCACATAGAGAATAATGGAGCCTCCAGCACCGACCTCCACCCGCAGAGCCACACTCCACATAGAGAATAATGGAGCCTCCAGATCCGACCTCCACATAGAGAATAATGGAGCCTCCAGCACTGACCTCCACCCGCAGAGCCGCACTCCACATAGAGAATAATGGGGCCTCCAGCACCGACCTCCACCCGCAGAGCCGCACTCCACATAGAGAATAATGGAGCCTCCAGCACCGACCTCCACCCGCAGAGCCGCACTCCACATAGAGAATAATGGGGCCTCCAGCACCGACCTCCACCCGCAGAGCCGCACTCCACATAGAGAATAATGGAGCCTCCAGCACCGACCTCCACCCGCAGAGCCGCACTCCACATAGAGAATAATGGGGCCTCCAGCACCGACCTCCACCCGCAGAGCCGCACTCCACACAGAGAATAATGGAGCCTCCAGCACCGACCTCCACCCGCAGAGCCCCACTCCACACAGAGAACAATGGAGCCTCCAGCACCGACCTCCACCCGCAGAGCCGCACTCCACAGAGAATAATGGAGCCTCCAGCACCGACCTCCACCCGCAGAGCCGCACTCCACAGAGAATAATGGAGCCTCCAGCACCGACCTCCACCCGCAGAGCCGCACTCCACATAGAGAATAATGGAGCCTCCAGCACCGACCTCCACCCGCAGAGCCGCACTCCACATAGAGAATAATGGAGCCTCCAGCACTGACCTCCACCAGCAGAGCCACACTCCACATAGAGAATAATGGAACCTCCAGCACCGACCTCCACCCGCAGAGCCGCACTCCACATAGAGAATAATGGGGCCTCCAGCACCTACCTCCACCCGCAGAGCCACACTCCACATAGAGAATAATGGAGCCTCCAGCACCGACCTCCACCCGCAGAGCCGCACTCCACATAGAGAATAATGGAGCCTCCAGCACCGACCTCCACCCACAGAGGCACACTCCACATAGAGAATAATGGGGCCTCCAGCACCGACCTCCACCCGCAGAGCCGCACTCCACATAGAGAATAATGGGGCCTCCAGCACTGTCCTCCACCCGCAGAGCCACACTCCACATAGAGAATAATGGAGCCTCCAGCACCGACCTCCACCCGCAGAGCCGCACTCCACATAGAGAATAATGGAGCCTCCAGCACTGTCCTCCACCCGCAGAGCCACACTCCACATAGAGAATAATGGAGCCTCCAGCACCGACCTCCACCCGCAAAGCCGCACTCCACAGAGAATAATGGAGCCTCCAGCACCTACCTCCCCCCGCAGAGCCGCACTCCACAGAGAATAATGGGGCCTCCAGCACCTACCTCCACCCGCAGAGCCGCACTCCACATAGAGAATAATGGAGCCTCCAGCACTGTCCTCCACCCGCAGAGCCACACTCCACATAGAGAATAATGGAGCCTCCAGCACCGACCTCCACCCGCAAAGCCGCACTCCACAGAGAATAATGGAGCCTCCAGCACCTACCTCCCCCCGCAGAGCCGCACTCCACATAGAGAATAATGGGGCCTCCAGCACCGACCTCCACCCGCAGAGCCGCACTCCACATAGAGAATAATGGGGCCTCCAGCACCGACCTCCACCCGCAGAGCCACACTCCACATAGAGAATAATGGAGCCTCCAGCACTGACCTCCACATAGAGAATAATGGAGCCTCCAGCACCTACCTCCACAAGCAGAGCCACACTCCACATAGAGAATAATGGAGCCTCCAGCACCGACCTCCACCCGCAGAGCCACACTCCACATAGAGAATAATGGAGCCTCCAGATCCGACCTCCACATAGAGAATAATGGAGCCTCCAGCACTGACCTCCACCCGCAGAGCCGCACTCCACATAGAGAATAATGGGGCCTCCAGCACCGACCTCCACCCGCAGAGCCGCACTCCACATAGAGAATAATGGAGCCTCCAGCACCGACCTCCACCCGCAGAGCCGCACTCCACATAGAGAATAATGGGGCCTCCAGCACCGACCTCCACCCGCAGAGCCGCACTCCACATAGAGAATAATGGAGCCTCCAGCACCGACCTCCACCCGCAGAGCCACACTCCACATAGAGAATAATGGGGCCTCCAGCACCGACCTCCACCCGCAGAGCCGCACTCCACATAGAGAATAATGGAGCCTCCAGCACCGACCTCCACCCGCAGAGCCGCACTCCACACAGAGAATAATGGAGCCTCCAGCACCGACCTCCACCCGCAGAGCCCCACTCCACACAGAGAATAATGGAGCCTCCAGCACCGACCTCCACCCGCAGAGCCGCACTCCACAGAGAATAATGGAGCCTCCAGCACCGACCTCCACCCGCAGAGCCGCACTCCACAGAGAATAATGGAGCCTCCAGCACCGACCTCCACCCGCAGAGCCGCACTCCACATAGAGAATAATGGAGCCTCCAGCACCGACCTCCACCCGCAGAGCCGCACTCCACATAGAGAATAATGGAGCCTCCAGCACTGACCTCCACCAGCAGAGCCACACTCCACATAGAGAATAATGGAACCTCCAGCACCGACCTCCACCCGCAGAGCCGCACTCCACATAGAGAATAATGGGGCCTCCAGCACCTACCTCCACCCGCAGAGCCACACTCCACATAGAGAATAATGGAGCCTCCAGCACCGACCTCCACCCGCAGAGCCGCACTCCACATAGAGAATCATGGAGCCTCCAGCACTGACCTCCACCAGCAGAGCCACACTCCACATAGAGAATAATGGAACCTCCAGCACCGACCTCCACCCGCAGAGCCGCACTCCACATAGAGAATAATGGAGCCTCCAGCACCGACCTCCACCCGCAGAGCCGCACTCCACATAGAGAATAATGGAGCCTCCAGCACCGACCTCCACCCACAGAGCCACACTCCACATAGAGAATAATGGGGCCTCCAGCACCGACCTCCACCCGCAGAGCCGCACTCCACATAGAGAATAATGGGGCCTCCAGCACTGTCCTCCACCCGCAGAGCCGCACTCCACATAGAGAATAATGGAGCCTCCAGCACCGACCTCCACCCGCAGAGCCGCACTCCACATAGAGAATAATGGGGCCTCCAGCACCTACCTCCACCCGCAGAGCCGCACTCCACATAGAGAGTAATGGAGCCTCCAGCACCGACCTCCACCCGCAGAGCCGCACTCCACATAGAGAATAATGGAGCCTCCAGCACTGTCCTCCACCCGCAGAGCCACACTCCACATAGAGAATAATGGAGCCTCCAGCACCGACCTCCACCCGCAAAGCCGCACTCCACAGAGAATAATGGAGCCTCCAGCACCTACCTCCCCCCGCAGAGCCGCACTCCACATAGAGAATAATGGGGCCTCCAGCACCTACCTCCACCCGCAGAGCCGCACTCCACATAGAGAATAATGGAGCCTCCAGCACTGTCCTCCACCCGCAGAGCCACACTCCACATAGAGAATAATGGAGCCTCCAGCACCGACCTCCACCCGCAGAGCCGCACTCCACATAGAGAATAATGGGGCCTCCAGCACCGACCTCCACCCGCAGAGCCGCACTCCACATAGAGAATAATGGAGCCTCCAGCACTGACCTCCACCCGCAGAGCCGCACTCCACATAGAGAATAATGGAGCCTCCAGCACCGACCTCCACCTGCAGAGCCACACTCCACATAGAGAATAATGGAGCCTCCAGCACTGACCTCCACCCGCAGAGCCGCACTCCACATAGAGAATAATGGAGCCTCCAGCACCGACCTCCACCCGCAGAGCCGCACTCCACATAGAGAATAATGGAGCCTCCAGCACTGACCTCCACCCGCAGAGCCGCACTCCACAGAGAATAATGGAGCCTCCAGCACCGACCTCCACCCGCAGAGCCGCACTCCACAGAGAATAATGGAGCCTCCAGCACCGACCTCCACCCGCAGAGCCGCACTCCACATAGAGAATAATGGAGCCTCCAGCACCGACCTCCACATAGAGAATAATGGAGCCTCCAGCACTGACCTCCACCCGCAGAGCCGCACTCCACATAGAGAATAATGGGGCCTCCAGCACCGACCTCCACCCGCAGAGCCGCACTCCACATAGAGAATAATGGAGCCTCCAGCACCGACCTCCACCCGCAGAGCCGCACTCCACATAGAGAATAATGGGGCCTCCAGCACCGACCTCCACCCGCAGAGCCGCACTCCACATAGAGAATAATGGAGCCTCCAGCACCGACCTCCACCCACAGAGCCGCACTCCACAGAGAATAATGGAGCCTCCAGCACCGACCTCCACCCGCAGAGCCGCACTCCACATAGAGAATAATGGAGCCTCCAGCACCGACCTCCACCCGCAGAGCCGCACTCCACATAGAGAATAATGGAGCCTCCAGCACCGACCTCCACATAGAGAATAATGGAGCCTCCAGCACTGACCTCCACCCGCAGAGCCGCACTCCACATAGAGAATAATGGGGCCTCCAGCACCGACCTCCACCCGCAGAGCCGCACTCCACATAGAGAATAATGGAGCCTCCAGCACCGACCTCCACCCGCAGAGCCCCACTCCACACAGAGAATAATGGAGCCTCCAGCACCGACCTCCACCCGCAGAGCCGCACTCCACAGAGAATAATGGAGCCTCCAGCACCGACCTCCACCCGCAGAGCCGCACTCCACAGAGAATAATGGAGCCTCCAGCACCGACCTCCACCCGCAGAGCCGCACTCCACATAGAGAATAATGGAGCCTCCAGCACCGACCTCCACCCGCAGAGCCGCACTCCACATAGAGAATAATGGAGCCTCCAGCACTGACCTCCACCAGCAGAGCCACACTCCACATAGAGAATAATGGAACCTCCAGCACCGACCTCCACCCGCAGAGCCGCACTCCACATAGAGAATAATGGGGCCTCCAGCACCTACCTCCACCCGCAGAGCCACACTCCACATAGAGAATAATGGAGCCTCCAGCACCGACCTCCACCCGCAGAGCCGCACTCCACATAGAGAATAATGGAGCCTCCAGCACTGACCTCCACCAGCAGAGCCACATTCCACATAGAGAATAATGGAACCTCCAGCACCGACCTCCACCCGCAGAGCCGCACTCCACATAGAGAATAATGGAGCCTCCAGCACCGACCTCCACCCGCAGAGCCACACTCCACATAGAGAATAATGGAGCCTCCAGCACCGACCTCCACCCGCAGAGCCGCACTCCACATAGAGAATAATGGAGCCTCCAGATCCGACCTCCACATAGAGAGTAATGGAGCCTCCAGAACTGACCTCCACATAGAGAGTAATGGAGCCTCCAGCACCTACCTCCACCCGCAGAGCCACACTCCACATAGAGAATAATGGAGCCTCCAGATCCGACCTCCACATAGAGAATAATGGAGCCTCCAGCACTGACCTCCACCCGCAGAGCCGCACTCCACATAGAGAATAATGGGGCCTCCAGCACCGACCTCCACCCGCAGAGCCGCACTCCACATAGAGAATAATGGAGCCTCCAGCACCGACCTCCACCCGCAGAGCCGCACTCCACATAGAAAATAATGGGGCCTCCAGCACCGACCTCCACCCGCAGAGCCGCACTCCACACAGAGAATAATGGAGTCTCCAGCACCGACCTCCACCCGCAGAGCCACACTCCACATAGAGAATAATGGGGCCTCCAGCACCGACCTCCACCCGCAGAGCCCCACTCCACACAGAGAATAATGGAGCCTCCAGCACCGACCTCCACCCGCAGAGCCGCACTCCACAGAGAATAATGGAGCCTCCAGCACCGACCTCCACCCGCAGAGCCGCACTCCACAGAGAATAATGGAGCCTCCAGCACCGACCTCCACCCGCAGAGCCGCACTCCACATAGAGAATAATGGAGCCTCCAGCACCGACCTCCACCCGCAGAGCCGCACTCCACATAGAGAATAATGGAGCCTCCAGCACTGACCTCCACCAGCAGAGCCACACTCCACATAGAGAATAATGGAGCCTCCAGCACCGACCTCCACCCGCAGAGCCGCACTCCACATAGAGAATAATGGAGCCTCCAGCACTGACCTCCACCCGCAGAGCCGCACTCCACAGAGAATAATGGAGCCTCCAGCACCGACCTCCACCCGCAGAGCCGCACTCCACATAGAGAATAATGGAGCCTCCAGCACCGACCTCCACCCGCAGAGCCGCACTCCACATAGAGAATAATGGAGCCTCCAGCACCGACCTCCACCCGCAGAGCCACACTCCACATAGAGAATAATGGGGCCTCCAGCACCGACCTCCACCCGCAGAGCCGCACTCCACATAGAGAATAATGGGGCCTCCAGCACCGACCTCCACCCGCAGAGCCGCACTCCACATAGAGAATAATGGAGCCTCCAGCACTGACCTCCACATAGAGAATAATGGAGCCTCCAGCACCTACCTCCACAAGCAGAGCCACACTCCACATAGAGAATAATGGAGCCTCCAGCACCGACCTCCACCCGCAGAGCCACACTCCACATAGAGAATAATGGAGCCTCTAGATCCGACCTCCACATAGAGAATAATGGAGCCTCCAGCACTGACCTCCACCCGCAGAGCCGCACTCCACATAGAGAATAATGGGGCCTCCAGCACCGACCTCCACCCGCAGAGCCGCACTCCACATAGAGAATAATGGAGCCTCCAGCACCGACCTCCACCCGCAGAGCCGCACTCCACATAGAGAATAATGGGGCCTCCAGCACCGACCTCCACCCGCAGAGCCGCACTCCACATAGAGAATAATGGAGCCTCCAGCACCGACCTCCACCCGCAGAGCCACACTCCACATAGAGAATAATGGGGCCTCCAGCACCGACCTCCACCCGCAGAGCCGCACTCCACATAGAGAATAATGGAGCCTCCAGCACCGACCTCCACCCGCAGAGCCGCACTCCACACAGAGAATAATGGAGCCTCCAGCACCGACCTCCACCCGCAGAGCCCCACTCCACACAGAGAATAATGGAGCCTCCAGCACCGACCTCCACCCGCAGAGCCGCACTCCACAGAGAATAATGGAGCCTCCAGCACCGACCTCCACCCGCAGAGCCGCACTCCACAGAGAATAATGGAGCCTCCAGCACCGACCTCCACCCGCAGAGCCGCACTCCACATAGAGAATAATGGAGCCTCCAGCACCGACCTCCACCCGCAGAGCCGCACTCAACATAGAGAATAATGGAGCCTCCAGCACTGACCTCCACCAGCAGAGCCACACTCCACATAGAGAATAATGGAACCTCCAGCACCGACCTCCACCCGCAGAGCCGCACTCCACATAGAGAATAATGGGGCCTCCAGCACCTACCTCCACCCGCAGAGCCACACTCCACATAGAGAATAATGGAGCCTCCAGCACCGACCTCCACCCGCAGAGCCGCACTCCACATAGAGAATAATGGAGCCTCCAGCACTGACCTCCACCAGCAGAGCCACACTCCACATAGAGAATAATGGAACCTCCAGCACCGACCTCCACCCGCAGAGCCGCACTCCACATAGAGAATAATGGAGCCTCCAGCACCGTCCTCCACCCGCAGAGCCGCACTCCACATAGAGAATAATGGAGCCTCCAGCACCGACCTCCACCCACAGAGCCACACTCCACATAGAGAATAATGGGGCCTCCAGCACCGACCTCCACCCGCAGAGCCGCACTCCACATAGAGAATAATGGGGCCTCCAGCACTGTCCTCCACCCGCAGAGCCACACTCCACATAGAGAATAATGGAGCCTCCAGCACCGACCTCCACCCGCAGAGCCGCACTCCACATAGAGAATAATGGGGCCTCCAGCACCTACCTCCACCCGTAGAGCCGCACTCCACATAGAGAATAATGGAGCCTCCAGCACTGTCCTCCACCCGCAGAGCCACTCCACATAGAGAATAATGGAGCCTCCAGCACCGACCTCCACCCGCAAAGCCGCACTCCACAGAGAATAATGGAGCCTCCAGCACCTACCTCCCCCCGCAGAGCCGCACTCCACATAGAGAATAATGGGGCCTCCAGCACCTACCTCCACCCGCAGAGCCGCACTCCACATAGAGAATAATGGAGCCTCCAGCACTGTCCTCCACCCGCAGAGCCACACTCCACATAGAGAATAATGGAGCCTCCAGCACCGACCTCCACCCGCAAAGCCGCACTCCACAGAGAATAATGGAGCCTCCAGCACCTACCTCCCCCCGCAGAGCCGCACTCCACATAGAGAATAATGGGGCCTCCAGCACCGACCTCCACCCGCAGAGCCGCACTCCACATAGAGAATAATGGGGCCTCCAGCACCGACCTCCACCCGCAGAGCCACACTCCACATAGAGAATAATGGAGCCTCCAGCACTGACCTCCACATAGAGAATAATGGAGCCTCCAGCACCTACCTCCACAAGCAGAGCCACACTCCACATAGAGAATAATGGAGCCTCCAGCACCGACCTCCACCCGCAGAGCCACACTCCACATAGAGAATAATGGAGCCTCCAGATCCGACCTCCACATAGAGAATAATGGAGCCTCCAGCACCGACCTCCACCCGCAGAGCCGCACTCCACATAGAGAATAATGGAGCCTCCAGCACCGACCTCCACCCGCAGAGCCGCACTCCACATAGAGAATAATGGGGCCTCCAGCACCGACCTCCACCCGCAGAGCCGCACTCCACATAGAGAATAATGGAGCCTCCAGCACCGACCTCCACCCGCAGAGCCACACTCCACATAGAGAATAATGGGGCCTCCAGCACCGACCTCCACCCGCAGAGCCGCACTCCACATAGAGAATAATGGAGCCTCCAGCACCGACCTCCACCCGCAGAGCCGCACTCCACACAGGGAATAATGGAGCCTCCAGCACCGACCTCCACCCGCAGAGCCCCACTCCACACAGAGAATAATGGAGCCTCCAGCACCGACCTCCACCCGCAGAGCCGCACTCCACAGAGAATAATGGAGCCTCCAGCACCGACCTCCACCCGCAGAGCCGCACTCCACAGAGAATAATGGAGCCTCCAGCACCGACCTCCACCCGCAGAGCCGCACTCCACATAGAGAATAATGGAGCCTCCAGCACCGACCTCCACCCGCAGAGCCGCACTCCACATAGAGAATAATGGAGCCTCCAGCACTGACCTCCACCAGCAGAGCCACACTCCACATAGAGAATAATGGAACCTCCAGCACCGACCTCCACCCGCAGAGCCGCACTCCACATAGAGAATAATGGGGCCTCCAGCACCTACCTCCACCCGCAGAGCCACACTCCACATAGAGAATAATGGAGCCTCCAGCACCGACCTCCACCCGCAGAGCCGCACTCCACATAGAGAATAATGGAGCCTCCAGCACTGACCTCCACCAGCAGAGCCACACTCCACATAGAGAATAATGGAACCTCCAGCACCGACCTCCACCCGCAGAGCCGCACTCCACATAGAGAATAATGGAGCCTCCAGCACCGACCTCCACCCGCAGAGCCGCACTCCACATAGAGAATAATGGAGCCTCCAGCACCGACCTCCACCCACAGAGCCACACTCCACATAGAGAATAATGGGGCCTCCAGCACCGACCTCCACCCGCAGAGCCGCACTCCACATAGAGAATAATGGGGCCTCCAGCACTGTCCTCCACCCGCAGAGCCACACTCCACATAGAGAATAATGGAGCCTCCAGCACCGACCTCCACCCGCAGAGCCGCACTCCACATAGAGAATAATGGGGCCTCCAGCACCTACCTCCACCCGCAGAGCCACACTCCACATAGAGAATAATGGAGCCTCCAGCACCTACCTCCACCCGCAAAGCCGCACTCCACATAGAGAATAATGGGGCCTCCAGCACCTACCTCCCCCCGCAGAGCCGCACTCCACATAGAGAATAATGGGGCCTCCAGCACCTACCTCCACCCGCAGAGCCACACTCCACATAGAGAATAATGGAGCCTCCAGCACCTACCTCCCCCCGCAGAGCCGCACTCCACATAGAGAATAATGGGGCCTCCAGCACCTACCTCCACCCGCAGAGCCGCACTCCACATAGAGAATAATGGAGCCTCCAGCACTGTCCTCCACCCGCAGAGCCACACTCCACATAGAGAATAATGGAGCTTCCAGCACCGACCTCCACCCGCAGAGCCGCACTCCACATAGAGAATAATGGGGCCTCCAGCACCGACCTCCACCCGCAGAGCCGCACTCCACATAGAGAATAATGGGGCCTCCAGCACTGACCTCCACCCGCAGAGCCGCACTCCACATAGAGAATAATGGGGCCTCCAGCACCGACCTCCACCCGCAGAGCCGCACTCCACATAGAGAATAATGGGGCCTCCAGCACCGACCTCCACCCGCAGAGCCGCACTCCACATAGAGAATAATGGGGCCTCCAGCACCGACCTCCACCCGCAGAGCCGCACTCCACATAGAGAATAATGGGGCCTCCAGCACTGACCTCCACCCGCAGAGCCGCACTCCACATAGAGAATAATGGGGCCTCCAGCACCGACCTCCACCCGCAGAGCCGCACTCCACATAGAGAATAATGGGGCCTCCAGCACCTACCTCCACCCACAGAGCCGCACTCCACATACATGGCTGCTCTCAGTGCTCTGTGCTGTGCGCACAGGACCTGTGATGAGGTCACAGGAGGGGAGGAGACAGGGGTCACATGATCGGGGGCCCTGACACCTTCCCTCCTGTGATCTCATCACAAGCCTTTGCACGCTACCAGCAGCATCAGCGTTCACGCTACTTGTAGATGCTGCTGGTAGCAGAGCCAGTGGCGGATTATAATGAGGTCAATTTGGGCAGTTGCCCCGGGCCCAGTGGGGTTAAGGGGCCCACAGCCAGGGGTGGATTAAGGGTAGCCAGGGCCCGGGGCAGTTCAGACTCTGTGGGCACCCCTCGTCACGTGACGGGGGTCACGAATCGTAGAGCCACACTCTACATAGAGAATAATGGTGCCTCCAGCACCGACCTCCACCCGCAGAGCCGCACTCCACATAGAGAATAATGGAGCCTCCAGCACCGACCTCCACCCGCAGAGCCGCACTCCACATAGAGAATAATGGGGCCTCCAGCACCGACCTCCACCCGCAGAGCCACACTCCACATAGAGAATAATGGAGCCTCCAGCACCGACCTCCACCTGCAGAGCCCCACTCCACATAGAGAATAATGGAGCCTCCAGCACCGACCTCCACCCGCAGAGCCGCACTCCACATAGAGAATAATGGAGCCTCCAGCACCAACCTCCACCCGCAGAGCCACACTCCACATAGAGAATAATGGAGCCTCCAGCACCGACCTCCACCCGCAGAGCCGCACTCCACATAGAGAATAATGGGGCCTCCAGCAACGACCTCCACCTGCAGAGCCCCACTCCACATAGAGAATAATGGAGCCTCCAGCACCGACCTCCACCCGCAGAGCCGCACTCCACAGAGAATAATGGGGCCTCCAGCACCGACCTCCACCCGCAGAGCCACACTCCACATAGAGAATAATGGAGCCTCCAACACCGACCTCCACCCGCAGAGCCACACTCCACATAGAGAATAATGGAGCCTCCACCACCGACCTCCACCCGCAGAGCCGCACTCCACATAGAGAATAATGGAGCCACCAGCACTGACCTCCACCCGCACTCCACATAGAGAATAATGGAGCCTCCAGCACCGACCTCCACCTGCAGAGCCCCACTCGACATAGAGAATAATGGAGCCTCCAGCACCGACCTCCACCCGCAGAGCCGCACTCCACACAGAGAATAATGGAGCCTCCAGCACCGACCTCCACCCGCAGAGCCCCACTCCACACAGAGAATAATGGAGCCTCCAGCACCGACCTCCACCCGCAGAGCCGCACTCCACAGAGAATAATGGAGCCTCCAGCACCGACCTCCACCCGCAGAGCCGCACTCCACAGAGAATAATGGAGCCTCCAGCACCGACCTCCACCCGCAGAGCCGCACTCCACATAGAGAATAATGGAGCCTCCAGCACTGACCTCCACCAGCAGAGCCACACTCCACATAGAGAATAATGGAACCTCCAGCACCGACCTCCACCCGCAGAGCCGCACTCCACATAGAGAATAATGGAGCCTCCAGCACCGACCTCCACCCGCAGAGCCGCACTCCACATAGAGAATAATGGAGCCTCCAGCACCGACCTCCACCCGCAGAGCCACACTCCACATAGAGAATAATGGAACCTCCAGCACCGACCTCCACCCGCAGAGCCGCACTCCACATAGAGAATAATGGAGCCTCCAGCACCGACCTCCACCCGCAGAGCCGCACTCCACATAGAGAATAATGGAGCCTCCAGCACCGACCTCCACCCGCAGAGCCGCACTCCACATAGAGAATAATGGAGCCTCCAGCACTGACCTCCACCCGCAGAGCCGCACTCCACAGAGAATAATGGAGCCTCCAGCACCGACCTCCACCCGCAGAGCCGCACTCCACATAGAGAATAATGGAGCCTCCAGCACCGACCTCCACCCGCAGAGCCGCACTCCACATAGAGAATAATGGAGCCTCCAGCACCGACCTCCACCCGCAGAGCCACACTCCACATAGAGAATAATGGGGCCTCCAGCACCGACCTCCACCCGCAGAGCCGCACTCCACATAGAGAATAATGGAGCCTTCAGCACTGACCTCCACATAGAGAATAATGGAGCCTCCAGCACCTACCTCCACAAGCAGAGCCACACTCCACATAGAGAATAATGGAGCCTCCAGCACCGACCTCCACCCGCAGAGCCACACTCCACATAGAGAATAATGGAGCCTCCAGATCCGACCTCCACATAGAGAATAATGGAGCCTCCAGCACTGACCTCCACCCGCAGAGCCGCACTCCACATAGAGAATAATGGGGCCTCCAGCACCGACCTCCACCCGCAGAGCCGCACTCCACATAGAGAATAATGGAGCCTCCAGCACCGACCTCCACCCGCAGAGCCGCACTCCACATAGAGAATAATGGGGCCTCCAGCACCGACCTCCACCCGCAGAGCCGCACTCCACATAGAGAATAATGGAGCCTCCAGCACCGACCTCCACCCGCAGAGCCGCACTCCACATAGAGAATAATGGGGCCTCCAGCACCGACCTCCACCCGCAGAGCCGCACTCCACACAGAGAATAATGGAGCCTCCAGCACCGACCTCCACCCGCAGAGCCCCACTCCACACAGAGAACAATGGAGCCTCCAGCACCGACCTCCACCCGCAGAGCCGCACTCCACAGAGAATAATGGAGCCTCCAGCACCGACCTCCACCCGCAGAGCCGCACTCCACAGAGAATAATGGAGCCTCCAGCACCGACCTCCACCCGCAGAGCCGCACTCCACATAGAGAATATTGGAGCCTCCAGCACCGACCTCCACCCGCAGAGCCGCACTCCACATAGAGAATAATGGAGCCTCCAGCACTGACCTCCACCAGCAGAGCCACACTCCACATAGAGAATAATGGAACCTCCAGCACCGACCTCCACCCGCAGAGCCGCACTCCACATAGAGAATAATGGGGCCTCCAGCACCTACCTCCACCCGCAGAGCCACACTCCACATAGAGAATAATGGAGCCTCCAGCACCGACCTCCACCCGCAGAGCCGCACTCCACATAGAGAATAATGGAGCCTCCAGCACCGACCTCCACCCACAGAGGCACACTCCACATAGAGAATAATGGGGCCTCCAGCACCGACCTCCACCCGCAGAGCCGCACTCCACATAGAGAATAATGGGGCCTCCAGCACTGTCCTCCACCCGCAGAGCCACACTCCACATAGAGAATAATGGAGCCTCCAGCACCGACCTCCACCCGCAGAGCCGCACTCCACATAGAGAATAATGGAGCCTCCAGCACTGTCCTCCACCCGCAGAGCCACACTCCACATAGAGAATAATGGAGCCTCCAGCACCGACCTCCACCCGCAAAGCCGCACTCCACAGAGAATAATGGAGCCTCCAGCACCTACCTCCCCCCGCAGAGCCGCACTCCACATAGAGAATAATGGGGCCTCCAGCACCTACCTCCACCCGCAGAGCCGCACTCCACATAGAGAATAATGGAGCCTCTAGCACTGTCCTCCACCCGCAGAGCCACACTCCACATAGAGAATAATGGAGCCTCCAGCACCGACCTCCACCCGCAAAGCCGCACTCCACAGAGAATAATGGAGCCTCCAGCACCTACCTCCCCCCGCAGAGCCGCACTCCACATAGAGAATAATGGGGCCTCCAGCACCGACCTCCACCCGCAGAGCCGCACTCCACATAGAGAATAATGGGGCCTCCAGCACCGACCTCCACCCGCAGAGCCACACTCCACATAGAGAATAATGGAGCCTCCAGCACTGACCTCCACATAGAGAATAATGGAGCCTCCAGCACCTACCTCCACAAGCAGAGCCACACTCCACATAGAGAATAATGGAGCCTCCAGCACCGACCTCCACCCGCAGAGCCACACTCCACATAGAGAATAATGGAGCCTCCAGATCCGACCTCCACATAGAGAATAATGGAGCCTCCAGCACTGACCTCCACCCGCAGAGCCGCACTCCACATAGAGAATAATGGGGCCTCCAGCACCGACCTCCACCCGCAGAGCCGCACTCCACATAGAGAATAATGGAGCCTCCAGCACCGACCTCCACCCGCAGAGCCGCACTCCACATAGAGAATAATGGGGCCTCCAGCACCGACCTCCACCCGCAGAGCCGCACTCCACATAGAGAATAATGGAGCCTCCAGCACCGACCTCCACCCGCAGAGCCACACTCCACATAGAGAATAATGGGGCCTCCAGCACCGACCTCCACCCGCAGAGCCGCACTCCACATAGAGAATAATGGAGCCTCCAGCACCGACCTCCACCCGCAGAGCCGCACTCCACACAGAGAATAATGGAGCCTCCAGCACCGACCTCCACCCGCAGAGCCCCACTCCACACAGAGAATAATGGAGCCTCCAGCACCGACCTCCACCCGCAGAGCCGCACTCCACAGAGAATAATGGAGCCTCCAGCACCGACCTCCACCCGCAGAGCCGCACTCCACAGAGAATAATGGAGCCTCCAGCACCGACCTCCACCCGCAGAGCCGCACTCCACATAGAGAATAATGGAGCCTCCAGCACCGACCTCCACCCGCAGAGCCGCACTCCACATAGAGAATAATGGAGCCTCCAGCACCGACCTCCACCTGCAGAGCCACACTCCACATAGAGAATAATGGAGCCTCCAGCACTGACCTCCACCCGCAGAGCCGCACTCCACATAGAGAATAATGGAGCCTCCAGCACCGACCTCCACCCGCAGAGCCGCACTCCACATAGAGAATAATGGAGCCTCCAGCACTGACCTCCACCCGCAGAGCCGCACTCCACAGAGAATAATGGAGCCTCCAGCACCGACCTCCACCCGCAGAGCCGCACTCCACAGAGAATAATGGAGCCTCCAGCACCGACCTCCACCCGCAGAGCCGCACTCCACATAGAGAATAATGGGGCCTCCAGCACCGACCTCCACCCGCAGAGCCGCACTCCACATAGAGAATAATGGAGCCTCCAGCACCGACCTCCACTCGCAGAGCCACACTCCACATAGAGAATAATGGGGCCTCCAGCACCGACCTCCACCCGCAGAGCCGCACTCCACATAGAGAATAATGGAGCCTCCAGCACCGACCTCCACCCGCAGAGCCGCACTCCACACAGAGAATAATGGAGCCTCCAGCACCGACCTCCACCCGCAGAGCCCCACTCCACACAGAGAATAATGGAGCCTCCAGCACCGACCTCCACCCGCAGAGCCGCACTCCACAGAGAATAATGGAGCCTCCAGCACCGACCTCCACCCGCAGAGCCGCACTCCACAGAGAATAATGGAGCCTCCAGCACCGACCTCCACCCGCAGAGCCGCACTCCACATAGAGAATAATGGAGCCTCCAGCACCGACCTCCACCCGCAGAGCCGCACTCCACATAGAGAATAATGGAGCCTCCAGCACCGACCTCCACCTGCAGAGCCACACTCCACATAGAGAATAATGGAGCCTCCAGCACTGACCTCCACCCGCAGAGCCGCACTCCACATAGAGAATAATGGAGCCTCCAGCACCGACCTCCACCCGCAGAGCCGCACTCCACATAGAGAATAATGGAGCCTCCAGCACTGACCTCCACCCGCAGAGCCGCACTCCACAGAGAATAATGGAGCCTCCAGCACCGACCTCCACCCGCAGAGCCGCACTCCACAGAGAATAATGGAGCCTCCAGCACCGACCTCCACCCGCAGAGCCGCACTCCACATAGAGAATAATGGAGCCTCCAGCACCGACCTCCACATAGAGAATAATGGAGCCTCCAGCACTGACCTCCACCCGCAGAGCCGCACTCCACATAGAGAATAATGGGGCCTCCAGCACCGACCTCCACCCGCAGAGCCGCACTCCACATAGAGAATAATGGAGCCTCCAGCACCGACCTCCACCCGCAGAGCCGCACTCCACATAGAGAATAATGGGGCCTCCAGCACCGACCTCCACCCGCAGAGCCGCACTCCACATAGAGAATAATGGAGCCTCCAGCACCGACCTCCACCCACAGAGCCGCACTCCACATAGAGAATAATGGAGCCTCCAGCACCGACCTCCACCCGCAGAGCCGCACTCCACACAGAGAATAATGGAGCCTCCAGCACCGACCTCCACCCGCAGAGCCCCACTCCACACAGAGAATAATGGAGCCTCCAGCACCGACCTCCACCCGCAGAGCCGCACTCCACAGAGAATAATGGAGCCTCCAGCACCGACCTCCACCCGCAGAGCCGCACTCCACAGAGAATAATGGAGCCTCCAGCACCGACCTCCACCCGCAGAGCCGCACTCCACATAGAGAATAATGGAGCCTCCAGCACCGACCTCCACCCGCAGAGCCGCACTCCACATAGAGAATAATGGAGCCTCCAGCACTGACCTCCACCAGCAGAGCCACACTCCACATAGAGAATAATGGAACCTCCAGCACCGACCTCCACCCGCAGAGCCGCACTCCACATAGAGAATAATGGGGCTGCCAGCACCTACCTCCACCCGCAGAGCCACACTCCACATAGAGAATAATGGAGCCTCCAGCACCGACCTCCACCCGCAGAGCCGCACTCCACATAGAGAATAATGGAGCCTCCAGCACTGACCTCCACCAGCAGAGCCACATTCCACATAGAGAATAATGGAACCTCCAGCACCGACCTCCACCCGCAGAGCCGCACTCCACATAGAGAATAATGGAGCCTCCAGCACCGACCTCCACCCGCAGAGCCACACTCCACATAGAGAATAATGGAGCCTCCAGCACCGACCTCCACCCGCAGAGCCGCACTCCACATAGAGAATAATGGAGCCTCCAGATCCGACCTCCACATAGAGAGTAATGGAGCCTCCAGAACTGACCTCCACATAGAGAGTAATGGAGCCTCCAGCACCTACCTCCACCCGCAGAGCCACACTCCACATAGAGAATAATGGAGCCTCCAGATCCGACCTCCACATAGAGAATAATGGAGCCTCCAGCACTGACCTCCACCCGCAGAGCCGCACTCCACATAGAGAATAATGGGGCCTCCAGCACCGACCTCCACCCGCAGAGCCGCACTCCACATAGAGAATAATGGAGCCTCCAGCACCGACCTCCACCCGCAGAGCCGCACTCCACATAGAAAATAATGGGGCCTCCAGCACCGACCTCCACCCGCAGAGCCGCACTCCACACAGAGAATAATGGAGTCTCCAGCACCGACCTCCACCCGCAGAGCCACACTCCACATAGAGAATAATGGGGCCTCCAGCACCGACCTCCACCCGCAGAGCCCCACTCCACACAGAGAATAATGGAGCCTCCAGCACCGACCTCCACCCGCAGAGCCGCACTCCACAGAGAATAATGGAGCCTCCAGCACCGACCTCCACCCGCAGAGCCGCACTCCACAGAGAATAATGGAGCCTCCAGCACCGACCTCCACCCGCAGAGCCGCACTCCACATAGAGAATAATGGAGCCTCCAGCACCGACCTCCACCCGCAGAGCCGCACTCCACATAGAGAATAATGGAGCCTCCAGCACTGACCTCCACCAGCAGAGCCACACTCCACATAGAGAATAATGGAGCCTCCAGCACCGACCTCCACCCGCAGAGCCGCACTCCACATAGAGAATAATGGAGCCTCCAGCACTGACCTCCACCCGCAGAGCCGCACTCCACAGAGAATAATGGAGCCTCCAGCACCGACCTCCACCCGCAGAGCCGCACTCCACATAGAGAATAATGGAGCCTCCAGCACCGACCTCCACCCGCAGAGCCGCACTCCACATAGAGAATAATGGAGCCTCCAGCACCGACCTCCACCCGCAGAGCCACACTCCACATAGAGAATAATGGGGCCTCCAGCACAGACCTCCACCCGCAGAGCCGCACTCCACATAGAGAATAATGGGGCCTCCAGCACCGACCTCCACCCGCAGAGCCGCACTCCACATAGAGAATAATGGAGCCTCCAGCACTGACCTCCACATAGAGAATAATGGAGCCTCCAGCACCTACCTCCACAAGCAGAGCCACACTCCACATAGAGAATAATGGAGCCTCCAGCACCGACCTCCAGACGCAGAGCCACACTCCACATAGAGAATAATGGAGCCTCTAGATCCGACCTCCACATAGAGAATAATGGAGCCTCCAGCACTGACCTCCACCCGCAGAGCCGCACTCCACATAGAGAATAATGGGGCCTCCAGCACCGACCTCCACCCGCAGAGCCGCACTCCACATAGAGAATAATGGAGCCTCCAGCACCGACCTCCACCCGCAGAGCCGCACTCCACATAGAGAATAATGGGGCCTCCAGCACCGACCTCCACCCGCAGAGCCGCACTCCACATAGAGAATAATGGAGCCTCCAGCACCGACCTCCACCCGCAGAGCCACACTCCACATAGAGAATAATGGGGCCTCCAGCACCGACCTCCACCCGCAGAGCCGCACTCCACATAGAGAATAATGGAGCCTCCAGCACCGACCTCCACCCGCAGAGCCGCACTCCACACAGAGAATAATGGAGCCTCCAGCACCGACCTCCACCCGCAGAGCCCCACTCCACACAGAGAATAATGGAGCCTCCAGCACCGACCTCCACCCGCAGAGCCGCACTCCACAGAGAATAATGGAGCCTCCAGCACCGACCTCCACCCGCAGAGCCGCACTCCACAGAGAATAATGGAGCCTCCAGCACCGACCTCCACCCGCAGAGCCGCACTCCACATAGAGAATAATGGAGCCTCCAGCACCGACCTCCACCCGCAGAGCCGCACTCCACATAGAGAATAATGGAGCCTCCAGCACTGACCTCCACCAGCAGAGCCACACTCCACATAGAGAATAATGGAACCTCCAGCACCGACCTCCACCCGCAGAGCAGCACTCCACATAGAGAATAATGGGGCCTCCAGCACCTACCTCCACCCGCAGAGCCACACTCCACATAGAGAATAATGGAGCCTCCAGCACCGACCTCCACCCGCAGAGCCGCACTCCACATAGAGAATAATGGAGCCTCCAGCACTGACCTCCACCAGCAGAGCCACACTCCACATAGAGAATAATGGAACCTCCAGCACCGACCTCCACCCGCAGAGCCGCACTCCACATAGAGAATAATGGAGCCTCCAGCACCGACCTCCACCCGCAGAGCCGCACTCCACATAGAGAATAATGGAGCCTCCAGCACCGACCTCCACCCACAGAGCCACACTCCACATAGAGAATAATGGGGCCTCCAGCACCGACCTCCACCCGCAGAGCCGCACTCCACATAGAGAATAATGGGGCCTCCAGCACTGTCCTCCACCCGCAGAGCCACACTCCACATAGAGAATAATGGAGCCTCCAGCACCGACCTCCACCCGCAGAGCCGCACTCCACATAGAGAATAATGGGGCCTCCAGCACCTACCTCCACCCGCAGAGCCGCACTCCACATAGAGAATAATGGAGCCTCCAGCACTGTCCTCCACCCGCAGAGCCACTCCACATAGAGAATAATGGAGCCTCCAGCACCGACCTCCACCCGCAAAGCCGCACTCCACAGAGAATAATGGAGCCTCCAGCACCTACCTCCCCCCGAAGAGCCGCACTCCACATAGAGAATAATGGGGCCTCCAGCACCTACCTCCACCCGCAGAGCCGCACTCCACATAGAGAATAATGGAGCCTCCAGCACTGTCCTCCACCCGCAGAGCCACACTCCACATAGAGAATAATGGAGCCTCCAGCACCGACCTCCACCCGCAAAGCCGCACTCCACAGAGAATAATGGAGCCTCCAGCACCTACCTCCCCCCGCAGAGCCGCACTCCACATAGAGAATAATGGGGCCTCCAGCACCGACCTCCACCCGCAGAGCCGCACTCCACATAGAGAATAATGGGGCCTCCAGCACCGACCTCCACCCGCAGAGCCACACTCCACATAGAGAATAATGGAGCCTCCAGCACTGACCTCCACATAGAGAATAATGGAGCCTCCAGCACCTACCTCCACAAGCAGAGCCACACTCCACATAGAGAATAATGGAGCCTCCAGCACCGACCTCCACCCGCAGAGCCACACTCCACATAGAGAATAATGGAGCCTCCAGATCCGACCTCCACATAGAGAATAATGGAGCCTCCAGCACTGACCTCCACCCGCAGAGCCGCACTCCACATAGAGAATAATGGGGCCTCCAGCACCGACCTGCACCCGCAGAGCCGCACTCCACATAGAGAATAATGGGGCCTCCAGCACCGACCTCCACCCGCAGAGCCGCACTCCACATAGAGAATAATGGGGCCTCCAGCACCGACCTCCACCCGCAGAGCCGCACTCCACATAGAGAATAATGGAGCCTCCAGCACCGACCTCCACCCGCAGAGCCGCACTCCACATAGAGAATAATGGAGCCTCCAGCACCGACCTCCACCCGCAGAGCCGCACTCCACACAGGGAATAATGGAGCCTCCAGCACCGACCTCCACCCGCAGAGCCCCACTCCACACAGAGAATAATGGAGCCTCCAGCACCGACCTCCACCCGCAGAGCCGCACTCCACAGAGAATAATGGAGCCTCCAGCACCGACCTCCACCCGCAGAGCCGCACTCCACAGAGAATAATGGAGCCTCCAGCACCGACCTCCACCCGCAGAGCCGCACTCCACATAGAGAATAATGGAGCCTCCAGCACCGACCTCCACCCGCAGAGCCGCACTCCACATAGAGAATAATGGAGCCTCCAGCACTGACCTCCACCAGCAGAGCCACACTCCACATAGAGAATAATGGAACCTCCAGCACCGACCTCCACCCGCAGAGCCGCACTCCACATAGAGAATAATGGGGCCTCCAGCACCTACCTCCACCCGCAGAGCCACACTCCACATAGAGAATAATGGAGCCTCCAGCACCGACCTCCACCCGCAGAGCCGCACTCCACATAGAGAATAATGGAGCCTCCAGCACTGACCTCCACCAGCAGAGCCACACTCCACATAGAGAATAATGGAACCTCCAGCACCGACCTCCACCCGCAGAGCCGCACTCCACATAGAGAATAATGGAGCCTCCAGCACCGACCTCCACCCGCAGAGCCGCACTCCACATAGAGAATAATGGAGCCTCCAGCACCGACCTCCACCCGCAGAGCCGCACTCCACATAGAGAATAATGGAGCCTCCAGCACCGACCTCCACCCACAGAGCCACACTCCACATAGAGAATAATGGGGCCTCCAGCACCGACCTCCACCCGCAGAGCCGCACTCCACATAGAGAATAATGGGGCCTCCAGCACTGTCCTCCACCCGCAGAGCCACACTCCACATAGAGAATAATGGAGCCTCCAGCACCGACCTCCACCCGCAGAGCCGCACTCCACATAGAGAATAATGGGGCCTCCAGCACCTACCTCCACCCGCAGAGCCACACTCCACATAGAGAATAATGGAGCCTCCAGCACCTACCTCCACCCGCAAAGCCGCACTCCACATAGAGAATAATGGGGCCTCCAGCACCTACCTCCCCCCGCAGAGCCGCACTCCACATAGAGAATAATGGGGCCTCCAGCACCTACCTCCACCCGCAGAGCCACACTCCACATAGAGAATAATGGAGCCTCCAGCACCTACCTCCCCCCGCAGAGCCGCACTCCACATAGAGAATAATGGGGCCTCCAGCACCTACCTCCACCCGCAGAGCCGCACTCCACATAGAGAATAATGGAGCCTCCAGCACTGTCCTCCACCCGCAGAGCCACACTCCACATAGAGAATAATGGAGCTTCCAGCACCGACCTCCACCCGCAGAGCCGCACTCCACATAGAGAATAATGGGGCCTCCAGCACCGACCTCCACCCGCAGAGCCGCACTCCACATAGAGAATAATGGGGCCTCCAGCACTGACCTCCACCCGCAGAGCCGCACTCCACATAGAGAATAATGGGGCCTCCAGCACCGACCTCCACCCGCAGAGCCGCACTCCACATAGAGAATAATGGGGCCTCCAGCACCGACCTCCACCCGCAGAGCCGCACTCCACATAGAGAATAATGGGGCCTCCAGCACCGACCTCCACCCGCAGAGCCGCACTCCACATAGAGAATAATGGGGCCTCCAGCACTGACCTCCACCCGCAGAGCCGCACTCCACATAGAGAATAATGGAGCCTCCAGCACCGACCTCCACCCGCAGAGCCGCACTCCACATAGAGAATAATGGGGCCTCCAGCACCTACCTCCACCCACAGAGCCGCACTCCACATACATGGCTGCTCTCAGTGCTCTGTGCTGTGCGCACAGGACCTGTGATGAGGTCACAGGAGGGGAGGAGACAGGGGTCACATGATCGGGGGCCCTGACACCTTCCCTCCTGTGATCTCATCACAAGCCTTTGCACGCTACCAGCAGCATCAGCGTTCACGCTACTTGTAGATGCTGCTGGTAGCAGAGCACATAATGCCGCCCCCACGGTCACCCACTTTTAGGTGGGGAGAAGATGGAGTGCCATTGCAGCAGCCAGCAGGAATGTGGTGGGGGCCCCCTTAGAAGCTCTTGTGGTGGGGGCCCCGGGGCTGAAGCCCCGCCTGCCCTGCCTATAATCCGGCCCTGCGCGGTGGCGGATTATAATGGGGCAATTTACTGGCCTGGGCTGTGGGCCCCTTAACCCCACTGGGCCCGGGGCAACTGCCCAAATTGACCTCATTATAATCCGCCACTGGCTCTGCTACCAGCAGCATCTACAAGTAGCGTGAACGCTGATGCTGCTGGTAGCGTGCAAAGGCTTGTGATGAGATCACAGGAGGGAAGGTGTCAGGGCCCCCGATCATGTGACCCCTGTCTCCTCCCCTCCTGTGACCTCATCACAGGTCCTGTGCGCACAGCACAGAGCACTGAGAGCAGCCATGTATGTGGAGTGCGGCTCTGTGGGTGGAGGTAGGTGCTGGAGGCCCCATTATTCTCTATGTGGAGTGCGGCTCTGCGGGTGGAGGTCGGTGCTGGAGGCCCCATTATTCTCTATGTGGAGTGCGGCTCTGCGGGTGGAGGTCAGTGCTGGAGGCCCCATTATTCTCTATGTGGAGTGCGGCTCTGCGGGTGGAGGTCGGTGCTGGAGGCCCCATTATTCTCTATGTGGAGTGCGGCTCTGCGGGTGGAGGTCGGTGCTGGAAGCTCCATTATTCTCTATGTGGAGTGTGGCTCTGCGGGTGGAGGACAGTGCTGGAGGCTCCATTATTCTCTATGTGGAGTGCGGCTCTGCGGGTGGAGGTAGGTGCTGGAGGCCCCATTATTCTCTATGTGGAGTGCGGCTCTGCGGGGGGAGGTAGGTGCTGGAGGCTCCATTATTCTCTATGTGGAGTGTGGCTCTGCGGGTGGAGGTAGGTGCTGGAGGCCCCATTATTCTCTATGTGGAGTGCGGCTCTGCGGGGGGAGGTAGGTGCTGGAGGCCCCATTATTCTCTATGTGGAGTGCGGCTTTGCGGGTGGAGGTAGGTGCTGGAGGCTCCATTATTCTCTATGTGGAGTGTGGCTCTGCGGGTGGAGGTAGGTGCTGGAGGCCCCATTATTCTCTATGTGGAGTGCGGCTCTGCGGGTGGAGGTCGGTGCTGGAGGCTCCATTATTCTCTATGTGGAGTGTGGCTCTGCGGGTGGAGGACAGTGCTGGAGGCCCCATTATTCTCTATGTGGAGTGCGGCTCTGCGGGTGGAGGTCGGTGCTGGAGGCCCCATTATTCTCTATGTGGAGTGTGGCTCTGTGGGTGGAGGTCGGTGCTGGAGGCTCCATTATTCTCTATGTGGAGTGCGGCTCTGCGGGTGGAGGTCGGTGCTGGAGGCTCCATTATTCTCTATGTGGAGTGCGGCTCTGCGGGTGGAGGTCGGTGCTGGAGGTTCCATTATTCTCTATGTGGAGTGTGGCTCTGCTGGTGGAGGTCAGTGCTGGAGGCTCCATTATTCTCTATGTGGAGTGCGGCTCTGCGGGTGGAGGTCGGTGCTGGAGGCTCCATTATTCTCTATGTGGAGTGCGGCTCTGCGGGTGGAGGTCGGTGCTGGAGGCTCCATTATTCTCTGTGGAGTGCGGCTCTGCGGGTGGAGGTCGGTGCTGGAGGCTCCATTATTCTCTGTGGAGTGCGGCTCTGCGGGTGGAGGTCGGTGCTGGAGGCTCCATTATTCTCTGTGTGGAGTGGGGCTCTGCGGGTGGAGGTCGGTGCTGGAGGCTCCATTATTCCCTGTGTGGAGTGCGGCTCTGCGGGTGGAGGTCGGTGCTGGAGGCCCCATTATTCTCTATGTGGAGTGTGGCTCTGCGGGTGGAGGTCGGTGCTGGAGGCTCCATTATTCTCTATGTGGAGTGCGGCTCTGCGGGTGGAGGTCGGTGCTGGAGGCCCCATTATTCTCTATGTGGAGTGCGGCTCTGCGGGTGGAGGTCGGTGCTGGAGGCTCCATTATTCTCTATGTGGAGTGCGGCTCTGCGGGTGGAGGTCGGTGCTGGAGGCCCCATTATTCTCTATGTGGAGTGCGGCTCTGCGGGTGGAGGTCAGTGCTGGAGGCTCCATTATTCTCTATGTGGAGGTCGGATCTGGAGGCTCCATTATTCTCTATGTGGAGTGTGGCTCTGCGGGTGGAGGTCGGTGCTGGAGGCTCCATTATTCTCTATGTGGAGTGTGGCTCTGCTTGTGGAGGTAGGTGCTGGAGGCTCCATTATTCTCTATGTGGAGGTCAGTGCTGGAGGCTCCATTATTCTCTATGTGGAGTGTGGCTCTGCGGGTGGAGGTCGGTGCTGGAGGCCCCATTATTCTCTATGTGGAGTGCGGCTCTGCGGGTGGAGGTCGGTGCTGGAGGCCCCATTATTCTCTATGTGGAGTGCGGCTCTGCGGGGGGAGGTAGGTGCTGGAGGCTCCATTATTCTCTGTGGAGTGCGGCTTTGCGGGTGGAGGTCGGTGCTGGAGGCTCCATTATTCTCTATGTGGAGTGTGGCTCTGCGGGTGGAGGACAGTGCTGGAGGCTCCATTATTCTCTATGTGGAGTGCGGCTCTGCGGGTGGAGGTAGGTGCTGGAGGCCCCATTATTCTCTATGTGGAGTGCGGCTCTGCGGGGGGAGGTAGGTGCTGGAGGCTCCATTATTCTCTGTGGAGTGCGGCTTTGCGGGTGGAGGTCGGTGCTGGAGGCTCCATTATTCTCTATGTGGAGTGGCTCTGCGGGTGGAGGACAGTGCTGGAGGCTCCATTATTCTCTATGTGGAGTGCGGCTCTGCGGGTGGAGGTAGGTGCTGGAGGCCCCATTATTCTCTATGTGGAGTGCGGCTCTGCGGGTGGAGGTCGGTGCTGGAGGCTCCATTATTCTCTATGTGGAGTGCGGCTCTGCGGGTGGAGGTCGGTGCTGGAGGCTCCATTATTCTCTGTGGAGTGCGGCTCTGCGGGTGGAGGTCGGTGCTGGAGGCTCCATTATTCTCTGTGGAGTGCGGCTCTGCGGGTGGAGGTCGGTGCTGGAGGCTCCATTATTCTCTGTGTGGAGTGGGGCTCTGCGGGTGGAGGTCGGTGCTGGAGGCTCCATTATTCTCTGTGTGGAGTGCGGCTCTGCGGGTGGAGGTCGGTGCTGGAGGCTCCATTATTCTCTATGTGGAGTGCGGCTCTGCGGGTGGAGGTCGGTGCTGGAGGCCCCATTATTCTCTATGTGGAGTGTGGCTCTGCGGGTGGAGGTCGGTGCTGGAGGCTCCATTATTCTCTATGTGGAGTGCGGCTCTGCGGGTGGAGGTCGGTGCTGGAGGCCCCATTATTCTCTATGTGGAGTGCGGCTCTGCGGGTGGAGGTCGGTGCTGGAGGCTCCATTATTCTCTATGTGGAGTGCGGCTCTGCGGGTGGAGGTCGGTGCTGGAGGCCCCATTATTCTCTATGTGGAGTGCGGCTCTGCGGGTGGAGGTCAGTGCTGGAGGCTCCATTATTCTCTATGTGGAGGTCGGATCTAGAGGCTCCATTATTCTCTATGTGGAGTGTGGCTCTGCGGGTGGAGGTCGGTGCTGGAGGCTCCATTATTCTCTATGTGGAGTGTGGCTCTGCTTGTGGAGGTAGGTGCTGGAGGCTCCATTATTCTCTATGTGGAGGTCAGTGCTGGAGGCTCCATTATTCTCTATGTGGAGTGCGGCTCTGCGGGTGGAGGTCGGTGCTGGAGGCCCCATTATTCTCTATGTGGAGTGCGGCTCTGCGGGTGGAGGTCGGTGCTGGAGGCCCCATTATTCTCTATGTGGAGTGTGGCTCTGCGGGTGGAGGTCGGTGCTGGAGGCTCCATTATTCTCTATGTGGAGTGCGGCTCTGCGGGTGGAGGTCGGTGCTGGAGGCTCCATTATTCTCTATGTGGAGTGCGGCTCTGCGGGTGGAGGTCGGTGCTGGAGGCTCCATTATTCTCTGTGGAGTGCGGCTCTGCGGGTGGAGGTCAGTGCTGGAGGCTCCATTATTCTCTATGTGGAGTGCGGCTCTGCGGGTGGAGGTCGGTGCTGGAGGCTCCATTATTCTCTATGTGGAGTGTGGCTCTGCTGGTGGAGGTCAGTGCTGGAGGCTCCATTATTCTCTATGTGGAGTGCGGCTCTGCGGGTGGAGGTCGGTGCTGGAGGCTCCATTATTCTCTATGTGGAGTGCGGCTCTGCGGGTGGAGGTCGGTGCTGGAGGCTCCATTATTCTCTGTGGAGTGCGGCTCTGCGGGTGGAGGTCGGTGCTGGAGGCTCCATTATTCTCTGTGGAGTGCGGCTCTGCGGGTGGAGGTCGGTGCTGGAGGCTCCATTATTCTCTGTGTGGAGTGGGGCTCTGCGGGTGGAGGTCGGTGCTGGAGGCCCCATTATTCTCTATGTGGAGTGTGGCTCTGCGGGTGGAGGTCGGTGCTGGAGACTCCATTATTCTCTGTGTGGAGTGCGGCTCTGCGGGTGGAGGTCGGTGCTGGAGGCCCCATTATTTTCTATGTGGAGTGCGGCTCTGCGGGTGGAGGTCGGTGCTGGAGGCTCCATTATTCTCTATGTGGAGTGCGGCTCTGCGGGTGGAGGTCGGTGCTGGAGGCCCCATTATTCTCTATGTGGAGTGCGGCTCTGCGGGTGGAGGTCAGTGCTGGAGGCTCCATTATTCTCTATGTGGAGGTCGGATCTGGAGGCTCCATTATTCTCTATGTGGAGTGTGGCTCTGCGGGTGGAGGTAGGTGCTGGAGGCTCCATTACTCTCTATGTGGAGGTCAGTTCTGGAGGCTCCATTACTCTCTATGTGGAGGTCGGATCTGGAGGCTCCATTATTCTCTATGTGGAGTGCGGCTCTGCGGGTGGAGGTCGGTGCTGGAGGCTCCATTATTCTCTATGTGGAGTGTGGCTCTGCGGGTGGAGGTCGGTGCTGGAGGCTCCATTATTCTCTATGTGGAGTGCGGCTCTGCGGGTGGAGGTCGGTGCTGGAGGTTCCATTATTCTCTATGTGGAATGTGGCTCTGCTGGTGGAGGTCAGTGCTGGAGGCTCCATTATTCTCTATGTGGAGTGCGGCTCTGCGGGTGGAGGTCGGTGCTGGAGGCTCCATTATTCTCTATGTGGAGTGTGGCTCTGCGGGTGGAGGTAGGTGCTGGAGGCCCCATTATTCTCTATGTGGAGTGCGGCTCTGCGGGTGGAGGTCGGTGCTGGAGGTTCCATTATTCTCTATGTGGAGTGTGGCTCTGCTGGTGGAGGTCAGTGCTGGAGGCTCCATTATTCTCTATGTGGAGTGCGGCTCTGCGGGTGGAGGTCGGTGCTGGAGGCTCCATTATTCTCTATGTGGAGTGCGGCTCTGCGGGTGGAGGTCGGTGCTGGAGGCTCCATTATTCTCTGTGGAGTGCGGCTCTGCGGGTGGAGGTCGGTGCTGGAGGCTCCATTATTCTCTGTGGAGTGCGGCTCTGCGGGTGGAGGTCGGTGCTGGAGGCTCCATTATTCTCTGTGTGGAGTGGGGCTCTGCGGGTGGAGGTCGGTGCTGGAGGCTCCATTATTCTCTGTGTGGAGTGCGGCTCTGCGGGTGGAGGTCGGTGCTGGAGGCTCCATTATTCTCTATGTGGAGTGCGGCTCTGTGGGTGGAGGTCGGTGCTGGAGGCTCCATTATTCTCTATGTGGAGTGCGGCTCTGCGGGTGGAGGTCGGTGCTGGAGGCCCCATTATTCTCTATGTGGAGTGCGGCTCTGCGGGTGGAGGTCGGTGCTGGAGGCTCCATTATTCTCTATGTGGAGTGCGGCTCTGCGGGTGGAGGTCGGTGCTGGAGGCCCCATTATTCTCTATGTGGAGTGCGGCTCTGCGGGTGGAGGTCAGTGCTGGAGGCTCCATTATTCTCTATGTGGAGGTCGGTGCTGGAGGCTCCATTATTCTCTATGTGGAGTGCGGCTCTGCGGGTGGAGGTCGGTGCTGGAGGCTCCATTATTCTCTGTGGAGTGCGGCTCTGCGGGTGGAGGTCGGTGCTGGAGGCTCCATTATTCTCTGTGGAGTGCGGCTCTGCGGGTAGAGGTCAGTGCTGGAGGCTCCATTATTCTCTATGTGGAGTGCGGCTCTGCGGGTGGAGGTCGGTGCTGGAGGCTCCATTATTCTCTATGTGGAGTGCGGCTCTGCGGGTGGAGGTCAGTGCTGGAGGCTCCATTATTCTCTATGTGGAGTGTGGCTCTGCAGGTGGAGGTCGGTGCTGGAGGCTCCATTATTCTCTATGTGGAGTGCGGCTCTGCGGGTGGAGGTCAGTGCTGGAGGCTCCATTATTCTCTATGTGGAGTGCGGCTCTGCGGGTGGAGGTCGGTGCTGGAGGCCCCATTATTCTCTATGTGGAGTGCGGCTCTGCGGGTGGAGGTCGGTGCTGGAGGCTCCATTATTCTCTATGTGGAGTGTGGCTCTGCGGGTGGAGGACAGTGCTGGAGGCTCCATTATTCTCTATGTGGAGTGCGGCTCTGCGGGTGGAGGTAGGTGCTGGAGGCCCCATTATTCTCTATGTGGAGTGCGGCTCTGCGGGGGGAGGTAGGTGCTGGAGGCTCCATTATTCTCTGTGGAGTGCGGCTTTGCGGGTGGAGGTCGGTGCTGGAGGCTCCATTATTCTCTATGTGGAGTGTGGCTCTGCGGGTGGAGGACAGTGCTGGAGGCTCCATTATTCTCTATGTGGAGTGCGGCTCTGCGGGTGGAGGTCGGTGCTGGAGGCTCCATTACTCTCTATGTGGAGTGCGGCTCTGCGGGTGGAGGTAGGTGCTGGAGGCCCCATTATTCTCTATGTGGAGTGCGGCTCTGCGGGTGGAGGTCGGTGCTGGAGGCTCCATTATTCTCTATGTGGAGTGCGGCTCTGCGGGTGGAGGACAGTGCTGGAGGCCCCATTATTCTCTATGTGGAGTGCGGCTCTGCGGGTGGAGGTCGGTGCTGGAGGCCCCATTATTCTCTATGTGGAGTGTGGCTCTGTGGGTGGAGGTCGGTGCTGGAGGCTCCATTATTCTCTATGTGGAGTGCGGCTCTGCGGGTGGAGGTCGGTGCTGGAGGCTCCATTATTCTCTATGTGGAGTGCGGCTCTGCGGGTGGAGGTCGGTGCTGGAGGTTCCATTATTCTCTATGTGGAGTGTGGCTCTGCTGGTGGAGGTCAGTGCTGGAGGCTCCATTATTCTCTATGTGGAGTGCGGCTCTGCGGGTGGAGGTCGGTGCTGGAGGCTCCATTATTCTCTATGTGGAGTGTGGCTCTGCGGGTGGAGGTAGGTGCTGGAGGCCCCATTATTCTCTATGTGGAGTGCGGCTCTGCGGGTGGAGGTCGGTGCTGGAGGTTCCATTATTCTCTATGTGGAGTGTGGCTCTGCTGGTGGAGGTCAGTGCTGGAGGCTCCATTATTCTCTATGTGGAGTGCGGCTCTGCGGGTGGAGGTCGGTGCTGGAGGCTCCATTATTCTCTATGTGGAGTGCGGCTCTGCGGGTGGAGGTCGGTGCTGGAGGCTCCATTATTCTCTGTGGAGTGCGGCTCTGCGGGTGGAGGTCGGTGCTGGAGGCTCCATTATTCTCTGTGGAGTGCGGCTCTGCGGGTGGAGGTCGGTGCTGGAGGCTCCATTATTCTCTGTGTGGAGTGGGGCTCTGCGGGTGGAGGTCGGTGCTGGAGGCTCCATTATTCTCTGTGTGGAGTGCGGCTCTGCGGGTGGAGGTCGGTGCTGGAGGCTCCATTATTCTCTATGTGGAGTGCGGCTCTGCGGGTGGAGGTCGGTGCTGGAGGCCCCATTATTCTCTATGTGGAGTGTGGCTCTGCGGGTGGAGGTCGGTGCTGGAGGCTCCATTATTCTCTATGTGGAGTGCGGCTCTGCGGGTGGAGGTCGGTGCTGGAGGCCCCATTATTCTCTATGTGGAGTGCGGCTCTGCGGGTGGAGGTCGGTGCTGGAGGCTCCATTATTCTCTATGTGGAGTGCGGCTCTGCGGGTGGAGGTCGGTGCTGGAGGCCCCATTATTCTCTATGTGGAGTGCGGCTCTGCGGGTGGAGGTCAGTGCTGGAGGCTCCATTATTCTCTATGTGGAGGTCGGATCTGGAGGCTCCATTATTCTCTATGTGGAGTGTGGCTCTGCGGGTGGAGGTCGGTGCTGGAGGCTCCATTATTCTCTATGTGGAGTGTGGCTCTGCTTGTGGAGGTAGGTGCTGGAGGCTCCATTATTCTCTATGTGGAGGTCAGTGCTGGAGGCTCCATTATTCTCTATGTGGAGTGTGGCTCTGCGGGTGGAGGTCGGTGCTGGAGGCCCCATTATTCTCTATGTGGAGTGCGGCTCTGCGGGTGGAGGTCGGTGCTGGAGGCCCCATTATTCTCTATGTGGAGTGCGGCTCTGCGGGGGGAGGTAGGTGCTGGAGGCTCCATTATTCTCTGTGGAGTGCGGCTTTGCGGGTGGAGGTCGGTGCTGGAGGCTCCATTATTCTCTATGTGGAGTGTGGCTCTGCGGGTGGAGGACAGTGCTGGAGGCTCCATTATTCTCTATGTGGAGTGCGGCTCTGCGGGTGGAGGTAGGTGCTGGAGGCCCCATTATTCTCTATGTGGAGTGCGGCTCTGCGGGGGGAGGTAGGTGCTGGAGGCTCCATTATTCTCTGTGGAGTGCGGCTTTGCGGGTGGAGGTCGGTGCTGGAGGCTCCATTATTCTCTATGTGGAGTGTGGCTCTGCGGGTGGAGGACAGTGCTGGAGGCTCCATTATTCTCTATGTGGAGTGCGGCTCTGCGGGTGGAGGTCGGTGCTGGAGGCTCCATTATTCTCTATGTGGAGTGTGGCTCTGCGGGTGGAGGACAGTGCTGGAGGCCCCATTATTCTCTATGTGGAGTGCGGCTCTGCGGGTGGAGGTCGGTGCTGGAGGCCCCATTATTCTCTATGTGGAGTGTGCCTCTGTGGGTGGAGGTCGGTGCTGGAGGCTCCATTATTCTCTATGTGGAGTGCGGCTCTGCGGGTGGAGGTCGGTGCTGGAGGCTCCATTATTCTCTATGTGGAGTGTGGCTCTGCGGGTGGAGGTAGGTGCTGGAGGCCCCATTATTCTCTATGTGGAGTGCGGCTCTGCGGGTGGAGGTCGGTGCTGGAGGTTCCATTATTCTCTATGTGGAGTGTGGCTCTGCTGGTGGAGGTCAGTGCTGGAGGCTCCATTATTCTCTATGTGGAGTGCGGCTCTGCGGGTGGAGGTCGGTGCTGGAGGCTCCATTATTCTCTATGTGGAGTGCGGCTCTGCGGGTGGAGGTCGGTGCTGGAGGCTCCATTATTCTCTGTGGAGTGCGGCTCTGCGGGTGGAGGTCGGTGCTGGAGGCTCCATTATTCTCTGTGGAGTGCGGCTCTGCGGGTGGAGGTCGGTGCTGGAGGCTCCATTGTTCTCTGTGTGGAGTGGGGCTCTGCGGGTGGAGGTCGGTGCTGGAGGCTCCATTATTCTCTGTGTGGAGTGCGGCTCTGCGGGTGGAGGTCGGTGCTGGAGGCCCCATTATTCTCTATGTGGAGTGCGGCTCTGCGGGTGGAGGTCGGTGCTGGAGGCTCCATTATTCTCTATGTGGAGTGCGGCTCTGCGGGTGGAGGTCGGTGCTGGAGGCCCCATTATTCTCTATGTGGAGTGCGGCTCTGCGGGTGGAGGTCGGTGCTGGAGGCTCCATTATTCTCTATGTGGAGTGCGGCTCTGCGGGTGGAGGTCGGTGCTGGAGGCCCCATTATTCTCTATGTGGAGTGCGGCTCTGCGGGTGGAGGTCAGTGCTGGAGGCTCCATTATTCTCTATGTGGAGGTCGGATCTGGAGGCTCCATTATTCTCTATGTGGAGTGTGGCTCTGCGGGTGGAGGTCGGTGCTGGAGGCTCCATTATTCTCTATGTGGAGTGTGGCTCTGCTTGTGGAGGTAGGTGCTGGAGGCTCCATTATTCTCTATGTGGAGGTCAGTGCTGAAGGCTCCATTATTCTCTATGTGGAGTGCGGCTCTGCGGGTGGAGGTCGGTGCTGGAGGCCCCATTATTCTCTATGTGGAGTGTGGCTCTGCGGGTGGAGGTCGGTGCTGGAGGCTCCATTATTCTCTATGTGGAGTGCGGCTCTGCGGGTGGAGGTCGGTGCTGGAGGCTCCATTATTCTCTATGTGGAGTGCGGCTCTGCGGGTGGAGGTCGGTACTGGAGGCTCCATTATTCTCTGTGGAGTGCGGCTCTGCGGGTGGAGGTCAGTGCTGGAGGCTCCATTATTCTCTATGTGGAGTGCGGCTCTGCGGGTGGAGGTCGGTGCTGGAGGCTCCATTTTTCTCTATGTGGAGTGCGGCTCTGCGGGTGGAGGTCGGTGCTGGAGGCTCCATTATTCTCTATGTGGAGTGCGGCTCTGCGGGTGGAGGTCGGTGCTGGAGGTTCCATTATTCTCTATGTGGAGTGTGGCTCTGCGGGTGGAGGTCGGTGCTGGAGGCTCCATTATTCTCTATGTGGAGTGCGGCTCTGCGGGTGGAGGTCGGTGCTGGAGGCTCCATTATTCTCTATGTGGAGTGCGGCTCTTTGGGTGGAGGTCGGTGCTGGAGGTTCCATTATTCTCTATGTGGAGTGTGGCTCTGCTGGTGGAGGTCAGTGCTGGAGGCTCCATTATTCTCTATGTGGAGTGCGGCTCTGCGGGTGGAGGTCGGTGCTGGAGGCTCCATTATTCTCTGTGGAGTGCGGCTCTGCGGGTGGAGGTCGGTGCTGGAGGCTCCATTATTCTCTGTGGAGTGCGGCTCTGCGGGTGGAGGTCGGTGCTGGAGGCTCCATTATTCTCTGTGTGGAGTGGGGCTCTGCGGGTGGAGGTCGGTGCTGGAGGCTCCATTATTCTCTGTGTGGAGTGCGGCTCTGCGGGTGGAGGTCGGTGCTGGAGGCTCCATTATTCTCTATGTCGAGTGGGGCTCTGCAGGTGGAGGTCGGTGCTGGAGGCTCCATTATTCTCTATGTGGAGTGCGGGTGGAGGTCAGTGCTGGTGGCTCCATTATTCTCTATGTGGAGTGCGGCTCTGCGGGTGGAGGTCGGTGGTGGAGGCTCCATTATTCTCTATGTGGAGTGTGGCTCTGCGGGTGGAGGTCGGTGTTGGAGGCTCCATTATTCTCTATGTGGAGTGTGGCTCTGCGGGTGGAGGTCGGTGCTGGAGGCCCCATTATTCTCTGTGGAGTGCGGCTCTGCGGGTGGAGGTCGGTGCTGGAGGCTCCATTATTCTCTATGTGGAGTGTGGCTCTGCAGGTGGAGGTCGGTGCTGGAGGCCCCATTATTCTCTATGTGGAGTGCGGCTCTGCGGGTGGAGGTCGGTGCTGGAGGCTCCATTATTCTCTATGTGGAGTGTGGCTCTGCGGGTGGAGGTTGGTGCTGGAGGCTCCATTATTCTCTATGTGGAGTGCGGCTCTGCGGGTGGAGGTCGGTGCTGGTGGCTCAATTATTCTCTATGTGGAGTGGGGCTCTGCAGGTGGAGGTCGGTGCTGGAGGCTCCATTATTCTCTATGTGGAGTGTGGCTCTGCGGGTGGAGGTCGGTGCAGGAGGCCCCATTATTCTCTATGTGGAGTGCGGCTCTGCGGGTGGAGGTCGGTGCTGGAGGCTCCATTATTCTCTATGTGGAGTGGGGCTCTGCAGGTGGAGGTCGGTGCTGGAGGCTCCATTATTCTCTATGTGGAGTGCGGCTCTGCGGGTGGAGGTCGGTGCTGGAGGCACCATTATTCTCTATGTAGAGTGTGGCTCTACGATTCGTGACCCCCGTCACGTGACGAGGGGGGCCCACACAGTCTGAACTGCCCCGGGCCCTGGCTACCCTTAATCCACCCCTGGTAGCATAATTGAAAAACCTTATTGGAGTGAGGCGACAGGAATTGCAGGCGGCCACAGCCATCTTGTCAGCGTCCAAAGGTATAGCAATAAAGCTTGGCAAATATTTAAACAGCGCATGCGCTGAAAACAATGAACGGCACCTGCGCAGATACCTCATCACAGGCACATAGGGGCAGAGATGAATAATCAAACAGCGCATGCGCCAGATCCAATATTCAGCATCTGCTTCTGCGCAAACAACATATTAACAGCGCATGCGCAAAGGAACGATATATTATACTTGGAAAGTCTCTCCCTTCACATACAAGCGAGTGATCAGATAGCACGTGCGCTGGAACAAATACCCAGCGCACGCGCAGGAGCAACATTTAAACTTTAGCCACAAAATTGATCAAAAACAAAAATAAAAAATAAAAGTTGAGCACAATTGCGCAAAGGAAAGGCATTATTCCATATTCATTATGTGTCATCTCAATGTAACCAAACGCTCATTGCTTTACTTTTCATTGTTTAATACACAATCAAAAGTTTGTTTACAACATGAAAGATAAAGCTCCTACATGTAGATAATCTATATTGATTTGTTATTACACGTATAGAGTATTCAAAATAGGAGCATATATTATCAATAATGCACAAGCGCCTAGAAAACTAGAAGAAAAATTATATAGAATGCGCTAAAGGACTGTAAAAATGAAATATTGATATCAAAAATATCACACCCCGAAATACCACCACAAAAAATGAAAAATAGTGGTAATGAAATGGTACATATGATCGAGAACCAATTAACCCTGAGTATAATCGAACAAGCCATAAAAAGTAACAGGAATTGAATCAAACATGGATAGTGTATTATACAAAATGTATACTATACTTAGTTAGGTGGATCTATGGTTCCTCAAAGGTACGAAATGCAACATTATGGTATAAGAAACCAAGAGAAGTCAGTTGAAAAAATGAATAGTGTATCAATGCGCTAAGTGAAATACATAACAATGGTCAGACAAAAAATAGATAGTATACTGACCAAAATGTATACTAGACTTCGTTAAATGGACCATAGTGATTGTTCAAAAATGCAAAATGCAATATTATGGTGACAGGAAAAAATCAAGTGAAAAGGAGACAGGTCCTGGCAAAAATATGTTGATCCAATGCGCATATATGAGAAAGGTGTATAATATCTCAAATGAAGGCAACCGTAGGCAAATTGGCTTGGACAAGATGTTAGAATCGGGGTATGCAGACCAACATGGAACAAAGCATAGGAAAATATGAAAAGCCATATATACACAGTGCTAGTGATGATCCATGTAATGAAAAAGCCTGAAAAAAGAAGATAGATAATCTTCAAGAAATGGTAAGCCAAAGCAGCAAGTGTATAGACGGCTTTGATAAAATAATCCATGTAAAAATGGACAAAACGATTCTTTGAATCTGAGATCTTTAATCATCAAGTGTGAACAAGACATAGTGCTGTGAATAGTCCACCACAATACCATGTATAGCCAGCTAGTCTAGGACATTAGAGCACATACTAAATGAGAATTCAATAAAAGTGAAGAAAGTCTGACTGGTTTGTTCCCGTGATGAAAATGCAGACTTATCAGTCCATATAATTGTCTTGAAAGGCAAAGAATCCATGTTGACAAACCATGCGATGATTGGCCCAGATGTAGGCATATAGTAGGCCATATGTTGGCTGTCTTGGAAAAAAGCCAAAATCCAGAATAATCCCCTATAAATGTCATCTTGTTCACACTTGATTAAAGATCTCAGATTCAAAGAATCGTTTTGTCCATTTTTACATGGATTATTTTATCAAAGCCGTCTATACACTTGCTGCTTTGGCTTACCATTTCTTGAAGATTATCTATCTTCTTTTTTCAGGCTTTTTCATTACATGGATCATCACTAGCACTGCATATATATGGCTTTTCATATTTTCCTATGCTCTGTTCCATGTTGGTCTGCATACCCCTATTCTACCATCTTGTCCAAGCCAATTTGCTTATGGTTGCCGTCATTTGAGATATTATACACCTTTCTCATATATGCGCATTGGATCAACATATTTTTGCCAGGACCTGTCTCCTTTTCACTTGATTTTTTCCTGTCACCATAATATTGCATTTTGCATTTTTGAACAATCACTATCGTCCATTTAACCAAGTCTAGTATACATTTTGGTCAGTATACTATCTATTTTTTGTCTGACAACTGTTATGTATTTCACTTAGCGCATTGATGCACTATTCATTTTTTCAACTGACTTCTCTTGGTTTCTTATACCATAATGTTGCATTTCGTACCTTTGAGGAACCATAGATCCACCTAACTGAGTATAGTATACATTTTGTATAATACATTATCCATGTTTGATTCGATCCCTGTTACTTTTTATGGCTTGTTCGATTATACTCGGGGTTAATTGGTTCTCGATCATATGTACCATTTCATTACCACTATTTTTCATTTTTTGTGGTGGTATTTCGGGGTGTGATATTTTTTATATCAATATCTCATTTTTACAGTCCTTTAGCGCATTCTATGTAATTTTTCTTCTAGTTTTCAAGGCGCTTGTGCGTTATTGATAATATATGCTCCTATTTTGAATACTCTATATGTGTAATAACAAATAAATATAGATTATCTACATGTAGGTGATTTATCTTTCATATGTTGTAAATAAACTTTTGATTGTGTATTAAACAATGAAAAGCAAAGCAATGAGCGTTTGGTTAGATTGAGATGGCACATAATGAATATGGAATGATGCCTTTCCTTTACGCAATTGTACTCAACTTTTATTTTTTATTTTTGTTTTTGATCAATTTTGTGTTTGAAGGTTAAATGTTGCTCCTGTGCGTGCGCCGGGTATTTCTTCCAGCGCACGTGCTATCTGATCACTCGCTTGTATGTGAAGGGAGAGACTTTCCAAGTATAATATATCGTTCCTTTGTGCATGCGCTGTTAATATGTTTGCGCAGAAGCAGATGCTGAATATTGGATCTGGCGCATGCGCTGTTTAATTATTCATCTCTGCCCCTATGTGCCTGTGATGAAGTATCTGCGCAGGTGCCGTTCATTGTTTTCAGCGCATGCGCTGTTTAAATATTTGCCAAGCTTTATTGCTATACCTTTGGACGCTGACAAGATGGCCACGGCCGCCTGCAATTCCAGTCGCCTCACTCCAGTAGTTTTTCAATTATGCTACACATGTGCTCATGATATATATAAGATTGACATATACAAGGGTCTAGCGCTTCATTCTCCCTTGAGAAAGCCACTGTGTTAGTGGCGATACGCGTGGGGTTTGCTCCACATCATCATCTTTTCCCACGGAGGCATCTGGCACCTAAACACTTCTGCATGTATTTGCATGCTCATGGAGCTCTGGCCAATTTGGCTTCACGTTCTCACCTTTTGGGTAACATGCTGTTTTTATGCATCCAACTAACTATTTAGAGGTGTACTGGCGTCTGCTCTGTTTCCCTACATGAGCTCAATAGTTCATAGTGCTGTGAATAGCCATTGCTTTTAGAGTGCAGGTATCTTAATTATTTATGTGTACTACAGATTGTCATTTTTTGGATATTTCATGCACTTTGCCTCCATTTGTTGGGATCTTAGATGTGGGGGGGTCATCACATCATTATTTCATGATATGACCAGTTGTTCTTGTCTGTACATGTTTTTAATTGTTTTTATGAAATAAGTGTGATTCCATGTTTATGTCAGTTTTTTGCCAATTAAAATTTTGTCTATTACACACATATACAGTGGGGCAAAAAACTATTTAGTCAGTCAGCAATAGTGCAAGTTCCACCACTTAAAAAGATGAGAGGCGTCTGTAATTTACAGCATAGGTAGACCTCAACTATGGGAGACAAACTGAGAAAAAAAAATCCAGAAAATCACATTGTCTGTTTTTTTTTCATTTTATTTGCATATTATGGTGGAAAATAACTATTTGGTCAGAAACAAGCAATCAAGATTTCTGGCTCTCACAGACCTGTAACTTCTTCTTTAAGAGTCTCCTCTTTCCTCCACTCATTACCTGTAGTAATGGCACCTGTTTAAACTTGTTATCAGTATAAAAAGACACCTGTGCACACCCTCAAACAGTCTGACTCCAAACTCCACTATAGTGAAGACCAAAGAGCTGTCAAAGGACACCAGAAACAAAATTGTAGCCCTGCACCAGGCTGGGAAGACTGAATCTGCAATAGCCAACCAGCTTGGAGTGAAGAAATCAACTGTGGGAGCAATAATTAGAAAATGGAAGACATACAAGACCACTGATAATCTCCCTCGATCTGGTGCTCAACGCAAAATCCCACCCCGTGGGGTCAGAATGATCACAAGAACGGTGAGCAAAAATCCCAGAACCACGCGGGGGGACCTAGTGAATGAACTGCAGAGAGCTGGGACCAATGTAACAAGGCCTACCATAAGTAACACACTACGCCACCATGGACTCAGATCCTGCAGTGCCAGACGTGTCCCACTGCTTAAGCCTGTACATGTCCGGGCCCGTCTGAAGTTTGCTAGAGAGCATTTGGATGATCCAGAGGAGTTTTGGGAGAATGTCCTATGGTCTGATGAAACCAAACTGGAACTGTTTGGTAGAAACACAACTTGTCGTGTTTGGAGGAAAAAGAATACTGAGTTGCATCCATCAAACACCATACCTACTGTAAAGTATGGTGGTGGAAACATCATGCTTTGGGGCTGTTTCTCTGCAAAGGGGCCAGGACGACTGATCCGGGTACATGAAAGAATGAATGGGGCCTAGTGTTGAGCATTCCGATACCGCAAGTATCGGGTATCGGCCGATACTTGCTGTATCGGAATTCCGATACCGACTTCCGATATTTTTTCAATATCGGAATTCGGCATCGGAATCGGAAGTTCAGTTGATTGACGGCCTGACGTCATCATGATGCGCGGTGTGTGCGCATCATGATGCGCCGTCATTTCGGGCCTTCCGGGGGTCTCTGCCGGCCTGCCGGGGGGCTGTGTGGACTGCCCGGGGTCTGTACCGGCCTGCCAGGGGGCTGTGCCGGCCTGCCGGTGGTCTGTGCACCCTGTGGGGGTCTGTACCGGCCTGCCGGGGGGCTGTGCCGGCCTGCCGGGGGGCTGTGCCGGCCTGCCGGGGGGCTGTGCTGATGTCCGGGGGTCTGTGCAAGCATCGTCCGATGGGACTACAAGTCCCATCGGACGATGCCTGCTACCATGACAGTGATTGACACATTAGCCAATGATGGGACAGTAGTAGTCCCATCATCCGGCTAATGTGTTAAATGTTAAAAAAAAAAAAAAAAAAAAATACTACATACATACTACATGCATGCTACATACATACTACATGCATGCTACATACATACTACATGCATGCTACATACATACTACATGCATGCTACATACATACTACATGCATGCTACATACTACATGCATGCTACATGCATGCTACATACATACTACATGCTACATACATACCACATATATACTACATACATACAATACATTCATACAATACATACATAGACATACAGTACATATAACATAGAGTAACATACTTACCAATACTTGTCACATTGTTCCCCGAAGCCATTGTCTTTTCCGGGATAAATATTAACATAACAAACCACAAAAATACTCACCCACGATCCGAAGCAGTCCACGAGTGTGTCCCACGACGATCTTGGGTAGAGAACTGCAGCATCAGATGATGCTGCCGTTCTCTACGGGCTGCAGGAATCCAATGACGGAAGGTAGGTATCCTTCCGCACTGTATTCCTCCGCCACTTAAAAAAAAAAAGTCCCTAGTCTCACTTTATGCCATTGCTGTGTGGGAAATTCCCACACAGCAATGGCATAAAGTGAGACTAGGGACTTTTTTTTTTTTAAGTGGCGGAGGAATACAGTGCGGAAGGATACCTACCTTCCGTCATTGGATTCCTGCAGCCCGTAGAGAACGGCAGCATCATCTGATGCTGCAGTTCTCTACCCAAGATCGTCGTGGGACACACTCGTGGACTGCTTCGGATCGTGGGTGAGTATTTTTGTGGTTTGTTATGTTAATATTTATCCCGGAAAAGACAATGGCTTCGGGGAACAATGTGACAAGTATTGGTAAGTATGTTACTCTATGTTATATGTACTGTATGTCTATGTATGTATTGTATGAATGTATTGTATGTATGTAGTATATATGTGGTATGTATGTAGCATGTAGTATGTATGTAGCATGCATGTAGTATGTATGTAGCATGCATGTAGTATGTATGTAGCATGTAGTATGTAGCATGCATGTAGTATATATGTAGTATGTATGCAGCATGTAGTATGTATGTAGCATGCATGTAGTATATATGTAGTATGTATGTAGCATGTAGTATGTATGTAGCATGTAGTATGTATGTAGCATGCATGTAGTATATATGTAGTATGTATGTAGTATGTATGTAGCATGCATGTAGCATGCAGTATGTATGTAGCATGCATGTAGTATATATGTAGTATGTATGTAGCATGCATGTAGCATGCATGTAGTATGTATGTAGTATATATGTGGTATGTATGTAGCATGCAGTATGTATGTAGCATGCATGTAGTATGTATGTAGCATGCATGTAGTATATATGTAGTATGTATGTAGCATGTAGTATGTAGCATGCATGTAGTATATATGTAGTATGTATGCAGCATGTAGTATGTATGTAGCATGCATGTAGTATATATGTAGTATGTATGTAGCATGTAGTATGTATGTAGCATGCATGTAGTATGTATGTTGCATGTAGTATTTATGTAGTATGAATGTAGCATGTATGTAGTATGTAGTATGAATGTAGCATGTATGTAGTATGCATGTTGTATGTATGTAGCATGTAATTTTTTTTTTTTTTTTTTTTACATTTAACACATTAGCCGGATGATGGGACTACTACTGTCCCATCATTGGCTAATGTGTCAATCACTGTCATGGTAGCAGGCATCGCCCGATGGGACTTGTAGTCCCATCGGACGATGCCTGCACAGACCCCCGGAGCCTGCACAGACCACCGGCAGGCCGGCACAGCCCCCCGGCAGGCCGGCACAGCCCCCCGGCAGGCCGGCACAGCCCCCCGGAGCCTGCACAGCCCCCCGGCAGGCCGGCACAGCCCCCCGGCAGGCCGGCACAGCCCCCCGGAGCCTGCACAGACCCCCTGGCAGGCCGGCACAGCCCCCCGAAAGGCCCGTACAGACCCCAGAGAGGCTGTACAAGGGCAGGAAAGGGTTTTTCTTATTCCGATACCGGAAGTCCCATAGACTTGAATGGGACTTCCGGTATCGGAATCGGCGATACCGATACTTTTTTTAAAGATCGGCCGATACCATCCGATACGATACTTTGAAGTATCGGACGGTATCGCTCAACTCTAATGGGGCCATGTATCGTGAGATTTTGAGTGCAAACCTCCTTCCATCAGCAAGGGCATTGAATATGAAACGTGGCTGGGTCTTTCAACATGACAATGATCCAAAGCACACCGCCAGGGCAATGAAGGAGTGGCTTCGTAAGAAGCATTTCAAGGTCCTGGAGTGGCCTAGCCAGTCTCCAGATCTTAACCCTATAGAAAACCTTTGGAGGGAGTTGAAAGTCCGTGTTGCCAAGCGAAAAGCCAAAAACATCACTGCTCTAGAGGAGATCTGCATGGAGGAATGGGCCAATATACCAACAACAGTGTGTGGCAACGTTGTGAAGACTTACAGAAAACGTTTGACCTCTGTCATTGCCAACAAAGGATATATCACAAAGTATTGAGATGAAATTTTGTTTCTGACCAAATACTTATTTTCCACCATAATATGCAAATAAAATGAAAAAAAAACAGACAATGTGATTTTCTGGATTTTTTTTTCTCAGTTTGTCTCCCATAGTTGAGGTCTACCTATGATGTAAATTACAGACGCCTCTCATCTTTTTAAGTGGTGGAACTTGCACTATTGCTGACTGACTAAATACTTTTTTGCCCCACTGTATGTGGTGTTCCCATTACATGGGCAAGTCACTTTTTTCTTCTTTCATGTCACTAGTTTATTGACATGCCCTTGGTGAACCCCTTTTTCTTTATTTTTTATAGTGGTGCCCTCCATTCACTTTCTTCTCCAATTATTGAGGGTGGCATAATGTATAATGTGAACTTGGATGGGGGAACATATGAGAGTGGTGTTGATTTCTGCAATGCTTTAGAGGTTTGGGCACAAGATATACTAGCAGACCAAGCTACCCTCTCACAGATGTCACACAGGACAAGGGGGAGACTGCCAAGAAGTTCTATGGGTTTCTTGTGGCAGTATTTAGAGATCTGGGATTCTCACTGTATTCTTAAACCTGAATTGCAAGAGGCAATAATGTCAGTTAGACCTGACGTTGAGAATTCCATTCCGGATGATGCATTGAAAGTAATAAAAAGTTTTCAGAAAAATTTAACCCATTCTGTAGCAGCAGGGAAACAGAAAAATAAACCAACAGCGGCAGTTGTGACAGCTCCTGCTCTAACAGCAGCCCCCACCATCACGCCCAGCGCGGCTGCGAGTACACAGCTCATCCCTTATCAGTGGAGCACACAGCAAACCCCAGCCCCCCCTCAGACTTCAGCTCCCTGCTCCAATATCTCTCCTAATCCTATGACTAGGAACCTTACTCCCCAGATCCGCTGTGCCAATTCTCGTCTGCAATGCTGGCGCTGTGGCCGACTCGGTCACTTTCAGAGAGACTGTCACATTCCCGCTGATAGATGCTACCCTCAAGTTCCCTCTTCTAATCGTAATCTAAATACTGGGAACCCTAGAGAATACCCCGTTTATGGACAGCCCCAAAATCCTGATAATTGTCCATACTGAAGGGGTGGCCAACCAGAGTCTGCTATCACAATGTCCTCCACCAAACCTGGGGCATGCTCATCCGTCACGCTCCATGTAGGGGGCACCCTTGTTAAGTTCATGGTAGACACTGGGGCGGCCAATTCTGTAATCAAGTCATCAGATGTACCTACGGATATCCCTATTCATTTCTCAGATCAAGAGCTTGTTTTAATTGGAGTAGATGGCAGACCCAATAAACATACTCTTACAAAACCCATCCCTGTGGGACCTTTCCCCAAGGTTACTGCTCAGTTCGTGATCTCTCCCACATGTCCAGTAAATTTACTGGGGGCAGATTTATTAACACAGTTCCGCTCCAGAATACAATTCCAAGATGATGGTCAGATGGTTCTTACGTTACATAACCCCTATGCAGATGAAGACAGTGAGGAAATCTGTATTTTACATGCCCTTCCCACAGTTATGATGGCCCTGATAGGCCCAGATCCACCCCTAATATTGCCTGAGGATCAACGACTCACCCCATACCTCTCAGAGATACCATCTAAACTTTGGTCAAAAGGACAAAATGATGTAGGGAAAATGCCTGTAGAACCAGTAAAAGTGTTTCTCAAACCTGGTGCCCCTTTTCCCAAAGTCCATCAATATCATTTGAAACATGATCAGGAGCGGGGCCTTCAGGGACAAATACAAACATTACTTGATAACGGTGCTCTGGTACACTGTGTTTCTCCGTGTAATACGCCCGTGTTTCCCGTTAAGAAAAAGACCCCACCTGGCCAGCCCTCTGTGTACCGGCTGGTACAAGATTTACGGACAGTTAATGCAGCTACTATTCTGGAGACTCCAGTGGTGCCTAATCCACATACTCTTTTGTCCCAAATACCCCAGGATGCTACTTGGTTTACAGTTATTGATCTTACCAATGCCTTCTTTAGCATTCCGTTACACCCAGATTGCCAGTTTCTGTTTGCATTCACTTATCAGGGATGACAGTTAACATGGATAGTTATGCCACAAGGGGCCCAAAACAGTCCCAATCAGTTTGCAAAAAACATGAGCGAGTGTCTCTTGCCCTGAAAGTTAAATCACCCCCAGGTTACGCTGCTTCAGTATGTGGATGATCTTTTGTTGTGTGCACGGTGGGAGCAGGAAGCCATTGCTGCCACTGTTAGCCTCCTCAAGCATCTGGCAGCACTGAACTGTTGGGTTTCGGCCTCGAAGCCTCAGTTCTGCTTTGGTCAAGTGATATGCTTGGGTCACTGTCTCCTTCAGGGTTTCAGACACCTCACAGAAGAAAGAAAAATAGCTGTCAGCTCCCTTCCTTTCCCAAAAGTTGAAACTGAACTCCAGCGTTTTCTTGGACTATGTACTTACTTTCGTCAGTGGATACCGGATGCATCCCGCATAATGCAACCCCTTTACAATGCCTTGAAAGATGGCATAATGAGCTACAAGGAAAGATCACCAGTTTGCATGGAAAGCCTTTATCATGCCTTCTCTGAGTTAAAGCGGCTTATTGCTACTGCCCCTGCCTTGGGCATCCCGGACTATACTCGACCGTTCCATTTGTATGTGTCTGAGAATGAAGGACACACAGCAGGGGTACATACACAATCACATGGCAATAGGCAGCAACCAGTGGACTATTATTCGACCCGCCTTGACCCAGTGGCCCTGTTAAGGGAAGAATATATGGCACATGAATATATACAAGAATCAAAACTGTATCACTATATGGACGCTTTGCTGGATATTGGGATCATGTTGCTTTAAGATACTTCTGATTTTCTTATATTTTCTTAGAGTTGTTTCTGTATGGTATCACTCACCTAAGCTCCATCAAATATTGAATAAACTGGGTGGACCAGGGTAAGCCAAGCTAGAAAACAATACTTGTGTATATAAGTATTGTTTAGCGATATGGGAGCAGTAAACGGTAACCCAGAAATGTACATAATGATTGTGTAGCGACCTGGGAAAAGCAAATAGTAACTGGAAAAATGTCCATGATGTAACTGATGATGTAGCTCAAATTCTGTTATAAAAGCTGTACACGTTTGATTAAAGACAGAGAAGAATCATACTGACACGATACCCTCTTGTCTTGTGTATTCTTTTCTCGAGTATACGTATACCTTGTGCCAAAGCTACAATTCGGCCACAGACAATTAAGACGCGTCGCACCTTAGTGTGACAGAATCATCAGCCCGAGCATCACCAAGTTGCATGAGGGCAGTTCACGCCACTCACTCGTTGCTTGACAAGACTGCAGACATAATTCTTGGACATGAAACGCACATTTTTGCCCCGCATGATATTGCAGCAATACTGACACTTCAGCAACCAAGACATTTGGCTGTGCAACGACACATACGGCTGCAGTGTTCACTCCTTTTGCCTGATTATGTCAAGTTGCATCGCTGTACTACAATCAACCCCGCTACTTTACTGCTGGTCCCCAAGAAAGATGGCAGAGATAAGGATTTTCTCCAACATGATTGTTCCCAACTTCTGACTGAAGAAACAGCTACTCCAGCAAATGTCAGTGAGAATCCACTTACAAATCCCGATCTGGTGTTATACGCGGATGGTTCAAGATATGCTGACGAGTTTGGTAGATTCCACACGGGATATGCTGTTACCACAGAGGACACTGTAGTGCACGCAGCTGTGCTCCCGCCCTCACAGTCAGCACAAGAAGCAGAACTCCAGGCTCTGTCTACTGCATGTACTTTGGCCAAGAACAGACGGGCTAATGTATACACGGACTCATGGTATACATTTGGTATTGCTCACGATTTTGGGGCTCTATGGGCCAATCGAGGGTTTATTACTACTGCCGGAACCCCAGTGAAAAATGCTGAAGCTGTTAAAACCCTCATGGACTCAATCAAATTACCTACTCAGGTGGCTATTATCAAAGTTAAGGCGCACGGTCCTAGGAACAGTCCACAGACTGTTGGCAACGCATTTGCGGATATGCAAGCAAAAGCCGCCGCTCTTTTACCCGTTGAACCAACCATACCAACTATAGTGACCACACGCTCTCAGCGTAAACAGTTACAAGAAGCATTGACCCTACAAGAACCTGATGATCTACAACAGACTGAAGTTTTCTGTCGGACCCCGCAAGACCGCTTAATGACGATGCAGAGAATGTCTCCAAAGGAAGAGGCGAAGCAATGGAAGACTGATGGGGCACAAATGGATAATGGTCTCTGGAAAAAGGACCAACTCGTGTGTCTCCCTAAGCGGATGTACCCTGCTATTGCCACATGGGCACATGGACCTAACATCGAGGAAAGAATCAAGCCCTTGCACTGGTGCAAAAATATTACTGGGCCCCGGGAATTTCCACAGTTTTGACAGCGTTCAACCGTGCCTGTAAGGCTACTTTCACACTTGCATTTTTTTGCGCTGCGCACCGTGCGCAGTGCAAACGCACATAAAAAAACGCATCATGCATTTGTGTGCATTTTTTGCGGGTTTAGGCGCGTTTTTAAAAAAAAATGCATGCGTTTTTTGCGCTGACGTGCGCACTACTATGCGCACGTCAGCGCACCCATAGACTATAATGGGTGTTTGGGTGAAAAAAAGCGCATTCCGTGCGCATGCGTTTTTTGGGACAGGTCGGACGCACAAAAAATGCAACAAGATGCATTTTGTGCGCCCGAGCGCACACTACAAAAAAACGCATGCGCATACAAACGTGTACAAATGCATGTGTATGCGCACCCATGTAAAAGATAGGAAAAACCGCATGCGTTTTTTGCGCAAAAATACAGCGCAAAAAAATGCAAGTGTGAAACCAGCCTTATATCTGTCAGACTTGTAATCCCAGTCAACTTCAACGTGTACCCCCGAAGCATCTTGCTAAGCCTGACTATCCTTTCCAAAGGCTCCGGGTGGACCATATCACGTTGCCTAAGTCTGGAAGGTATGAATACTCTTTGGTTGTTGTTGACATGTTCTCCAATTGGCTGGAAGCTTTTCCTTTACTAACATGACCGCAAAAACCACAGCGAAGAAACTGGTGATGGAAGTCATATGCAGATATGGGGTTCCAGAAGTTGTTGAAAGTGATCAAGGTCCGGCCTTTTCTTCTCATGTGTACCAAGAAGTTCTGACAATGCTTGGATCCACTGTAGCCCTCCATACTCCGTACCACCCACAATCCAGTGGGAAAGTTGAGAGGCTGAACGGCACACTGAAGGGACAATTGACCAAAATGATGCAGGAGACTACGGCTCCTTGGCCAGAGCTCCTACCCATTGCACTATACCACATCCGTATTACCCCTATTGCAAAACATGGCCTGTCCCCATATGATATATTGTTTGGTACTTGCCCCCAGTTGGAAATTTCCAGCCTCAGCAGTTATCAGAAGAAACTGACCGTGCTGTTCAATATGTTATTTAACTTAGTAAAAATCTTGCTAACACCCATGCTCTAGTTTCTTCTTCTGTTCCAGATTCAGCAGAAACCGACACCTGTCATAACCTGAAGTCTGGTGATTTGGTAGTCGTGAAAAGGCATGTCAGAAAGCACGGACTAGAACCCTTGTATGACGGTCCCTATCAAGTCCTCCTCATCACCCCTACATCATTGAAACTAGAAGGAAGACCGACTTGGATTCACGCATCGCACTGCAAGCTGGTAAACAATCCAATAGCAAATAAAGGGGCATAATGTTTTGGTTTTTCGCATTTTCCATATTATTACTGGTAACCGCATGGGACAGCCTAAATTCCCCAACGTCCTTGAATAATAAATTTATACAACATCATGAAAAATTACTGAGAGATTTGTTGGACAATTCCCAGTCTTTGGCAGACTGTTGGATCTGCACGTATTCACCAGTGTCAGCCACAAGCATCCCCTGTTTGGCTATCCCTGTTCCACCTGAGGAGTTATTTGCTTGGACTAACTGTTCTGACACACTCACTAATAATGCCACAGATAATGCTAAGTTATGGAATTTAACTGTTGGTATACCTATTGTGGAATGGGTGGGATACCCCTGGTGGCAAGGTAACCTTTCAGGAAGCAATACCCAACTTCAATATTTGGCCTATAAAGGAGGGGCTTGGGTCCCTAAGAATAAGACTAGTCTAACCAATCTAGGGCAAATTCCAACATATGGTTTACAAGTCAGTTTCAATGTAACTTCACACTCTACTGATGCCTTCAAACCAATGTTGTTAGAAACAAGGTTACATAATACGTCATGGGAATTTTCTAATTTGTTTCCACAGGGTTCTAACGAAACCTGTGCCAGTATTCCTGGCAATATATCTTGTAATGAGTCCTCTGAATATGTACCAGGAACCCCCACTTGTGGAAATCCCGATGTAGGCTATTGTATTCCTTTAGGATAATCTCCAGCTTGGTGTATGCTTCAGAATGCATCTGCACTCATAGACTTAGTTCATAGATTGGTACTGCAACATTCAGCCCTATGGGATTTACCTGATGATATGTTCTGGGTATGTGGAGACAATGCTTATAAATGGTTGCCAGTAGGGGTAAGAGGTACTTGTACTCTAGGTCGCTTGACCCAGGCCACCTTTGTTATTCCAAACAAACAGTTGGATACACAGGCTATACCCAAACATACATTATACAAAAGAGCTGCAGACAATTCACCCCGCCCTTCAGGGAGACCACATATAGTACAGATGAGTGTGGCCAATAAAGTTGTCAGTTCTATTTTCATTTACCCTATGATTACACAAATGTGGGATAAATTGGTTAGGGCCACAGACTATCTAGATGATCAAATTTGGGATAAACTGGACATACTTAATATTACTGTTGCTGTCCAAAATCAACTTATTATAGTCACTAATCAACATACTATAGTGCTGGACTACTTAACAGCAGCACAAGGTGGTATGTGTCATGTCATTGGACCCACTTGCTGTCATTATATATATCCTAACAGTACTATGAAGTTAAAGTTAAAGTTAGAAGATATTCAAAGACTCAGAAATGAATACAATAAAGACAATGATCATAATAAGGACAGTTGGTGGTCAGACACTTTCTCCTTTCTCAATCCAGCCAATTGGTTTAAGGGAATTGGGAGCTGGATAGCTGGGATCTTACAAAGCTTGTTACGCATTGCTGCCTGTATCCTTGTTGTATATGTGATACTAAAACTTGTTTTTTGGTGTATTTCTGTATGTATTAGGAAATTCTGCACTAAGACAGCTAATGATGATACCAAAGGCGTCGTTGCCCCTGCTCTTCTCTGCACCGATCTCAAAAGGCTACTTGATGAAGATGTTGGAGCCAAGCACATGGCTACCCACAAAAGATCTCCACCACCGTCATCGAAAATTGTTATTCGTGAATTGCAGTATACAGGGGGGACAGGTGCGCCGCGACAGCCATGACTGGTAACACGGCATGAGTCATGTGAAGACCAGTACACCTCAAGCTTTTAGCTTGGGATAGCACCTCTGATGCTGCATATGTGTTAAAAAATTTATCTAGGGGGGATTATGAAAGGCTTAAACTAAAATCAAAGCTGAAGGTTTCATTTCTCCATTCTCTGAAGGTTTCACTTCTCCATTGTTGTTGCTTTTAGATCAATTTTTGTAATTGGGATAAAAGTTCAGGCTGTCATGAAACCAGACTGTTCCTCATCAGGTGCAAGATAAGGGACCTGGGGGTGTATTACTCTGAAGAATATGCCAAAATACTACTTTCTGTTGTGAGTTCATTCTCTGGTTCACCAGTTGTGAGTTCTCCTTCCAGACTCCCTCTGGTGGTAACAGGAGGTAGTGAGGCTGATTTGATTGGTGGAAATCTGCCACCTGAGAATGAGGATGACGATTGGACCTCAGGAATCTCAGATTAGATTTAAGACAGCTGACGCCCTATTCATTTGCTGGTGATTCCTCCTGGCTTGTCAGCTCTTGGTTTTCAGCTCTGTTCCAGTCATCTAAAGCTAAGTTTTTCTACTAATGTTCACACTTGATTTTGTTGGTCTATTTAGTTTTTTGTGTTGTCAGCCAGCCCCGGCTGGGGGCTGTGCTGAATTTCCACTCTTATTTATCTGTATTTGCCAATTTGCTTTTTGTCCCTTACTAGTTTGGCCTCTTTTTGCTCTGTCACAGAATATTTCAGAGTGCTGATATAGTGGGAGAAGTCTAGTGACTTCAGTGTTAATTTTGCTGTCAGAAGTGTTGGACATTATTTTTGTAGGGTTTTTTTGCAGGTTGCAGACAGTGTCTTTCCCTTTCCTTTCCTTCCTAGTTAGTTTGGGCCCAATCATTTGCTCAGCCTATTTTCCTGCCTGTGTTTGTGCTTTCATCTTGTTTCACCGTCAACACATGTGTGGGGGCTGTCTTTCCTTTGGGGTCTGCTCTGGGGCAGTTAGCTTTCCCCTTTTCTTGCTTTAGGCTTATTTAGTTCTCCGGCCGTGACGAGGCGTCTAGGATCATCGTAGGTACGCTCCACGGCTGCTGCTAGTTGTGTGTTAGGATTAGGGATCTGCAATCTGCATAGATACCAACCTCTCTGGTTCTCTGTGACTTAGCTTGTTTTGCTTTTTCTCCTCGGTGACCTATTCATAACAACTTTCTATGCTATGTAAATACGGACATATATGCAGTTTCCGGTTTTCTTGCAATATTATTGGCTTATAAAGTGAAATGATGCTATTGGTAGTTGAGAACTTTGCATAATTAAGCAAAATATTATAAAAGAAGTGAAATAAACGGGTTTAGTGATCTCCTTGGATCGTCCCATACAGAGACACATCTCCGTTTGGTTATTTGAGTTGCTAGCAAAACTCTGTGGAATAATTTGGAAACCACTGGATCAACCGTAAAGGGTTAGTTTAATCCTCTCCCTATCAAAGGAACAGAAAGCACAAAGCACTCCCTCGGTGTAGATGATAATCAGATTGTGCATATATGCAAGTGTGGAACTGCAAAGGAGATGTGGGATAAGTTACAGAAAGTGCATGAAAGATCAAATCTCAGCAATAAGCTTTATCTCATGAGAAAACTGTATCAGTCTAAGCTAGGTGATGTACAGAATATGCAGATCTATATAAGAAACACCCTAGAGATTGTGGAGCGTCTCAGGGGTGTTGGAGAAGAAATTAAAGATTTTCATGTTGCTGCACTTCTATTAAGTGGTCTTCCAGAAAGTTATGATACACTCGTGACTGCACTAGAAGCATGGACAGATGATGAGCTGACACTAGAGTATGTTAAAGGCAAACTTGTGGATGAATTCAAGAGAAAAATGCAGCATGTAAGCAGCAGTAATGAATCCAGAGCAGAAACAGCATTAAAGACACAGTAATTCCCTAAATATAAGAGCAATCTAAGAGAAACTCATGAATGTTTTATCTGTAAAAAGCCTGGCCACCTTAAAGCAGACTGCAGAATTTGAAAAGCAAGAATGAGTCAGCTTAAAAAGCAGAACAGTCATCAAAGGGTTAAAACAGCTGTGAAGGAAGATTCTGCATGTGTTGAAGCTGCATTTAACTTCCAATACAGGCCCATCTGCAAAGCATATATGGTGTATAGATTCTGGTGCAAGCAGTCATATGACAAATAACAAGGATTTCTTCACTGACCTTAATGAAAGCAAGTCAGAAAAGGTCATTTTAGATAATGGTCACTATATAACTTCAGAAGGAGTAGGAGATGGGTACCTCCACTGTCCAGTTTCTTCAGCACAAAGCAGAAAGATTCCAATAAAGGATGTTCTCTATGTTCCCAGCCTTGAAAGCAATCTTCTGTTCAGTAATAAGCTCACACAAGAGGGGAATGTAGTTACTTTTAAAGATAACAGCTGCATTATCTCAATGAAGGGTCACACTCTTGCAGAAGAAAAAATCAAATATGAACTTTATCAGCTAAAATGCAAAGAGTGTACAGTGCTAGACAAAATCTACATAAGAACTGTATCCATGTATGGCACAGATATCTTGGATACAGGGACCCTGAAGCTGTAAGGAAGCTAGCTCAACTTGCAAATGGTATTGAAACAACCAGTGTAGTCAAATAATGAAGTGCACTAGCTGTCTTAACCGCTTCACGACCCATGACGCCTACGTAGGCGTCATGAAAAGTCGTGACCAAGCGACCTATGATGCCTACGTAGGCGTCATGCTATAAATAGCCCTCATGCGAGTCTGGTGACCAGGGTCACTGAAAGGTCACCCGACCCGCACACAGAGGACACTCTACAGTTAATCCCAGGGGGCGTGGCTTAGCCCCCACGTGCCTACGATAGCTCTGATTGGCTGTTAAAAGTGAAACAGCCAATCAGAGCGATTTGTAATATTTCACCAATGAAATTTGGTGAAATATTACAATCCAGCTGCAATAGCATCGGACATGGCTGGACACCGACACCCGACCCCCCCACACACCGACTGGCGGGGCCGATCAGCCCCCGCCACCAATGGACGGCGGCGAACGGTCACCGCCATCATCATCTGCTCCCCCTCCCCTTCCTATCGCTCCCTCTCACCTTCCGATACCCCCGGGACCTCCGATGGTGCTCCCGGTGTCCCGCCGTGGCTGCCGGCGTCCGGATCATGGGCGCCGCCATCTTGCAAAATGGCGGGCACATGTGCAGTGCGCCTGCCATTGTCCAAGATGGCGGCGCCCATGAATTTGCCGGTTGCCCGTTCATTTTTCATTTTGATCACTGTGATACACTCTCACAGTGATCAAAATAAAAAAAAAGTAAATACACCCCCCTTTTATCACCCCCATAGCCAGGCGCAAATAATAAAATAAAAAAAATATTTTTTTTCCATTTAGGGTTCGAACTAGGGTTAGGGTTGGAATTAGGGCTACAGATAGGGTTAGGGTTAGAAATAGGGTTAGGTTTAGAAATAGGGTTAGGGTTAGGGTTGGAATTAGGGTTAGGGTTGGAATTAGGGTTAGGGTTAAAATTAGGGTTAGGATTGGAATTAGGGTTAGGGTTGGAATTAGGGTTAGGGCTAGAATTAGGGTTGGAATTAGGGTTAGGGCTGGAATTAGGGTTAGGGTTGGAATTAGGGTTAGGGCTGGAATTAGGGTTAGGGCTGGAATTAGGGTTAGGGGTGGGTTGCGATTAGGGTTAGGCTTGTAATTAGGGTTAGAGTTGGGATTAGGGTTAGGGGTGTGTTGGCGTTATAGTTGTGGTTAGGGTTATTATTAGGGTTGGGTTAGGGGTGTGTTGGGGTTAGAGTTGGAGTTAGAATTGAGGGGTTAACACTGTTTAGGCACATCACGGGGTCTCCGAACGCGACATGGCGCCATGATTTATTCCAGCCAATTTTGCATTCAAAATGTCAAACAGCACTCTCTCCATTCCGAGCCCCGACGTGTGCACAAACAGTGGTTTACCCCCACATAGGGGGTATCAGCGTACTCAGGAAAAATTGCACAACAACTTTGGGAGTCTATTTTCTCCTGTTACCCTTGGGAAAATAAAAAATTGGGGGCTAAAAAAATGATTTTTGTGAAAAAAAATGATTTTTTTTGTTTTCACGGCTGAGTTATAAACTTCGGTGAAGCACATGGGGGTTCAAAGTGCTCATCACACATCTAGATAAGTTCCTTGGGGGGTCTAGTTTCCAAAATGGGGTCACTTGTGGGGGGTTTCCACTGTTTAGGCACATCAGGGGCTCTGCAAACGTAACATGATGCCCGCAGACCACTCCATCAAGTCGGTATTTCAAAACGTCACTACTTCCCTTCCGAGCCCCGATGTGTGCCCAAACAGTGGTCCCCCCATACATATGGGGTATCAGCATACTCAGGACAAATTGGACAACAACTTTTGGGGTCGAATTCATCCTGTTAACCTTGTGAAAATAGAAAATTGCGGGCTAAAAAATCATTTTTTGTGGAAAAAAAGGATTTTTTTATTTTCACGGTTCTGCGTTATAAACTTCTGTGAAGCACTTGGGGGTTCAAAGTGCTCACCACATATCTAGATAAGTTCCTTGGGTGGTCTAGTTTCCAAAATGGGGTCACTTGTGGGGGGTTTCCACTGTTTAGGTACATCAGGGGCTCTGCAAACGTAACATGACGCCCGCAGACCATTCCATCAAGTCTGTATTTCAAAACATCACTACTTCCCTTCCGAGCCCCGACGTGTGCCCAAACAGTGGTCCCTCCCCACATATTGGGTACCAGCGTACTCAGGACAAACTGGACAACTACTTTTGGGGTCAAATTTCTCCTGTTACCATTGTGAAAATAAAAAATAGCGGGCTAAAAAATCATTTTTTGAGGAAAAAAAAGGATTTTTTTATTTTCACGGTTCTGCGTTATAAACTTCGGTGAAGCACTTGGGGGTTCAAAGTGCTCACCACATATCTAGATAAGTTCCTTGGGTGGTCTAGTTTCCAAAATGGGGTCACTTGTGGGGGGTTTCCACTGTTTAGGCACATCAGGGGCTCTGCAAACGTAACATGACACCCGCAGACCATTCCATCAAGTTGGTATTTCAAAACATCACTACTTCCCTTCCGAGCCCCGACGTGTGCCCAAACAGTGGTCCCTCCCCACATATTGGGTACCAGCGTACTCAGGACAAACTGGACAACTAATTTTGGGGTCCAATTTCTCCTGTTACCATTGTGAAAATAAAAAATAGTGGGCTAAAAAATCATTTTTTGAGGAAAAAAATTTTTTTTTATTTTCATGGTTCTGCGTTATAAACTTCTGTGAAGCACTTGGGGGTTCAAAGTGCTCACCACACATCTAGATAAGTTCCTTGGGTGGTCTAGTTTCCAAAATGGGGTCACTTGTGGGGGGGTTTCCACTGTTTAGGCACATCAGAGGCTCTGCAAACGTAACATGATGCCCGCAGACCATTCCATCAAGTCGGTATTTCAAAACGTCACTACTTCCCTTCCGAGCCCCGACGTGTGCCCAAACAGTGGTCCCTCCCCACATATTGGGTACCAGCGTACTCAGGACAAACTGAACAACAACTTTTGGGGTCCAATTTCTCCTGTTACTATTGTGAAAATAAAAAATAGCGGGCTAAAAAAATCATTTTTTGAGGAAAAGAAAATATTTTTATTTTCACAGCTCTGCGTTATACACTTCTGTAAAGCACCTGGGGGTTCAAAGTGCTCACTATGCATCTAGATAACTTCCTTAGGGGGTCTAGTTTCCAAAATGGGGTGATTTGTGGGAGAGCTCCAAAGTGTTGGCAGACAGGGCCTCTCCAAACACGACATGGTGTCCGCTAACGATTGGAGCTAATTTTTCATTCAAAAAGTCAAATAGCGCTCCTTCCCTTCTGAGCCCTGCCGTGTGCCCAAACAGTGGTTCTCCCCCACATATGGGGTGCCAGCGTACTCAGGACAAACTGAACAGCAACTTTAGGGGTCCAATTTATCTGTTACCCTTGTGAAAATAAAAAATAGCGGGCTAAAAAATCATTTTTGAGGAAAAAAAATGATTTTTTATTTTCAAGGCTCTGCGTTTATAAACTTCTGTGAAGCACTTGGGGGTTCAAAGTGCTCACTACACATCTAGATAAGCTCCTTGGGGGTCTAGTTTCCAAAATGGGGTCACTTGTGGGGGGTTTCTACTGTTTAGGCACATCGGGGCTCTGCAAACGCAACATGATGCCCGCAGAACATCCTATCAGTCTGCATTCCAAAATCGCGCTCCTTCCCTTCTGAGCTCTCCCATGCACCCAAACAGTGGTTTCCCCTGACATATGGGGTATCGGTGTACTCAGGACAAATTACACAACAACTTTTGTGGTCCAATTTCTCCTGTTAGCCTTGTGAAAATAAAAAATAGCGGGCTAAAAAATCATTTTTGAGGAAAAAAAAATAGTTTTTTATTCTCACTTCTCTGCGTCATAAACTTCTGTGAAGCACTTGGGGGTTCAAAGTGCTCACCACACATCTAGATAAGTTCCTTGGGTGGTCTAGTTTCCAAAATGGGGTCACTTGTGGGGGAGCTCCAATGTTTAGGTACACAGGGGCTCTCCAACCACGACATGGTGTCCACTAACGATTGGAGCTAATTTTCCATTCAAAAAGTCAAATGGTGCTCCTTCCCTTCGGGACCCTGCTGTGTGCCCAAACAGTGGTTTATGACTACACATGAGGTATCGGTGCACTCAGAAGAAATTGCCTAACAAATTTTAGGATTCATTTTATCCCATTGCCCATGTGAAAATTTAAAAACTGAGGCTAAATGAAAATTTTTGTGAATAAAAAGTCCTTTTTTTACAGATCAATTTGTGAAGCACCTGGCTGTTCAAAGTGCTCACTATGCATCTAAATAAGTTCCTTGGAGGGTCTAGTTTCCAAAATGGGGTCACTTGTGGGGGAGCTCCAATGTTTAGGCGCACAGGGACTCTCCAAACGCGACATGGCAACCGCTAAATATTCCAGCATATTTTCCATTCAAAAAGTCAAATGGCGCTCCTTCCCTTCTGAGCCTGCCGTGCGCCCAAACAGTGGTTTATGACCACATATGAGGTATCAGTGTACTCAGGAGAAATTGCCCAACAAATTTTAGGATCCATTTTATCCTGTTGCCCATGTGAAAATGAAAAAATTGATGCTAAATGAAAATTTTTGTTGGAAAAATTAAAATGTTCATTTTTTCCTTCCACATTGCTTTAGTTGCTGTGAAGCACCTGAAGGGTTAATAATCTTCTTGAATGTAGTTTTGAGTAGCTTGAGGGGTGCAGTTTTTAGAATGGTGTCACTTTTGGGTATTTTCTGCCATATAGACCCCTCAAAGCTTCAAATGTGAGGTGGTCCCTAAAAAAATGGTTTTGTAAATTTTGTTGTAAAAATGAGAAATCGCTGGTCAACTTTTAACCCTTATAACTTCCCAACAAAAAAAAATTTTGTTTCCAAAATCGTGCTGATGTAAAGTAGACATGTGGGAAATGTTATTTATTAACTATTTTGTGTCACATAACTCTCTGGTTTAACGGAATAAAAATTCAAAATGTGAAAATTGCAAAATTTTCAAAATTTTCACCAAATTTCCGTTTTTTTCACAAATAAATGCAAACATTATTGACCTAAGTTTACCACTAACATGAAGCCCAATATGTCACGAAAAAACAATCTCAGAATCGCTAGGATCCGTTGAAGCATTCCTGAGTTATTACATCATAAAGGGACACTGGTCAATATTGCCAAAAATGGCCAGGTCATTAAGGTCAAAATAGGCTGGGTCATGAAGGGGTTAAAGGGAAAATGTCCAGAAAATCCTTTCCTAAAATAAGCACCACTAGATCTGCACAGCCTCTGGATCTGATACATACAGATGTATGTGGTCCAATGAGTGTTCAAACTCCTATCAAGAAAAGATATTTTCTCACATTTATTGATGACTACTCCAGATATACAGTCGCCTACCTGCTTCAAAGTAAGGATGAAGTTCCACAGAAACTTGAAGAATATCTTGTTGTAGTGTTTAACAAATTTGGAAGAATGCCTAAAGCCATGCTTGCAGATAATGGAACCAAATATACAAGTGATAAGGTGCAAGCCATTTTGAAAAAGGATGAAATCGTGTTCCAGACTACCATTCTGTACAACCCAGAGCAAAATGGCATTGCAGAGAAAGAACCGTACTCTCTTTGAAAGTGGAAGTATGTTGTTTGATGCAAATCTACGTGTTGGGGAGAAGCCATCATGACAGCTTGCTATCTTCAAAACAGAGTGCCAGGTAAAGCCACAATTAAAACTCCATATGAGCTATTGAACTGCGAGAAGCCTAACCTGAAGCACCTCAAGATATTTGGAAGCAAAATGTTTATGTATGTTCCCAAAGAAAAACTTTCCAAGTGGGAATCACACGCAAAACAAGGAGTCCTGGTGGGCTATAGTGAAACTCAAAAGGGATACAGAATCCTGCACCCAGAGACCAACACAGTAACAATCAGCAGAGATGTAGTGATTGATGAAAACTCTATAGCTCAAATTCCATGAAGTTACACCAGTTATTCAACCTAAGAAGCAAGAACAAGAATCTCAATCACCAAACCCAGACAACAAAAAGGAAAACAGTGAAGTATGGATAAGCTCTGAAGCTAGCAAGGAAGACACAGGAAAACCAAGTCAACCTCCAGTCAGGAGATCAGAAAGGCCAAACAAAAGTATCCCAGCTAGACGCCTTTCTTATATGGTTAGCACACTTTGTGAACGAGATCCACAGTCATGGCAAGAGATGCAAAAAATGCCTGTCCACGAGAAGCAGAAGTGGATAAATGCCGCTAATGAAGAGATGGAGTCCCTTCACCAACTCCAGAAATGGGAGCTTACTGAGCTACCACAAGCAAAAAGAGCTATCAGATCTAAGTGGGTCTTCAAAAACAAATATGACTCAGAAGGTAAAGTTCAATGGTTTAAGGAAAGATTGGTCACAAAAGGGTACTCGCAAAAGTATGGTGAAGATTATGATGCTACATTTTCACCAGTTGCGAAGCAAACCACATTCAGGACTTTAATGTCAGTAGCTGCAGTTTAACAGATGACAGTAGACATTTTGACATCGAAACAGCCTTCCTACATGGTAACATTGAAGAAGAGGAGCCAACCCGAGGAATATATTAAAAAGGGTTAAGAGCACCTTGTTTGTTAAATGCAAAATGGACTTAAGCTGTTGGCAAGAGCATGGAACTTGAAAATGAACAAAGTTTTGATGGATGAAGGATTTAAAAGATCTCAAGCTGATCCATGTTTGTATACGAAAAATGTAGCGAAGTAGTGAATGTATGTTCTCCTATATGTAGACAATGTAATCATGCTTCATCAAGATGAAAAGGAAATTGCAAAGCTAGGTGAAATTCTCAATCAGTACTTTGAGACTAAGGACCTTGGAAATGGGACATATTATTTGGGAATCCAAATCCAGAAAGAGGAAGATGGGAGTTTTCTTCTCAACCAAAGTTCTAAAATTTTTGCAATACTAAACCAGTTTGGAATGTCAGAAGCCAAAGGTGCGTCAATACCAATGGATCCGTCCTACTTAAAGTTGGAAGGAGAAGATCTGCTTCCCAGCAATGCAAGTTACAGACAAGCCATGGGGGCTCTTCTGTACATAGCAACCACAACTCGTCCTGATATCACAGCCACAGTTAGAGTTCTCTGCCGACGTGGGAGTGCCCCATTTATAAGGCAAGAAATCCCACTTATTAAACCTGACTGGGCACATCTGTGAAGTGAAAACCATTTCCGGTGACTACCTCTTGAATCTCATCAAGATAATGCCAAGAGTGTGCAAAGCAGTAATCAAAGCAAAAGGTGGCTACTTTGAAGAACCTAGAATATAAGAATATATTTTCAGCTGCTTCACACTTTTTTGTTAATTATATAATTCTACATGTGTTAATTCATAGTTTTGATGCCTTCAGAGTGAATCTACAATTTTCATAGTCATGAAAATAAAGAAAACTCTTTGAATGAGAAGGTGTGTCCAAACTTTTGGTCTGTACTGTATATGACTGGATGTTGATCCGCATCTACTACCTGGGACAACACAGCTTCCATCCCGACTTTGTGAAGTCAGGTGCGACCAAGACTAGCTGTTTGCATAGGGCGAGATTCACTTATGGAACGCCATCTCCACTTCAGATGACCACTTGGCCATTGACATCTTTGTGTCCTTAAGAAGATCAGTCAGAGGGGCTGCTATCATGGCGAAATTTGGGACAAATTGCCGATAGTATCCTACAATTCCCGGAAAGGCCCAAACTTGCTTCTTGGAGACCGGTTGTGACCAATTTTGGATTGCCTCCACCTTATTTACTTGCAGTTTTAGTTTTCACATTCTGATGACGTAGCCAAAGTATTTTGCCTCTTCCTTAGTCATGGCACACTTCTTTGAGTTTATGGTGAACCCTGCCTTCCTCAGTGCATCCAGTACCACTTGAATCTTCTGCAGGTAACTTCCCTAATTCAGGCTAAAGATCACAATGTCGTCCAGATAAGCGGTGGCTTTTTGTGAGGTTAGGATCCATGCCATGACCCTCTGGAAGGTAGCTGAGGCTTCCTGCAGACCAAATTACATCCTGATGAATTGAAAGCACCAGTCAAGCATAGAGAAAGCTGTCTTCTCCTTGGCACTTGGGGACAGGAGAATGTGCCAGAACCCTTTTGTTAGGTCCAGAGTGGTGATATATCTGGCTGACCCCAGCCTTTCAATGAGCTCATCGACCTGGGGCATCCAATAAGAATCGAACTTGGACACCTCATTTAGCTTCCTGTAGCCATTACAGAAAAGCCACTCTCCATCCAACTTTGGCACAAGAACCATGGAGCGAGACCAACCGCTCTTTGACTCCTCGATGATGCTCAGGCTCAACATTCTGCTCACTTCATTGAAGATCAGTTCATGGTGGGCTTCGAGAATCTGATACGACTTTTGGATCACCTTCACATGCGGTTCCATCAGGATTTCATGCAACACAACCTGCGTACAACCTGGCAATTCCAAAAACAGGTTCTGGTTCCACTGAAGCAGCTCTCGGCACTATTGCTTCTGGGTCGGTGACAGTGTATCTGCCACTGTGACCCTTTGAGCTCAGACAGACATAGTCACCCTTGAGTGTGTCAGTATTTCAGTTTTTAGTTTGGCATAATACCCAGGCATCTTGTATGTCCAGGTCATAATAAGCCTTCTGGGGATCAAGAGATAGATAGGGGGCCAGCACCTCCCCCCACAGGTTTGGTGGTAGTTTCTCTCACTCTGCTACTCATTCAAAAACAGTCAAAAATGTTTCCACATCATTCCTCGGGGTCATCTTTTTCATCACTCATCTTACCGCCTTCCAAACGTATTTGTCGTCACCTGGACTTAGGGGAGGGGTTCCTGGCCTCCCACAAACTGCCTCAGTGAGCAACTCAATATGCTGCTATCAGAGGTGATATTGTTGATGATGCTGTTGTTGGAGCTGCTGCTGGTGCTGCTTCTGGATCTCTTGCTTCAGCTTATTTGCTGGATATGTTGCATAAGCAGTTTACTTGTCTCTTGATCTGGAAGCTGTTGCTGCTGCTGTGCTTTCACAAGGTGTTTAATCAGGTCCTCCATGCTGACTGACTTTGCTTCCTGGCTCACTGCCAAGTTCACCCAAGACATGCAGGTTATCCACAGCCATCACACCTGCTTCCTGGGAAAATTGCCCGCACTTCTAGCACCAACTATATTAGATTGGCTCATTTGGCTGCATACGAAGTTAGACACAGGTACACTGTCTCTTTAAGACTCTCACTTCTTTATTGATGGTGCTGCATAAGCCCCTGCAGAGTTAGCAAAAATAAAGAAGGCCTTTCTGGCTTAAGGAAAAACAAAACATAACGTACAGCTCAGTCCATGTGGTTGCGGGGATCCTCCCTTTCAGGAAATTCACATATAATGGGTCAGATTCCTAGTCAGGACACATAGCACATGCCCCCTAGGAAGAAGGCTGGCACCGATACTTGCGTAGGGACCTGGCAGCACGTTTTTAGTTAAACATTGCCGGTTTGATTTCTTTGGACTATCCTTTGATATGTATCTTATCCTTAATAGCAGCTTGCATATATAACTATATAGCTGTGCATGCACCTTGGCACTTTTATCTCATTAGCACGTTGTGCATTTTACTAGTTAATATTATTAGTACCCTTTAGAGCATAATTAATTCCTTTTGTTTCACTGCTGCTTTCGCACTATAGCACTTTGATACCTTTTTGGTAAACTATATTTGTTTTGGGGTTTTGTTTGTTTTTTTATTTTGTTTATTTATCGGTTGTTTATTTTCTTTTTTGGGATTTATTTAAATTATTTGTGGTGTTTTGTTAAGATATACATTTTCTTTGAGCCATAGATATATGAATTATTGATATACCGTATTTAATCTTTGGCTCTTTTTCTTTGGGCATTGCTGCAATATCATTACTACTTATTAAAGGTTTAAATATTATACACTTTATAAATATGTGTGCCACAATTTGATTCAGCTGTTATTATTTCTTAATTATTATTATTTTTACTCTAATGACAATCTTTATAAATTATTACATCCTTATTTGTCTTTATTGCACTTTTTTATATGATCCTAATTTAATTTGTGCTTGACGCTCACTTTTTATTCAATTTGTTCCACCTTTGATAATTATCATATAGCACTGGAGTTCCACTCTTCAGGCCTACCAAACACTGAATGCCTCTGGAGGCCAACTACTTAAAACACAGACTACACCCTGGGGTTGAGATAAGGTGGACAACTTCCCACATGCTCTATGGTTGTTCCAAAAGGAAAAACAGCCCTTAAAATGGCCAATTAACCCCTCTCAACACATAGTGTGCTGGAGGAAATTTTTGGGTTTCTAATCACTGAAGCTAATAGCCTCAGTGAAACATACCTCCCCTCCAGCACTTTGCCAGTAACTTTGTCTATAAAATTACATGCATACATTGATATCAGGTATACTGTAAGAATTGTTATATTCACATAGCAAGTAAATAATAGGTGATTCCAATCAATGTCAGACTGGGGTGCCAAGTACCCACTAGTAACCAACTCTAGGGTCCCACTTTTCATCTACATGCAAATGTAACCTTATCCTCAATAAATATGTATATAAAAATGAACTGGGTAGATTGTTATATGAATAAGTTGCTGCCTTTGTCTGTACATAGTGTTTCAAGTATATAGTGCCAAGTACTGCTCATATAAGAGGGTGGTGGCCACCTCTTGTACAAGGGCCAACCAGAGGATTCTCCTTTTCTCCCATGGGCCAGTCCAAGCCTGGCTCCAATGATAGCAATGAACAAAGAAAGATGATATTGCATATAAATCACTAATGTGGATGGTAATAGTATTAGAGGAAATTAATTAGTGACTGTAATATGAAAATTTTGTAACTACAGGCACTGGAGAAGTAAATCTGATACCGATCCTTAGTAATTTTATATGTGCCTTAAATATTACCAATTATGTGTATTTTCTGGAAGGAGTCAGTAAAGTATCAGATGACTCTGAAAGTCATGTTCTTTATGATAAGAATGAATGTGGCCAATTTAGAATGCAAAGGATTTTTTAGCTTCCATGTTATTGTCACGCTCCTTTCATCTTATCTTGCTGCTTCTCAAGTGATGATATGGAGCTTTTATTCAGCTTGATTTACTGTGTAATGAGTTTTCACTATATTGTTCTTATTGAGTCTTTGAAATCTTAATAACCAAAGGCAAAATGCATCTATGTTACAGTCTATACGATACTAACATTTGATTGGAAGGAAGGATATGTTTCCGGCACAACGACCAGATAAAATGAAAAAAGTTTATTTGAACATAACTAAATATAAAACAATAAAAACCAGCTGACGCGTTTCTAGTGCAGCAGTGCGGCCATTGTCATAGGATATAATAAGAAAATACAAGCAGACATAAATAGGGAATAAACACGAATAGGAGCGAAGAGAGATATTTGATTAATGAAATGTAGCAGCTGTAACACAAATCAAGTGAGGACTGAAAAGTAGGATAATTAATGTAATCAATAAATATAGACCAAATCATTTCAATAATTCATCCCCTTAGGGAATTTCGTATCTACTGTAGGCACAATATCCAAAAATCCACCCTCTTCAATAAATGATTATACCAGTTACCACCTAGTCTGGGACAGCTAACTTTTTCTATTGCAAAATACAGTGGGGCAAAAAACTATTTAGTCAGTCAGCAATAGTGCAAGTTCCACCACTTAAAAAGATGAGAGGCGTCTGTAATTTACAGCATAGGTAGACCTCAACTATGGGAGACAAACTGAGAAAAAAAAATCCAGAAAATCACATTGTCTGTTTTTTTTTCATTTTATTTGCATATTATGGTGGAAAATAAGTATTTGGTCAGAAACAAGCAATCAAGATTTCTGGCTCTCACAGACCTGTAACTTCTTCTTTAAGAGTCTCCTCTTTCCTCCACTCATTACCTGTAGTAATGGCACCTGTTTAAACTTGTTATCAGTATAAAAAGACACCTGTGCACACCCTCAAACAGTCTGACTCCAAACTCCACTATAGTGAAGACCAAAGAGCTGTCAAAGGACACCAGAAACAAAATTGTAGCCCTGCACCAGGCTGGGAAGACTGAATCTGCAATAGCCAACCAGCTTGGAGTGAAGAAATCAACTGTGGGAGCAATAATTAGAAAATGGAAGACATACAAGACCACTGATAATCTCCCTCGATCTGGTGCTCAACGCAAAATCCCACCCCGTGGGGTCAGAATGATCACAAGAACGGTGAGCAAAAATCCCAGAACCACGCGGGGGGACCTAGTGAATGAACTGCAGAGAGCTGGGACCAATGTAACAAGGCCTACCATAAGTAACACACTACGCCACCATGGACTCAGATCCTGCAGTGCCAGACGTGTCCCACTGCTTAAGCCTGTACATGTCCGGGCCCGTCTGAAGTTTGCTAGAGAGCATTTGGATGATCCAGAGGAGTTTTGGGAGAATGTCCTATGGTCTGATGAAACCAAACTGGAACTGTTTGGTAGAAACACAACTTGTCGTGTTTGGAGGAAAAAGAATACTGAGTTGCATCCATCAAACACCATACCTACTGTAAAGTATGGTGGTGGAAACATCATGCTTTGGGGCTGTTTCTCTGCAAAGGGGCCAGGACGACTGATCCGGGTACATGAAAGAATGAATGGGGCCATGTATCGTGAGATTTTGAGTGCAAACCTCCTTCCATCAGCAAGGGCATTGAATATGAAACGTGGCTGGGTCTTTCAACATGACAATGATCCAAAGCACACCGCCAGGGCAATGAAGGAGTGGCTTCGTAAGAAGCATTTCAAGGTCCTGGAGTGGCCTAGCCAGTCTCCAGATCTTAACCCTATAGAAAACCTTTGGAGGGAGTTGAAAGTCCGTGTTGCCAAGCGAAAAGCCAAAAACATCACTGCTCTAGAGGAGATCTGCATGGAGGAATGGGCCAACATACCAACAACAGTGTGTGGCAACGTTGTGAAGACTTACAGAAAACGTTTGACCTCTGTCATTGCCAACAAAGGATATATCACAAAGTATTGAGATGAAATTTTGTTTCTGACCAAATACTTATTTTCCACCATAATATGCAAATAAAATGAAAAAAAAACAGACAATGTGATTTTCTGGATTTTTTTTTCTCAGTTTGTCTCCCATAGTTGAGGTCTACCTATGATGTAAATTACAGACGCCTCTCATCTTTTTAAGTGGTGGAACTTGCACTATTGCTGACTGACTAAATACTTTTTTGCCCCACTGTATGTAAAATGAGTGAGGTCACCTTTGTGGATGGAAACAAAATGTTTAGTTGCCCCAGAATAGGAACTGTTGTTGGCATTAATGTTGGCGATATGTTCAGTGAGCCTCTTTTGAATTTATAGATCGTGCAGCCAATATATTTGACTTGACATGAGGAGCACCAAATATTCTGTAGTATACCACATACTTTGTTTCACAATTAATAAAAGTAGATATCTGCTGATTAACTGTGGGGGATATCGGAAAAAAAATTTCTGTGGTCCACCGCAAAGGGACATACATTACACCTGGTGCCGCCACATTTCTGGAAGTCTTTGACTTTCAGCCAATTTGAGGTGGAATCGGAACCTCTAGGGCAGTGATGGCTGACCTTTCTGAGACCGAGTGCCCAAACTTCAACCTAAAACCCAATTATTTATGACGAAGTGCCACCAGGGTAATTTTGTGTGATGAAAAATGTGTAGTGGCCGTCTCAAGGTACTGCAGCACTGCCCTCATTCAGTGTGAATGAGAACTACTCAGCAGTGACCATCATAAACGCTGCACAGGAGGAGAGTCCGCAGCTGCCAACTCTCTTCCCTGTACAGCACTTGCAGGCCCTAGACACCGTTGATCAATTCTATTATGTAAACAATTCATTGATTTGAAACTAAGGGTACCGTTACACTACGTGACCCACCAGTGATCCCAACAACGATACGACCTGGTAAGGATCGCTGGTACGTCGCTAAATGGTCGCTAGTAAGCTGTCAAACAGACAGATCTACTCAGCGATGCAGCAACGATCTGGCGATCTGTATAACGACCTCGGCGGTCGTTGGGACCTTGTCACACAACAGCTATTCTGACGACTCCCGCCTATGTCCCTGAGTTCTGCGTCGCCAACGAGGTTGCTCATCTGCGTCAAACACAAAAATGCATGCTGGCCAGTGGGACACCAGCGATCAAAAAATGGCCCAGGACATTCAAGCACAATCAGGGAGTTCGCAGCGGGGGTCCAGTCGCCGCTATGTGTCACATGTAGCGAGATTGCTGGCAAGGTCGCTGTTGCGTCACAAAATTTGTGATGTTTCAGCGATCTCACTAACAATGTCGCTATGTGAGACAGGACCTTTACTTTTGCAGTCTTCTCTTCTGTTCAGCAGGTGGGCTTCAAGCTCATGCGTGCTTATTACACACTGAAAGTGAGCCACTCACACTGCCCTTTCCAGACACAGCAGTTGGATTGATCTTTAGGGAAAAAAAAATGCAGATTATATAATAATAATACATTTTATTTCTATAGCGCTAACATATTCCACAGCACTTTACATTTCAGAGGGGACTTGTACAGATGATAGACATTACAGCATAACAATAATCACATAGATCATAACAGATACCAAGAGGAATGAGGGCCCTGCTCGCAAGCTTACAATCTATGAGGAAAAAGGTAGCTAGATAGATTTTAGCATGGAATGCAAGCAGATTCTACCCAGAAATATGCCCCATCATTATACCGTTCTTGTAGTAATATGCCCCATCATTGTCCCCTTCTTTTAGTAATATGCCCATTCTTTAAATAATTTGCCCCATCCTGATCCCCTTTATGTAGAAATTGCCCATTTCACCACCTCCATCATTTCCTCTCCCCCATCATTGCCTTCTCCTCCATCACCCGCATCATTGCCTTCTCCATCACTCCCATCCTTGCCCTCTCCCCCACCACCCCATCATTGCCTTCGCCATCACTCCCATCATTGCCTTCTCCATCACTCCCATCATTGCCCTCTCCCCCATGATTACACACACACACCTCTTACACACACACACACATATACATACACACACACACCTCTCACCTCTCCCCACACTCGCCGGCAGCTTCCTCTCACTGGCACAGCGGCCACGGAGCTGAATGATGATGTTATCCAGCCACGCTGCTGACTGCCATGTGAGGCAGGAAGCTGCAGCTCTACAGCGAGGACACTTATAGATGAAGCGATACCGAGTGCCAGCAGAGAAGGCTCTGCGTGCCCTCTCTGGCACGCGTGCCATAGGTTCGCCATCACTGCTCTAGGGAGACTGGGTGACAACATGTTGGCAACGCATCTATATGCACGATATATCGATTATATTGCGCAGTGTGTCGTCCTGATTTACAACAGGTAAGTATTTGCAAATGATGTCTTTTATTTGTTTATACTGAGGACTGTAAGGAGTAGAGAATGTAATAGAGAATTGGCTATTTTTAGTGACAGAAAAATTAGTTTTGTTTGACAAAGGGGTCTTATTTAATAAAGGGCTTATTTAATATTGGGCTTATTTAATAAAGTATTATTATTATTAGTAGTAGTAGTATTATTTAATAAAGTTTTAAAAGTATTTTTACCTCAAGGTTGTTATAACTCCTTTTAAGAGTTTGCTAACAACCGCACCTTCTTTAATAAATGCATCTTTAGTGGAACAGATGAGTTTGGCACAAAAGAGTTCACCTTAAGGTATAGAAAGCATGGTATGGGTTGAGTGTGAACTGGATCAATGTAGGTGGGTGTTACCACTAATTTTCTTCCTAAAGACTGATGTATCCGCTTTTTTAGTGTGTGAATTTCCAGACAGAAGAATGTCAAGGAAATGAATCTCTTTACAGGGCATACTGATGTTAAGTTTAAGGTTGAGGTTATATGAATTTATGTATTCTGCAAAATTGTCAATATTGAGTGGGTCATCTTGCCAAACTATAATCAGGTCATCCACATATCTGCCAAACCATTTTATTTAATGAAAAAAGGATTGTTGCTTGAAAAAATGAAAGTTTCTTCCCATCAAGATATGTAAAGTATAGCTAAAGACGGAGAGAATCTCAAGCCCATTGGAGGGCCCAGATCTGGAGAAAGAATTTAGAATCAAACATAAAAAAATTGTGACATAACAAATACTGTAGTGCCATAATGATAAATTCTTTTAAGTTAGCAGAATAATTGCTATACCTGTCCAAATGGTGTCTGATGGCTAAACAGCTAGATGGTGAGGGATGGTCGAGTAAAGGTTCATCATGCTGACATAATGAACCAATAGTCGTCCATCCATGCGAAATGTTCAAAAACACTGAGTACAGCAGTCGTATCCTTTAGGTAGCCAGGGATCCTGATCACTAGTGGCTGGAGGTGTTCATTCTCGTTTAAATTCTCATTTGAGGAATCGATCTCCGAAATTATGGGGCAAAGGGGATACCTTGTGATAATCTACAAGGTAGTGAATTAGACACTCAGATTCTCTATGGTCTGGATGCCATTTATAGGCTACCTAGTTCCCTAAACAAGCTAATTATATATTTAGTGTTGTGCTTGACAGGATTATACAAATTTATGTAAGTACTGGGAAGATTGTCAGTCAAGGACAGTCCTATCCACAAATTTAACATCAGTACTACATAAACTACCGAGTAGACTACATGTCTGCTCTTGTTGTCTTGTGCTTTGCACTTTGTATTTCGGTGTGATTTTGAGTATTTTTCTTTTTCCTTTTTAGTGTATTATATTAAAAGCTAAATTTTACCCTAATTGCTACTCATGCAATTTCACATTATAACCAAAAAAAACTGGACTGAAGTGATGTTATAGATATTTTTGTACCATAGACAACAGGTATGGACTCTCAGAAGAAACTATCTGTAACCACATGGCTCTTTTACCATCGGTCACTGTCAATAGTGATTTAATGGACATCATGTAATTGATCACCATTAACTCTCTCACTCCCCAGCCTGTTTTCACCTTCCTGACCAAGCCTAATGTTACAATTCTGGCAACTGTCTCTTTATGTGGTAATAACTCTGGAATGATTCAATGAAAACCACCGATTCTGAGATTGTTTTCTTGTGACGTATTGTACTTACTGATAGTGGTGACATTTGTTCGATATGACATGCATTGATTTGTGACAATATCGGAAATGTGATGTATATTTCACAATTTTCAAAGTTATACCATATTTTTCTGACTATAAGACGCACTGGACCATAAGATGCACCCCAAATTTTCAGAAGAAGAATGGGGAAAAAAATAATGCGTCAAGTGAGGGTCTGTCTTACAGTCTTGAATGTAGCTTGCCTGGGGGGATCAGCAGCGCTGGTAGAACGGAGTCACCGGAGGTGATTGGTGGTCTGGTGTCATGTCGGACACTGTTCGCACCAGGGTGTCCGGCAGACAGCGGTAATACCCCATCCTACCACTTGGTTCTCAGCGGCGCTGGTTGGTCTTCTGATCCGGCTTAGATTGGGTTAACCAGGTTGTCATTCTGGCTGAGGGCTTAGCCACGCCCTCTGTCTTTAAATTGCCCTGCGTGACTATGGGCGTCGCCGACTATAGCTCTTGCCTTGTGCTAGCGATACCGGTCTGGAGTCGTGGTCTAAGGAGCATACGGTTTCTGGTGTAGTATATTCCGTTGTTGCCATTTTGCCTCCCTGTGTTGTATTTTTTGGTTGCCCTTGCACATTATTGTACTCTCCTGTGTGTATGCGGTGTGGTGCGTTTCCTTTATCCCTGTCCATACTTATTTGTGGGGTCTGGTGTTTGGTCTCCTCACTGGGTGGAGGGTGGTGGGTTCAGCTTAGGGCTGGACAGGAGACAAGGACAGGGTGGAGGCCCAGGCAGGCACACCTTCAGTGTAAACCCTGGGTTGAGGGACAGACAGGGTTTCCCCTAGTCTGAGGGACACCGCAGGGGCCCCAGGGTTTCAGCCTAAAGTTACCTAAGCTTCCCATGACTGCCCTTCCCATGGTTGTTCCTTCCCGGGGAAAGACCTGGCTAGTCATTGCTTGCGTTGAGAAACACGTGATGGTGTCTCCGCGGCTTGTGTTTTGCATGTTTTTGCATATTTCCCATAAGGGATGGGGGCATTGCTCTAGATCACTGCGTTGAGAAACATGTGATGGTGTCTCCGCAGTGTTGGATGTTTGATCTCCACGAGGTCACTCATCCTCATTTTCACAGTCTTTTACTAGGCATTGCTCCTACTAGCCAGTTTCCTACTCCACACTGATGAGGGGCAATACCCCGAAACAGCTGTCTGTGGATGGATACCATGTTTTGGCATAGGTGGTTTCCTTCATTGGAGACTGCCCTTCCCGTGGTTGTTCCTTCCCGGGGAAAGACCTGGCTAGTCATTGCTTGCGTTGAGAAACACGTGATGGTGTCTCCGCGGCTTGTGTTTTGCATGTTTTTGCATATTTCCCATAAGGGATGGGGGCATTGCTCTAGATCACTGCGTTGAGAAACATGTGATGGTGTCTCCGCAGTGTTGGATGTTTGATCTCCACGAGGTCACTCATCCTCATTTTCACAGTCTTTTACTAGGCATTGCTCCTACTAGCCAGTTTCCTACTCCACACTGATGAGGGGCAATACCCCGAAACAGCTGTCTGTGGATGGATACCATGTCTTGGCATAGGTGGTTTCCTTCATTGGAGACTGCCCTTCCCGTGGTTGTTCCTTCCCGGGGAAAGACCTGGCTAGTCATTGCTTGCGTTGAGAAACACGTGATGGTGTCTCCGCGGCTTGTGTTTTGCATGTTTTTGCATATTTCCCATAAGGGATGGGGGCATTGCTCTAGATCACTGCGTTGAGAAACATGTGATGGTGTCTCCGCAGTGTTGGATGTTTGATCTCCACGAGGTCACTCATCCTCATTTTCACATTCGGTGATGATAAGACTCAGACTGGTGTGGCATGTTCAGCGGTGCTTAGTGGTGTGGGGGCTCCGCCAACATTTTGTGAAAGCCCGGAGTCCCCGCACATACATTGCTGCGATGCGGTGGTCTCCGGGAAATCCCATCCCAAGACTGGTGCTGCAGTCTCGGCAGTGCTCGGTGGTTTGAGAGCTCCGGCGACATTTTGTGTAAGCAAGGAGCCTGTGCACTTCCATTGCCTCGATGCTGTAACCTCTGGGAAAATGGCTGCTGGAGGCAGTGCGTGCACAGATTGAGATCTCGGCAACGGGAGACCAAGCCTGCCACGCCTGCCGCATTGGGATGGGAGTAAGATCATCGCCCTTCAGTGTCGGACCACAGGAAGAATTGTCCGACTCCTGCTGCCACTTTGCTAATTGTAAGTACGGTATATTCCGACTATAAGATGCACCCCTGTTTTCCCAAAAAATTTTGGGGGAAAAAAGTGTGTTTTATAGTCCAAAAAAATGGTAATTTTTATGCCCTTAAAACAGAAAATTATGTAACAAAATAGTTAATAAATAATATTTACCATGCATCTTATTTTACATCTGCATCATTTTTAAGCATGATTTTTCTTGTTAGGATTCGTAAGTTATAAGGGTTAAACGTAGATCAGCAATTTCTCATTTTTTCAACAAAATTTACAAAACCATTTTTTTAAGGGCCACATCTTATTTGAAGTAACATTAGGGGAGCCAATATAACAGAAAATACCTAAACGTGACACCATTCTAAAGATTGCACCCTTCCAAGTGCTCAAAACCACATTCAAGAAGTTTACAGTTGCCATTTTAGACATTACTGGAGACTCAATCCCGTTGTCTCATGGGCTTCCACTCAATGCCCTGCAGCTATCACATAACACAGTTTACAGCCGCCAATCAGGAGGTCTATCACAGCCAGTATAAAAGATGGTAGCCGGCAAAGTTGTGCCATTTCATGCATGTAAAATGTATGGGTAAGAGATCAGAGGGCACAGTACATTCCCCCAGGAATGGAATAATCCGAGGAAAAGCATAATAGAAACACGTCACAACTTCTGTATTTATCACCCACTCCTGGTTTTGCTCGAACAAATACTGATGTGAAATACTGACCGAATACTAATAGTGTGAATGTGGTCTTAGGAATAGAAAAAAAGCCTAATCTGATGCAGTGTACTATTTTAGTGCTGAATCAGATTGAAAATGTGTGTGTTTGTCTCGGTCTGTGAATATTAATCCAAAAAATTGATATATAGAGAAGTGCTGTCGCTGCATTGTCACTCTGTGTGACTAGGAAGTGAGTGATCTGTTACTTCAGTAATAGCACCTTAGGCCGGAGTCACACTAACCGACGCAAAATACGGTCAGTATTTCACATGCATAATACGGATGAATGACCCCTAAATAGTGCTCCGTATGTCATCCGTAAGCAAGGTGTGGTTGCGTATTTTGCGCATGTCTGCATCCGTATGCAATCCGTATGGCATCTGTATGCAATCCGTATGGTGAGATTTTCTCGCCGCCTTGCAAAATGGACATATAATGGAGCCCTATGACAGGGTTTCTAACAGAAACTAAATAAGAGATATAGACACATAGAATGCATATATATATGTATATATATATATATATATATACACACACACACACAAGTCATTGAGACAAACACACATATATATATATATATATATATTTATATTTCCCAGAGTTCTTCATAGCAGAATAGCCGCTACTTAAATTGCCTGCTTCTATCAAATCATTCCCCAACCCGACTTGAAATGACACATGGTTTACATTCAGTAAAGCATTTCGTTTCATGTTTTTAATATGTCCCTGACTAATAATTAGATGAGGGTTTGTGTGCAAAATTTGGGAGTTGTAGTAGTTATTTTAAGGGGTTAATTGGTTGTTAAAAAATGCGCGGGCTTCCCATTGCCCTGTAGCGGTGGCGAATGGGTTAATCCAACAAAGGGTTAATGTCACCTTACAATTGAATGGTGACATTAACCCTTTGTTAGATTAACCCACTCGCCACCACTATAGGGCAATGGGAAGCCCAAGCAGGTCGTCATGGAAGATCTGTCACATTACTCATCTCAATCATAGGATGTTGTAGCCTCTGACATTGACACCATCAGCTGGAGTCAGTGTTCTGCTTACCCACCTCCTCCACCATTATGACAGTCAATGTTGTATATAGCAAAATTTCCCTTCCATGAATTATCATGTTGGCCATGACAACTAACCGTTGCAGTGGGGTGATGCAAATGTACCAACGGGACCCTCAGTCATGCTCGCAAGTATGTCAAGTTGTGTACTAGAATCCATGCGGGATGACAGGTGTACTGTTAACATCGAGCAAAAGGATGTCTATTATACAGACATACTTATAGACTTTTACTATGAAAGCAAAATGGGGGAATTTTTTTGGGCTCCAGAAAGGGAGTCTGAAAAATGGCATATCACTTGGTAAGCTGTGTTATGTGCTTTGCAAAGTTATTGCTTTGATTTGCATTTTTGACAAATTTTGCACACACTCCATTAAAGTGTTGTTTTATATGATCAGTGTAGACCTAAAAGAAGATGTTTGCAGAAGAACTATTATCCTTCATTGGATATATTAAAAAATCTCATTGAGCAAAATCGAGCTTTCATTTTTGTCTATAATATTTGGTGCCTAATTAACTTTACTACTCTGACAGCCTTTGGATCTGTAAAAGATTTTCATTGGCAACATAACTATAAGCTCCATTCCATCAAGTCCCCCTTTCCTTGGTGTTTGTTCTTTGCACAATCTCTTACATTATGTGACATCTCTGTGTCCCTTCACTGCACTCACCATAGAAAACAAAAAGCAAAAAACACAAATATCCTGAACTAAAAAGTAAAAAATATACTGCAAATAAAGCATAAAGGTAATAATAATAATAAGGGTATTTAGTAAACATAATTTTTTAATGCACTCACCATATAAATAATTGTGAACTTAGTTATATGCAAGCATTAAATAAATTAAATCTGAAACGAGTTACTGTTGTGTAGATTATACTAACAAAAGTGAGGCACTTGATGCACAGGTTGATGAAATTGCGTGAGCTCATGTGCCAGCGGCAAGGCAACCTCTTTAATATGGGAACCTACTGTCATAGCCAAAAGTTTTGAGACTGACACAAATTTTGGTTTTCACAGTTTGCTGCTGCAGTGTTGTTACATATTTTAGTCAAATATTTCTTTATTTCTATTTCAATATTTTCTACTGCAGAACAATTCTAAGTATTTAAGTTTTTATACTTTAAATGACAAATATATCACATTTATACAAAGGCTCCATATTTACAGGGTTGTCCCTTATTTTTCAAGATGTCTGCAGTTCGTCCTATCATGCTGGGTATCAGCTTCTGGGTGAAAGCCTGACTGGTGGAAACCCATTCCTGCCTAATCAGTGCTTGGAGTTTATCAGAATTTCTATGTTTTGTTTGTCTATCCAATGTTTGAGGACTGAACACTGGTTCTTAAATGTATTGAGATCTGGGGACAATGGACCCAAAATTTCAATGTTTTGTTCACTAAGCCACTTAGTTATCAGATTTTGCCTTATGACATAGAGTGCCATCATACTGGAAAAAACATTGTTCATCACCATGATGCTGGAAAAGGCCCTGAGACCCAAACAATGTTCTTTATTGTCCAAGTATTGCATACATGCAATTGCTCACCACCAGAATACAGCCAGGAATATGAAAATAAAGTCCTGTGCCGCTGACACTTGTACTCCCATGTTAGCTTCACACAGCCAGGCATACACCCACAACATGTGAAACCAAACACAAAAGTGACACACCCAAACTTTTACTGCAAGTTTAAATGAAAACTGTGGCCTTGAGCCACTTGTAAGACTTAGGGGACCGTTACACACAACAATATTGTGAACGATATCGTTGCAACGTCACCAGTGAAGCAATGAAGCAGACGGTATCATACAGGATAGGATTAGATACACTGCTCAGTAGTCAGTATCACACAGGATAGGATTAGATGCACAGCTCAGCAGTCATTAACACACGATAGGATTAGATACACAGCTCAGCAGAAAGTATCACACAGGAGAGGATTAGGTACACAGCTCAGCAGACATTATCACACAGGATAGTGTTAGATACACAGCTCAGAAACAGGATGTGCCAAAGGAGAGGACATTTTCATTCCAAGAATTCCACTCATTCCATCTGTTTTGTTTTTTTTATTTTAAACGCCTCCAGTTTCCAGTTCAACTGTTATTTGCAATGTCCATTAACAATGCTCAGGGACAGACCTTAAAATTAGTAGGGATCGATTTGCAATCTCCATGCTTTTCTCATGGTCAACTTTACATGGTCTGTTCAAGAGTTGGAACTGCCAAAAATCTGTTCATCTTTGCACCGAAAGGAAAAACCAAAAATGTGAAAATGAGTTGAAAATAAAATACTATAAATACCCCCTTCCTGACATCAGACATACTATCCCGTCCATGGGACCCGGGCCCCTATGCCCATGGACGGGATAGTACGTCTACCGCGATCAGCGGCGCCCACATGGTGAGCGCCGCTGATCGCGGCCAGGTGTCAGCTGATTATCACAGCTGACACCCGGCACAATGTGTCAGGGGCGGTCACGGACCGCCCCCGACACGTTAACCCCTTGCACACCGCGATCAAACATGATCGCGGTGTACCGGGGGTTAAAGGGAAGCATCGGCAGGGAGGGGGCTCCCTCCGTGCTTCCTTGAGCCCCCCACGGCAGCGCAATGTGCAGCGCTGCTGCCGGGGGCTCCTTTCCTGCAGGCCCCCGAATCCAAGATGGCAACGGGGGCCTTCGGGGGCCTGCAGGAAGCTGGCTTCCTCAGTGCCTGCAAAGCGCAGGCATGAGGAAGCCTTGTGCACTGCCTGTGACAGATCACTGATCTGTCACAGTGATCTGTGATGTGACAGATCAGCGATCTGTCACAGAACAGTGATGTCCCACCTGGGACTCTTTAATAAAGTAAAAAAAAATAAAAATAAAGTGTTAAAATAATTTTAAAAAAATCGCCAAATAAATTACAAAAAAAAAAAAAAATATTCCCCCAAATAAATCCATTTTTTGAAAATAAAAAAAACAAAACAATAAAAGTACACATATTAGGTATCTCCGCGTCCGTAACGACCTGCCCTATAAAACTGTCCCATTAGTTAACCCCTTTAGCGAACCCCTTAAAAAATAAAAATAAAAAACGAAGAAAAAAATAATGATTTATTATCATACCGCCAAACAAAAAGTGTAATAACGCGCGATCAAAAAGACGCATATAAATATCCATGGTACTGCTGAAAACATCATCTTGTCCCGCAAAAAACGAGCCACAACACAGCATCATCAGCGAAAAAATTAAAAAGTTATAGCTCGCAGAATAAAGCGATGCAAAAATAATTATTTTTTATATAAAATAGTTTTCATTGCATAAAACCGACAAAACATAAAAAAACGACCTAAATGAGGTATCGCTGTAACTGTACTGACCCGAAGAATAAACCCGCTTTATCAATTTTACTGCACGCGGAACGGTGTAAACGCACCCCCCCCAAAAGAAATTCATGAAACGCTGGTGTTTGTTCATTCTGCGTCCCAAAAATCGGAATAAAAAGCGATCAAAAAATGTCACGTGCCCGAAAATGGTATCAATAAAAATGTCAACTCGTCCCGCAAAAAATAAGACCTCACATGACTCGGTGGGTCAAAATACGGAAAAATTATAGCTCTCAATATGTGGTGATGCAAAAACTATTTTTACAATAAAAAGCGTCTTTTAGCGTGCGACAGCCGCCAAACATAAAAACCGCCATAAATAGTAAATCAAACCCCCCGTTATCACCCCCTTAGTTAGGGAAAAATAATAAAATTAAAAAAATGTATTTATTTCCATTTTTCCATTACGGTTAGGGTTAGGGTAGGGTTAGGGTTAGGGCTAGGGTTAGGGCTAGGGTTAGGGGTAGGGTTAGGGCTAGGGCTCGGGTTAGGGCTAGGGTTAGGGCTAGGGTTAGGGTTAGGGCTGAGATTAGGGTTAGGGGTGTGTTGGGGTTTGGGTTGGAGTTAGAATTGGGGGTTTCCACTGTTTGGGCACATCAGGGGCTCTCCAAATGCAACATGGCGTCTGATTTCAATTCCAGCCAATTCTGAGTTGAAAAAGTCAAATGGTGCTCCTTCCCTTCCAATCTCTGACATGCGCCCAAACAGTGTTTTACCCCCACATGTAGGGAATCAGCCTACTCAGGACAAATTGCAAAACAATTTTTGGGGTCCAATTTCTCCTGTTACCCTTAGGAAAATAAAAAATTGGGGGCAAAAATATCATTTTTGAGGAAAAAAATGATTTTTTTATTTTCACGTCCGAGCGTTATAAAATTCTGTGAAGCACTTGGGGGTTCAAAGTGCTCACCACACATCTAGATAAGTTCCATGGGGGGTCTAGTGTCCAAAATGGGGTCACTTGTGGGGTGTTTCAATAGTTTAGGTACATCAGGGGCTCTCCAAACGCACATGACACCCGCAGACCATTCCATCAAAGTCTGCATTCCAAAACGTCACTACTTCCCTTCCGAACCCCGACGTGTGTCCATACAGTAGTTTTCTCCCACATATGGGGTGTCAACGTACTCATGACAAGTTGGACAACAACTTTTGGGGTCCAATTTCTCCTGTTACCTTTGGGAAAATGAAAAAATTGGGGACTAATTGATCAAGTTTGTGGAAAAAATACGATTTTTTTATTTTCATGCCCGGGCATTATAAACTTCTGTGAAGCCCTTGGGGGTTCAAAGTGCTCACTACACATCTAGATAAGTTCCTTAGGGGGTCTCGTTTCCAAAATGGGGTCATTTGGGGGGGTTTCCACTGTTTAGGTACATTAGGGGCTCTCCAAATGCAACATGACACCCGCAGACCATTCCATCAAAGTCTGCATTCCAAAACGTCACTACTTCCCTTCCGAGCCCCGACGTGTGTCCATACAGTAGTTTTCTCCCACATATGGGGCGTCAGCGTACTCAGGACAAATTGGACAACAACTTTTGGGGTTCAATTTCTCCTGTTACCCTTGGGAAAATAAAAAAATTGGGGACTAATTGATCATGCTTGTGGAAAAAATACAACTTTTTTATTTTCATGCCCGGGCATTATAAACTTCTGTGAAGCCCTTGGGGGTTCAAAGTGCTCACCTCACATCTAGATAAGTTCCTTAGGGGGTCTAGTTTTCAAAATGGGGTCATTTGTGGGGGGTTTCCACTGTTTAGGTACATTAGGGGCTCTCCAAAGGCAACATGACACCCGCAGACCATTCCATCAAAGTCTGCATTCCAAAACGTCACTACTTCCCTTCCGAGCCTCGACGTGTGCCCATACAGTAGTTTTCTCCCACATATGGGGTATCAGCATACTCAGGACAAATTGGACAACAACTTTTGGGGTCCAATTTCTCCTGGTACCCTTGGGAAAATAAAAAAATGGTGACTAAAAGATCATATTTGTGGAAAAAATATGAATTTTTTATTTTCACGCCCGGGCGTTATAAACTTCTGTGAAGCACTGGGGGGTTCAAAGTGCTCACCACACATCTAGATAAGTTCCTTGGGGGGTCTAGTTTACAAAATGGTGTCATTTGTGGGGGGTTTCCACTGTTTAGGTACATCAGGGGTTTTCCAATCGCGACATGGTGTCCGATCTCAATTCCAGCCAAAAACGTCAAATGGCGCTGCTTCCCTTCCGAGCTCTGCCATGCGCCCAAATAGTGGTTTACCCCCACATGTGGGGTATCAGCGTACTCAGGACAAATTGCACAATAACTTTTAGGGTCCCGTTACCCTTGGAAAAATAAGAATTGAGGGTGAAACGATCATTTTTGTGGAAAAAAATATGATTTTTTTAATTGTATGGCTTTATGTTATAAACTTCTGTGAAGCCCTTGGGGGTTCAAAGTTCTCACCACACATCTAGATAAGTTCCTTAGGGGTCTAGTTTCCAAAATGGTGTCATTTGTGGGGGGTTTCCACTGTTTTGGTACATCAGGGGTTTTCCAATCGCGACATGATGTCCGATCTCAATTCCAGCCAAAAACGTCAAATGGCGCTGCTTCCCTTCCGAGCTCTGCCATGCGACCAAATAGTGGTTTATCCCCACATGTGGGGTATCAGAGTACTCAGGACAAATTGCACAATAACTTTTAGGGTCCTGTTACCCTTGGGAAAATAAAAATTGCGGTGAAAAGATCATTTTTGTGGAAAAAATATGATTTTTTAATTGTACCGCTGTACGTTATAAACTTCTGTAAAGCCCTTGTGGGTTCAAAGTTCTCACCACATATCTAGATAAGTTCCTTGGGGGGTCTAGTTTCCAAAATGGGGTCACTTGTAGGGGTTTCCACTGTTTAGGTACATCAGGGACTCTCCAAACATGACATGGTGTCCGATCTGAATTCCAGACAATTTTGCATTGAAAAAGTCAAACGGCGCTCCTTCCATTCTGAGCTCTGCCATGCGCCGAAACAGTCGTTCCCCCCCACATATCAGGTATCAGCGTACTCAGGACAAATTGCACAATAACTTTTGCAGTCCAATTTCTCCTGTTACCCTTGGTAAAATAAAAAAAATTGAACCTGAAGTACTTTTGTTGTGAAAAAAAGTTAGATGTTCATTTTTTTTAAATATTCAAAAAAATTCCTGTGACGCACCTAAAGGGTTAATAAACTTCTTGAATGTGGTTTTGAGCACCTTAAGGGGTGCAGTTTTTAGAATGGTGTCACTTTTGGGTATTTTCTATCATATAGACCCCTCAAAGTGGCTTCAAATGTGATGTGGTCCGTAAAAATAAAATGGTGTTGTAAAAATGAGAAATCGCTGGTCAACTTTTAACCCTTATAACTTCCTAACAAAAAAAAATTTTGGTTCCAAAATTGTGCTGATGTAAAGTAATCATGTGGGAAATGTTAATTATCAAGTTTTTTGGGTGCCATATCTCTGTGATTTAAGGGCATAAAAATTCAAAGTTGGAAAATTGCAAAATTTTCAAAATTTTTGCCAAATTTCCGTTTTTCTCACAAATAAACGCAAGTTATTTGAATGAAATTTTACCACTAACATGAAGTACAATATGTCACAAGAAAACAGTGTCAGAATCACCGGGATCCATGGAAGCGTTTCAGAGTTATTACCTCATAAAGGGTCAGTGGTCAGAATTGTAAAAATTGGCTTGGTCATGAACGTGCAAACTACCCTTTGGGGTAAAGGGGTTAAAGGGAATCTGTCACTCCTTTTTTGAGATATCATATAATGATATCATTCAATTGTGTGTCACATAAGGATTCTCTTAGTACTTTTGCTTCCCCCTGACCCCGCACCTTTCATGAATAAATACCTTTTCTATATTGGTTCAGATGTATGTAAATTGCCGCGGAATGGTCCGATGGGTGGGGCTTATTCGCCTGCCCCCCTCCCTGTCTTGCTCTACACATTTCTTCTTTCATCTTCCTGCGTTCACGTATTGTTTCAACGCTTGCGCATTGCAAAGGCCTCCGGTGCTTGCGCAGTATGCTTTGCCAAACTCTGGGAAAAGCATATAATCGTTACTGCGCATGCACCAGTATTTTTTCCCTGTGTCTATGACCCAGAAGAAGAGAAAGCATAGTGCGCAAACGCCAGAGGCCTTTGCAATGCGCAAGCGCTGAAACAATGCGTGAACTTAGGAAGAATAAAGAAGAAATGCGTAGCGCAAGGCAGGGAGGGGGGAGCAGGCAAATAAGCCCCGCCCATCGGACCCATCGGCAATTTACATACATCTGAACCAATATAAAAAAGGTATTTATGCATGAAAGGTGCGGGGTCAGGGGGAAGCAAAAGTACTAAGAGAATCCTTATGTGACACACAATTGAATGATGTCATTATATGAGATCTCAAAAAAGGGATGACAGATTCCCTTTAAGGTCAAAATAGGCTGGGTCATGAAGGAGTTAAGGATGGAGGCAACATGACGCTCACTGTAAACCTCTGCTAGTAAAGCCAGAATTGAGCCCTTCTTTTCCTCACTCAACACTTTTCTTTTCAACTCCTTTGGCATGGATAAAAGTTATTTTTTCATTCCTATTACTTTTGGGATATTACTAGTACTTTCTTTGCCATCCAACTTGTCCTATTGCAAGAGGATTGTGAACACCACAGCAGGGTTTTTTATACTTTCCTTCGCTAAATAAGATTTGGTGATCACCTAATCAGAAGCACATTAAGTAGAATGAGGTGTACTCTGGATGGAATTCAACTGACACTGGAATAGAATGGCTGTCAGACATGTAGAGAAGCTGATTTTTAAAAATCTGTGCAGTGGTCTCTTAGGCTATGTGCACACGTAGATTTTGCTCCTGCGGATTTTGGAAAAATCCGCAGGTAAAATCTCAGTTCTCAGGTTTACCTGCAGATTTGCCTGCGGTTTAGCCCTGCGGTTTCACACCTCTACAATGGAGAAGGTGTGAAACCACAGCGGTTCTGCACAAAAGAATTGGCATGCTGTGGATTTGAACCTGCAGCAAATCCACACGGAAAGATCTGCAGCATGTGCACAGCGTTTTTCAGTTTACCATTGAAAACAATGGTACTGTACAACGCAGCTAAAACTGCTGCGGACCCGCAGATCCTGAAACGCTGCAGATCCACAGCAGAATCCGCACCGTGTGCACATGGCCTTAATTTTTGCCAGAGCTATATTTGTTCGGATAACCGAAAAAATAACACAGAATTATCATCAAGTCTGCAGAGACACTAGTCAAGGGCAAGTTACAGTGAATTTAAGAAAAACATGGGCGGTTGGCACAGATACATCCTTCCCCATATATATGTGCATTAGTGGGTGGTGTTAATTAAACTTTGATTTACTTTTATGTTTGAATCATTGACATCACTATTATATATAACCAAACAAAAATCAGACAATAAAGTTCATCAAAGGAAACTATCAACTCAATTGAGACATTAATAATGTTAACATACGCGGACACATGGGAAAATGAGCGCATTTATAGCCGGCGTGTATGGAATAAATGTGCTCACTTGTTTCTCAAGCATCATTGTAGGCAGTAAAATGACTGGTAATGGCAGTGAATCAAATGTGGGCTATAAAGATGAAGACATTGGGTAAAAGCTCTTTAAATTGTCTACATCGAGAGGCAGAATTTAGCATTAATAGTCATTTCAGTTTCAGCATATAGAAACCGGTTTATGTTGGCTTCAGATTTATCGTATGATCAAGTTTGCTTTGGGAGAGTTTCATGCTGTAAAATCAGGAACTCAAGAATAACAGTTCATTGCACAAGTAAAGATATGTTAATAGAGTGACTGTCTTACAGAGAAGTTGAAATCCCCTCTATTCCGCCTGCCAAGGACAGGGGAACAGACAAGCATGGTTAAAAGCTTTCATTAAGTAAAATAACTTTGGCCTCAGCGTTTACTCACTTGGGGATGTTGCTAATGTCTATTACAAATACTATTCTTACTACTGGTGACTAACTCATGAGATATAGGTTATATTTTTACAAAGAAAATTGCCTTTATCTGGTGTTAGCCACTGGACCATTTATACTTTATCATCATTCTCAATTGTTGCACTCTACGAAGGTCTCATGCAGCCAGCCGTATTATGGAACTTCGCATAAGTTTGAAGCAGGTGTGGAAAAAATGCTGAAAATTAAGAATGAGTGTGAAAAATCCCAATATAAATAATTTCACTTAAAAAGGTATTTCCATCTCATAGATCCTATCCCAATATGTAGTAGGTGTAATAATAATAATATTAGCAAATACCTCCAATTAGAAATGTAGTATAGCTCTTCTGATTCGCTATGTTGTTTACCCCATGTACAGAGGTATAATGACAGTTAGTTGGTTAGCTGTTAGTTGTCATAGCCATGTATACCTAAGCTACCGTAACGTCCTGCACAAGGGGTAAACAACATAGCAAATCAGAAGACCTGTACTACATTTCTGATTGGAGTTATTTACAAAAATTATTCTTATACCTACATTTTGGGATAGGATCTTGAAGATCAGAATACTCTTTTAATAAGGGATAATCCCAAAAAACTTTGCTCTTAAAGTAAAAGATGAAACCTGTAAATAACATACCTAACTACATTAAGCGCACTACTATAATTCATGTCCTGATACATTATCTCATATTCACCATGATATGACTAATGTATACAATCGAACACTAAATAAATAATAAGTCTCCCTATATCCAATTCTGCAAATATTTTTGTAACTTCCATGGCTTCTTTGCAATTAATTGCCCCCATATGCGACATCTCATCAGTTTATAAAAATGTTATATTGTGGATTCAAAAAACTAAATCCCAGAGACTTAGTGGACACAAAATTACTATTCTGTATCACCAGTTTTCCAGGGTTATGTTGTGTAAATCACAATATCTTAACATATTGTATTGCACAAACCTGATATTGTCTGAGTCAATCAATCCCTCAAATGGTAATAGCTGATATTGCATGGCGCATAAGTATTCTGTGGTATGCAACATCAGCATAGCAGAAGAAGCACACACAGGGGGCACTAAAGGATCAATAATACAATGTATGTGCCCAATATACCACATGAATCATCACGGTTCAGTGCAACAAAGAATGTAATCCAAGAGAAAAAAATTGTAAACCATGAACCATAATAGTGTAAAGCATGAAACTGTACAGTATTAAATATACAAAAGACAAGGGTAGAACTAATAATTACAAACAGGGAAAACCAGCGAATTGCCACCACACTCAATTTATAAAGCAGGGACAATCACAATATGTATTCTTTCCATAAGGACACAAAAAGTTGGTCCACTGCTAATTGTACATATATACTGTATAATTATTACAAGGGACCCTCAGTAGTCAGTCAATGAAAAGATCATAATTCTGATATTAGCAGCAAGTTATAATCATAATACTAGTAGTAATTTAAAGTTCAGTAAAGAGTTTACACTATATTACAAGTAATAGATAAGTAATTAAAAGATGGAAGCTGCCGAGTGCAAACAATGTATATAGGTATTGCATATAAGGAGGAAAATGAGGGGGAAAAGAGGGAGAAGAAAGGTATAATTTACCTCCTGTAGAGTGTGGTGCCATGCCCGACGTATGTTTCAGTGAATATACCCTTCTTCTGCTGCATGAGTTAACAGAAAGTGAGCCTTAAATATAAGTTTTGCAGTTTTGGAGAAATTCAAAGTTTATATTGCAGAGCAGTGAGTATTCCGGCAGCCGTGCTCTGCTTGTGAGCAGTGTGTGACGTCCGTGCCATGCACTGCTTACAAGCATAAAGCAGCTGCTGGCAACGGAGCAGGATGCTGCGATGGAGCGCCTGGAAGGTAAGTGTGATTTTTTTTTTTTTTTGCTTTTTGATGGGACCATGCATACCAGGACCGAGGTTGGGAGGCAATCATAACAAGATACTATTAAAGAGAAATGAATATTCATTGTCCTCCACACCCATGGGCATGGAATGCAGTGAATATTCATATCTCTTTAACAGCGGGTACAGGAGTTAGGCGCAGCAGAAGGCTCCTGCCTCTGCTCTGTGACCCGCTGCCCCACCGATGCCACTCCCCCACCTCCCCACCAGAGCCAGAGCCGGTATACCCAGATTATAAGATGCACCCCCAGTTTTCATCCACATTTTTGGAAGAAAAAAGTGCTTCTTATAGTCTGAAAAATGTGGTATATTGGTGTAACTATTAAAATTGAGATAAAGTGATATTGTGGAGATTACACCATTGATGAATGAGAGATTTCATTCGTATTGGTTCCAAAAAAGGAGTTTTCTGCTGCTAAGAATCTGAGGGATTGATTGACTTGTGTAATCTAGCATTTGTGCAATGCAATATGTGAAATATTACTCAAGGAGGAGATCGCAAAAGGGAAAAAAACACCAGATTCCCGCGCCGCTATATTTCAACCATCAATTAGAGGAAATCCAGTAGATTGTAGAAATAGGTTCCAATATCAGTGCTTTATTTATGGTACATACAGAGACTCTGGGTGATCCCGACGAGGAAGTCAGGGTCACATTACGGGGGCACCCTGCGATGGTAGTCGGGTGCATAACAAAGATAAGTGAGTACCAGACGACGGTAGTCGGGTACAGGTCAACGGTGGAGGCAACCTCTTCCCTCGATTCATGGTGCTTCCGAGCAGGAAAAGACATGGCTGGAAGTAAGGCTGGGAGGGAAGAGGCAATGCCAATGGCGGCTCAATCACCAGACCAGGATAGTGATAGCTTCGAGGGGGGCCCACCAAGTGTCTTAATTATTATTAAAAGTTGGCTGCTGTGGCCATCATTATCCATACTTGAACATGTTGTGTATTCTTTGTTAGAAATAGTAAGGGGGGAACGCCGGGGGGGTTGTGAGTGGGGTGAAGGTCACGGGAACTCGACCTTTCTAGAGTCATGCATAAGCAAGGACTCTCCCAGGAAATGATTTCTGGGATTTCAATATGTTCTGTTCAAACTCTTATGAAGAACCACAAAGAAATGTGCACCTTGGAAATCATAGACACTGAGCCTGGCCAAGGAAACTTAATGCAACAGATGAATGACACATAATGCTTACTTCCCTTCAAAATCGGAAGATGTCATTCAGTGCCATAATGGTTAAGTGTCTCAAGGTAACAGTGAAGTATGGCGGAGGCTCCTTACACATTTGTTGCTGAATTTCAGCAAAAGGAGTTGGGTATTTGGTCAAGATTAATGGTGTCCTCTGTGCTGAGAAATACAGGCAGATTCTAAAGGCCCCGTTACACATAACAATGTCCCAGCGATCCCACCAACGATCTGACATGAAGGGATCGCTGGGACATCGTTAGGCTGATCGCTGGTGAGCTGTCACAAGACAGCCCCTCCAGCGATCAGGACCAGCAACGCTGGATGCTGGTTTCTAATGTAAACATCGGGTATCAAGGAGCTGCGGCTCTTAAATACCCGCTGTTTACCTTGGAAACCGGCGTACGCGCGGGTTTCCAAGGTAAACATCGGGTATCTAAGAGCCGCGCGACTCCTGGATACCAGATGTTTACCTTGGAAACCAGCGTGTACGCCGGTTTCCAAGGTAAACAGCGGGTATCCAGGATCGCTGGCGAGATCGCTGTGGCGATCTCGCTATCCATCATGAAAGGCAAGTGTCTGTTTGCCTCCATAAAATATTTTGCAGCAGGACAAAAACCTCAAACGTACAACAAATGTAAATAAGAATTATCTTCAGAGTAAAAAAGAACAATGAGTCCTGGAATTGATGATATGGACCCCACTGAGCTCTGATCTGGTCAACATCATCAAGAATTTCTGAGATTACATGACGATGCAGGAGGATTTGCATAAGCGAGCCTACATTCACAGAAGACCTTTGGCTATTTCACCATGATGTTTGAAAACTGCATGCATGTGTACCTAGAAGAATTGATGCTATTTAGTGATAATAATAATAATTTTATTTATATAGTGCCAACAACAAATTCTGCAGCACTTTACAATTAAGCAGGGACATGTACAAGCAATAACAACATTAATAAGTAACAAAGTTCACTAGTTACAAGAGGTGTAAGGGTCCTGCTCGCAAGTTTGCAATCTATAAGGAAATAGGGGGGACACACTAGGTAGGAAGTGCTTGTCATGTGTGGTCCAGCCATCGTTATAATAAATAGGGCACATACCACATGATCTGGTCACCAACCAGTATCTAAGTGCAGTTACCAAGTGCTATTGGGTGTTGAGTAAAATTTAGATAGAGGGAACAGGGGAGAGTTAGGTTGGTGAATTGAAGTATTTTGAAGGCAAAGGGTAATCACCACAAATATCTATAATAATAAATGCCCTAACCAGCTTCCGGTTGTAACAACTTCCATCCAGTTGTAACCGGTGACATCACCACACACACGCACATGTTAACCCTCAACACACCACACCGCCTCAACACACACTCCTCTCACCTTTCACCTCCACTCATGTCCACACAAATATCTATAATAATAAATGCCCTAACCAGCTTCCGGTTGTAACAACTTCCATCCAGTTGTAACCGGTGACGTCACCACACACACGCACATGTTAACCCTCAACACACCACACCGCCTCAACACACACTCCTCTCACCTTTCACCTCCACTCATGTCCACTCACTCGGGATCCAAAAAGATGGCGTCGGCGATTACGCCTACGCCATTTTGGATCCCGATGTCGCCCATGCCAGCGACATGTTGTTGTGGCGACGCCATCTTGAATATCGCGGGACTTCACGAAATCCAAGATGGCGTCCCGCAAGAACATGTCGCTGGCGTGGGCGACATCGGGATCCAAAATGGCGTCGGCGTAATCTCGCGAGATTTCGCCGACGCCATCTTTTTGGATCCCGATGTTGTCCACGCCAGCGACATGTTGTCGCGGCGACGCCTTCTTGAATATCGCGGGATTTCACAAAATCCAAGATGGCGTCCCGCAAGAACATGTCGGCGGCCTGGAGAACGTCTGGATTCTGGATCGCGGCGGCGGAGGAAGATGTCGGGGCAGCGACGATGACGGTGTGAGTATGAGAAACGGAGTGAGAGAAAGGAACGTATGTGGAGTGAAAGAGTGAGTGGACATGAGTGGAGGTGAAAGGTGAGAGGAGTGTGTGTTGAGGCGGTGTGGTGTGTTGAAGGTTAACATGGCAAGAGGTGTTAACAACGTCGGCGAATCGCCATCTTGCATTCGTGAAATTGCGTCATTTACCTCACGCCGACTTGCTGTGCGGACGCTTGGCATTGCCTGTACCACCATAACTACTGCTGCCTTGGTCCTATGCCTGTTTACTGCCGGTGTCTAATTACAGGGCCAATTTGCCTCTACCGCCATAACTACTGCTGCCTTGCTCCTCTGCCGGTGTCTAATTACAGGGCTAATTTGCCTCTACCGCCATAACTACTGCTGCCTTGCTCCTCTGCCGGTGTCTAATTACAGGGCTAATTTGCCTCTACCGCCATAACTACTGCTGCATTGCTCCTCTGCCGGTGTCTAATTACAGGGCCAATTTGCCTCTACCGCCATAACTACTGCTGCCTTTTTCCTCTGCCAGTGTCTAATTACAGGGCCAATTTGCCTCTACCGCCATAACTACTGCTGCCTTGCTCCTCTGCCGGTGTCTAATTACAGGGCTAATTTGCCTCTACCGCCATAACTACTGCTGCCTTGCTCCTCTGCCGGTGTCTAATTACAGGGCTAATTTGCCTCTACCGCCATAACTACTGCTGCCTTGCTCCTCTGCCGGTGTCTAATTACAGGGCCAATTTGCCTCTACCGCCATAACTACTGCTGCCTTGCTCCTCTGCCGGTGTCTAATTACAGGGCTAATTTGCCTCTACCGCCATAACTACTGCTGCCTTGCTCCTCTGCCAGTGTCTAATTACAGGGCTAATTTGCCTCTACCGCCATAACTACTGCTGCATTGCTCCTCTGCCGGTGTCTAATTACAGGGCCAATTTGCCTATACCGCCATAACTACTGCTGCCTTGCTCCTCTGCCGGTGTCTAATTACAGGGCTAATTTGCCTCTACCGCCATAACTACTGCTGCCTTTGTCCTCTGCCGGTGTCTAATTACAGGGCTAATTTGCCTCTACCGCCATAACTACTGCATTGCTCCTCTGCCGGTGTCTAATTACAGGGCCAATTTGCCTATACCGCCATAACTACTGCTGCCTTGCTCCTCTGCCGGTGTCTAATTACAGGGCTAATTTGCCTCTACCGCCATAACTACTGCTGCCTTTGTCCTCTGCCGGTGTCTAATTACAGGGCTAATTTGCCTCTACCGCCATAACTACTGCATTGCTCCTCTGCCGGTGTCTAATTACAGGGCCAATTTGCCTATACCGCCATAACTACTGCTGCCTTGCTCCTCTGCCGGTGTCTAATTACAGGGCTAATTTGCCTCTACCGCCATAACTACTGCATTGCTCCTCTGCCGGTGTCTAATTACAGGGCCAATTTGCCTATACCGCCATAACTACTGCTGCCTTGCTCCTCTGCCGGTGTCTAATTAAAGGGCTAATTTGCCTCTACCGCCATAACTACTGCTGCCTTGCTCCTCTGCCGGTGTCTAATTACAGGGCCAATTTGCCTATACCGCCATAACTACTGCTGCCTTGCTCCTCTGCCGGTGTCTAATTACAGGGCCAATTTGCCTCTACCGCCATAACTACTGCTGCCTTGCTCCTCTGCCGGTGTCTAATTACAGGGCTAATTTGCCTCTACCACCATAACTACTGCTGCCTTGCTCCTCTGCCGGTGTCTAATTACAGGGCTAATTTGCCTCTACCGCCATAACTACTGCTGCCTTGCTCCTCTGCCGGTGTCTAATTACAGGGCCAATTTGCCTCTACCGCCATAACTACTGCTGCCTTGCTCCTCTGTCGGTGTCTAATTACAGGATCAATTTGCCTCTACCGCCATAACTACTGCTGCATTGCTCCTCTGCCGGTGTCTAATTTACAGGGCCAATTTGCCTCTACCGCCATAACTACTGCTGCCTTGCTCCTCTGCCGGTGTCTAATTACAGGATCAATTTGCCTCTACCGCCATAACTACTGCTGCCTTGCTCCTCTGCCGGTGTCTAATTACAGGATTAATTTGCCTCTACCGCCATAACTACTGCTGCCTTGCTCCTCTGCCGGTGTCTAATTACAGGGCCAATTTGCCTCTACCGCCATAACTACTGCTGCCTTGCTCCTCTGCCGGTGTCTAATTACAGGATCAATTTGCCTCTACCGCCATAACTACTGCTGCATTGCTCCTCTGCTGGTGTCTAATTACAGGGCCAATTTGCCAATACCGCCATAACTACTGCTGCCTTGCTCCTCTGCCGGTGTCTAATTACAGGGCCAATTTGCCTCTACCGCCATAAGTACTGCTGCCTTGCTCCTCTGACTGTTCACTGCCTGTGTCTAATTACAGGGCCAATTTGCCTCTACCGCCATAACTACTGCTGCATTGCTCCTCTGCCGGTGTCTAATTACAGGGCCAATTTGCCTCTACCACCATAACTACTGCTGCCTTGTTCCTCTGCCGGTGTCTAACTACAGGGCCAATTTGCCACTACCACTTCATAACTACTGCTGGGCAATTACAGGGTCAATTAGTATCTGTTTACTCTACAATACTCCAGGACGCCTTCTTCACTGCCAGATAACTGCCAAATAGACTCCTTTACCTGTGCCAACATGAGTCATAACAAAAAGTATGCCAATGCCAGTGAAAGGAAAGCAGCTTTAGCACTACGACAAAAACAACGCCATGCTAATGAGACTCCTGAGGAAAAACACCATCGCCTTGAGAAGATTAAGGCTTATAAACGCCGTCGCCTCACACTCGAATCCCCTAACTCTAAATCCATAAGATTGGCTGAAGAAGCCTCTGCACGCCGTCACCGCCGACAACAGACGGCCTCTTCCTCATCATTATTATTAGACTCACAACAGGATGCTTCCACATCAGCATGTGGAACAATTTACTGCTACACTTCATCCCATATGCCGTTCACTGACATAACTAATCAGCAATCTGTTTCTGCCCTATCAATACCACCATTCAATACCGATGCACAGTATGCCAATGCCAGTGAAAGGAAAGCAGCTTTAGCACTACGACAAAAACAACGCCGTGCTAATGAGACTCCTGAGGAAAAACAGCATCGACTTGACAAGATTAAGGCTTATAAACGCCGTCGTCTCACACACGAATCCCCTAACTCTAAATCTATTACATTGGCTGAAGAAGCCTCTACACGCCATCACCGCCAACAACAGACGGCTTCTTCCTCATCATTATTAGTAGACTCACAACAGGATGCTTCCACATCAGCATGTGGAACAAGTTACTACCACACTTCATCCTATATGCCGTTCACTGACATAACTAATCAGCAATCTGTTTCTGCCCTATCAATACCACCATTAGTCAATACCAACGCACAGTTTCTTCACATACAAGCTGCAGTTAGCCCGCAGAAAGTGCAACCAAGACAAATATACGTTGGTCTCAAAACTAGGCGCACCCCATCGGTTGGACATGCACTTCTACTACAACCTCACATTTTCACTAATGATGAAAATAGTATTACCGAACACAGCTGTGGTGACATGACCCATGTATGTGAGCATTGCGAAGCTTTGCATTTTGTAGCAGAGATACCTTCTGATAACAACTTTACGCTCTGCTGTCAGAAGGGTAAAGTCCATGTACCCATACTACAATATCCTGATGTCTTTACACGTTTGCTGAAAGGGCAAAGTGAATTTAGCAAAAATTTCATGGATAATATTCGAAGTATTAACAGTTCCTTTGCTTTTGCCTCCATGGGTGCAAATATTTCACCACCTCCTGTATATGGCCCATACTGTTTCCGCATACATGGCCAGATCTATCATAGAACTGGAACACTACATCCCTCAGATGACCAGCAACGCGCATTTGCCCAACTTTACATTCTCGATACCACTACCGCAAACGAACAACGCTTACGATGTAAAGAAAATCAAAAATGTACAAAACGGAACTGTCATGCCAAACATCACTATGGCTATTAAACAAGATCGTACTCAAGACCCTCGACGCTACAATAATCCCACTGTCAGTGAAGTAGCAGTCGTGTTTCAAAATGACAATGGTGAGCCACTAATGTCCACTCGCAGGATTTCAGAATACTCAAGATGGCATGGCCGCAAGAACATGTCGCCGGCGTGGACAATGTCGGGATCCAGGATGGCGCCGGCGGAAGAAGATGTCGGGGATCGTGGAGCAGCGACGATGACGGTGTGAGTATGAGAGACGGAGTGAGAGAAAGGGTCGTATGTGGAGTGAAAGAGTGAATGGACGTGAGTGGAGATGGTGAAAGGTGAGAGGAGTGTGTGTTGAGGCGGTGTGGTGTGTTGAGGAGGTGTGTGTGTATTGAGGGTTAACATGGCAAGAGGTGTGTCACTATCCTCTCGATGCGATAGCATCGGGCCTTAATCTAGTTCATTTATATTTATCTTTTGTGCATTCATGTTCAGTTTTATTAATTGACAAAAATAAAGTATTTTTTCCACATCTGCCTAAATCTTTTAACACATCACTGTATCTTTAATTGAATTTCGACAGGGTCGGTGCTGTACCTCTGTATGGCATGGATTTCTATGTTTGCATTATGAACATGTCTATTTAGGCTGCAGGCAAGGACCCAAGGGGTATCCAAGACTTCCAATGAATTTCTATGTAAAAACAGACAATATTAATGTTCTTTGAAGGCGTGAAATATGCTGGCATGCAAACACATTGAATAATCAATGATCGAAAATGGCTCAGTTATAGCCACTTTGACTTGGCGGATAAAGAATAAGTGTCCAAAACCAATATTTGTTCACTATTGTTCATTATAAAGTATAATGATACAGGTTATATATATTAGATTCCTTGATAGGGCGTTGATCCAGGGAATTAGTCTGATTGGCATATGTGGAGTCGGGAAGGAATTTTTTCCTCAATGTTGGGCCTAGCGTTTGCCGCATGTTTTTTTTTTTGCCTTCCTCTGGATCAGCATGTTAGGCTATGGGTTGAACTAAATGGACTTAAAGTCTTCCATCAACCTTAAATGCTATGTTACTATGTTACTTATGTGTTCATGTGCTGGATGGGAATTATTGCTCAACATTTCAATATAGTCAAGTTCATGACAATTTACATGTATGTTTGTGCATTGAAAACTTAGTAAAGGAAATGCGGAGTCTTTTAAACATGCTGAGGGATGACGACAATGTATATAAATGAACTGGCTTTGGAAAACACGAAAATGTCCTTAATTTGGATTTATTAATCCCACAAAGGTTGAAGCTTCTCCAGCATATAATACAGGGATTACTTATATTTCATCATCTTGAAATTTTGAAAATAAATCCTTTCTTTATATAGCTGCTTTCACATAAAAAAATGACTCCATAGAAACTTTGATAAAAACTAACATACAAGTATAAAACAATTTTTTTTTATCATTGAGGTTGTTAATCATAGGCATTTCCAGAAAAAATATCAACTTTGTTCTCATGCATGCTCCACAATGATAATACCAGATGTATGATAGGTCTTTTGCTCTTGGAGCTGCCAACTCAAAGTATTCAATGGGAAGATACCAGATAAATAGTCTTTACAAAATTGTTCTGAACAGAGTCACGAAAATATGTCACTACTGGGCCCTGATTAAAAGGGATAGTGCCTCTCCTGGCAGCAAATCAGTTGAAGGTCAACCCATAGTCTTTGTAGACCTGAAAAATTGTTAGCTAGTTCAATCAGCATCACTTGTTCATTTTCTGTAGAAGTTTCTATTGAATGAGCTGTGGAGTGACCTTTCTTTTTTAGTATTTATCTGTGGAGTAATTTAAAGAACTCGGATCTTGCGACAACATCTGCAAGGAGTTTGCATGTTTTCCCCATGTTTGCGTGGGTTTCCTCCAGGTTCTCCGGTTTCCTCCAACTCTCCAAAAACATACTGATAGAGAATTTAGTTTGTGAGCGACAATGGAGACAGTTACAATCTTTGTAAAATACTTCAGAATATAGTAGCATATATAAGTAAGTATAATAAAGCTCTGGTATATAACTCATGTAACAACTCTCTGCATCATAGGGGTGGAGGATCAGCAGAGGAAAGCAGGTTAGTGAAGAAGGGTGGAACTAAAATGACACAGAGAGATGAGTGCAATCCTCCATGTCAGGCTTATCAGAGTCTGATCCTGGAGACCAGGAGACAGAGGCACAGAGTGAGTGCTAATCATCCAGCCACTCAATGTGTGAGGGGAGAAGATAATACGGCAGCTGATCCACATCTACAGACCAGCCAGGTTGTCATGTAAACCACCACTACCAGGGAATGAGTCTGCAGTTCTGTGTCCAGGCATCTGTGTCCTACAGCCCCATGCTGGATCCTTGTGGACTTGTGGTTCCACTGTGGAGGAGTTAATAAGAGAACTGTTGCTGAAGGCATTTTGTTTTCATTGCGATATTAACCCCTTCCTGACATGAGACGTACTATCCCGTCCATGGGACCCGGGCCCCTATGCCCATGGACGGGATAGTACGTCTAGCGCGATCAGCGGCGCCCACGTGGTGAGCGCCGCTGATCGCGACCGGGTGTCAGCTGATTATCACAGCTGACACCCGGCACAATGTGTCAGGGGCGGTCACGGACCGCCCCCGACACGTTAACCCCTTGCACACCGCGATCAAACATGATCGCGGTGTACCGGGGGTTAAAGGGAAGCATCGGCAGGGAGGGGGCTCCCTCCGTGCTTCCCTGAGCCCCCCACGGCAGCGCAATGTGCAGCGCTGCTGCGGGGGACTCCTTTCCTCCAGGCCCCCAGATCCAAGATGGCGACGGGGGCCTTCGGGGGCCTGAGGAAGCTGGCTTCCTCAGTGCCTGCAAAGCGCAGGCATGAGGAAGCCTTCTGCAGTGCCTGTGTCAGATCGCTGATCTGTCACAGTGATCTGTGATGTGACAGATCAGCGATCTGTCACAGGACAGTGATGTCCCACCTGGGACTATTTAATAAAGTAAAAAAAAAATAAAAAAAGTGTTAAAATAATTTAAAAAAAATCGCCAAATAAATTAGAAAAAAAAAAAAAATATTCCCCCAATAAATCCATTTTTTGGAAATAATAAAAAAAAAACAATAAAAGTACACATATTAGGTATCGCCGCGTCCGTAATGACCCGCCCTATAAAACTGTCCCATTAGTTAACCCCTTTAGCGAACCCCTTAAAAAATAAAAATAAAAAACGAAGCAAAAAATAATGATTTATTATCATACCGGCAAACAAAAAGTGTAATAACGCGCGATCAAAAAGACGCATATAAATATCCATGGTACCGCTGAAAACATCATCTTGTCCCGCAAAAAACGAGCCACCACACAGCATCATCAGCGAAAAAATAAAAAAGTTATAGCTCACAGAATAAAGCGATGCAAAAATAATTATTTTTTATATAAAATAGTTTTCATTGCATAAAACCGACAAAAACATAAAAAAATGACATAAATGAGGTATCGCTGTAACCGTACTGACCCGAAGAATAAAACCGCTTTATCAATTTTACCGCACGCGGAACGGTGTAAACGCACCCCCCCAAAAGAAATTCATGAAACGCTGGTTTTTGTTCATTCTGTGTCCCAAAAATAGGAATAAAAAGCGATCAAAAAATGTCACGTGCCCGAAAATGGTACCAATAAAAACGCCAACTTGTCCCGCAAAAAATAAGACCTCACATGACTCGGTGGGTCAAAATACGGAAAAATTATAGCTCTCAATATGTGGTGATGCAAAAACTATTTTTACAATAAAAAGCGTCTTTTAGCGTGCGACAGCTGCCAAATATAAAAACCGCCATAAATAGTAAATCAAACCCCCCGTCATCACCCCCTTAGTTAGGGAAAAATAATAAAATTAAAAAAAAAAGTATTTATCTCCATTTTCCCGTTAGGGCTAGGGTTAGGGCTAGGGTTAGGGCTAGGGTTAGGGTTAGGGCTAGGGTTAGGGCTAGGGCTAGGGTTAGGGCTAGGGTTAGGGCTAGGGTTAGGGTTAGGGCTAGGGTTAGGGCTAGGGTTAGGGCTCAGATTAGGGTTAGGGGTGTGTTGGGGTTAGGGTTGGAGTTATAATTGGGGGGTTTCCACTGTTTGGGCACATCAGGGGCTCTCCAAATGCAACATGGCGTCTGATCTCAATTCCAGCCAATTCTGAATTGAAAAAGTCAAATGTTGCTCCTTCCCTTCCAAGCTCTGCCATGCGCCCAAACAGTGTTTTACCCCACATGTAGAGTATCAACCTACTCAGGACAAATTGCAAAACAATTTTTGGGGTCCAATTTCTCCTGTTACCCTTAGGAAAATAAAAAATTGGGGGCAAAAATATCATTTTTGTGGAAAAAAATTATTTTTTTATTTTCACGTCCGAGTGTTATAAACTTCTGTGAAGCACTTGGGGGTTCAAAGTACTCACCACACATCTAGATAAGTTCCGTGGGGGGTCTAGTGTCCAAAATGGGGTCACTTGTGGGGAGTTTCAATAGTTTAGGTACATCAGGGGCTCTCCAAACGCACATGACACCCGCAGACCATTCCATCAAAGTCTGCATTCCAAAACGTCACTGCTTCCCTTCCGAGCCGCGACGTGTGTCCATACAGTAGTTTTCTCCCACATATGGGGTGTCAGCGTATTCAGGCCAAATTGGACAACAACTTTTGGGGGTCCAATTTCTCCTGTTACCCTTGGGAAAATGAAAAAATTGGGGACTAATTGATCATGTTTCTGGAAAAAATACGATTTTTTTATTTTCATGCCCTGGCATTATAAACTTCTGTGAAGCTCTTGGGGGTTCAAAGTGCTCACCACACATCTAGATAAGTTCCTTAGTGGGTCTAGCTTTCAAAATGGGGTCATTTGTGGGGGGTTTCCACTGTTTAGGTACATTAGGGGCTCTCCAAAGGCAACATGACACCCGCCGACCATTCCATCAAAGTCTGCATTCCAAAACGTCACTACTTCCCTTCCGAGCCCCGACGTGTGCCCATACAGTAGTTTTCTCCCACATATGGGGTATCAGCATACTCAGGACAAATTGGACAACAACTTTTGGGGTCCAATTTCTCCTGGTACCCTTGGGAAAATAAAAAAATGGTGACTAAAAGATCATGTTTGTGGAAAAAATATGAATTTTTTATTTTCACGCCCGGGCGTTATAAACTTCTGTGAAGCACTGGGGGGTTCAAAGTGCTCACCACACATCTAGATAAGTTCCTTGGGGGGTCTAGTTTACAAAATGGTGTCAATTGTGGGGGTTTCCACTGTTTAGGTACATCAGGGGCTCTCCAAAGGCAACATGACACCCGCAGACCATTCCATCAAAGTCTGCATTCCAAAACGTCACTACTTCCCTTCCAAGCCCCGACGTGTGCCCATACAGTAGTTTTCTCCCACATATGAGGTATCAGCGTACTCAGGACAAATTGGACAACAACTTTTGGGGTCCAATTTCTCCTGGTACCCTTGGAAAAATAAAAAAATTTGGGACTAAATGATCATGTTTGTGGAAAAAATACGATTTTTTTATTTTCACGCCCGGGCATTATAAACTTCTGTGAAGCACTGGGGGGTTCAAAGTGCTCATCACACATCTAGATAAGTTCCTTGGGGGGGTCTAGTTTCCAAAATGGTGTCATTTGTGGAAGGGTTTCCACTGTTTTGGTACATCAGGGGCTTTCCAAACTCGACATGGTGTCCGATCTCAATTCCAGCCAAAAACGTCAAATGGTGCTGCTTCCCTTCCGAGCTCTGCCATGCGCCCAAATAGTCATTTGCACCTACATATGGGGTATCAGCATACTCAGGACAAATTACACAATAACTTTTAGGGTCCTGTTACCCTTGGAAAAATAAGAATTGAGGGTGAAAAGATCATTTTTGCGGAAAAAATATGATTTTTTAATTGTACGGCTGTACGTTATAAACTTCTGTGAAGCCCTTGGGGGTTCAAAGTTCTCAACACACATCTAAATAAGTTCCTTGGGGGGTCTAGTTTCCAAAATGGGGTCACTTGTGGGGGGTTTCCACTGTTTAGGTACATCAGGGGGTCTTGAAACGTGACATGGCAAAAGTATTGGCACTGTTCGAAAAATCATGTGATGATTCTCTAATTTGTGTAATTAACAGCACCTGTAACTTACCTGGCACCTAACAGGTGTTGGCAATAACTAAATCACACTTGCAGCCAGTTGACATGGATTAAAGTTGACCCAACCTCTGTCCTGTGTCCTTGTGTGTACCACATTGAGCATGGAGAAAAGAAAGAAGACCAAAGAACTGTCTGAGGACTTGAGAAACCAAATTGTGAGGAAGCATGAGCAATCTCAAGGCTACAAGTCCATCTCCAAAGACCTGAATGTTCCTGTGTCTACCATGCGCAGTGTCATCAAGAAGTTTAAAGCCCATGGCACTGTCGCTAGCCTCCCTAGATGTGGACGGAAAAGAAAAATTGACAAGAGATTTCAGCGCAAGAATGTGTGGATGTTGGATAAAGAACCTCGACTAACATCCAAACAAGTTCAAGCTGCCCTGCAGTCCGAGGGTACAACAGTGTCAACCCATACTATCCGTCAACGTCTGAATGAAAAGGGACTGTATGGTAGGAGTCCCAGGAAGACCCCACTTCTTACCCCGAGACATAAAAAAGCCAGGCTGGAGTTTGCCAAAACTTACTTGAAAAAGCTGATACCCCATATGTGGGGTTAAACCACTATTTGGGCACATGGCAGAGCTCAGAAGGGAAGCAGTGCCATTTGACTTTTTTGGCTGGAATTGAGATCAAACGCCATGTTGCGTTTGAAGAGCCCCTGATGTGCCCAAACAATGGAAACCCCCAATTCCAACTCCAACCCTAACCCCAACACACCCCTAACCCTAATCTCAGCCCTAGACCTAACCCTAATCTCAGCCCTAGACCTAACCCTAACCCTAGCCCTAACCCTAACCCTAGCCCTAACCATAATGGGAAAATGGAAATAAATACATTTTTTTTCATTTTATTATTTTTCCCTAACTACGGGGGTGATAAAGGGGGGTTTGATTTGATATTTATGGCGGGTTTTTATGTTTGGCAGCTGTCACACGCTAAAAGACGCTTTTTATTGTAAAAATAGTTTTTGCATCACCACATTTTGAGAGCTATAATTTTTCCGTATTTTGAACCACAGAGTCATGTGAGGTCTTATTTTTGCGGGACGAGTTGACGTTTTTATTGGTACTATTTTTGGGCATGTGACTTTTTTTATCGCTTTTTATTCCGATTTTAGGGACGCAGAATGAACAAAACCCAGCATTTCATGAATTTCTTTTGGGGGGTGCGTTTACACCGTTCCACGTGCGGTAAAATTGATAAGGCGGTTTTATTCTTCGGGTCAGTACGATTACAGAGATACTACATTTATGTCGTTTTTTTAACGTTTTGCCGCTTTTATGCAATAAAATCAATTTTATATAAAAAATAATTAGTTTTGCATCGCTTTATTTTGCGAGCTATAACTTTTTTATTTTTTCGCTGATGATGCTGTATGGCAGCTCGTTTTTTGCAGGACAAGATGCTGTTTTCAGCGGTACCATGGTTATTTATATCCGTCTTTTTGATCGCGCGTTATTGCACTTTTTTTTCGGCGCGCTATGATCATAAAGCATTGTTTTTTGCTTAGTTTTTTTAAGGGGTTCACTAAAGGGGTTAGCTAGTGGGATCATTTTATAGGGTGGGTCGCTACGGATGCAGCGATACTAAATATGTGTACTTTTATTGTTTTTTGTTTTTTTTTATTTAGAAAAAAAGATTTTATTAGGGAATTTTTTTAAAATTTATTTTGTGATTTTTTTAAAATTATTTTTACACGTGCTTTTTTTTAACTTTATTATATTGTCCCGGGGGGGACATTACTGTCTTTTGTCAGATCGCCGATCTGACACTTAGAACAGTGCTGTGTCAGATCGGCGATCTGTCAGGCACTGCTGCAGACTTCCACCTGCCTGCTCTCAGCAGGCAGTGAGGAAGACGCCTCCCTGCAGGACCCCAAAGGCCCCCGCGGCCATATTGGATTCGGGGGCCTGCAGTAAGGTGGAGTCTCAGAGCGACGCAGCACATCGCGTCGCTCCGGGGGTCACAGGGAACCTCCTCCCTGCGCGCTTTTCTCCTATGCCCCCGGTACACTGCGATCATGTTTGATCGCAGTGTGCCAGGGGTTAATGTGCCGGGGGCAGTCCGTGACCGCCCCTGACACATAGTGCCGGGTGTCAGCTGTGATAATCAGCTGACACCCGGCCTGTTGTGAGTTCATTCTCTGGTTCACCAGTTGTGAGTTCTCCTTCCAGACTCCCTCTGGTGGTAACAGGAGGTAGTGAGGCTGATTTGATCGGTGGACATCTGCCACCTGAGAATGAGAATCATAGAATCATAGAATCATAGAATCATAGAGTTGGAAGGGACCTCCTGGGCCATCTGGTCCAACCCCCTGCTCAAAGCAGGATTCGCTAAATCATCCCAATAGAATCATAGATCATCCCAATAGAATCATAGATCATCCCAATAGAATCATAGAATGAGGATGAGGATGACGATTGGACCTCAGGAGTCTCAGATTGGATTTAAGACAGCCGACGGCCTATTCAGTTGCTGGTGATTCCTTCTGGCTTGTCAGCTCTTGGTTTTCAGCTCTGTTCAAGTCATCTAAAGCTAAGTTTTTCTGCTAATGTTCACATTTGATTTTGTTGGTCTATTCAGTTTTTTGGTGTGGTCAGCCAGCCCCGGCAGGGGGCAGTGCTGAATTTCCACTCTTATTTATCAGTATTTTGCCAATTTGCTTTTTGTCCTTTACTAGTTTGGTCTCTTTTTGCTCTGTCTCAGAATATTTCAGAGTGCTGATATAGTGGGAGAAGTCTAGTGACTTCAGGGTTAATTTTGCTATCAGATGTGTTGGACTTTTTTTTGTAGGGTTTTTTGCAGGTTGCAGACAGCGTCTTTCCTTTCCTCTCTAGTTAGTTTGGGCCCCAGTGTTTGCTCAGCCTATTTTCCTGCCTTTGTTTGTGAATTTATCTTGTTTCACCATCAATACATGTGTGGGGGCTATCTATTCCTTTGGGGTCTTCTCTGGGGCAGTTAGTTTTCCCCTTTTCATGCTTCAGGCTTATTTAGTCCTCCGGCTGTGATGAAGCATCTAGGAACATCGTAGGTACGCTCCACGGCTGCTGCTAGTTGTGTGGTAGGATCAGGGATCTGCAATCTGCATAGTTACCAACCTCTCTGGTTTTGTGTGACATGTGTGACGTAATATTCCGTCCTTGGGACTTAGGTCCCAGGTCACATGGACGGAATATTACGTCCAATGTAGGAAAGGGGTTAACCTGCACTGTACGCTGAGCACTTACATCAGAGTTTCTATCTAAATCTCCAAATGACGTCATTCAAATGAAAACCCTGAAGGATCCATTCACTATAATGAGGCAGCAGAGTTACTCTGGACTCCACCTGGCCACGGATCAGTGTTGTCCTTCTTTTGAGTGGTGCACAAAGCTGTGGCTGGCTGGGTTTTAATGCACGCTTAAAAAGACAGACACCACTGAATCACAGGCCAGATGGCATTCACAGTTCCTCCATTTACTTCATTATAGGGAATCATGGGTTGGGATTCCATCTGAATCAGAGATTTACTCAGAAAACCTGTAAATGTTCAGCGTAGAGCACATGAGAAATGTGAGCCGAGCCTTTCTGCGATCTTTGGGAGGCAGAATGAACAAATCAACAACAGGTGAAGAATTTCTTCCATTTAATTTTAATGCCTTTCCTCGTGGGATATAAGTGATTGGGTGACTTTTTTCTTTGGGTCGGTGCAATTACAGCAATACTAGAGTTATATTTTTTTTATGTTCGGTCACTAATACACAATAAAAAAAGTTTTCTTGCAAAAAAAAAGTTTTTGCAACACCATATTTTGAGATTGATTTTCTATTTTTGCCAACAGAGTTAGTTGGGGCTTGTGTTTTTGCGTGCCGAGTTTAGTTTTTTATTGGTAACATTTTGGGGTACATAACATTTTTTGATCGCTTTCTATTCCGATTTTTGGGAGGCAGAATGAACAAAAACCAGCAATTCAGGATTTTTTTTATGCTGTTCACCATGCAGTAAAAGTAAATACAAAAAAGTCTTTTATATACCATCTTAAGTTCCACTTCAATATGTGATAATGACTCTTAAAATTTAACAGTCATACCAGGAGAGCTTGAAGTAAAAATCTGTATTTGCCTCAAGCTCCTTCATCCTCCTCCCCTCACCATTAAAACATATTAGCAGCAACTCATCTCTTATCTCAGGAATGGCAACATCTGTTTTCATTGGATACAGATTTTACAGACTTTACCCAAAAATCCATAAATTGAGAGTGAAAAGAAGATATATTACAAAGTTTCTTATGCACATGTATAGTATCAATTTATAAAATAAAAAATTAAATGACGGTTACTTTTGAATTCACTAAGGGCCATTAAGATTAGAGACCCACAAGTAAGGACACCGCAATTGATAACACATATTTTTATTATAGAGAATGACATGAAGTTTTATCATAGTGGTGCCTTCTTGATGCTACACTTCTTTCCCTTCTTCTAACACTGTATATTACCTATCAGTGTCATGTGGTCTTTTACCAACTGGAGTGAAACAAGCTGAACTATTCTTTATTTGCCAAAAAGTTTTGGAAGAATTTCCTATTGACCTTTATTCTTTTACTTGTCTTACTTATATTTGAGAGCACTATGGTATCTACTTCTACTTTATTGCCTGTTCCATTTACAGCTCATAAATATGTGGTTGTTACATTTAATCCTTACTGCTAACAAATAGCACAGTACTGTCCAACCATTGTCCTCAAATAGTAACAGGGAATAAAACTAATGTCTGACTGGAATGGTCCTTCTCACTTTAAGAAATCAAGAAGATGAAAGAATACTGTATTACTGTAAAAATAAAATAATAATAGATACGACAAAGGTGCAGTAAGCACATGCCTTGTATAAGTGTATCACCCCTTTAAACCACCTCCGATGGCGGGGTGTCCAGTAGTTCTCACTTCAATGTGGCGCAGTGGCTCCATCCGAATCTTACTGGGAGCTTTAGGGGGAAGCAGGAGGGTGCTCCTCTTCTGCTAGGGGTCGATTTGGTTTAACCCTGTCTAAGTTTAATGTACTGGGGCAAACAGGTGTAAAAGGCAAGGAGCATAACAAGGAACAGTAAACAAAGGATATCACACAAACACAGAAGATATATGACCCTCTTAAAGGTAGAGGATGTGCTTAGAAGCCAGCCTAGGCATTGTGATAGCACAGAGCAATCCCTGAGGGGATCAACAGTACAGAAATCACACATAAGTTTCCCTATTCTACCTACGCTGCTGGGCCTCAGTTAAAGATGGCACTTCCTCTTTAAGTGACAGCAAACACACTCCTAACTTATAACATATAACCCAATAATGGCTGCAGCAATGGCAGTAACATATTCCAATGATGGGGCCCAGTTGCCTCGGATGTTGGCGCTCAAACATGAACAATTGGTGCACTTTAACCCCTTCACCCCCAAGGGTGGTTTGCACGTTCATGACCGGGCCAATTTTTACAATTCTGACCACTGTACCTTTATGAGGTCATAACTCTGGAACGCTTCCATGGATCCCGGTGATTCTGACATTGTTTTCTCGTGACATATTGTACTTCATGTTAGTGGTAAAATTTCATTCAAATAACTTGCATTTATTTGTGAGAAAAATGGAAATTTGGCAAAAATTTTGAAAATTTCGCAATTTTCCAACTTTGAATTTTTATGCCCTTAAATCACAGAGATACGGCACACAAAAAACTTGATAACTAACATTTCCCACATGTTTACTTTACATCAGCACAATTTTGGAACCAAAATTTTTTTTTGTTAGGAAGTTATAAGGGTTAAAAGTTGACCAGCGATTTCTCATTTTTACAACACCATTTTATTTTTAGGACCACATCACATTTGAAGCCACTTTGAGGGGTCTATATGATAGAAAATACCCAAAAGTGACACCATTCTAAAAACTGCACCCCTTAAAGTGCTCAAAACCACATTCAAGAAGTTTATTATTAATCGTAGAAAGAACTGCACAGCATCCAAGACATCAGAATGACGAATCGATGTATACAGGGACTCCACGTTGGCTGTTACAATCAAAGTATTGTCATCCAGACATAATTGATCTAACCGCTGTAATGCCGACGTAGTGTCCCTGATATACGATGGTAACTCAACAACCAATGGCTTGAGAAAATGGTCTATGATATGTCCTATTAATTCACCAGGTCCATTATTACCTGAAACAATTGGCCTGCCAGGGGGGTCCGTTGGATTTTTGTGTATTTTAGGTATTAAATATAATGCAGGCAACTTAGGTTTTTTATTACGAATTTGATCCAACAATTTCTTTGATATAATTCCTTGCATAAAGGCTTTATCCAAAATGTCAACCAGTAACGTCTGAAAAGAGGAGAGAGGATTAAATGATAGCCTACAGTAGCACTCAGGATTATCTAATAGTTTATTGGCTTGAGCTTCATATTGTGTTATTGGCCAAATAACTATATTGCCCCCTTTATCAGAGGGCTTAAAAACCACATCTCTCCATTATTTCATTTCTTCAATGGCTATCTTTTCAGATCTTGTTAAATTAGAACCACCATCACATTTTTTAGCCAATATTTCAATGTCTTGTGACACTAATTTGGTAAAAATGTCCACCGCTGGACACAATCCTAAAGATGGAAATGTTTTAGATTTTACAAATGGATGTGTAGGAATCATACTCACCTCAGATGGTATCTCATTTTCCTCCTCCAAAGAGACCAATGCCTCTAAAGCTTCTTTTTCCATCAATGACAGTGCCGGATCCTCATACTTAGTTCTATGAAGTCTTTTCAACACCAGCTTTCTAGCAAACAAATGGGTATCTTTCACCGATGTGAACGGGTCTAATTTATTAGAAGGGGAAAAGGTTAATCCACGTTTCAATACTGCTATTTGTGCATCTGTCAAGACTCGATCAGATAAATTTGTTACCTGATACTGGTCTCTAGTATGTTTTCCTTTCTGTGCTTTAAGAAACATCTCAGGAAACTTTCTTGTTCTATCACTACCTTTGAAGTGAGAATCCCGTGATACTTCAGCCTCCCCAATAGACGCATTACTATCTGCTTCTGAGGTACTGGAAATATCAGATTGTTTTCTTTTTGTGGTCTTCCTGGTACCTATAATTTTTCCCAATTGCCATCTATAGATTTTATTAGAATCATAATCATCCACATCACGTTGGTATTTTTTCAATTTTTCTTGACATACTTTTTCTTCCCATTTCAAGACATCAATTTCCAAATCTTTACACCATTTACTATACTGTTCACTAGATATATCCTTAGCAATGGATTTTGATATAGAATCAAGTTCTCTATCCATTTCTAATAGAGACGCTGTATTACTATCAATTAAAATCTGTACAAAATCAAAAGAACATTTCGTTGCAGCCATCATCCATCTTTTAGTTAGATCTTGCTCACCAAGTTCATAAGTAGGATACAATTGCACTCTAAGTCCTCTAGGAACTATTTTTTTGTCCAAATAATTCTCCAAAGAGGACCTGTTCCACCATAATCTTGTTTTCTTTTGTAAAATATTCCTACATTTGTGCATAAGATCCTTAGTTTCATGAGAGGAATCTTGCGAAACAATGGGGGTGTTTTTAGAAAAGATATCAGTAGCTTTGGAACGCCAGGTGCTTTCCCTGGCCTTTAAATCCATAATAAGGACCACCTGTTTATAAAAACAGTAACAACTGAATTAATCCACTAAATGTCCACAATATTGAAAAAATGGCACTTCCATACAATTACACAAAAAACAGTAGAGGCAGCTATTCAAACTGACACCCAAAAAAGAAGAGAACCATAAATATGACAAACAATTTTGTTTATTAAACAGTAAAGATGTTTAAAATAGCTACCAATTATTCAAACAAACATATACCCCTGGGGGACAGCATCAACTATAGCCTATATAATTTTGCAATATAGTCTTTGTATTATAATAATATCGCTCATTGAACATCAAAAATGTATGAGCACAATATTGTAAGCACACCAAATATAGCCAAAAAGTTTTTTAATAAATAAGTGCATAATGAGAGGATGGCATAAAGGAATCCCATTAAACCGAGCCACAAATTTGCATACTCACTATGTGCCCCAATGTCATGTACCTCTAATTATACTAATCCATGCCCAATAGATAAGTGCTATACGCATAAATATCCCCTATTATAATGGTGTACTTACTTAAAATATAAGCAAAGATAAGTGCCGTTTGTGATGCTGTCCCTGCGCCCCGACGTGCGTTTCACCCGCTTGCTTCTTCTGGGGGCGTGACCCAATGAGTTGGGGAGGTGTTTTTATACAGACAAGGACCAATGAGGGTGCCGATAAAGTAATGAGTCATCCAGGGCTTTAAACGGCGCATGCGTCGATCACACAGCTCCATTGCCATTAAACCACACTTGGTGTGGTGTCCTTAGAATGAGAAGTAACCCACTCCTTAACGGAATTCAAGTGTGCCTGCGCATTCACGCTAATAATGTGAAGAAACAGAAGAAGATCACCAAAAAGTGCCCATGCTAAAATACTTATTTAATATGAATCATAATTAACGAGGAAAAAATATTGATAATAATAAATGTGCAATTGAAAACTATATAAAATGTGAATTATTGATAGCTATTTTAAACATTTTTACTGTTTAATAAACAAAATTGTTTGTCATATTTATGGTTCCCTTCTTTTTTTTGGGTGTCAGTTTGAATAGCTGCCTCCACTGTTTTTTCCTATGTAAATTGGTCAGACCTTCTTGTCCCTGCTGGTGAAAGATTATTCTTCCTGTGCTGTGTGCTAAAGCTAAGTGGTTGTAGTAGAGTTGTAGTAGTAGTGATCTGTGGTTTGCTGTAGTATGTGTGTGTTTATCTCCTGTTTTCTGTTCCCATTTAGTTTATTCCTCCATGCCCTTATCCTCCTCCCTATTGTTGATTAGTGCTTTTGCATCATAGAGGTTTTCTGTTATCCCTGTTTTGTCTTTGTGTCTTGTTTACATTACATTTATGTCCCATGCCTCATGGGTTGTGGGAGGGGACAGATCACAGTTTAACAGGAGCAGAGTAAGGTCGGAAACTCGGGCCTCACTACCATCAATAGTACCCTAGAGACAGGGATTGTTAGGGTCTCAGTTCCAGGGAAAGTTTGAGGCCTCCCTTCAATACTGAAGACTGTCACAGCGTGACATGTCTTGTTACTTGTCAATAATGTTTGGAACCTCCTAAGAGTGATGTGCTGAGACTTATAAGGAAAGATTAAAAAAATCAAATGTTAAGTGGTAATGAACATTGCCACCCAAATCCATCCACTTTGGCAGTAGTTTCAATATTCATATGAGTCATTTTTATGAGCTGCATTATGATTTGGCTTATTTAGCACCATAAAAAATAATGACTCAACCCTTGACCACTTACTGAAAATACTGCAATTATTTTTTTTTCTTTCTGCAGCAACGTCTAAACTGAAAAGCAAAGTTTTAGGAAAATAATATTGGCTTAGCATCAAAATTATAAAACATCTTCACTTTAATAAACTGAAAAAATCACTGTAAAAGAGGTTGCCCACTTTATATTTTTTTTAACAAATATATTGGCAACATGATTTTATGACAGTTACTAGAGTTGAGCGAAACGGGTCAAAAAAATTCAAAAGTCGCCGACTTTCGCCAAAGTCGGGTTTCATGAAACGAAACCCAACCTTAGCGTGAGGTCGGCCACGAGGTCGGCGACCATCGCGCCAAAGTCGCGTTTCAAAAGATGCTTTAGCGCCCTTTTTCAGCCAATCAGGAAGAACGGACACTGTGGGCAATGTGATGACATAGGCAGCGGTCACCACCATCTTTGAGAAGGGCATGCAAGTGATTGGCTTGCTTTGTGTGGCGTCACAGGGGGTATAAAAGGGCGTGCACGCTGACCGCCATGTTACTTATGCTGATCTCAGAATAGGGAGAGCTGCTGCTGCTGCTGATTCTGTAGGGAGAGCGTTAGGAAGGCCAAAAGAAAAAAAAAACGCTTCTGCTGATAGCGCTTTTCACTGTAGTTAGTGTGCAGTGACAGGTGAAGATTTTTGCTTTTGTGCAGCAGCGCTGGTGGTGATTAGGCTGCCTTTTAAGGCTACCTACATCATTGCTGTGTGCACACTGGTGTTCAAACTGCTTTTTTAAAAGCAATCCAAATTTTATTGTTTTTTCCTGGTGAGGTACTGAGCGTTCATTTTTTCACACACCATACACCGGTGTACGCTCCTCCCACAGTACCGTGTACCGGCTGTTATCATGGCCAAATTGAAGCTGTGTGTGACTCTGTAAGGAAAAGCTGAGGAGTTTGTCCGTTCTTACAGACCTACACCTTAGAGTTTTGTCCGTTTTTCAAACAGTTTCGCATATTTGCTGTTTGATTACATTCAAGACTAGAGAGAGCGTGTGTCAGTCTGTATACAAAAACACGGAGCTTGACAATTTTAAATACACACACCGTACAGCGGTGTACGTGTACGTTCCTCACACAGTACCGTGTACCGGCTGTTATCACGGCCAAATTGAAGCTGTGTGCGACTCTGTAAGGAAAAGCCAAGGAGTTTGTCCGTTCTTAGAGACCTACACTCTAGGGAGATTCCAATTCTGCCCAATTCTATATACACCTTGTTGTTTGTCATACACTAGGCAATTTCTGCCTGTTACATTGCGGTGTAATACACACAGGGCCTGACAGAATACAACTGTGTCCTGAAGTCTGTAGAGAGATTCCAATTCTCCCCAGTCCTCTATACACCTTTTTTACACCATCCAGAATCAGCCTGTTACTTTGAGGTGTAAAATACACAGGGCCTGACAGAATCCAACTGTGTCCTGAAGTCTGTAGAGAGATTCCATTTCTCCCCAGTCCTCTATACACCTTTTTTTACACCATCCAGAATCAGCCTGTTACTTTGACGTGTAATATACACAGGGCCTGACAGAATACAACTGTGTCCTGAAGTCTGTAGAGAGATTCCATTTCTCCCCAGTCCTCTATACACCTCTTTTACACCATCCAGAATCAGCCTGTTACTTTGAGGTGTAAAATACACAGGGCCTGACAGAATACAACTGTGTCCTGAAGTCTGTAGAGAGATTTCATTTCTCCCCAGTCCTCTATACACCTTTTTTACACCATCCAGAATCGGCCTGTTACTTTGAGGGGTAATATACACAGGACCTGACAGAATACAACTGTGTCCTGAAGTCTGTAGAGAGATTCCATTTCTCCCCAGTCCTCTATACACCTTTTTTACACCATCCAGAATCAGCCTGTTACTCTGAGGTGTAAAATACACAGGGCCTGACAGAATCCAACTGTGTCCTGAAGTCTGTAGAGAGATTCAAATACTCCCCACTACTATATACACCTTGTACCTTGTTTTACAGTACCATATAGTTGGTGGTATTTTGGGTACATTTTCCACAAAAATGAGGAAGTGTGGTGGAAGAGTCCGTGGAAGTGGGCCAGGGTTGGCAGCTGGTAATGATGGTGTTGGTGGATCTCCTGGTAGTGGCAAAAGCAAAATAGCACCAAATGCAGGAGGTGTTGAGCCTGCGTCATCGTCTGGCTCCACAAGGCCTCGAAGGATCCCTTTTCTGGGAGTAGGTAAACCGCTTTTAAAGCCGGAGCTTCAGGAACAAGTTTTGGCTTACATTGCTGACTCAGCCTCCAGCTCTATCCCCTCCTCTTCTGAAGTTTTAAAAAAATAAAAGCACTGAGTCGTCAATGGAGGCTCATGGTCATGAACCACACCTTTCTTTGTGTCCTTCACCCCAACCAAAATTGAAGGATGTGGCAGGCCACACTACAGATTACTCCATGGAGCTTTTTTCACATACCATGCCTTAGTTATCAAGTCAAATCGTGAATTACACAGGCCAAGATGAATCTGACATGGAGTGCACTGATGCACAGCCACTGCTAGATTTATCTGCTGGTACATTCACTCAGAGCACTACATTGTCCTCGCAGTGTACTGAGCCAGAATCTGACCCTGATGAAACTCAGGTGCCCCTCCCGCATACTATACCACCATATACGATGACACAGAGGAAGGTGCACATGACATTGAAGAGGAGGTGATGGATGACCCAGTTGTTGACCCAGATTGGCATCCATTGGGGGAAGAGGGTACCGCTGGCAATAGCTCACAAGAGGAGAAGGAGCATCCGCAGCAGGCATCCACATCGCAACAGCTGTTATCTGGCAGGCCCGAAGCAGTTCAAAAACGGGTTACAAAAACCAAAAGAGTTGCAGGACAGCTTGGCCAGATGCTCAAAATAGCACAGCGTGCAAGGCCTCAAAATGTCTTCCATAGTAGGAAGAGTGCAGTGTGGCACTTTTTTGAACAAAATCCTGATGATCAGGCAAAGGTTATCTGTAAGAAGTGCGCAAAGACCTTTAGCCGAGGGAAAAATCTGAGAAATTTGAATACCAGTTGCATGCTAAGACATTTAATCACCATGCACTTGCAAGCGTGGACGGACTACCAAACCTCACGTACCACATGTGCACCTGCTCCCAAAGAAGGTAGTCAGCAATGCTACATTGCTTCCCCAACTGTAAGCCCACCGGTTAGCACACCACCAGAAGCAAATGTTGAGGTGTCGTCGCAAGGCCAAAGCAGTCAGGGAATCACAATGTTATATCAACGAAAGACTGAATCTAGGCCATCAGAAAGAACACCAACTCCATCACCATCATCAACCCTCTCTCAGTCTGCCATGTGCACTGCATGCAGCTCTCAAGTCCAGCTCACCCTACCAGAGACTATGAGTAGGACAAGAAAGTACTCATCCTCTCATCCGCGTACACGGGGTTTGAATGCCCACATTGCCAAACTAATCTCGTTAGAGATGATGCCCTATCGCTTGGTTGAAAGCGCAGCTTTCCGCGAACTCATGGCCTACACAGTACCACGCTATGACCTACCCAGTCGCCACTTCTTTTCTCGCAAAGCCATCCCAGCCCTCCACCTTCATGTGAAAGACCACATTGTCCATGCACTCAAGCAATCAGTGAGTGGAAAGGTGCACCTCACAACTGATGCATGGTCCAGTAGGCATGGCCAGGGCCGTTACATGTCCATCACTGCGCACTGGGTTAATGTGTTAATGTGGTGGATGCAGGGTCCACAGGGGACAGCGGTGGTGGGACAGTGCTGCCTAGCTCACGGTATAGGAAACAGTTGGCTGTAGGCGTTTGACCCTCCTCCTCCTCCTCCAGAAGCGAAAGCTCGTCCACAAAGCGCAGTTGCACGAGAACTCCATCCGCAGCTGCCAGTGTTGCACACGAGGTGCCCTCCTATCGATCAGCTAGTGGAAAGCGTCAGCAGGCTGTGTTGAAGATGATGTGTTTGGGCGACATACACACCGCGAAGGTACTGGCCGACTACTTTCAGCGACAAACTGAGTCATGCCTGGGCAGTCTACATCTTGAGGCAGGCAAGGTAGTTAGTGATAACGGCCGGAATTTTGTGGCAGCCATAGCCCTTTCAAAACTCACACACATACCTTGCCTGGGTCACACCTTGAACCTGGTGGTGCAGTGCTTCCTCAATAATTATCCGGAGTTAACAGGCCTGCTCCATAAGGTTCGAAGACTGTGCTCGCACATTCGCCGGTCGCCGGTACACTCCAGTCGTATGCAGAAGCTGCAGCGATTGCTCCACCTTCCCAAGCACTGCCTAATTATCGACATTGCAACAAGGTGGAACTCCACCCTGCACATGGTTGAGCGGCTGTGCGAACAGAGGCAGGCCGTAATGCATTTGTGGGAGGATACACGGGCAGGCACTTTGAGGGCAGACATGGAGTTGACAGGTGTGCAGTGGTCGAAGTTGAAAGACCTCTGTAAAGTCCTTCAGTGTTTTAAGGAATGCACACGGCTGGTAAGCACAGACAATGCCATCATAAGCATGAGCATCCCACTTATGCGTCTGCTCATGCAAACTTTGACGCACCTTAAGGAGCAGGCGTCTGCAGCCAAGGAGGAGGGAAGCCTTGATAACAGTCAGCCATTGTCTGGTCAGGGAAGTCTCGTGGACGAGGTGGAGGAAGAAGAGGAAGAGGAGGAGGAGGATGATGATGGGGATGATTATTTAGGGGAGGAGGATGCTTCTCGTGGGGCAAGAGAAAATGTTGGCTTTGCAAGGTCTTGTACAGGGTTTGTGCGTGACTGGAGGGATGTGGATTTGCCAGAAAGTGCTCCACCACCCAGCACTCGCAGTGCTTCATTGACACCGGAAACATTGGCCCACATGTCAGATTATGCCTTGCAGATCCTAAAAAGGGACCCCCGCATTGCCAAAATGATGAACGATGATGACTACTGGTTGGCCAGCATCCTGGATCCATGCTATAAAGGCAAATTCCAAAGCATAATGCCACAGGAGAACCTTGACCTAATATTGGCTAACAAACAAGCAACTCTGGTAAACCGGTTGTTTGAGGCATTCCCAGCACACAGCAGCGGTGATGGTTCTCACACGAGCCGTAGGGGCCGGGGGCAGCTTGGAAGATGTGTTCGTGGTGCACACAGCAGAAGTGGCGTTGGAGACAGGGGTTTCATGACCATGTTGTGGACAGATTTTTCAAGTCCCGCTCACACGACTGGTAATATTGCATCGATTGAAAGTGACAGGAGACAGCAGTTGTCAACTATGGTCACAAACTACTTCTCATCCCATATCGATGTTCTCCCTCACAGGTCATTCCCATTTGACTATTGGGCCACTAAACTGGACACCTGGCCAGAATTGGCACAATATGCCTTACAGGAGCTCGCTTGCCCAGCTGCAAGTGTGCTATCGGAAAGAGTCTTCAGTGCAGCTGGATCAATCCTGACAGAAAACAGGACCCGTCTGTCGACCGAAAATGTGGATGATCTAACCTTCATTAAAATGAACCATGCATGGGTTTCCAAGGATTTTGTCCCACCTTACCCTATTGACACATAGGTTGCCAGAAAAATGGCTTGCTTCGGTCCTCCTCTTCCTCAGACTTGACCAATTTCGCCTTTAGCAGCAGCTGAATATCCCACATGCAATTTTGTAAACCTCCCTAACTGGGCTGCCTCCCCCCCCATGGCCGGGGTCACCACCTAGCGCACGCAACGGTGCAAGTGCCGTTGCACTGGACAGGTGGGTAGGCCGACTCTTGGGCGCGGGCACTGGCACAGGGTCCCTCATAGTGCAATCAAGTGTCTCTGACGGTGGGGGTACACACCCACCGTCAGACACACCGCCGTACTATGAGTGGCCTAGTGCCAGTACCGACGCCCATGAGTGTGCCCCCCTTGCTTGGGCAGGGCCACAGCATTTGCAATGTTTACCTCTCCCTGCTCCTCCGCTGTGTAGTATGGGCTGTCAAATCCTTCACTGGGACTGCCACTACAAATTTGTTGAACTGATAGATGATGGTTAAGACGTAGCTATGCCCTGTCCCGCTGGCCGGGCTCTAGCTTCAGATGATCAATGGCTTCCATTTCTTATGGACATCGACTCACAGTGACATGCAGTGGTGGTTTATCATCAGCTTTCACAGTTTACCTACTCACAGACGTGTGACATTCCGGCGCACATTTTTAAATGTGCCCTCTCATGCCAATCCCATAGAATCGCCTATGGCCTGTGGCTTCTGTCTTTTGCACTCCAAAGTTACGTGACAGATCATGATAGGCAGTAAGCACCATGTTTACATCTCTCCCTGTGATAAAAATTTGATGGAGATGAGTAACGCTGATGGGATCAACGGTACTGCGATACAGCAACACTTTCTTCACAAAGAAATGTTTTTTGCTGTCTCCACACACAAATTAATTGAGGGTCAGCATCGCCTCTGAGACTTGTGACGGAATTTTTTCCCATGATTCTTAATTCCTAGATTTCTGCAATCACTAGACTTTATGTCAGTAATTAATAATATAAACCACCGATGTACATCCATTACTCATATAGGTTAATAAACCTTCATTTTGGACATTAGAGTGACTTAGGAAACTCCACTATACTATAAATCCTACAAAAAAACACGGAGATATGTTCCAAAAAGTATAATAAAAAATATACTTTATTGTTACAAATTCATAGATAATTGTACAAAATACAGACAAATGACAAGGCTGTAGGGAGCTATTGACGTCATGGCTATTGACGTCATGAGGGATTTCCCTCTGCCTTCCGGTAACATGGGCAGCTGTGGGCGTTGATTTGTGGCGTCTTGCTTAACACTGCGCATGCGCCGATAATGGCGCTGAGGATTGTGTACACCTGAATCCCCTACATAAAATGCCCATATGTCCAACACACAGACACAGCCCCCCGAGGAAGCCCACGCGAAACACGCGTCGGGGCTGCTCCTTCTAGTGCCGCGCTCACCTGTAGTCACTTCATGGGTATGATATTTTACTTCTTTCACTGTGTTTTATCAAATTAATCTTTTGGAGTGTGATAGATCTGTTTTCTCTATATGGTGGCCTATGCACTATGCATATACATTATTTTTTATGATATGAATGTATTGGCAGCATTGAGATTCATCGCTTCATATGTATATCACCCAATCTGCTATATAGGGTGTTGCTAGCGGTTACCACATGTGAGCCTTGTATGAGCAATTTTGTCATTTGTCTGTATTTTGTACAATTATCTATGAATTTGTAACAATAAAGTATATTTTTTATTATACTTTTTGGAACATATCTCCGTGTTTTTTGTAGGATTTATATTTATGTAAGTAATTGTATGCATCTCATTTCCTATCGCGGAGAGGCTGGACTGTCTTACTGAGACAGAAATATATATGAATATTTAAAAATACCACCAAAAGTATATACTGGTGTACGCTTCAAATACATTTCCTTTTTTCTACTTTTTAGATTGTTGTCTAATCCATACTGAGAACACGGAGATTTTAAATGTTTAAACTATGCTATATATACCTGCTATCCAGTGATAATGTACCCTTTCTCAACTTTGTACAATCTGGTCAAATCCATACTGGGCCTGAGACCATCTGAGCCTGCCTCCTGATCTATAGACATAGGTTTTTAATGGTTAAACTATGCTATATATACCTGCTATCCAGTGGTAATGTACCCTTTCTCAACTTTGTACAATCTGGTGAAATCCATACTGGGCCTGAGACCGTCTGAGCCTGCCTCCTGATCTATAGACATAGGTTTTTAATGTGTAAACTATGCTATACATACCTGTAATCCGGTGATACGTTACCCTTTCTCACCTTTGTCCAATCACGTCTAATCCATACTGGGCCTGAGACCGTCTGAGCCTGCCTCCTGATCTATAGACATAGGTTTTTAATGTGTAAACTATGCTATACATACCTGTAATCCGGTGATACGTTACCCTTTATCAACTTTCTACAATGTTGTGGAATCCATACTGGGCCTGAGAACGGCTGCCGAGCTGTTAAGCAAGCTACAGCACCTGTGGTTTGGACACGTAATTTTTTCAGGAATGCCGGTTAGGCCTAATTCCATAATTGCGGTTGACCTGCACTTACTGGGAAATCATCGTTCGCGGGGAATAATTGGAATAACAGATCCCCATCACTAACGGTGTTCAGCGGGTTATCAGCACCTGTAAGCAACAAAAGCTGGTCCTCTCAGTGTAGCGCACATGCAGCCCCGGACATGTAAGGGCATGATAGACCTGTTATTGCTCGATCTCACGTACCAGAGCCTCACGTATCCCTCTAGTAAGCTTGACGCGTACCGTGGGGGCATGCCGGAGTCTCGGTCGTTAACGGAATAAAGCTGAGAAATCGCTAGCACAATTACAAACGGACACACCACACCACACCCAGAATCAACAAAGCTTGCAATCTGTCCATCTTTTCTGTAGCTTGAATGGTTGTGGTTTCCCGGGTGGAATCCAATTAAGCCACAGGCGCCACTCCTGGTGGTGCCCTTTTGGACATTCCTTTAAGGTTCAGCTTCGCAATCATACAGCCCCCGGAAACCAAACACTTTGCCTTCATGGACACTGTTTGGAGGTTCGTGGGAATAACGCTGCCCCATCGGCAGTTGGCATAATTTATGGGTGGGAAGTCCGACGGTATATGATCGTGTTCGATTTCAGAATTTTTTTTTTTTGGTTTGTATTTTACATTTTTATTCCAGCCTTTGTGGACTTCATAAGGGCATGACAAGCCTATATCTGTGTCTCCTCCACCTCCTCCTTTTACTCCTTCACCTCTTTTCTAAATGTAGTTGCCCTTTTCCATATGTTATTTTTGTCTTCTGAGCATTTTGTCTGCTTTGGGACACCTTTAAAGGTGTTTTGTAATTGTTTTCTATGTGTTTGTATGTGTTTGTGTTTGCCTGCCATTGTTTTCAATGGGGTTCGACGGTGTTCTTCGAACGTTCGACGAACATTCGACGAACTTGCCTCCTGTGGGACGAACCAAAACACTAGCGGGGTGGCTCAACACTACTCCTGATATATAGATGTACATTGTTAATGTTTAAAGTATGCTATATATACCTGGTATCTGGTGATACTGTACCCTTTCTGCCAGGAAGTCCTCCTCCAACCAACACTCTAAGTGTATCATTGACACCTGTAACATTGTCTCACATGTGTGATTATTTCTTGCGGATGTTCTTGTTATATTGTGGTGTGATCCATCCTGAGCATGTGAGTGTCTATGGGTTACTCCTGCAATGTACATTTAAAAATTACCCCAACACTGTATACAGCTCTACGCTTGTGATACATTACCCATTTACTGCTTGTTCTGGTCTAATCCAAACTGACCAAGTGAGAGTTATTTTCTGACTGTGGAAATAAATACTGTGATTGACAACATTGACACCTACACTGTGTACAGCTGTACTCTTGAGATCCATTACCGTTTTACTGCTTTTTAGATTGTGTTGTAATCCAATACTGAGCCTAAGAGTGTCTGTGTGTGCCTCCTCAAATATCTACGGAGATTTAGAATGTTTAAACTATACTATATATACCAGCTATCTGATGATACTGTACACTTATGTCTAATTTTTATATTCTTGTCTAATCCATACTGAGCCTGTGAGCGTCTCTGTGTGACTGATGGAATATATAGGGAGATTGACAATTATCCTTTGACTGAATAGAGCTGTACGCTGCTGATACAGTGCCATATATCTGATGTTATTATGGGTCTATGTTCTGCAACATTTTGAAGTTTGGTGTAAGAGGCCGCGGACGTGGGCGTGGGGGGGCCAGCTGGTGCTGATGGTGGTGGTGCATCTGCTGGTAGTGGCAAAAGCACAATAGCAGCTAAGGCAGGAGGTGTTGAGCCTGCGTCATGGTCTGGCTCCGGAACGCCTGGAAGGCTACCTTTTCTGGGAGTAGGTTAACCGCTTTTAAAGCCGGAGCATGAGGAACTGGTTTTGGCTTACATTGCCGAAACAGACTCCAGCAAATATGCCCTCCTCTTCTGAAGTTTCAAAAAATGCAAGCACTGAGTCTTCAAGTGCTGGCTCCTGGTCAGGAAGAACCCCTTTCCTTGTGTCCTTCACCCCCACCAAAAGTGAATGATACAGCAGGCCACACTTCACATTAGTCCATGTAGCTCTGTCTATCATACCATGCCTGGCTTATCAAGTCAAATCGTGAATTCCCAAGTCCAAGATGAATCTGACATGGAGTGTGAGTGGACAGCCAGGGCAGTGGGGTTAATCGGTACCGGGCCGGTGTCTCACAGGGATGTGTCACGGTGGTGGTGACCTGTTCCGTGGCCCTGGGCGTCCATGCAAAGGGGTGAATTATGTTTATAGGTGAATGATACGTGACGCCACCTGTGGTTTCAGATTAGATTGACCAGCGCTGCAGTGTTGCTTCTCTGGGACAGATGTTGTGGTGCAGCTAAGATGTAGAAGCCCTGCCCAGGTAGGGCCGTAGTCGCAGGGCAGATGAAAGAGTTGGTAGATGGTGTGCAGTGCAGGATGTAGCAGAGCCGTGCGCCAGGCGCAGGAGAAAGATGACAGACACAGTCGTGCAGTTCCTTTACCTGTACTTGGTAAGTGCCGTCCAGGACCCAGAGTACAGATGGAGAAGGAGTTGGTCAGCCTGGAAGCCAATTTCGAATTCTCTCTCTGCAGATAAGTAGTGTGGCCTCCGTTCTAGCACTTATCTGAGGTACTCGCAGTGCTGAGTTCAATGACGTTCCCCCTGTTGAATCTCTTTTGGAACTTTCTCGTATGGCAGGCAGCCATAGCCTTTTCCTTCTGGCTCCCCCACGTTGATGCTGGGGCCTCCGAGCCTTAGTTGGGTACAGAGCATTTACAGCTGCTACTTCCTCCGGTTTCTGCTGCAGGAACGTCAGTGTCCCTACAAACTCGGAGACTGGAATCCGGACCATGCGCTCCAGCTAGGAGTGAGCCTTAACTCTGCTCATCCTCCAGCTCCCCTTCTCACGTCCACACGCTTCCCCTTCCCTGCACAGAGTGCCCTAACTTACCTCCACCCGACCACAGAGAGCAGCTCCTCAGCAGTCAGGTTCAGAGGTCTCCCTGCTGGCCTGGAGTGGGAAATGTGTTGTGTGCTGGTTTAACTGCTAGAGAGATCCTTCGTTGCTCCCAAGCATGACATCACACTCCCTAGGAGGAAGGTAATGCCACTGTGGCGACCGTACTCCTGGGGACGCCACAAGTGCACTGATGCACAGCCACTGCTAGATGATTCTCTTGGTACATTTACCCAGACCACTACATTCCCCTCACACTCTACACAGCCAGAATCTGACCCTGAGGAAACTCAGGTTCCCCTTCCCGCATACTATACCACCTTACACGGTGACAAAGAGGAAGGTGCAGATGAAAGTGCAGGTTCCTTGAGCTGGTGGGGGGCATACTCATGGGCGACGGCACTGGCACAGGGCCCCTCATAGTACGCAAAAGTGTCTCTGCCACACACCGTCGTACTATGAGGGGCCCTGTGCCAGTGCCGTCGCCAACGAGTGGGCCCCCCCTGCTTGCTCCCGATCACAGCACTTGCAAAGTTGAAATACTTACCTATCCCTGCTCCACTGCCATGACGTCTTCCGCGCGTCCTGACAGTGATATTCTGATCAGAGAGCGCAATGACATCACATTTGTACGCACTCTGCCTAACCAGCCAAGTGCAGTGAGATGGAAGATGGGGACGACGAGGAGTCCAGACTAGTACAGGGATTCCCTAGCGAGGAGACTTATTTAATTGTTTTCAATGTTGGGACAGCAATTTTTGGGGAGCACTATACTCTGGAGAATGATATATGGGGCCCACCATAGACTGGAGCATTCCAAAGGTGGACATCAGACACTGGAGCAGCATTTACAGGGCCCATTCTACACTAGAGCATTAGAAATGGGGCTCATTATATATGGAGCATTATTTGGGCCCATAAGACAGTGGAGCTTCATCCCTGGGGACCAACATATACTGTAGCATTATGTGGAGCTCATCATATACTGTTTCAAACATTATATGGGACCAATGATTCTGTATGGAGAAATATATGGGCCTCATTACTCTGTATAGCGCACTATGCAGTGCCCATAATACTGTATGGAGTTATATACTGTCCGTTTTTGGAGCTATTGGAGAATTTAAAATGGATATCAGTCATGAGATGTACTGTAAAAAGTGAAGTAATTTTCATTGTACTATACCGCTATTTCTCTGCCGTATCGGAGCATCATGAGTTGTGGTATGTGTTAAAGGGGCGCTCTTTGGCCCAGGGCACATGAAAACCTGGAGCCAGCCCTACCCCCCCACAACTTTAGCCAAATAACCCCCAGTTTTCAGTGTGTAACTATTATTATGAAGTAAATTAAGGTTGACAAGCTTCAGTAATAAAAATTGATGTTTTTGCCATTCAAGTGGGCACTGTAGGTGTGTTTAATGTCCTCCACTCCCTGACGACTTTGCTTCCCCATTGACTTGCATTGGGTTTCGTGTTTCAGTCTGCATTCGACTTTTCACGATAATCGGCCAATTTCGTTCGACCCGACTTTTGAGAAAGTCGGGTTTCATGAAACCCGACTCGATCCGAAAAAAGGCAAAGTCCCTCATCTCTAACAGTTACTAATCTGAATGTATTATAGATTGTTCTTCTGCACTTAGTACAGCCTTCTTAACAGCATGTGCAACTCTCCTACAACTCTACAGGAGGACAGCTTTTTTTGCTTATATAAAGTCATGGCTGAAATTGCTGACACTCTTGAAATTATTCCTGAAAATGAAGGATTTCTCCTAGAAAATTTTCATTTACAAGTTTGTTTGTTTGTGTGTATTGGAACAACACAAAAACATAGAACAAAAAAGGCAAATTGGACATCATTTCACATTAAATCCCAAAAATGAGCAGAACAAAATTGTTGACACCTTTTCAAAATTGTTCAAACTCATCTATGGCAAGTAACAGGTGTGAGCAACATGAAAATCACACCTAAAACCAAATAAAAAGGTGAGAAGTTGACTCAATCTTTGCATTGTGTGTCTGTGCCACACTAAGCATGGAGAGCAGAAAGAGAAATAAACTGTCTGAACCATGAGAACCAAAATTGTTTAAAAATATCAACAATCTCAAGGTTACAAGTCCATCTTCAGAGGTATTGACGTTCCTTTTTCCACAGTGCACAACACAATCAAGAAGTCTACCTGGCACTGTAGCCATTCTCCTTGGACGTTAACAGTGGAGAAAAATTGATGAAAGGTTTGAACGCAGGGTAGCCCAGATGATGGATAAACAGCCCCAGTCAAGTTCCAGATAAAGTCAAGCTGTCCTGGAGGCTCAGGGTGCATCATTGTCAGGGCAAAGTATCCGTCGACATTTGAATGAAATGAAATGCAATGGCAGGAGACCCAGGAGGACCCCACTGCTGACAAAGAGACATAAAAAAGCTGACTGCAGTTTGCCAAAATGTATGTGAATTAACAGAAATTCTTCTGGGAAAGTGTTTTGTGGACAAATGAGACCAAGATGTAGGTGGGAAAGCACATCATTCTACTAGTTACCAATAGCGGAATTTGGCCTACAAAGAAAAGAACACAATACCTACAATCAAATATGGTGGAGGTTCAAAGATGTTTTGGGGATATTTTGCCACCTCAGGCACTGAGTGCCTTGACTGTGTGCAAGGCATCATGAAATCTGAAGATTTCCAAAGGATTTTGTGTTGCAAAGTAGTGCTCAGTATCAGAATTCTGGGTTTGCATCCTGGGTCATGCAGCTTCCCGGGAGGGGAGGGGACGGTGGTGAAGCGGGGTCACAGAGCACAGTACCTACAATCAAATATGGTGGAGGTTCAAAGATGTTTCGGGGATGTTTTGCCACCTCAGGCACTGAGTGCCTTGACTGTGTGCAAGGCATCATGAAATCTGAAGATTTCCAAAGGATTTTGTGTTGCAATGTAGTGCTTAGTATCAGAAATCTGGGTTTGCATCCTGGGTCATGTAGCTTCCTGGAAGGGGAGGGGACGGTGGCGAAGGACACAGGAATGGGGTCATGCAGTGGGCCCAGGGATGGAAGAAGGGGGTGACCGGGCAGTGTTGTTCAAGAAAATGTCGGTGGTGGAGGCATGAGCGTTGGCCCCACTTTGCACATTGCACCCCGGTGGTGGGCCACAGGAAAATGGCCGCCGGAAGCAGCACATGCACAGATTGAGATCTTGGCTCAATTATTTATTTTGTTGTTTTTTATGTTTTCCTTCTACCACACAGTAAAAATTCTTTTTTCATAAAAAAAAAACCAAAGCATAGTTTCTTTGTCGTCATATTCTAAGAGCTGTAACTTTTTTTATTTTTTGGTGTACAAAACTGCATGACAGCATTAATTTTTGCACAACGAGTTGTAGAATTTTTTGGTTCCATTTTGGGGCACATACCGTTTTTTGATCAATTTTTCATCAGATGTTTCAGATGCAGAATGAAGAAATATTAGCAATTCAGTTATTATTTTTACTTTTTATTTTTGTGCGGTGCATTGTGCGGTAAAAGTGATAAGACCAATTTGTTCGTTGGGTCAGTGCGATTACAGCGATAACAGATTTACACCTTTTTTATGCTTTGCTATCCTTACAGGCTAAAAATAATATTTTACAAAAATGAATTTGTTTTTGCATCACTATATTCTGAGAGCTGTAATATTTTTACATTTTTTCTGAAAAAGTCATATTAGGGTTTGCTTTTCACAGGACTTTATGGCATTTTCATTTATACCATTTTTTTCTACTTATGAATTTATAATCGGTATTTATTTTTTTTATGTGTCAGTATGATGAAGAAGCGACATTTTTGTCGTGTTATTAATTTTTTTTATAGTATTAGCCATACAGAATAAATAACATGACAGTTTTATTGATTGAGTCATTCCGGACGCGGCCATATCAATTATGCATACTTTTTTATTTTTGTTTTATCACAAAGACAGCGTTTTTAGAGGCAAATCGGCTTTTTGTGTTTTTTGTGCACTTTTCGTGGTTGTTTTTTTTACTTTATCACATATTTTATGTAAAAATTTTTACTTTTCACTGTAGGACATGAATATTTTTTACTCTGATCACGTACTGCAGTGCCAGAGACATAGTGTCTCAATGACAGAGCTTGGAAGACTCTGCTTATAGCAGGATCTTCCAAGCCACCATACCCTAGGATCATTAGATGACCTCAGGGTACATGGTCTTCTAACCCCCTTTCAGCCACTTAGATATCACTGTTGCGATTGACAGCTGTATTTAAAGGGTTAATCAATGAAAAGCGGCGCTGAAGAAAAAGACCACTTAAAAAAGCACTCCCATCAAAATTTTTATTCTACTAATATATTGCAATCATCATATTATATAGTACAGTACAGTGTTCTTACAGTTTGTCAATTTTCCTTTCTACCCACCTAATTATTCTTTTTTCTATTAGGTCTATGATATCATGTGATAAATAAAACTGACTAGGTGAATCTTGCTAAGCTCTATGTAGAAACAGTAGGTCAATTTTCACTGTATGACTCATAAGTCACAGCAAAAGTCAATGGCAGGGGGCAGGACTGGAACAGCTTGGTCAGGAGTTGAAGATGGTATGATTTCTGCAGGGACAAGACACTTCCTGACTCTACATAGAGCAGAGAAAAGAGAAGAACTAGCTGGGTAGAAAGGCAAAATGAGCAATTGTAACTACACAGTGTCATGTAATATGATGATTACAATATATTAAAAGGATACAAATTTTGATGGGGGTGCTTCTTTAATTACCGCCGTTAAAATACATATCGGCAGTCATTGAGTGGTTAATGATATAAAGTTAAAAAACTATACCTATAACAGGGGTCTTAAACTCAGTTGGGTAAATGGGCCGCATGTAGAAAAAATTTTAATTTTACAAACTGCATTCTTTGTGGGAACATTTTCAGTGGTACCATTTTTATACGAATTTTTGATGATTTTTTTTTAAAACATTTTTGCCTTGTTTTTTATTAATTTTTTTTTAAATGATGTTTATCGTATGGGTTATGATTCCATTTTATAGCTAGGGTCATTCCGGATGTGGTATTACCAAACGTGTACTTTGTTTTAGTTTGCTTTAGATTTTTAAATAAAACAGTATTTTTTATGGCAAAATATTTGACTATTTTTTCATGATTTATTTAGAATTTTTTAAATAATTTTTACACTTGATTTCCCTATTTTTGTCCTGTAATTGACCACATACAGTAATATTGACTTACAACTGGCCACCATCCTGTAATAATGTTCCCATCCTATTATAATGTCCCAATCCTGGCCTTTTTCTGTAATAATGCCCCCCTTTGTAATATTGTCTCCCATCCTGTAATAATGTATACCTTCCTGCAATAACGGCTCCCTTCTTGTAAAAGTGCCATTTATCTTGTAGAAATGTAATATCCTGTAATAATGTCCTTGTCACAATTCCACTGGGCTGTGACAGGTCAGCTAGGAGTCATGCTGAGCTGTCAATATTGCGAGTAACAGTCTAATTGCCCAGTCTGAGACAGGGGTGTGCTGGGCTGTCAGTATTGTGATTGACAGCCCAGCTTCCAATCTGGCTGGGCCTGCATGGTCTTCCAGGTGTCAACCATTCTGTATGATAACCTTGCTATTTATGTGGCTGACTATTATCAGTCCTTGACAGTTGTAACCTTTAGCTCAGTGGTGTGTTTGCTTTGTGTTCCATATTCTGATCTTTGTTTTTTGCCTCTTTGGATTTGTCTTTTTGATTACCTGATTGCATTACTCCATTTGCCATGACACACTTTGACATTGGTTTCCCGGTCCCTTTGACTATCCATTTGTATTATCCCTTTGTCTATGACATACCCTCCTGGCATTTGAGTTCGTACTCCTGGACTTCCCTGCCTCATGGCTTGCACATAAGAAGTGACTCAGTGTCACACTCCTTCACCCTGTAATAATGTCCTCTATCCTGTCATAATGTCCTACATCCTGTTATAGTGTCCCCTGTTGTGAGTTCATTTTCCCCTTCACCATTGAGGTCTGATGAACTCCCTCTTCTGGTGAAGGAAGGTAGTGAGGCTGATTACAAAGCACCTGAGCAGAATGATGATGACTGGCTGACTGGGATTGCTGACTGGATATAAGGCAGCCGACGCCCTTCTGCCTTGCGGGTGATTACTCTGAGGGATTCTTGGAGACCAGTCTGATTCTTGCTCCTCAAAAGCTAAGTTTTCTGCTCTACTTTTTGCATTTGTGTTTTGGTTTTGTTTTGCCTTGTTTTTCTGGATTTCTGCCTTTCCCTGCTGAGTGAGCTGAATTCCTTTTTGCTCTGTCTTCAGATAATACCTGAGTACTGATATAGTCTTTTTGAAGCCTAGCGTCTTCAGGGCCTTTTTCCCTATCAGTCTGTTGGCTCTTGTTTTTGAGAGGGTTTTGGTGGATTGCAGACAGCAGCTTTTCTATTCTGTCCTATTTAGTTAGCTTTGGCCCCATCATTTGCTCAGTCTATCTTTCTATCTGTGTGAGTGTTTTTTCATCTTGCTTCACCATCATTATATGTTGGGGGCTGCCTATTGCTTTGGGGTCTGCTCTGGGGCAGTTTAGATTTCCCTTTCTGTCTTTAGGCTATGTAGTTCTCCGGCTGTGATCGAGGGGTCTAGGCCACCGTAGGAACCCCCCACGGCTACTGCTAGTTGTTGTTGTTAGGTTCAGGGGTCTGCAATCCGATAGCTGCCAACTTCTCTGGTTTTCTGGACTTAGCTAGTATTTCTGTTTTTGCCTCCTACGGTGACTCATTCATAACAGAATCACCCGCCATACCGCAGATCCTAGGGTACTCAATAGCAGGAAAGAATTGTAAAAAAAAAAAAAAAAAGAAGTGTGTATATTTTTCCTCTATATCTCTGAGGCCGTAGGGGGAATTTTTTTTTCTCTCAATGGAGATAAAGCAATTGTCTGATCGTGTGGAGAAGCTCGCTGTGGAAGTGCGGGGAATTTCCGCCTACCTTGCTCATTCACATGCTGCTGAACCAAAGATCCCTACTCCTGATGTGTTTTTTGGGGATCGGTCTAAATTTTTGAATTTCAAAAAAAATTGTAAATTATTTTTTGCCTTGAAGCCTAACTCGTCAGAGAGCTCCACGCAGCAGCTTAAAATTGTCATCTCTTTGCTGCATGGCGATCCCCAGGATTGGGCGTTTTCTTTGAAACCAGATGATCCTATTCTGACTAATGTGAACGCATTTTTTCAAGCCTTGGGGTTGTTGTATGATGAACCTAATGCTATTGATCAGGCTGAAAAGACTCTGTTGGCATTGAGCCAGGGTCGAGATTCTGCAGAATTGTACTGTCAAAAATTCCGAAAGTGGGCGGTCCTTACTACCTGGAATGATAATGCCTTGGCAGCTCTCTTTCGGAAGGGTTTGTCAGAAGCCGTAAAAGATACTATGGTGGGATTTCCTGTTCCCTCTGGTCTTGACGATTCTATGTCATTAGCCATTCAGGTTGATCGGCGTTTACGTGAACGCAAGACTGCATGAGAGGTGTTGCCACTGGTTGAACAAGTGTCTGAACCTATGCAATGTGATAGAGTTTTGTCCAGGGAGCAACGTCAGGAGTTCAGAAGGCGTAATAAGCTGTGTTTTTTTTGTGGAGATGCCTCGCATATTATTTCTGTCTGTCCTAAACGAGAGAAACGTTTTGCACACATGTTTTCTGTGGGTGGTGTTCAACGTAAGTTTCTTCTGGCAATTACTCTGATCTGCTCCCTGTCCACATTAGCCGCCAAGGCTTTTGTGGATTCGGGAGCAGCCCTGAATCTAATGGACTTGGATTTTGCTAAACGTTGTGGATTTCCGATGACACCTCTGCGGACGCCTATCCCTTTGAGGGGTATTGATGCTACTCCTTTGGCGAAAAATAAACCTCAGTTTTGGACCCAGGTGGTAATGCGGGTCGCCCCAGACCATCAAGAAAATTGCAGATTTTTGGTGTTGCATAATTTGCATGATACCATTGTTCTGGTGTTTCCCTGGTTGCAAATTCATAATCCAGTTTTGGATTGGAAATCTGTGTCTGTGGTGAGTTGGGGTTGTCGGTGTGCCCTTAGTGAGGCTCCGTTTTTTTCCACCTCTCCTCAGTCGCATGATGTTCCTGACTATTTGGCGGACTTTTATGATGTATTTAGTGAGAATGAGTCTGCGTCTTTGCCTCCTCATAGGAGTTATGACTGTGCAATTGAACTGAGTCCGGGGTGTAAATTTCCTAAGGGTCGGCTCTTCAATTTATCTGTACCCGAGCACGAGGCTATGCGATCCTATAATAAGGAGGCGTTGGAGAAGGGTCATATTAGACCATCCTCTTCACCCTTAGGTGCCGTTTTTTTTTTCGTGGCCAAAAAGGATGGTTCATTAAGGCCTTGTATTGATTATCGTGCCCTCAGCAAAATTACTATTAAATATCAGTATCCATTACCCCTGATTTCGGATCTATTCTCCATAGTTAAAGGTGCTTGCTGGTTTACCAAGCTTGACCTCAGGGGGGCGTATAATCTTATCCGCATTAAGCATGGGGATGAATGGAAGACGGCGTTTAATACTCCGGAGGGACATTTTGAGTAGCTGGTGATGCCTTTTGGGCTCACTAATGCCCCTTCTGTCTTCCAGTGCTTCATGAACGACATTTTCCGAGACTTTGTGGATAAATTTTTGATTATCTATCTGGATGATATTTTGATATTCTCCAAGGATTGAGATTCTCATGTGGAACATGTTCGGACTGTGTTCCGGATCTTGAGGGAGAATTCCCTGTATGTCAAAGGATCGAAATGCCTTTTTGGGGTACAGAGGATTTCATTTTTGGGATTTATTTTGTGTCCGTCAACTATTGAAATGGACCCGGCCAAGATACAGGCCATTTATGATTGGGTTCAGCCCACTTCTTTGAAGGCCCTCCAGAAGTTTTTGGGTTTTGCTAATTTTTATCAGAAATTTATAGCAACATTTTCTAGTATTGCCAAGCCATTGATTGATCTGACTAAAAAGGGTGCTGATGTGTTGAATTGGTCTCCGGAGGCTGTTTCTTCCTTTCAGGAGCTGAAGCGAAGATTCACTTCTGCCCCGGTTTTGCGGCAACCTGATGTCTCACTCCCGTTCCAGGTAGAGGTGGACGCTTCTGAGATTGGTGCAGGAGCTGTTTTGTCCCAAAAGGATCCTGTAACATCTAAAATGAATCCCTGTGATTTCTTTTCCCGAAAGTTCTCTCCATCTGAACGTAACTATGATGTGGGGAATCGGGAACTGTTAGCCATGAAATGGGCATTTGAGGAGTGGAGACATTGGTTGGAGGGAGCTAAACACCAAGTCGTGGTCCTCACTGACCACAAGAATTTGATTTACCTGGAGTCGGCCAAACGCTTGAACCCTAGACAGGCTAGGTGGGCCTTGTTTTTTACACGTTTTGATTTTGTGGTCTCTTTTCTTCCTAGCACTAAGAATGTCAAGGCAGACGCCCTCTCTAGGAGCTTCTTTGCTGATTCTCCTGTGGTGACCAAGCCTGCTACCATCTTAGGCGAAGGGGTAGTTCTTTCTGCCATCTCGCCCGGTTTGAGACGTGCTCTGGAAGAGTTCCAGGAGGACAAACCTGAGCGTTGTCCCAGTGGAAAGTTGTATGTTCCTGACCAGTGGAAGAAGAGAGTGATGTCTGAAGTTCATTGCTCTGCATTGGCTGGTCATCCAGGTATTTTTGGTACTAGAGATCTGGTGAGTCGGTCTTTTTGGTGGCCCGCCTTGTCTCGTGATGTCAGGAATTTTGTGCTGTCCTGTGGGACTTGCTCCCGGTCTAAACCTTGTTCTCGCTCTAGTGGGTTGTTGATGCCTTTGCCGGTCCCCAGGAGGTCATGGACCCATATTTCAATGGATTTCATCTCTGATATGCCTGTCTCTCAGAGAATGACTGTTATTTGGGTGATTTGTGATAGGTTCTCTAAGATGGTTCATCTTGTACCACTCCCTAAGTTGCCATCTTCCTCTGAGTTGGTGCCCCTGTTTTTGCAACAGGTGGTTCGCTTGCACGGGATTCCTGAGAACATTGTATCTGACAGAGGAGTTCAATTTGTGTCTAGATTTTGGAGTACTTTCTGTTCCAAGCTGGGAATTCAGTTGTCCTTCTCCTCTGCTTTTCACCCTCAGACCAATGGGTAGACGGAGAGAACAAACCAGACCTTGGAGTCGTATTTGAGATGTTTTATTTCCGCTGATCAGGATGATTGGGTTTCATTTTTGCCCTTGGCCGAATTTGCTTTAAATAATAGAGCTAGTTCTGCCACTTTGATGTCACCTTTTTTTGTAACTTTGGGTTTCATCCTCGATTTTCTTCAGGGCAGGTGGAGCCTTCTGCCTGCCCAGGTGTTGACACTGTGGTGGAGAGAATGCACCAGATCTGGGACCAAGTGGTGGATAAGTTATCTCTCTCCCAGGAAAAGGCCCAGTGGTTTTCCAACCGACATAGGACCATTGGTCCCCAGTTTAAGGTTGGTGATATGGTTTGGTTATCATCAAAAAATATCGCTATGAAGGTGGCTTCTCCTAAGTTTAAGCCTAGATTTATTGGACCTTACAAGATTTTGGAGATTATTAATCCGGTCTCTTTTCGTTTGGCTCTTCCTGTCACATTTAAAATTCATAATGTGTTTCATAAGTCCTTGTTGAAGAGGTTTGCTGAACCAGTTGTTCCTGGGGTGGCACCTCCGGACCCTGTATTAGTTGAAGGTAACATGGAATATGAGGTAGAGAAGATACTGGATTCCCGTCTGGCTAGACGGAGACTCCAGTATTTGGTTAAGTGGAAGGGTTATGGTCAGGAGGATAATTCCTGGGTCTCTGCCTCTGATATTCATGCCAAAAGATTGGTGCGTGCCTTTCATCGGGCTCACCCTGATCGCCCCGGTGGCGTGGATGAGGGTTCGGTGACCCCTCCTCAAGGGGGAGGTACTGTTGTGAGTTCTTTTTCCCCTTCACCATTGAGGTCTGATGAACTCCCTCTTCTGGTGAAGGAAGGTAGTGAGGCTGATTACAAAGCACCTGAGCAGAATGATGATGACTGGCTGACTGGGATTGCTGACTGGATATAAGGCAGCCGACGCCCTTCTGCCTTGCGGGTGATTACTCTGAGGGATTCTGGGAGACCAGTCTGATTCCTGCTCCTCAAAAGCTAAGTTTTCTGCTCTACTTTTTGCATTTGTGTTTTGGTTTTGTTTTGCCTTGTTTTTCTGGATTTCTGCCTTTCCCTGCTGGGTGAGCTGAATTCCTTTTTGCTCTGTCTTCAGATAATACCTGAGTACTGATATAGTCTTTTTGAAGCCTAGCGTCTTCAGGGCCTTTTTCCCTATCAGTCTGTTGGCTCTTGTTTTTGAGAGGGTTTTGGTGGATTGCAGACAGCAGCTTTTCTATTCTGTCCTATTTAGTTAGCTTTGGCCCCATCATTTGCTCAGTCTATCTTTCTATCTGTGTGAGTGTTTTTTCATCTTGCTTCACCGTCATTATATGTTGGGGGCTGCCTATTGCTTTGGGGTCTGCTCTGGGGCAGTTTAGATTTCCCTTCTGTCTTTAGGCTATGTAGTTCTCCGGCTGTGATCGAGGGGTCTAGGCCACCGTAGGAACCCCCCAAGGCTACTGCTAGTTGTTGTTGTTAGGTTCAGGGGTCTGCAATCCGATAGCTGCCAACTTCTCTGGTTTTCTGGACTTAGCTAGTATTTCTGTTTTTGCCTCCTATGGTGACTCATTCATAACAGTCCCCCATTCTGTAATAATGTTTCCATCTTGCCACTCTTCACATACACATAAAAAAAAATCCTCTCACTTGTCCTTGCTCCCATGACAGACAAAGGTCCTATTTCTCCTTCACAGTTGAGTTGGTGCATGGCACTGACATCATGCACTGCCCCAATTGGCATGCCAATATCAGCTGCTGTACTCTGATAGTCTGGTGACTGGTATAGATATTGCTGTGCAAGGAGCTAGTGGCTCTCTGCACCACTATAAATTTCAACTGAATGTGCATCTGAGGACATAGATTCAAGGGAAAAAAGTGCTGGCTTCGGCGGGCCATTTTCTTTGGAGCTCCTCTACCCATGGGCCTGAGAGTGCAGACCACATGTGACCTGTGGGTCGTGTGTTTGAGATCCATGACTTATATGACTAGGTCTATGGAATGATAAAACAATTAAACAAAAGAATACTTTTCTGCAAAATTTAGTAATTTATTCAATTCTATGTTTTGTCTAAAAGTAAAGTGTCTGTGAACTTTATTTAAAGGGTATTGAATATCTTCTTTAGTAGTCCATCATCTGCCATAACAAACAATAAACAAAAGGATATGGTATCCCCATTGTAGTGAATGGTGGGGATCAAACATGTATAGGTTAAAAGATTGTGGAAGTGACTGTTGGGTGTCAGCTGTATCAGATGCCCCTGCCATGTATGAAGTGGGTTCAGGTGCCATTCCATCCATGCAGTTGTGCAGGTAAGGACAAATAGCAAGACATGGTGTAGCCATTCAAAACCCAAGAAAAAAACAAAATAAGCAAATACCCTGCAGAAAATAAATGAATACAAATTGTGCATGAAAACAATATAGAGCACTAAGTTAACATAATTTTGATTTAAAAAACTTAAGAGTCATTCCATTATGTCAAGGTGACCCTATTCGGGACGGTCCTAATCTCTAGTACTAAAACCTTACCATTTTTCAAGTGACAGAAAATGTGAATAAGGACTGAGAAGGACTGAGACCCAGCTAATGGACATCCAGCCACGGAGAACTACATAAATGTAATGTCCAGCTCAAGAAAAAGATAGGTCACACCCTTATTTGCACAGAGTGCAAAAAACCTGAAACAAAAACCTAAAAAAATGAACGGGAATATAAGCTGGTGTGCATGCAGCATGTACACACAGGTCAATAAACATGCAAAACCCAAAAACAAAATAAGCAAATAACCTGCAGTAAATAAATAAAAAGCCATAGCGCATGAAAATAATATAGGGTACTTAGTTAACCTAATTTTGATTAAAAAAAATGTTATAACCATTGTAGTGAATGGTAAGGGTCCCGGCAATCAAAGATAAAATTGGTTATAAATATATTTGGGGGAAGAATACTTCAAGTATATCATATTCCATAAAGAATGTATACTGAACAAAAAAGTTAACTGGATATATATATAGTTATTAGTTGCTATTGCATGTGACAAAACTAACTTCTAGATGTGTGTTCACAAAATATGATCTCAAGACCATAGTAGCAGTTTAAATTGTTTATGAATGCAATTTTTTCTTTCCGTCTCATCTGATCTATTGTATGTTGTTCTATCTAGCGCCTTAAACTTTTAACAAGCTACATTTCTGGTCAGTTGTAAGACTTCTCATCAAGTAGTCAGTAAACAAACAGCACATAAGTCATATTTGAACAGCAATAAAAAGACTAGATGTGCATTTCCTGAAGGAAGTACAGATAGTGTTTTGAAATTGTGCCCGGGCTGCCCCTTTAAGAGAGACTTGCGTGCTGCCCCTGCAAGACTTTCAACTCAGGATCTGTTTTAACTGTGGGTGCCTCTCAGGGGCCACTTTGGCCTGTGGGGCTCCTCAGGGTCTGATTTGGTGGGTGGGGCCCCTCAGGATCTGATTTGGTGGCCTGGGCTCCTCAGGGCTTGAATTGGTGGACGGGATCCCTCAGGGTCCGATTTTGTGGCCGGGCCCCTCAGGGTCCGATTTTGTGGGTGGGGCCCCTTAGGGTCTGATTTTGTGGGCGGAGCCCCTCTGGGTCCAATTTGGTGGGCTGGACCCCTCTGGGTCCAATTTGGTGGGTGGGGCCCCTCAGGGTCTGATTTGGTGGATGGGAACCCTCAGGATCCGATGCGGTGGCCTGGGCTCCTCAGGGCTTCAATTGGTGGATGCGATCTGATTTGGTGGGTGGGGCCCCTCAGGGTCTGATTTGGTGAGCGGGGCCACTCTGGGTCCGATTTGGTGGGCTGGGCCCCTCAGAGTCCGATTTGGTGGGCGGGGCCCCTCAGGGTCCGATTTGTTGAGGGGGCCCCTCAGGGTCCGATTGGGTGGGCGGGGCCCCATAGGGTCCGATTCGGTGGATGGGGCCACTCAGGGTCTGATTTGGTGGGTGGGGCCACTCTGGGTCCTATTTGGTGGGTGGGGCCACTCTGGGTCCTATTTGGTGGGCGGGGCCCCTCAGGCACCGATTTGGTGGGTGGGGCCTCTCAGGGTCCGATTTGGTGGGCGGGGCCCCTCAGGGTCCGATTTTGTTGGCGGGGCCCCTCAGAATCAGATTTGGTGGGTGGGGCCACTCTGGGTCTGATTTGGTGGGCGGGTTGGCGGGTCCCCTCAGAGTCAGATTTGGTGGGTGGGGCCACTCTGGGTCCGATTTGGTGGCGGGACCCCTCAGGGTCTGATTTGGTGGGCGGGGCCCCTCACGGTCCGATTTGGTGGGCGGGGGCCACTCTGGGTCTGATTTGTTGGGCAGGGCCTGTCAGGGTCCGATTTGGTGGGCGGGGGCCACTCTGGGTCCGATTTGGTGGGTGGGGCCCCTCAGGGTCTGATTCGGTGGATGGGGCCTCTCAGGGTCTGATTTGGTGGGCGGGGCCCCTCAGGGTCCGATTTGGTGGGCGGGGCCCCTCAGGGTCCGATTCGGTGGACGGGGCCCCTCTGGGTCCGATTCGGTGGACGGGGCCCCTCTGGGTCCGATTTGGTGGGCGGGGCCCCTCAGGGTCCAATTTGGTGGGCGGGGCCACTCTAGGGCCCATTTGTAGGCCGGGGTCAATCAGCCTCCGATTTGGAGCCTGGGGTCACTCAGCTTTCGATTTGGCGCGCCGGCCCTTTAAGACTCATTTTGGTGCGCCGGCCCTTTAAGAATCACTTAGGCGCGTCGGCCGTTTAAGAGCCAGTTTGGCGCACTGGGCTTCTAAATCCACTTTGGCGCACATTCTCTCTCAGGGGCATGCGTCATGTGATGAAGCTTGATTTGCATTTGTGCTGTGGGTTTCGCTTTAAGAGCTGATATTATGTGGCAGAATCTGTGTCCTGGGGGCGTCATGTGAAGTTCGTAGGCGTTGACATAGTAACTGGGTGTGCCTGCGCATATCAATGAGCTTAACTGCCATTTCAATCGCCTCAGGGCATGTTTTGTCTGTGGCAACATTTCCCCATTGAAAAGCATTGAGATAGTGCATTCCAATGACGGGAAAAAAAAATTCTAACGCAAATTGCGCAAAAACTACAAATCCGATCGACACTGGCTTCTAAACGACACCTCAACGGAGTCTGTGCGTGTAGCGATTCGGGCCGCATTAATTGCAGAAATCAACTGAATAATAAGAATAAGTTAGCAGCGTTCGGATTACAATATAGTGGTTTTTTCAAACCACTATAATTACTTGAAAAGTAGCAAAAGTGTCTTACGTGTTCCTCACTACAGCCAAAAGACTGACTAATTTGCAAAGCAAACGTTAAGGTCGCTTCAGTCTTACAATAAGCTGTCCATTACTATTGTAACTAAATAGTCAACATTTCAAAGTATACTTTTGTCTGGCATCATCACCTATACTGTCCTTTGTAATTCTTGAAGAGAATTTCGATCAAAAAACTTAAAACTGCCCCTATATTATTAATTTAGATTAGAGCTGTAGCTCCAAGTTTCTTGTACTTGCAGAGACAAGTTCTGTATTTCTGTATCAAGATTACTGCAAGAATTTTTACTTAAAGGGAGCCTATCAGGAGATTCATGCTACTCACACCATAGGCAGCATGAATTGCAGCCTGGCTGTCATGATCCAGGCTGGATCTGACAGTTTAAATGCACAAATTGAACTTTTTTTTCCTTTGGCTTGGTGCCAAAGTGTGTTGATTGCCCCCCAGTGGCCATTAGAATTATTACACGTGGTGTCGTTCATTCTAAGTTGCCCCTGTGGTTGTGAGTGGTAGTGCACTTTAGTTCTTTGGTTTAATGTGCACGTAATTACAAATCAGGTGTGAGGCTCTATAAAAGAGTGTCAGGTGTGTTTGATGATCGTTGGTGACATTTATAGTTCATCATTTGGGAAGCAAGCCTGGGTGATGAAGGAGCGGAACAAGAGTCCTGGGCAGCCCAGCCAGAGGGGTTGAGTCAGCTATGGAGTCTGCAAAGAGTGCTGGCATGGATTGGTGGAGTTAAACAATGGTGTCTGGAAGAAGGGCTGGCATAGCGTGGTGGAGTCGCAGTTTATGGTGTCAGCTGGAAGTGCTTGCATGGCTTGGTGGAGTGGCGACTATGGTGAGAGTTGCACACAGCATGCTGGACTTGGTTGCTGAAAACTGGACTCAAGCATGCTGGACTTGTTGGCAGATAAGTTAGACTCAAGCATGCTCGACTTTTTGGCAGAAGCTGGACTCATCTTTGACACACAATTCAATGATATCAATATATATGATATCTCAAAAAAGGGGTGACAGATTCCCTTTAATGACCAAATACTTATTTTCCACTATAATTTGAAAAATAAATCTTGCCAAGTCAGACAAGGTGATTTTCTGGATTTGTTTTCTCATTTTGACTCTCATAGTTGTGGTGTACCTATGATGTCAATTACAGACCTCTCTCATATTTTTAAGTGTGATAACTTGCATAATTGGTGGCTGACTAAATACTTTTTTCGCCAACTGTATGCCTTCATTGATAGCTTTATTGTGAAGTTTGCCTTTTCTACATGTCCGCCTGCAGCTTCCAAGACTCACCCTCCTGCCCACCTTGAGGATCCACCTAACCCAGTGAGTGCGTATTATGTAACATCATCACTTATAACATCATAGTTTGTTCAGGGGTCTTAAGCCCTTAATGACCACCGATACGCCTTTTAATGGTGGCAGTTAAGGGCACTTAAACCACAGCGCCATTACCGAGGGTAGCCAAGACCCCAGAGAACATGATTCGGGTCGTTTTTTACCGACCCCAGTGTTGCGATTGCCGTATAATAGCGACCATAAAAAAGTCCAATGTTCCATTTAAATTCACTCTCCTCTGATGTGATTGCACATCAGAGAAGAAAAAAATAGGGTCTGAATTAAAATGTTTGTAAAAAAAAGTTAAATGTTAGGTTTTTCCTTCCACATTGCTTCAGTTCATGTGAAGCATGTAAAGGGTTAATAAACTTCTTGAATGTGGTTTTGAGCAACTTGAGGGGTGCAGTTTTTAGAAGGGTATCACTTTTGCATATTTTCTGTCATGTACACCCCTCAAAGTTACTTCAAATGTGATGTGGTCCCTAAAAAAAGGTTTTGTAAATTTTGAGTAAAAATGAGAAATCACTGGACAACTTTTAACCCTTATAACTTCCTACCAAAAAAATCTTGTTTCCAAAATTGTGCTGATGTAAAGTAGACATTGTGGGAAGTGTTATTTATTAAGTATTTTGTGTAACATATCTCTCTGATTTAAGAGCATAAAAATTGAAAGTTTGAAAATTGCAAAAATTTTAAAATTTTCGCCATATTTCTGTTTTTTTCATAAATATGCAAAAGTCATATCGAAGAAATTTTCTCTAACATGAAGTACAATATGTCACGAAAAAACACTCTCAGAATCAGTGGGATCCGTTGAAGCGTTCTAGAGTTATAACCTTATAAAATGACAGTGGTCAGAATTGTAAAAATTGGCTTGGTCATTAAGTAGCAAATTGTCTCTGTCACTAAGACATATCAGGCAGTGACTTTATAAAGTAGAACGTGGTGGAAAACAATATCTGGTGTGATCAGGTGCTGTTCTTAAACCAAACTTCATTGATCTCTCAGCACCCTCTGTGTTTCTCTCTGAATTTTATATTTTCACTTGTTGTTTTATGTAAGCAATATTTTTTGCTGTATGTTACATTTTTATCAGGTTAGTTATCCCATTCCTTGTAAAAATATTGTCTGTGATAAGTGTGGGATATGAATATATATATTTAATAGAAAATCAAAGACCTTTCCACCCCTCAAATTGTGTCCAGCATTTTATTTGACATACTGTATGTGTCTTGTGAATTTGCGTTCTATAATTTAATTACAAATTTGATCTATATGTAGTTTTTCTGAAATATGAACAATCCATTCAATACTGTATTTTTCACACCTTCAACAAATTTATGAATGCAGCTCATTTTATTTATTAATTAGAAAATGTTTCTTATTCTTTAGACTTATTTCAGACTTCTAATGTTGTTATTAGTCCCTTTTTATTGATATCATAGAACCACAGAATCATAGAATGTTAGAGTTGGAAGGGACCTCCTGGGTCATCTGGTCCAACCCCCTGCTCAATGTAGGATTCACTAAAGCATCTCAGACAGATGTCTCTCCAGCCTCTTTTTGAAGACTACAATTGAAGGAGAACACACCACCTCCCATGGCAGCCTGTTCCTCTCATTGATCACCCTCACTGGCAAAAAGTTTTTTCTAATATCTAATCTGTATCTTCTCTGTTATGAATGAGTCACCGAAGGAGGAAAAAACAAAAATACAAGCTAAGTCCAGAAAACCAGAGAGGTTGGTATCTATCGGATTGCAGACCCCTGATCCTATCCACAACAACTAACAGTAGCCGTAGGGGGTTCCTACGATGCCCTAGACCCCTCGATCACAGCCGGAGAACTAAATAGGCCTAAAGAAAGAAAGGGGAAATCTAAACTGCCCCAGAGCAGACCCCAAAGCAATAGGCAGCCCACAACATATAATGACGGTGAAGCAAGATGAAAACACTAACACAGATAGAAAGATAGGTTGAGCAAATGATGGGGCCCAAGCTAACTAAAAAGGACAGGATAGAAAAGCTGCTATCTGCAATCCGCAAAATACCCTACCAAAAAATGTCCCAACCGTCTGATAGGAAAAACAGGCCCTGAAGTCGCTAGGACTTCAAAAATGACTATATCAGCACTCAGGTAAATTCTGAAGACAGAGCAAAGAGACAAATTGATCAGAGACAAAAATGCAACTCAGCACACCCCCGACCGGGGATGGCTGAACTCCAAAAAACAAGGTAAACAAAACAAAACTAATAAGTTCAATAACAGAGCAAAAACTTATCTTTGGGAAGCAGGAATTAGACTGGTCTCCAAGAATCCAGCAGAGAAATCACCAGCGACTCAGAAGGGCGTCAGCTGCCTTATATCCAGTCAGCAGTTCCTGTAACCCAGTCATCATCTACCAGATCAGGTGTTTGGTAATCAGCCTCACTACCTTCCTTCACCAGAAGAGGGAGTTCATCAGACATCGACGGTGAAGGGGAAAATGAACTCACAACACTTCTCCCTTTCAGTTTCTTTCCATTTCTTCTTGTGTTTCCATGTGCAAATGAGAATAAGGATGATCCCTCTACACTGTGACTTGCCTTCAGATATTTGTAGATGGCTATTAAGTCTCCTCTGAGACGTCTTTTTTGCAAGTTAAACACCAAGAAGGAGTAGAGGGGGATAATTATTTCACATGATTTAGACTCGATGCATCTCTTAATACATCCTTGAACTGTGTTTGCCTTTTTTTCTGTTGCATCACACTCATGTGCAGTCTGTGATCTATTAGTATACCCAAGTTTTTTTCACACGTGCTGTTGCTTAGTTCTATTCCTTCCATTCTGTAGATGTAATTTTCGTTTTTATTGCCCAGATGTAGAATCTTGCATTTCTTCTTGTTAAATACCATTCTATTGATTCTACTGATCTTTGTCCAAGCTTATCTACATCCTTCTGAATCCTTTCTCTGTCTTCTCTAGTGTTAAATACCTTATGCATAAATATGTTTTATTGTGTATTTATGCAACCTAAGAGATATCTAACACATTTTTCTCTTGGTGGTGATATATGTAACTCAATGAAGTCTGCAGTGCACCCCTTGTCACCATCTACTACACAGCTACATGCAGTGTCATACCGCTAATAGTGGCAGACCACGTGGTTGCTATGGGGCCCGTGAGTTGGGGAGGCCCGGTGTAAATGCTGGCACTGTGTCCCTCAACCTGACATCATACTTTCAACTGGATTGGCATTCAGCATGTCTATACCATTGAAAGCAATGATAAAAGACAAAGCGTCAGCTCCCTCCACCATCATTTTCCCTCTGCATCTGAGGTCAACATGTCAGTGCAGCGGGCGACATGACATCACTGCATCACATCTGCTGAGCAGCGTAGGGCTTCAGAACTTAGACCAGAGAAGCGGAGGATCAAAGAGAGTTGTGTATTTTATTTTATTTTTTTAAATCAATGAGCATATTGTGGAGATCAAAACTACATGCAAGGCTATGTGGTGTCCACTATATTATATGGAAGGCTATGTGGGGCCCAATATATTATGTGGTAGGCTATGTGGGGCCCAATATATTATGTGGTAGGCTATGTGGGGCCTATTATACTACATGGAAGGCTATGTTATACTTTTTGCAGAGCTATGTGGAGGGCCAATATACTTTTTGCAGGGCTATATGGTGCCCATTATAAAGTTTTTGGGGCTATGTGAGGCCCATTATACCATTATACTGTTTGCAGGACTATGTGGTGGAGTTTTATATTGTAGCAGGACTATGTGAGAGGCCATTATACTGTTTACAAGGCTAAGGGAGGTCATTATACTGTTTGGAGGGCTATGTGGTGGGCCATTATACTGTTTGCATGGCTGAACGGGTGGCCATTATGCTGTGTGTACTGTGTGGAGGGCTATGTGGGAGCCATTATACTGTTTGGAGGGCTATTTGGTGGCAATTATACTATTTGGAGGGCTATATGGGGGCCATTATACTGTTTTGAGGGTTAGTGGGGGCCATTATATAGTGTGGATGGTTATGTTGAGGCCATTATACTGTATGGAGAGCCATTATACTGTATGGAGGGCTATGTGGGGTTCATCATATTGTGTTGAGAGCTGTGTTGGGGTCACGGTTGGGGCATCATACTGTGTTGGGGTCACCATACTTTGCCAAGTGGGGGGCTGCAAAATTGTGAGATATGCTATTCTGTGACCTCGACAAATATTGTTTTTTTGCGGCCCAGTTACAACTTCTACTTTGGGGCCCATGATTTCTATGTAAGTCTCTGGCTACATGTATTGTGATTGTAATATCATAGTTAGTGTTGAGCATTCCGATACTGCAAATATCGGGTATCGGCCGATATTCGCTGTATAGGAATTCCGATACCGAGTACCGATATTTTTTCTATATCGGATGCCGGAATCGGAAGTTCCCATAATGCAATGAGCCCGCTCGATTTGATTCAGCCAATGGGAATCCTCAGAAGTGTGGGCACATCCTGTTAGGCATGTAGACATGTTAACTATTGGCATGGTTGTGATTGGCTGCTTAAATGATGTCATCATGATGCGTGGTCTGTGCGCATCATGATGCGCGGTCAGTGCGGGCCTGCCGGTGGTCTGTACGTGCCTCTCGGGAGCCTGTGCCGGCTGTCGGTGGTCTGTACGGGCCTCTCGGGGGCCTTTGCGGGCTGTCGGTGGTCTGTGCCGGCTGCCGGGGGCCTGTGCCGGCTGCCGGTGGTCTGTGCGGGCCTGCCGGTGGTCTTGTGTGTGTGTGCAGGCATCGTCCGATGGGACTACAAGTCCCATCGGGCGATGCCTGCTACACTGACAGTGATTGACACATTAGCCAATGATGGGACAGTAGTAGTCCCATCATCCAGCTAATGTGTTGAATGTAAAAAAATATATATATATATATACATACTACATACATACTACATACTACATACATAATTCATATATACTACATTCATACAACATACATATAACATACATACTACATATATACTACATTCATACAACATACATACTACATACATACTACATTTATGCAACATACATATATACTACATACATACTACATATATACTACATTCATACAACATACATACGTACAACATACATACTACATATATACTTCATACATACAACATACATATATACTACATACTACATACATAATACATATATACTACATTCATACAACATACATACATACTACATACAACATACATGCTACATACTACATGCATACTACATATATACTACATTCATACAACATACATACATACTACATACAACATACATGCTACATATATACTACATTCATACAACATACATATATACTACATACTACATACAGGCTACATACTACATACATACTACATATATACTACATTCATACAACATACATACATACTACATATATACTACATACATACTACATACACTCACTGGCCACTTTATTAGGTACACCATGCTAGTAAGGGGTTGGACCCCCTTTTGCCTTCAGAACTGCCTCAATTCTTCGTGGCAGAGATTCAACAAGGTGCTGGAAGCATTCCTCAGAGATTTTGGACCATATTGACATGATGGCATCACACAGTTGGCGCAGATTTGTCGGCTGCACATCCCTGATGCAAATCTCCCGTTCCACCACATCCCAAAGATGCTCTATTGGATTGAGATCTGGTGACTGAGGAGGCCATTTGAGTACAGTAAACTCATTGTCATGTTCAAGAAACCAATCTGAGATGATTCGAGCTTTATGACATGGCGCATTATCCTGCTGAAAGTAGCCATCAGATGTTGGGTACATTGTGGTCATAAAGGGATGGACATGGTCAGCAACAATACTCAGGTAGGCTGTGGCGTTGCAACGATGCTCAATTGGTACCAAGGGGCCCAAAGAGTGCCCAGAAAAAATTCCCCACACCATGACACCACCACCACCAGCCTGAACCGTTGATACAAGGCAGGATGGATCCATGCTTTCATGTTGTTTACGCCAAATTCTGACCCTACCATCCGAATGTCGCAGCAGAAATCGAGACTCATCAGACCAGGCAACGTTTTTCCAATCTTCTACTGTCCAATTTCGATGAGCTTGTGCAAATTGTAGCCTCAGTTTCCTGTTCTTAGCTGAGAGGAGTGGTACCCAGTGTGGTCTTCTGCTGCTGTAGCCCATCTGCCTCAAAGTTCGACGCACTGTGCATTCAGAGATGCTCTTCTGCCTACCTTGGTTGTAACGGGTGGCAATTTGAGTCACTGTTGCCTTTCTATCAGCTCGAACCAGTCTGCCCATTCTCCTCTGACCTCTGGCATCAACATGGCATTTCCGGCCACAGAACTGCCGCTCACTGGATTTTTTTTCTTTTTCGGACCATTCTCTGTAAACCCTAGAGATGGTTGTGCGTGAAAATCCCAGTAGATCAGCAGTTTCTGAAATTCTCAGACCAGCCCTTCTGGCACCAACAATCATGCCACGTTCAAAGGCACTCAAATCACCTTTCTTCCCCATACTGATGCTCGGTTTGAACTGCAGGAGATTGTCTTGACCATGTCTACATGCCTAAATGCACTGAGTTGCCGCCATGTGATTGGCTGATTAGAAATTAAGTCTTAACACACAGTTGGACAGGTGTACCTAATAAAGTGGCCAGTGAGTGTATATACTACATTCATACAACATACATACATACTACATACAACATACATGCTACATACTACATGCATACTACATATATACTACATTCATACAACATACATACTACATACAACATACATACTACATATATACTACATTCATACAACATACATACATACTACATACAACATACATGCTACATATATACTACATTCATGCAACATACATATATACTACATACTACATACATGCTACATACTACATACATACTACATATATACTACATTCATACAACATACATACATACTACATATATACTACATTCATACAACATACATATATACTACATACTACATACATACTACATATATACTACATTCATACAACATACATACATACTACATACAACATACATGCTACATACTACATACATACTACATATATACTACATTCATACAACATACATACATACTACATACAACATACATGCTACATATATACTACATTCACACAACATACATATATACTACATACTACATATATACTACACTCATACAACATACATACATACTACATACAACATACATGTTACATACTACATACATACTACATATATACTACATTCATACCACATATACACTACATACATACATACTACATACAACATACATGTGTTGAATGTAAAAAAATATATATACATACTACATACATACTACATACATACAACATACATACTACATTCATACAACATTCATATATACTACATACAACATACATGCTACATATATACTACATTCATACTACATACTACATACATACTACATATATACTACATTCATACTACATATATACTACATTCATACAACATACATACATACTACATACAACATACATGCTACATATATACTACATTCATACAACATACATACATACTACATACATACTACATATATACTACATTCATACTACATTCATACAACATACATACATACTACATACAACATACATACTACATATATACTACATTCATACAACATACATACATACTACATACAACATACATGCTACATATATACTACATTCATACAACATACATACGTACTACATACATACTACAGATATACTACATACATACTACATACATACTACTTACAATACATTCATACAATACATACATATAGACATACAGTACATATAACATAGAGAACATACTCACCATAATAATCCAATGACGAGAGGTAGGTATCCTTCCGCACTGTATTCCTCTGCCACTGTAAAAAATAGTCCCTAGTCTCACTTTATGGCAAAAGCTGCCTGGGAACTTTCTCACACAGCTTTTGCCATAAAGTGAGACTAGGGACTATTTTTTATACAGTGGCGGAGGAATACAGTGCGGAAGGATACCTACCTTCCGACATTGGATTATTGAAGCCCCTAGAGAGCGGTTGCATCAGCTGATGCTGCTGTTCTCCACGGGAAATTGGCACGGGACCCTCGTGGATTTCTGCGGATCAGGGAGTATATGGCTTGTTTGTTATTTTCATATTTTTTCATAGATGACACTGGCTTTGGGGAACAATGTGACAAGTATTGGTGAGTATGTACTCTATGTTATATGTACTGTATGTCTATATGTATGTATTGTATGAATATATGAATGTATTGTATGCAGTATGTATGTAGTATGTATGTATTGTATGAATGTATGTATGTTGTATGTATGTAGTATGTATGTAGTATATATGTATGTAGTATGTAGTATATATGTATGTTGTATGAATGTAGTATATATGTAGAACGTATGTAGTATGGAGTGTTATGAATGAGTCACCGTAGGAGGCAAAAGCAGAAATACAAGCTAAGTCCAGAAAACCAGAGAAGTTGGCAACTATCAGATTGCAGACCCCTGAACCTATCAACACAACTAGCAGTAGCCGTGGGGGGTTCCTACGATGCCCTAGACCCCTCGATCACAGCCGGAGAAATACATAGGCCTAAAGAAAGAAAGGGGAAATCTAAACTGCCCCAAAGCAGACCCCAAACCAATAGGCAGCCCCCAACATATAATGACGGTGAAGCAAGATGAAAATACTAACACAGACAGAAAGATAGACTGAGCAAAGACGGGGCCCCAAAACTACCTAGATAGGAAAGGACAGGAAGGCTGCTGTCTGCAATCTGCCAAAACCCTATCAAAAACATAAGCCAACCAGCTGATATGAAAAAGGCCCTGAAGCAGCTAGGCTTCAAAAACTGAATCAGCACTCAGGTATTTTCAGAAGACAGAGCTAAATGAATTCAGCACACCCCAGCAGGGAATGGCAGAAATCCAGAAAAACAAAGCAAAAACAAAGTCAAAGCACAAAAGCAAAAGGCCAAGCAGCAAACTTAGCTTTGGAGGAGCAGGAATTCAGACTGGTCTCCAAGGATCCCACAGAGAAATCACCCGCAGGGCAGAAGGGCGTCAGCAGCATTATATCCAGTCCGTAACTCCACTCAGCCAGTCACAATCATCAGCCTCAGGTGTTTGACAATCAGGCTCACTACCTTTCTTTACCAGAAGAGGGAGTTCCTCGGGCCTCAGTAATGAAGGGGAAAATGAACTCACAACAGTACCTCCCCCTTGAGGAGGGGTCACCGAACCCTCAACTATGCCACCAGGGCAATCAGGGTGAGCCCGATGAAAGGCACGCACCAATCGTTTGGCATGAATATCAGAGGCGGAGACCCAGGAATTATCCTCCTGACCATAACCCTTCCACTTAACCAAATACTGGAGTCTCCATCTAGCCAGACGGGAATCCAGTACTTTCTCTACCTCATACTCCATGTTACCTTCAACCAATACAGGGTCTGGAGGTGCCACCCCCGGAACTACAGGTTCAACAAACCTCTTCAACAAAGATTTATGGAACACATTATGGATTTTAAATGTGACAGGAAGAGCCAAACGAAAAGAGACCAGATTAATAATCTCCACAATCTTGTAAGGTCCAATAAATCTAGGCTTAAACTTAGGAGAAGCCACCTTCATAGCAATATTTTTTGATGATAACCACACCATATCACCAACCTTAAACTGGGGACCAATGGTCCTATGTTGGTTGGAAAACCGCTGGGCCCTCTCCTGGGAGAGAGATAACTTATCCACCACTTGGTCCCAGATCTGGTGCATTCTCTCCACCACAGTGTCAACACCTGGGAAGGCAGAGGGCTCCACCTGCCCTGAAGAAAATCGAGGATGAAACCCAAAGTTACAAAAAAAAGGGGACATCAAAGTGGCAGAACTAGCTCTATTATTCAAAGCAAATTCGGCCAAGGGCAAAAATGAAACCCAATCATCCTGATCAGCAGAAATAAAACATCTCAAATATGACTCCAAGGTCTGGTTTGTGCTCTCTGTCTGCCCATTGGTCTGAGGGTGAAAAGCAGAGGAGAAGGACAACTGAATTCCCAGCCTGGAACAGAAAGTTCTCCAAAATCTAGACACAAACTGCACTCCTCTGTCAGATACAATGTTCTCAGGAATTCCGTGCAAACGAGCCACCTGTTGTAAAAACAGGGGCACCAACTCAGAGGAAGACGGCAACTTAGGGAGTGGTACAAGATGAACCATCTTAGAGAACCTATCACAAATCACCCAAATAACAGTCATCCTCTGAGAGACAGGCATATCAGAGATGAAATCCATTGAAATATGGGTCCATGGCCTCTTGGGGACAGGCAAAGGCATCAACAACCCACTAGAGCGAGAACACAATTTAGACCCGGAGCACGTCCCACAGGACTGCACAAAATTCCTGACATCACGAGACAAGGAGGGCCACCAAAAAAACCGACTCACCAGATCTCTAGTACCATAAATACCTGGATGACCAGCCAAAGCAGAGCAATGAACTTCAGACATCACTCTCTTCTTCCACTGGTCAGGAACATACAACTTTCCACTGGGACAACGCTCAGGTTTGTCCTCCTGGAACTCTTCCAGAGCAAAAACGTGTAAAAAACAAGGCCCACCTAGCCTGTCTAGGGTTCAAGCGCTTAGCCGACTCTAGGTAAATCAAATTCTTGTGGTCAGTGAGGACCACGACTTGATGCTTAGCTCCCTCCAACCAATGTCTCCACTCCTCAAATGCCCATTTCATGGCCAACAGTTCCCTATTCCCCACATCATAGTTACGTTCAGATGGAGAGAACTTTCGGGAAAAGAAAGCACAGGGATTCATTTTAGATGTTACAGGATCCTTTTGGGACAAAACAGCTCCTGCACCAATCTCAGAAGCATCCACCTCTACCTGGAATGGAAGTGAGACATCAGGTTGCCGCAAAACCGGGGCGGAGGTGAATCTTCGCTTCAACTCCTGAAAGGAATAAACAACCTCCGGAGACCAATTTAACACATCAGCACCCTTTTTAGTCAAATCAGTCAATGGCTTGGCAATACTAGAAAATTTTGCTATAAATTTCCGATAAAAATTAGCAAAACCCAAAAACTTCTGGAGGGCCTTCAAAGAAGTGGGCTGAACCCAATCGTGAATGGCCTGTAACTTGGCCGGGTCCATTTCAATAGTTGACGGGGACAAAATAAATCCCAAAAAAGAAATCCTCTGTACTCCAAAAAGGCATTTAGATCCCTTGACATACAGGGAATTCTCCCTCAAGATCCGGAACACAGTCCGAATATGTTCCACATGAGAATCCCAATCCTTGGAGAAGATCAAAATATCATCCAGATAGATAATCAAAAATTTATCGACAAAATCTCGGAAAATATCGTTCATGAAGCACTGGAAGACAGCAGGGGCATTAGTGAGCCCAAAAGGCATCACCAGGTACTCAAAATGTCCCTCTGGAGTATTAAATGCCGTCTTCCATTCATCCCCATGCTTAATGCGAATAAGATTATACGCCCCCCTGAGGTCAAGCTTGGTAAACCAGCAAGCACCTTTAACTCTGGAGAATAGATCAGAAATCAGGGGTAACGGATACTGATATTTAACAGTAATTTTGTTGAGAGCATGATAATCAATACAAGGTCTTAATGATCCATCCTTTTTGGCTACAAAAAAAAAACCGGCACCCAAGGGTGACGAGGATGGTCTAATATGACCCTTCTCCAACGCCTCCTTAATATAGGATTGCATAGCCTCGTGCTCGGGTACAGATAAATTGAAGAGCCGACCCTTGGGAAATTTACACCCCGGGCTCAGTTCAATTGCACAGTCATAACTCCTATGAGGAGGCAGAGACGCAGACTCATTCTCACTGAATACATCTTAAAAGTCCGCCAAATAATCAGGAACATCATGCGACTGAGGAGAGGTGGAAAACACCGGAGCCTCACTAAAGGCACACCGACAACCCCAACTCACCACAGACACAGATTTCCAATCCAAAACTGGATTATGAATCTGTAACCAGGGAAACCCCAGAACAACAGTATCATGCAGATTATGCAACACCAGAAATCTGCAATTTTCTTGATGGTCTGGGGCGACCCGCATTACCACCTGGGTCCAAAACTTGGGTTTATTTTTAGCCAAAGGAGTAGCATCAATTCCCCTCAAAGGGATAGGCGTCTGCAGAGGTGTCATCGGAAATCCACAACGTTTAGCAAAATCCAAGTCCATTAAGTTCAGGGCTGCTCCCGAATCCACAAACGCTTTGGCGGAAAATGTTGACAGGGAACAGATCAGAGTAATAGCCAGAAGAAACTTAGGTTGAACACCCCCAACAGAAAACGTGTGTGCAAAGCGTTTCTCTCGTTTGGGACAGACAGAAATAATATGCGAGGCATCTCCACAGAAAAACACAACTTATTACGCCTTCTGAACTCCTGACGCTGCTCTCTGGAAAAAACTCTATCACATTGCATAAGTTCAGACATTTGTTCAACAGGTGGCAACACCTCTCGTGCAGCTTTGCGTTCGCGCAAACGCCGATCAACCTGAATGGCTAATGACATAGAATCGTCAAGACCAGAGGGAACAGGAAATCCCACCATAGTATCTTTTATGGCTTCTGACAACCCCTTCCGAAAGAGAGCAGCCAAGGCATTATCATTCCAGGTAGTAAGTACTGCCCACTTTCGGAATTTTTGACAGTACAATTCTGCAGAATCACGACCCTGGCTCAATGCCAGCAGGGTCTTTTCAGCCTGATCAATGGCATTAGGTTCGTCATACAACAACCCCAAAGCTTGAAAGAATGCGTTCACATTAGTCAGAATAGGATCATCTGGTTTCAAAGAAAACGCCCAATCCTGGGGATCGCCAAGCAGCAAAGAGATGACAATTTTAACCTGCTGCGCGGAGCTCCCTGACGAGTTAGGCTTCAAGGCAAAAAATAATTTACAATTATTTTTGAAATTCAAAAATTTAGACCGATCCCCAAAAAATACATCAGGTGTAGGAATCTTTGGTTCAGCAGCATGTGAATGAGCAAGGTAGGCGGAAATTCCCCGCACTTCCGCAGCGAGCTGCTCCACACGATCAGACAATTGCTTTATCTCCATTGAGAGAAAAAAAAATTCCCCCTACGGCCTCAGAGATATAGAGGAAAAAATATACACACTTTTTTTTTTTTTCCCTTTTTTACAATTCTTTCCTGCTATTGAGTACCCTAGAATCTGCGGTATGGCGGGTGATTCTGTTATGAATGAGTCACTGTAGGAGGCAAAAGCAGAAATACAAGCTAAGTCCAGAAAACCAGAGAAGTTGGCAACTATCAGATTGCAGACCCCTGAACCTATCAACACAACTAGCAGTAGCCGTGGGGGGTTCCTACGATGCCCTAGACCCCTCGATCACAGCCGGAGAGATACATAGGCCTAAAGAAAGAAAGGGGAAATCTAAACTGCCCCAGAGCAGACCCCAAACCAATAGGCAGCCCCCAACATATAATGACGGTGAAGCAAGATGAAAATACTAACACAGACAGAAAGATAGACTGAGCAAAGACGGGGCGCCAAAACTACCTAGATAGGAAAGGACAGGAAGGCTGCTGTCTGCAATCTGCCAAAACCCTATCAAAAGCATAAGCCAACCATGATATGGAAAAAGGCCCTGAAGCAGCTAGGCTTCAAAAACTGAATCAGCACTCAGGTATTTTCAGAAGACAGAGCTAAATGAATTCAGCACACCCCAGCAGGGAATGGCAGAAATCCAGAAAAACAAAGCAAAAACAAAGTAAAAGCACAAAAGCAAAAGGCCGAGCAGCAAACTTAGCTTTGGAGGAGCAGGAATTCAGACTGGTCTCCAAGGATCCCACAGAGAAATCACCCGCAGGGCAGAAGGGCGTCGGCAGCATTATATCCAGTCCATAACTCCACTCAGCCAGTCACAATCATCAGCCTCAGGTGTTTGACAATCAGGCTCACTACCTTTCTTTACCAGAAGAGGGAGTTCCTCAGGCCTCAGTAATGAAGGGGAAAATGAACTCACAACAATGCAGTATATATGTATGTTGTATGAATGTAGTATATGTAGTATGTATGTAGTATATATGTATGTTGTATGAATGAAGTATATATGTAGTATGTATGTAGTATGTAGTATATATGTATGTTGTATGAATGTAGTATGTAGCATGTATGTTGTATGTAGTATGTATGTTGTATGTAGTATGTATGTATGTTGTATGAATGTAGTATATACTGTATGTAGCATGTATGTAGTATGTAGTATATATGTATGTTGTATGAATGTAGTATGTATGTTGTATGAATGTAGTATGTATGTAGTATGTATGTAGTATGTATTTTTTTTTTTTACATTCAACACATTAGCCGGATGATGGGACTACTACTGTCCCATCATTGGCTAATGTGTCAATCACTGTCAGTGTAGCAGGCATTGCCCGATGGGACTTGTAGTCCCATCGGACTATGCCTGCACAGACAGAAGACCCCTGGCAGGCCCGCACAGACCACCGACAGCCGGCACAGACCCCCGGCAGGCCGGCACAGACCACCGGCAGCCGGCACAGGCCCCCGAGAGGCCCGTACAGACCACCGGCAGCCGGCACAGGCCCCCGGCAGGCCGGCACAGACCACCGGCAGCCGGCACAGGTCCCCGAGAGGCCCGTACAGACCACCGGCACAAGCCCCCGGCAGCCGTCACAAGCCCCCGGTAGGCCTGTACAGACCCCCGGCAGCCGGCACAAGCACCCGGCAGGCCCGTACAGACCCCCGGCAGCTGGCACAAGCCCCCGGCAGGCCCGTACAGACCACCGGCAGCCGGCACAGGCCCCCGGCAGCCGGCACAGACCACCGACAGCCGGCACAGGCCCCCGAGGGGCCCCTACAGACCACTGGCAGCCGGCACAGGCCCCACCCGCACACACAGACACGCATCCGCCCACACACCGCCCACACTCTTCCCCTTCCCAAAAGGGGTTTTTTAATTCCGATAATTCTGTCCCATTGATTTTAATGGGACTTCCGGGGTCGGAATCGGCGATACCCGATACTTTTTTTAGATCTGCCGATCCAATCCGATCCGATATTTTTCAATATCGGGTGGTATCGCTCAACACTAATCATAGTTTGTTATGGTGACTTAAAGAAGACATATGAGGCAATGTCTTTAGAAAAAATAGTGGTGGAAAACATTACCTGGTATGACCAGGTGCTGTTCTTATACCAGACTACATTGATCTCTCTGCACCCTCTATCTGTGTTCCATTTTAATCTTATAATGTCACTTGCTGTTTTAGATAAGCAGTAATTTTTGCTATGTGTTACATTTTTATCTGTTGGTTATGTCATTCCAGGCAGCACAATTATTGTATGTCTGTGATAAGTGAGGGATATGAATATGTTTTAATTACATTAAAACATGCAATGTTCAAAATAATTTTGTTTTATAATATTGAGTATTCATAATTTTTTCTTTAATTTAAATATTTTGCTTATCTACCTTAAATTTCAAATAGGTACAAAATCTCAATTTTTTAAATTAAAGTTAATGATGTGAGTAGAATCTAAACTTTGTCATAGTGTTTTTTGGGGAATTGCACAGAAAAGGGAAATCATGTACAAGCACTGACAAAGTAACTTGCTGGACAACATCCACTGGTAGGCAGGGGTGTGATAAACCTATGATCAGACCAGTGCCAAGGTGGAAATTTTGACTTTCCTTTGGAAATTTCAGGAAGAGATTTCAAAGGATGTGCAAATTCTAAAATAAATTAGAACAGACCTGGAAAAAAAGAATGAAAGTCTGCTGTATAGTATATAAGTACATAAAGAGATCCAAACCAAACAAGTTAAAAATATTAGACTTAGTAATTTTTTAGTGAAGTAAATGTTCTAATATTACATGTCTGTGAGCGGCAATAGTATGTGACCCTTTAGGGTATGTGCACACGTTGCAGATTAGCCTGCGGAATTTTCTGCAGAGAATCCGCATCTCTTGGTTATGTGCACACGTTGCGGATTTTGATGCCGGTCCACAGCATTTTTGGATGCACGGAATTGCATCAAATCCGCAGTGTCGTGTGCAACCAATGTTAGTGAATGGTAAATTAAGAATTGCTGTGCACATGCTGCGGAAAAATCCACTCAGATTTGCAGCATTTTTTTTTCTGTAGCATGTCAATTCTTTTTGCGGAACCCCAGCAGCGTTTTTTAGTCTGGATATATTCTCTCTCCCTCCCTCTCTCTCTCCAGAAGCGCAAGGGAGAAAGTTAACAGATCGAATCCATTCCCAGCACCACCAAACCGCACATCAAAAAAGCATTTAAATCTGCACGAAATCCGCATGAAAACCGCAAGCGTTTTGCCCTGCATTTTCTGCCAAGAGATGCAGATTCTCTGCAGAATCTGCAGAAAAGTTAGTAGGCTAATCTGCAACGTGTGCACATACTCTTCTGGTTAGCTGATAGTTTGAATCTATTAGATTCTGCTGTTTTCAGTCAATGGGATGGCGATCAGGTGTGAATGGGAAACCATTTTTTATTTAAAGAAGACCTCCAACAAAATGTTTTGTTCCTTAAACCTGTCTAAATGTGTATATATGAGTCCTTTTTTACTATTTATGGCTTTACAAAGGCCGTCTGTGGCCGAAACATTGTGTTTTTTTATTTTTATATGTTGTAACTAACAAAAAAAAACTTTTCAAGGAAAACGTCGCTGTTTTCCTTGGTTCCCAGTATGACTCCAATTCTCTGCTCCCTTACATGCCTGAAATTCTGACTTGCTAGATCACACAGGGGTTTATTTGTGAGCGGGAAATTGCTTTTACAATCTATATGGAGATGTCTACTCTTAGTTTGCACCTGTACACACTTGTTTTTCTTTTTTGAAGTGACGGTCAGTCTTTTGATATTTGCATGCATAGGTTCTCTGACTGAGCACTCCACCCATCAGCCTTTAGCGGTTTTAATCATAGCAGAATCCTATCTAGGCTAAGTCTACACATAAGTGTAGACTTCAGCCTAAGAGAAGATTCACATTAGATAGGTTTCCAGCAATGAGAATCGCCTTATCATGGCTGCTTGGTATACATGAATTGGCCAATCTATGCACTAAGCATTCTCAATTTTTCCTATTTTCTAGAGCAGTAATACAATTCACATTTCATGTTTTTCTGCTGGAGTGCTACAGATGGCAACTTTATTTGTTGGTTATATATGGAGATGACTACTCTTAGTTTGCACCTGTACACACCTGTTTTTCTGTTTGGAAGTGATTGTCAGTCTTTTGTTATTTGTATACATAGGCTCTCTGACTGAGCACTCTACCCATCAGCCGGTTTTAATCATAGCAGAATCCCATCTGCCCACATAAATGCAGACTTCAGCTTAAGCTAAGAATGCATGAATTGGCCAATTTATGCACTAAGTATTTTGAATTTTTCCTATCTTGTAGAGCAGTAATGAAATTCATATTTCATGCTATAGCACTACAGAGTGCAACTTTATTTGTTGCTTTTTCAGTCTATGTCTATGGTGCATCTGAACAATGCCCTATAGGTTTACATTGTAAAAGCTACTTCTGGCTTACCCATAAAACCCAGTGTGATCTCGCTAGTCAGAATTTCAGCCACGTGAGTGAGAAGAGGACCTGAGCAGCACCGAAAACACATTTAAGGAATAAAACATTTAGTGGGAGTGCTTCTTTAAAGAACTGGGATCTATCAAAGTCTGTTCTTCATAAAATGCGTTTATGAACGTGTATAATGGTATGAACTTTTTGTTTTTTGAGATTTCTGAGGACCTCTGCAGAAAAGCTGTTGATGCTCAGGAGGCTGGTTAGAAAAAAAGAGTTTGGACTTCAGCAATCTGCAGTCAGATAGATCAGGTACAAATGGAGGAATTTAAAGACCATTATTACCCCCCTCTGGAGTGGTCAACCAAAGCTATCACTCCAAGATCAAGGCAAATAATAGCCTGACAGGTTACAAAGGAATCCAAGCTAACATCTAAGCAACTAAATGCCTCTCAAATTAGCTAATGTTAATGTTCTTGAGTCCACAACCAAGAAGACACTGAAGAACAATGGTGTGCATGGCAGGATTGCGAAGAAAAGTCACTGCTCTTCAAGAAGAACATTGTTGCCATCTGCTGTTTGGTTATCACCTGGACAAAACAGAAGTCTATTGAAACCATGCTATGTGGACAAAAGAATCAAAAATAATGTATTTTTTTGTTTAAATGAGAAGTTTTATGTTTGGAAAAAGAAAATACTGCTTTATAGGATAAAAGTGTCATACCATCTGTGTAACCCGTTGTGATAGTATCATCCTTTTGGCCTGTTTTGCTGCATTTGGGCCAGGATAGTTAGACATCATTGATAGGCAATACATTCTAAAATTTATCAGCAAATTCTAAAGTAAGATGTCAGGGCATATAATATGTCCATCAGATGAATCTAAAAAGAACATCGGTCATGCAAGGCAATAATAACTGAAGTTATTCTACAAAAGAATAGTTAAAGAAGAATGAAGTTATAATTTGACAATGGCCTATTCAAAGTACTGACCTTAATCCTATATAAAAGTTGGTGAACAACCTGAAGCAAGGGGTCCATGGGAGAAAACATACCAGCGGAACAAAGTTGATTCTGTTTTGTAGGGAGGAATGGGCCAAAATTCTTCAAAGCCAATGTGCAGAACTGTGACATCGGCGGCTATGCCCGCCGATGCCCCTTCTGTAGCAGCGCGCACCGCAGCGTTTCCCTACCTGCGCGCTCCCGTCCGGGCTCGCGCCCGTCGTCCACTCTCCCTCACGGCGGCTCCTGGCTCCCGCTCTCTGTCGCGCGCACGCCTCCTCCCGTCCTCTCTCTCCAGCTGTGGGCGGCGCTGAGGGGCTGGCCTGGGGCACGCACTTCCGGGGGTTGGTATATTTCAGGCGTCCTCGCTGTTAGGAGGACGCCTGATGATTGTGTAGCAATCTGGCCCCTACAGTTCTCCTGTAGCTAGTCCAATCTCTGCCTTATCCTTCCTGCCTTCCTCTGTGTCGTTCTCCTCGCTCTCCCCAGTCTGTCCAGGCTCTCCTTTCCTTCCATTCCTTGTGGCCGTTCCCTGTCTCCAGTTCGCCCTGATCCTTCCTCTTGCCATTCCGTATTGTGTCCTTCCCTGAGCCACCTGTCCCTGCTAGTATATCTGTCCGCTGCCTCCCCAGGCCTTTTGTTCGTGGAGCCGTCCCTCTTGGTTCCGGCTGTCGCGCCTCCGTCCTCTGTGGTCTTGCCCCAAACGGTCCCTGTATAGGGGTCGGTCTTCACCTGGCGTGCTCTGCCCAGGGGCTCCGGATCCGCGATCCAGAGGGTCCACTCTCTGACATAGTTCTCGATAGCATTACAGTATCATCAGGCCATGGACCCCGCCGGTGCCGCGGCGGCCACTCAAAAGGAACTGCTTTTCCTAAGAGAAAATCAGACCCGTATCATGTCATTCATGAAGTCCATGGACACCCGGCTCTCCGCCTTGCAAACCGCTGACCCAGCGCATGCACCTCTCTTAGTCAGTCTCCAGCAGGAGCTCGCACAGCAGCGCGATGCGCAATCTCACATTTTGGGGTATATGGCGTCCGTGGATGATCGGCTGCTTTCTTTGCAGTCCTCTGCGGCCGCTTCTAACCAAGCCCGGGACGCTGTCTCTTTCCCTCCTCCCCGTCTTGGTAAGCCGCCTAGGTACTGTGGGGACCCAAAATTGTGTAGGGGATTTTTAAACTAGTGCAGATTGCACTTTGATCTTCTGCCCCAACAATACCCCACGGACCGTGCTAAGGTGGCCTTTATAATCTCCCATCTAGAGGGGGAGGCGCTGGCTTGGGTGAATCCGTTGTGGGAGAGGGATGACCCGGTGGTGACTAACATCCAGAGTTTTTTGGAAACATTCCGTAAGGTTTTTGATGAACCCGGACGCCTTGCTTCCTTTACAGAGGCCCTTTTTAACCTCTGCCAGGGGTCCCTTACTGTAGGGCAATACGCCATCCGTTTCCGGACCTTGTCCTCGGAGCTGGGGTGGAATAACGAAGCCCTGGTTGGTGCTTTTTGGAGAGGCCTGTCTAGTAAAATCAAAGACGAGTTGGCCGGGCGTGACCTTCCTACCACCCTGGAAGATCTCATCTCCCTGGCTACCCGTATTGACCTGCGTTTTCAGGAACGCGCTAGAGAGTCAGCCAGGGAGAAGAGGTCCTTTAGATTATACCAAGCTCCCATTCCGCGCACCGTTGCCCTTCCTAGTAACACTGTCCCCGAGCCTATGCAGGTGGATCGCATCAAGCTGTCCGAACAACGGCGTAAGGAGAGGATGACTAAGGGACTCTGTCTATATTGTGGAGGGGCCAATCACTTCGCACGCACTTGTCCTGAGAGACCGGGAAACGCATCCGCCTAGGCCAGGTAGGAGAGGGCCCCCTAGGTGATCTGACCCCCTCTCTCCCACTTACTCTTTCAGCTCTGCTTATTACAGGTCGGGGGCGTGGCTCTGTGGAGGCGTATGTGGACTCGGGCGCAGCAGGCAACTTCATCCGCCAGGAGGAGGTTGACAAACTCCAGATTCCCGTGGTCGTCTTAAGTAACCCTCGAGCAATCACCTCCGTCGATGGCAAACCTCTTCCTGGGCTCATCACCACGGTTACCATTGAAGTAAAGCTACAAATTGGCGCACTTCATTCTGAGAAGATTGCCTTCTATGTCCTGCCTCAATTATCCCATGCCATTCTCTTAGGACTTCCTTGGCTTAGGCGGCATGAGCCAGTCATCAACTGGCGCTCCGGAGAGATCCTACGCTGGGGGCACACCTGCCATGCTAGCTGTTTACGTACCCTGGTTCGTTCCCATCCTCAGCTTAGGTCAACGGACCTCCCCGGCCTTCCTGCTCCATACCACGCCTACGCTGATGTTTTCTGCAAGAAGGAGGCGGATTCCCTGCCCCCGCACCGGTCCTATGACTGCCCCATCGACCTGATTCCTGGAGCGGTTCCTCCCAGAGGTAGAACTTACCCTCTTTCTCCTGCCGAAACCTCTGCCATGACGGAATATATCCAAGAAAATCTGTCCAAGGGGTTTATCCGGAAGTCCTCCTCTCCTGCGGGCGCGGGTTTCTTCTTCGTCCGGAAGAAAGACGGATCACTGCGGCCTTGCATTGATTACCGGGGTCTAAACAATATCACCGTTAAAAATCGTTACCCCCTTCCGTTGATTCCTGAGCTCTTTGACCGTCTGAGAGGAGCCCGGATCTTCACGAAGTTAGATCTGCGGGGAGCTTACAATTTGGTCCGGATCCGTGCAGGGGATGAGTGGAAAACGGCCTTCAATACCCGTGACGGGCATTATGAATACCTAGTTATGCCCTTCGGCCTCTGCAACGCTCCCGCTGTGTTTCAAGAATTTATCAACGAGGTATTCCGGGATCTACTCTATTCCTGTGTGGTCATCTATCTTGACGACATTCTCGTTTTCTCGCCCGACCTGTCCTCCCATCGCAAAAGCGTACGCTTGGTCTTGCACTGCCTTCGAGAGAACCAACTCTACGCCAAGATTGAGAAATGCCTTTTTGAGCAGTCGTCACTGCCCTTCTTGGGATATGTCGTCACCGATTCCGGCCTAAAGATGGATCCCGAAAAACTCAGTGCGGTACTCAAGTGGCCCCGTCCAGTGGGGATTAAGGCCATCCAGCGGTTTCTTGGGTTCGCAAATTATTACCGTCAGTTTGTGCCTCATTTTTCTACGGTTACCAAACCCATCACGGCCTTGACCCGCAAAGGAATGAAGCCCAACAGCTGGTCCCCTGAAGCTGAAAACGCTTTCCAAGCCCTGAAACGTTCCTTTGCGTCAGCACCCATTTTGCATCGGCCTGTGACCAGCAGGCCCTTCGTCCTGGAAGTGGATGCCTCCTCCACTGGAGCTGGAGCGGTCCTGTCCCAGCAGGCTTCATCCGGACGGTTGGTTCCTTGCGGCTTCTTTTCTAAAGTCTTCTCACCTGCGGAGTGCAACTACTCCATTGGAGACCGAGAATTACTGGCCATTAAGATGGCCTTGGCTGAATGGCGGTATTTACTCGAGGGGGCTGTACATCCCTTTACCATCCTCACTGACCACAAGAACCTGGCTTACCTGCAGTCTGCCCAAAGACTCAATGCCCGGCAAGCCAGGTGGGCCCTGTATTTCTCCCGCTTTGACTTCCAACTTCACTTTCGACCTGGTAATAGGAACATCAAGGCCGATGCCCTTTCCAGGTCATTACAGTCATCGGAGAGGGATGAAGTCCCATCCCATATTATCGAGCCTACTAAAATGATCACCGTGGCCCCTGTGAATTTTGCTATTCCTCCGCCCGGTAAGACTTTCGTCCCTCAAAACAGACGTACAGAGGTGTTGGGCTGGGGGCATTCCTCCAAAATTGCAGGACACGTTGGGACTAAAAAGACTCTCTTGCTGCTGTCTCGGTATTACTGGTGGCCCACGCTTCGCCAGGATGTGATGGACTATGTTGCCTCGTGCACAATCTGTGCCCAGAACAAGGTGGCTAGGACTTTGCCCGCCGGTCTTCTTCACCCATTGCCAGTTCCTGAGGTCCCCTGGCAGCAGATCGCCATGGATTTTGTAACTGATTTACCCCGCTCAGCCGGATGTACCACCATCTTAGTCGTAGCAGATCGTTTTTCCAAAATGGCCCACTTCATTCCCTTACCGGGACTACCATCCGCCCCGAAGTTGGCCGAGATCTTCATCCACCAGGTCTTCAGGCTGCATGGTCTTCCTCAGCGGATTCTGTCGGATCGGGGGGTCCAGTTCACCTCCCGCTTCTGGAGGGCTCTCTGCCGGCTTATGGGTACATCTCTCGACTTCTCCTCCGCATACCATCCTCAGACCAACGGACAAGTGGAGCGAATTAATCAGGTGTTAACCACCTACCTACGTCATTTCGCCAACGCCCATCAGGACAATTGGGTCGCGCTCTTACCTTGGGCTGAATTCTCGCACAACAATCATCCCAGCGAATCTACCACCAAGTCACCTTTTTTTGTGGTAACCGGTCAAAACCCAGGTATTCCGTTACCTTTCTCCACGTCTACAGGAGTACCCGCAGCCGATTCTCTTGCTAAAGAATTCTCGCAGATTTGGAGAGAGACCAGGGACGCGCTCAAGGGTGCCAACAACCGAATCAAGAAGCATGTAGACAAAAGACGGAAGGACGTGCCTCCGTACCATCCAGGTGACAAAGTCTGGCTTTCAACTCGACATATCCGTCTGAGAGTTCCCTCTTATAAGCTGAGCCCTCGGTACATTGGGCCGTTTGAAGTGATTGGACGCATTAATGAAGTGGCTTACAAACTGAGGTTGCCTGCTTCGCTCCGGGTTCCCAACGCTTTCCATGTCTCGCTCTTGAAACCCGTAGTCCTGAATCGGTTCCAACCAGTTTCCATCGTCCCTCCTTCACCTGTTATCTCGGAAAACGTCTTCGAGGTCAAGGACATCTTGGCAATGAAAAGAGTCCGGGGTAAGACCCTTTTTCTTATCGATTGGGTGGGTTTTGGTCCCGAGGAACAGTCCTGGGAGCCCCGGGAGAATGTCAATGCTCCCCGGATTCTGAAAAGGTTTTTTGCCAATCTCAGTAAGGGAGGACGTAAGGAGAGGGGTACTGTGACATCGGCGGCTATGCCCGCCGATGCCCCTTCTGTAGCAGCGCGCACCGCAGCGTTTCCCTACCTGCGCGCTCCCGTCCGGGCTCGCGCCCGTCGTCCACTCTCCCTCACGGCGGCTCCTGGCTCCCGCTCTCTGTCGCGTGCACGCCTCCTCCCGTCCTCTCTCTCCAGCTGTGGGCGGCGCTGAGGGGCTGGCCTGGGGCACGCACTTCCGGGGGTTGGTATATTTCAGGCGTCCTCGCTGTTAGGAGGACGCCTGATGATTGTGTAGCAATCTGGCCCCTACAGTTCTCCTGTAGCTAGTCCAATCTCTGCCTTATCCTTCCTGCCTTCCTCTGTGTCGTTCTCCTCGCTCTCCCCAGTCTGTCCAGGCTCTCCTTTCCTTCCATTCCTTGTGGCCGTTCCCTGTCTCCAGTTCGCCCTGATCCTTCCTCTTGCCATTCCGTATTGTGTCCTTCCCTGAGCCACCTGTCCCTGCTAGTATATCTGTCCGCTGCCTCCCCAGGCCTTTTGTTCGTGGAGCCGTCCCTCTTGGTTCCGGCTGTCGCGCCTCCGTCCTCTGTGGTCTTGCCCCAAACGGTCCCTGTATAGGGGTCGGTCTTCACCTGGCGTGCTCGGCCCAGGGGCTCCGGATCCGCGATCCAGAGGGTCCACTCTCTGACATAGTTCTCGATAGCATTACAAGAACTAATCAACAATTAGTTACTACTGCAAAAGGGGGTCACACCACATACTGAAAGTGTCATCCCCCCGTATTGCTGGATGTTCTGAGATGTGTCTACTCCAAATTAAATTGTAAAATCCAAGTACATGTATAAAGAGGGATGTACCACACTTACACTCTTAGTATCAGAATAGAACTCCTTTTATTACATAACTACTCAAAGTTTACATAGGTTATTAGTAGTCATGCATTGTAACAATATAATTGGCTCAGCTTATCTGTATATAAATATGTGCTGGCATTAGTATACATACTGTACTTCTATGGCTAAAGTGACCATTATTGACACCCAGCTTTTGGGTCGAGCTGTCACCCTACCCTTGGTTTTGCTTCTTCATTATTTCTATGTCTACACACAAAGGCATTCCCAAGACCCCCTTATCTGATCATAGACTCCATCTTGCAAGGAAAGGGATACATGTACAAAGATACTAAGATGGAGTCAAGATAGATATATATAAATCCTGCTCTCACAAAAGCAGAGGTTCACATACTTTTGTCACTCACAGACATGTGATATGTGATCATTTCTCTCACTAAAAAATTAGCATAGACTAATATTTTTAACTCCTTTATTTGATTTGTTTATTTTTATTTTAGTCAAATTTATGCAGCAATATGGTGCTTAAAGCCCCCCATTTCTAGGAAGTTGTTCAATAGAGCTTGACCAGCACTTCTTGAAACCCCAGTCTTTTTTAAAATCTTTTTCTGGTAAAGACCTTGCTGATGCTGTATAACCATGTTGTGTCTCGTTTTTGTGCTCAGTCTAACCCTGGTGTAGGACCTGTGACATGAAACCGTCTTCCACACCCTCACCATTGTAGCAGAATTTGGCAGATCTTTGCCCATTTGTTTCTGTGCCAGGTAATGACAATTTGTCAACCTAAGTATGAAAAAGTTGATCATTGTCACCTGCTTGGCATGATTGGTTACTCACACACCTGCCCATAAAGCCACAAAATCCATTGATTTTATGCAAGTGTATTTAGAAGAATTGATACTGTTTTAAAAGAAAACAGTGGTCACACCAAATGTTGATTTGATTTAGATTTCTCTTTAGTTCGCTCACTTTGTATTTTGTTAATTCATTAAAAGAAATTATTAACACTTCTGTTTTTTTTTTTTTAAGTTTTCTTACTTTGCAGCAAGTTTTCTATACGCCTAAATTGTATGCACTGTACTGTAAATGTACATAATTACTATTTTGTGTGTTTGTAAATCACTCTTGCGTTAGTAAATGTTAAGAGGATGAAGGAAATACAAATTTTATATAGGAAATAGCACTTAGCTGGAATATTTTCTGGGATGTTGACTTCATGTGAACCTGGAACGTTTTTCTAAATTCCACATATGATTTAAGTTAGAGGCAAACATGACAGCAGAGTACTCAGTTATTTACTGTTCCTGACAGTAGATTTGGGTTACAGAAAATGCTTGCAATATTGGACATATGAGACCAACTACTTGTCTTTCTTTGGCAACACTTTATACATATGGATTGTATAAAACTCCTATAAAACAACACAGCTTGCTAATGATGTTAGAGGCTCACTTTCATTCCGGGAAATCAAAATTATGGAGACATCAGATGTTTCCAAATTTCTATTGTACAGCTATTTCTGCATCAACTACATAGATAACATCAAACGTTCCCACACAATACAAACAGCAGTGGGATTAAAGGCTTTCGTATGGGTTTAACATTTCGCTTCACTGAGTGCACAAAGTAACAAAACTTTGCAGAGTACTTCTTGGATTCATCTCTATGTGCCAGTGTGTGGAAAATAATACTGCTGCCATGCAGTGCTGGTCCTGCAGCTGGCTTCTGGGCTGTTTTTTCATACAGAATATATTATTATCAGCCAGTAATCTGACTTATTATTTATCTTTTAGCACAGTGAATTTTATTTTAGGGCTCATTCACATTAGCACATTTTATGATTGCGTGCCATCCATATGCAAAATGGATAGTATACTTTAACCCCTTCACTACCAAGGGTGGTTTGCACGTTAACTCCCGAGCCAATTTTTACAATTCTGACCACTGTACCTTTATGAGGTCATAACTCTGGAACACTTCCATGGATCCTGATGATTCTGACATTGTTCTCTCGTGACATATTGTACTTCATGTTAGTGGTAAAATTGCATTCAAATAACTTGCGTTTATTTGTGAAAAAAACGGAAATTTGGCGAAAATTTTGAAAATTTCGCAATTTTCCAACTTTGAATTTTTATGCCCTTAAATCACAGCGATACGGCACACAAAAAACTTAATACATAACATTTCCCACATGTTTACTTTACATCAGCACAATTTTGGAACCAACATTTTTTTTTGTTAGGAAGTTATAAGGGTTAAAAATTAACCAGCGATTTCTCATTTTTGCAACACCATTTTATTTTTAGGGACCACATCACATTTGAAGCCACTTTGAGGGGTCTATATGATAGAAAATACCCAAAAGTGACACCATTCTAAAAACTGCACCCCTTAAGGTGCTTAAAACCACATTCAAGAAGTTTATTAACCCTTTAGGTGCGTCACAGGAATTTTTTGAATATTAAAAAAAAAATGAACATTTAACTTTTTTTCACAAAAAAAATACTTCAGGTTCAATTTTCTTTATTTTACCAAGGGTAACAGGAGAAATTGGACTGCAAAAGTTATTGTGCAATTTGTCCTGAGTACGCTGATACCTGATATGTGGGGGGGAACCACTGTTTTGGCGCATGGCAGACCTCAGTAGGGAAGGAGTGCCGTTTGACTTTTTCAATGCAAAATTGGCTGGAATTGAGATCGGACGCCATGTCGCGTTTGGAGAGCCCCTGATGTACCTAAACAGTGGAAACCCCCCAAAGTGACCCCATTTTGGAAACTAGACCCCCCAAGGAACTTATCTAGATAGTGGTGAGAACTTTGAACCCACAAGGGCTTCACAGAAGTTTATAATGTACAGCGGTACAATTAAAAAATCATATTTTTTCCACAAAAATGATCTTTTCACCCCCAATTTTTATTTTTCCAAGGGTAACAGGACCCTAAAAGTTATTGTGCAATTTGTCCTGAGTACGCTGATACCCCATATGTGGGTGTAAATGACTATTTGGGCGCATAGCAGAGCTCGGAAGGGAAGCAGCGCCATTTGACGTTTTTGGCTAGAATTGAGATCGGACACCATGTCACGATTGGAAAACCCCTGATGTACCAAAACAGTGGAAACCCCCCACAAATGACACCATTTTGGAATCTAGACCCCCCAAGGAACTTATCTAGATGTGTGGTGAGAACTTTGAACCCCCAAGGGCTTCACAGAAGTTTATAACGTACAGCAGTACAATTAAAAAAATCATATTTTTTCCACAAAAATGATCTTTTCACCCTCAATTCTTATTTTTCCAAAAGTAACAGGACCCTAAAAGATATTGTGCAATTTATCCTGAGTACGCTGATACCCCATATGTGGGTGTAAACCACTATTTGGGCGCATGGCAGAGCTCGGAAGGGAAGCAGCGCCATTTGACGCTTTTGGCTGGAATTGAGATCGGACACCATGTCGCGTTAGGAAAGCCCCTGATGTACCAAAACAGTGGAAACCCCCCACAAATGACACCATTTTGGAAACTAGACGCCCCAAGGAACTTATCTAGATGTGTGGTGAGCACTTTGAACCCCCCAGTGCTTCACTGAAGTTTATAACGTCCGGGCGTGAAAATAAAAAAATCGTATTTTTTCCACAAACATCATCTTTTAGTCCCCATTTTTTTATTTTCCCAAGGGTAACAGGAGAAATTGGACCCCAAAAGTTGTTGTGCAATTTGTCCTGAGTATGCTGACACCCCATATGTGGGAGAAAACTACTGTATGGGGACACGTCGGGGCTCGGAAGGGAAGTAGTGACGTTTTGGAATGCAGACTTTGATGGAATGGTCTGCGGGTGTCATGTTGCCTTTGGAGAGCCCCTAATGTACCCAAACAGTGGAAACCCCCCACAAATGATCCCATTTTGGAAACTAGACCCCCTGAGGAACTTATCTAGATGTGTGGTGAGCACTTTGAACCCCCAAGGGCTTCACAGAAGTTTATAATGCCCAGGCATGAAAATAAAAAAATCGTATTTTTTCCACAAACATGATCAATTAGTCTCCAATTTTTTTATTTTCCCAAGGGTAACAGGAGAAATTGGACCCCAAAAGTTGTTGTCCAATTTGTCCTGAGTATGCTGATACCTCATATGTGGGAGAAAACTACTGTATGGGCACACGTCGGGGCTCGGAAGGGAAGTAGTGACGTTTTGGAATGCAGACTTTGATGGATTGGTCTGCGGGTGTCATGTGCGTTTGGAGAGCCCCTGATGTACCTAAACTATTGAAACTCCCCACAAGTGACCCCATTTTGGAAACTAGACCCCCCACGGAGCTTATCTAGATGTGTGGAGAGCACTTTGAACCCCCAAGTGCTTCACAGAAGTTTATAACGCTTGGGCGTGAAAATAAAAAAAACATTTTTTTCCGCAAAATTATATTTTTGCCCCCAATTTTTTATTTTCCTAAGGGTAACAGGAGAAATTGGACCCCAAAAGTTGTTTTGTAATTTGTCCTGAGTAGGCTGATACCCTACATGTGGGGGTAAAACACTGTTTGGGCGCATGGCAGAGCTTGGAAGGGAAGGAGCACCATTTGACTTTTTCAACGCAGAATTGGCTGGAATTGAGATCAGACGCCATGTTGCCTTTGGAGAGCACCTGATGTGCCCAAACAGTGGAAACCCCCCAATTATAACTCCAACCCTAACCTCAACACACCCCTAACCCTAATCTGAGCCCTAGCCCTAACCCTAGCCCTAACCCTAGCCCTAACCCTAACCCTAGCCCTAACCCTAGCCCTAACCCTAGCGGGAAAATGGAAATAAATACATTTTCTTTTAGTTTTATTATTTTTCCCTAACTAAGGGGGTGATAACGGGGGGGTTTGATTTACTATTTATGGCGGTTTTTATGTTTGGCGGCTGTCACACGCTAAAAGACGCTTTTTATTGTAAAAATAGTTTTGCATCACCACATATTGAGAGCTATAATTTTTCCGTATTTTGACCCACCGAGTCACGTGAGGTCTTATTTTTTGCGGGACGAGTTGACATTTTTATTGGTACCATTTTTGGGCACGTGACATTTTTTGATCGCTTTTTATTCCGATTTTTGGGACGCAGAATGAACAAAAACCAGCGTTTCATGAATTTCTTTTGGGGGGTGCGTTTACACCGTTCCGCGTGCGGTAAAATTGATAAAGCTGTTTTATTCTTCGGGTCAGTACGGTTACAGCGATACCTCATTTAGGTCGTTTTTTATGTTTTGTCGGTTTTTTGCAATGAAAACAGTTTTATATAAAAAATAATTATTTTTGTATCGCTTTATTCTGCGAGCTATAACTTTTTTATTTTTTTGCGGATGACGCTGTATGGCGGCTCGTTTTTTGCGGGACAAGATCACGTTTTCAGCAGTACCATGGATATTTATATGCGTCTTTTTGATCACGCGTTATTGCACTGTTTGTTCGGTGGTATGATAATAAATCATTATTTTTTGCTTCGTTTTTTATTTTTATTTTTTAAGGGGTTCGCTAAAGGGGTTAACTAATGGGACAGTTTTATAGGGCAGGTCATTACGGACGCGGCGATACCAAATATGTGTACTTTTATTGTTTTTGTTTTTTTATTTTGAAAAAATGGATTTATTGGGGAATATTTTTTTTTTTTTTTTACTAATTTATTTAGCGATTTTTTTAAAATTATTTTTAACACCTTTTTTTTTTTTTTTTTTACTTTATTACCTTGTCCCAGGTGGGACATCACTGTCCTGTGACAGATCGCTGATCTGTCACATCACAGATCACTGTGACAGATCAGCGATCTGTCACAGGCACTGCTGCAGACTTCCTCATGCCTGCGCTTTGCAGGCAGTGAGGAAGTCAGCTCTCTACAGGCCCCCGAAGGCCCCCGTCGCCATCTTGGATCCGGGGGCCTGTAGGGAAAGAGCCCCCCGCAGCAGCGCTGCACATTGCGCTGCCGTGGGGGGCTCAGGGAAGCACGGAGGGAGACACCTCCCTGCCGATGCTTCCCTTTAACCCCCGGTACACCGCGATCACGTTTGATCGCGGTGTACAAGGGGTTAACGTGTCGGGGGCGGTCCGTGACCGCCCCTGACACATTGTGCCGGGTGTCAGCTAATTAGCTGACACCTGGCCGCGATCAGCGGCGGTCACCACATGGGCGCCGCTGATCGCTGGGACGTAATATTCCGTCCATGGTAGTTAGGTCCAAGGTCACATGGACGGAATATTACGTCCTTTGTAGGTAAGGGGTTAAAAGAGCGAGCACAGTCAGTGCAAAAGGCCTTCAATTGACAGACATTGTGCAAAGCACTCCATCTCTGAGATTACAGAGGAACTGTAAGGCTGCTTTCACACTAGCGTCTTATCGCGCAGCGCATCGTACGCTATCGGTCGCACGCGCAATTGTCCCCCATCTTTAAAATGGCGGGCGCAGTGTCTAGCGATTGCACGCGTGCCTCAGTGTTTTCGTGCACTGCGCATTTTCCAGGTGTGCGACCAGATGCGCCGGACGCTACATGTTGCATTTTTTGTTCTGCCCAACATCGTTAAAAAATTGCGTGTGCGCACGCAATGCGCAAAAACATAGAATTAGAGTCTATGGGGTCGCTGACGTGCGCTGTGAAGTGCGCATGTCAGTGCTTTGCGAGCATGCGCGATTTCAGAGTAAACAATGTCTAGACACTTGTTTAATCCACCCCCTAAACAAGCAACATCGTTTTGGGGAGTGTACATAAAAGAAGGGGTCTGTAGTGCCAGACCACACTCTACAGACAGTCTGCAAGAGATAAGTAGCCCTGCAAGAGAGAATACACCCACCCAGCAAGAGACAAGAATCAAGTTTGCATTACAGCTTCAGCAGCTAAAATGTGAGTATTATAAAATCTATATATGTGTGCCTGTCCTTTAAAATATATTATGTACTAATGTTTTGGTTTTTTTTATTCCAGCATGTCTTCTGGATCCGAATATTTGCCATCCCAAGAAGAACTGGCCCAAGCAGACAGGGAAGTGAGGATTTTGCTGCCTTTTGTGTAAGTATAGATGCCTCTACAAATGGGTAATAATTTGTGTTCTTTTACAGACCTCAGCATCGGAACCAGCAAGTGAGGCAGAACAGCGGGAGCAGCCTAGCCAAGTCACGGCGAGGAGACGCAATGTAAGTATCCTGTCTTTGAAGGTCCCCTTTTTTTGAAAAATTTTTTTCTCTATTCCTTTTTTTCTGTCCTGTTTTTCATCTTCTATATCTTTCTTCTTTTCTGTTTTCTTTTTTTTCTATTTGATTCTCATCAATTTACAAGATTATAATTTTTTTTTTTCTAGGTTCCACAACAGGATGAAGACATCTATCTCGACAACGAGCACCTTATCCGCCTTATCCAGGACCATGTCCCGTTGTGGGACAGCCGTGACCAGCAGTACAAAGACATTGTGGTGACCCGGCAGCTCTTGAATGAGGTGGCCGCAGCGTTGATGGAGGGCTGGGACAGCGCCTCTGCAGTTTCAAAAAAGGCGTTTAGTAAGTATTTCCCTGCTGTTTTATGCCGCATTGACTCTTGTTTCTGAGGATACTGTTGTGTTTCCTGATAGATATATTCTATCAGGGAACATAACAGTGTCCTCAGGAACAACAGTGACTGCATTGTGTATTGTAATGCTGTATTGATCATGCTTTTACTCTTGATGCTGTTGATACTGGTGTGTTTCTTGCAAGATATATTCTTGCAGTAAACACACCAGTGTCATCAGGATCAACAGTGAATGCATTGTGTATTGTAATGCTGTATTGATCATGCTTTAACTCTTGATGCTGTTGATACTGGTGTGTTTCTTGCAAAATATATTCTTGCAGTAAACACACCAGTGTCATTAGGATCAACAGTGACTGCATTGTGTATTGCAATGCTTTCTTAATCATGCTTTAACTCTTGATGCTGTTAATACTGGTGTGCTTCTTGCAAGATATATTCTTGCAGTAAACACACCAGTGTCATCAGGATCAACGCTGAATGCATTGTGTATTGTAATGCTGTAATGATCATGCTTTAACTCTTGATGCTGTTGATACTGGTGTGTTTCTAGCAAGATATATTCTTGCAGTAAACACACTAGTGTTATCAGGATCAACAGTGAATGCATTGTGTATTGTAATGCTGTATTGATCATGCTTTAACTCTTGATGCTGTTGATACTGGTGTGTTTCTTGCAAGTTATATTCTTGCAGTAAACACACCAGTGACATCAGGATCAACAGTGAAAGCATTGTGTATTGAATTCTTTTGTGCTGCCGCATTGAATGTTTGCCACATTCACTCAGGTGTGTGTGATGATACAGATATTGCCATGAGTGCATTGTATAACGTTTTTTCTTTGTTTTTCTACAGTGAACAAAGTCTGCACACGTTGGTGCTCAATGAAGGACCGCTTCAACACTGATGTTCGTGCTGAGGGACAGGTTCGCAGTGGTTCAGCAGCAAGGACCAGAACAAAGTACTGCTATCATCGTGAGTTGGCAATCCTAAGACCGGTCCTTGCCACCAGAGCGTAGGTATTACATTTTTTTGTTGTTTTTTATAACCTGTGCTTTTCTATTACACAGCTGATGCTTCTAGTAAATGCATGATAGTAATGTTTTACTTTTCTTTCCACAGCACCTAGAGCAGCACCCTGCAACCTGTCCCTGAAGCGGTCCTTCATCGATCGACCTCAGACCCGTCCCAGCCATCTGACAGCCAGTAAGCAACTTGCAGGTCGGCAACAAGTACAGCTGGTGACCAGGAAGCTGGTCCATCAAGTGTTCACTGTCCCAGGTCTCTGCCACTGGTTATGCGGGCACTACCCACCAGCGGCAGAGGGCCTCAGACAGGCCTGTCTTGCCCGAGTTCATGCACTTGAGCGAGGCCTTTCATGCCAGCCTCAAGTCGCTGTCTGACAGAGTGGAAAGCGGTTTTTCACTCATGGAACGCGGTTTTACCCACATGGAACACCGCTTCCTCTCTGTCGACCAGCGTCTTGACCGGCTGGAGGTCGACCTCAACGGACCAGCGCACCATTTCTTTAGTAAAATTGAACAGGGCATGGCGGAACACCTTAGTCCTGAGCAACAGCTGAATGTGTTACAGGCCTACAACACTGCTTTCTTACAGGCTATGCAGCAGAATCAGTACGTGCAGCACTCAGTGGTGTCATTCCCACCTGTGCCACCACTAACTCGCTTCACCACAGTACCGACTTCTGCTGCATACCACTGCACGGCCAACTGCATTCCTAGCCAAGTCGCACAACAATACACCACACCAATGCCGAGTTCTGCTGGACACTCCACCCCCGCCACCACCATGGCAAGCACTGCTCCTGTCTGGAGCACCACTGCTGCCACCGTTCCACCATCTTGGCGCACCGCCACCACACAACCAGCTTGGGCCACCACCACCAATTCTCCTGGTCGGAGCACTGACACAACATCTCCGTCTAGGATCACCGCCACCACTCAGCATCAGTATGGGAGCACCGCCACCACTCCTCATCATAGGAGCACCGCCACCACTTCGCCTCCTAGGAGCACCGCCACCACTTCGCCTCCTAGGAGCACCGCCACCACTTCACCTCCTAGGAGCACCGCCACCACTCCTCATAATAGGAGCACCGCCACAACTTCTCCTACTAGGAGCACTGCCACCACTTCTCCTCGTAGAAGCACCGCCACCACTTCTCCAACAAGAAGCACCGAGAACACTTCTCCTTCTAGGAGCACCAACACCACATATTCTCCTTCAAGGAGCACCGCCACCACCGAGCAGCAGAGGGGAGACCCACATTCCCTCTTTTTCTCATCACGGACACAGCCCACCATCTCCAGGCGGTCAAGCAATGTAAGGCGGTCACACGGTGGTAGTCGGTCCAGGCAGGTGACTCCTGCCCCAAAGAAAAACAAGAAACAAAAGACTTTGTTTGTCAGTCCCCCCTCTCCTTCTAATGTTTCTCAACCTGCCTCCATTTCCATCCCTGAGCTCCCTTCCCCCACTACTTTAGTCGCCCCTTCACCTAGAACCCCTTCCTCAACTTCCAGACGTTCCCCGTCTCTCCACACCCCCAAAGTATCCCACTCTTCCCCCAAACGTCCTTCAAAATAAAATATATATATTTTTTTTTAAATAAATGTGCAATTCTGCTTTCACAAAATACTGTTTCATTAATGTGTCTTTCGCCGCCTACACACACTGCGCCGTACACACACTGCGGCATACACTTTGCGTTTTTGCCACCACATAGCTCCATTACTGACACTTGTTTCTTATGTCAGTCTTGGAGATATGTGTAGTCAAAAACACAAATATATATGACTTGTATTTTCCCTACCAGTCTCTTGAGTCAGCTAATATTACACAGACTGTATAAAGGATGTTGTTGAGTGCAAGGTATATCTATTGTTACCTTGGCAGGTATCATCAAAAGTTAATTGACTATGGTGTGTTTTTACCATCATCATTTAACTTTTTGTGATACAAAGCAAGGTGATTCTAGATATACCTTGTAATTTACCACATCCTCTATTCAGTTTGTTTTGAGAAACTGAGGAGATGATGGGGAAAATACACACCATATGTACAATACCCTGCCCTTGTCTTATAGGTATCACACCTGGGCAGGTGAATACACATGAGTTTTAACCTGCAGCGTCGCTTCAGTCTGCATATATTTATATCAGACTGTAGCGATGCTGCAGTTTACCTCTTATGTATATTTTCGTGCCCATGTGTGATAACCTTCTGAAGTCTGGATACGTTACTTTTGGCGTCCTCACTTCAGCATGACACCAGGCCTGGGTATTGTATTAGTTGTCTAAACTTTATTATGTCTACTGTCTGCATTCAAACTGAAGCCACAGTGATGATACTACAAATAATATTTATAGTCACAGGTGTCATAAATAGTGAGGGATGCAGCTGCAGTCCCAAATCACTATTGTTAACATCAGGCCAGGTGACACAAAAATTATTTGTATTATCTCCACCGTCGCAGCAAATTGAACTCAAAGTGTCGAGATGATAAAGATCATAAAACTTGTGTGTATGTATAGTCACCTGGTCTGGAGTACTAGTAAATTCATGATGCACAAAACACAACATCATTAATTCACTGGTACACCGGGCCAGATGATTATTGTATTGAAGTGTAAGAAGACAGAGTGCACTTGGTACAGGTATCAACACAGGTTTTTATTAACATACACACAAAAGAAAACTTTGTTACACCATTTGATCTTGCCATTCCACCCGTCCTACATCTGAGTTGAAGTAGGCCGCAAATTGGTCCCTCATTTGGCCAACTTCAACGGATGACCTGAGAGGGTGTGAGTAAATTCAGGCAATGGGTTAGGAGTTGCATCATCGAGTTCAAAGTTCGGGTGCTCTCTAACCATGACAAAATTATGTAGAACGACACAGGCCTTCACCACCTCATCCACTGTTTGCAGTTTCAGATTAATGGCTGTGTTGAGAATGCGCCATCTGGAGACAAGTATACCAAAGGCACACTCAACAGTTCTTCTGGCCCTGGTCAGCCGGTAATTAAAATTCTTCTGGTGTGGTCCAAGTCCCGGCTGGAATAGGGCTTGAGCAGGTTTTGGCACATCTGGAATGCCTCATCCCCAACCATTACAAAGGGCTGTGGTGGACCTTCGGTGTTGGGAAGAGGCCGTGACATGGGGAAATTGAACTGGTTGCCATACAACCTCCGGCCCATGTCAGAGTTCTTAAAAGCCTGGGAGTCATTCCCACGGCCAAATGCACCAATGTCAACTGCAACAAACATACAGTCTGCATCCGAAATGGCCATGAGTACTGTAGAAAAGTACTTTTTATAGTTATAGTACTCAGAGCCTGTTCTTTTTGGTTTTATAATACGGATGTGTTTCCCATCTATGGCACCCAAACAGTTAGGGAAATTGCAGACTGTCCAGAATTTTTCAGCAATTTCAAACCACTTTTCCACGATGGGCAGGGGCATAAATTCGGGACAGAGAATGTCCCACAAAGCCCGGCAGGTGTCCGCAACTATTCCAGACAAGGTTGATATTCCAATATGGTACTGGAAGTGCAGTGAAGAGAGGCTCTCGCCAGTAGCCTGGAATCTGTAAACCAGTAAAAATTAATATTTGTGTATATGGATTGTTACAACAACAAAAAATACAATTTAACACAAGAAAAAAAAATGGCATACAAATATACAGTATATGCAGCCTTTTCTTTACTACATGGCATAAAAAAATACTGCAGCCTTTGGTTAACTACATGGCAGAACAATAATTCTGCCAGCTTTGGAATAATACATGTGAGAACAAAGAAAATTATGCAGGCATTGGTTTTGCAATACTACGTACCGTAATGAGACCAGGAGCCGTTCCTCGGGAAGAATCGCACGACGGAACTGTGTGTCCTGTCTCCGGATGGCATCTTGGAAACGACCAAGCAAATCACTGAAGCTTTGTTGGGACATCCGGGTATAATCAGTAAATTTATCCGGGTTTGCCTGGAGCTCGCTGTAGAGGGTGTGGTACGCTCCACGGCTCTCCCGGAGTTCAATAATGGGATGTATCCACAAATGCCGACGCTGCCGTCTTCGCTGTCTCTCTCTCTCCCTTTGTTGATGGCAAGCAACTGCATAAGCCTGAGTCATCCTGATGTCCAGATCCAAGTTGAAGTGAAAACTCTTCCAGCGCAGATCCATGTTGTTAAGAGAAAATCCAAGCAAATGTGAAGAATTCAGCTGTAAACTGGGTCTATATAAAGAATTTCCATAACACAAACCCACTGCTGTCCCATTGGTGGAGTCTGTTGCAAGAATTTTTCAAGGATTTTCCTCCAGTGATTGTGACACCATGTGCATAAAAAATACAACCGCATGGAAAAACGCATACAAACGCAGCGTTTTTTGCCGTAATGCGCATGATGATGCGATGAAAAATCGCAGCGTTTACAAGCGGTTGTAAGCGTTTTTTGCATGCGTTTCATGTGCACTCGAAACGCTGCGCAAATAGGCGCAATTGTGAAACTAGCCTAAGGGTGAGTGCACACAGTGCGGAATTACCTGCGGTAAAGTGACCTGCGGTTTACCTGCAGATTTGCCTGCAGTTTTCCCCTGCGGTTTGACACCTGGACAATGGAACATGTGTCAAACCGCTGCGGAATCCACAGAAAGAATTGACATGCTACGGATTAAAAACCGCAGCAAATCTGAGCGGAAAAATCTGCAGCATGTGCACTGCGGTTTTTAAATCCCATTGATTTGCATTGTACTGTACAATGCCTGTGGATCTGCTGCGGATCCGCAGAGCCAAATACGCTGCGGATCCGCAGCAGAATCCGCAACGTGTGCACATACCCTAAGGTGCACAGTGTGGTAGTCATGGGCGAGGGGCTGTTGTTCTCCCATACCCTGGCATCCAACAAATAAATGGTGTCCAACTTCCTATCTTTTGTGAGGGATGTGCAGTTCACTCACATTTTGGCCGCAGGTTTCCACTGTCTCCACCTTTCCATGCCCATTTCCACTGTATGGTAGGGTTGTCAGTACTTTCCATAGCCCCCGACTCAAGTTTCGGACATTGCAGGAATGTCCAAAGCGAGTTTTGTGCAACCTCATACCGCCGTAGCATCTTTGCCCACATCATGCTTCAGCCCACTGCACCTTGAACTCACCCTAGGAACTGTCACCAATGAACTCTCCTTACTAACTGACTAAACCAGTAAATGGTTGCCTTTTACTGGCCCTAAGACTACTTTCACACTTCAGGCTTTCTGAATCCCGCACCCTGCGGCGAAAATGTGCAAAACCGGATCTTGCAAAAAGTGACGGTGCGGCGTCTGGAAAAAACTTTCCATGTAACTTTTTTTACTGTGCCGGACCGCTTTTTTAACCCCTTCCTGACATGAGACGTACTATCCCGTCCACGGTACCCGGGCCCGTATGACCGGGGACGGGATAGTACGTCTACCGCGATCAGCGGCGCCCACGTGGTGAGCGCCGCTGATCGCGGCCGGGTGTCAGCTGATTATCACAGCTGACACCCGGCACAATGTGTCAGGGGCGGTCACGGACCGCCCCCGACACATTAACCCCTTGCACACCGCGATCAAACGCGATCGCGGTGTACCGGGAGTTAAAGGGAAGCATCGGCAGGGAGGGGGCTCCCTCCGTGCTTCCCTGAGCCCCCCACGGCAGCGCAATGTGCAGCGCTGCTGCGGGGGGCTCCTATCCTCCAGGCCCCCGAATCCAAGATGGCGACGGGGGCCTTCGGGGGCCTGGGGAAGCTGGCTTCCTCAGTGCCTGCAAAGCGCAGGCATGAGGAAGCCTTGTGCACTGCCTGTGACAGATTGCTGATCTGTCACAGTGATCTGTGATGTGACAGATCAGCGATCTGTCACAGGACAGTGATGTCCCACCTGGGACTATGTAATAAAGTAAAAAAAAAATTAAAAAAAAAGTGTAAAAATAAATTAAAAAAAATCGCCAAATAAATTAGTAAAAAAAAAAAAAAATATTCCCCAATAAATTCATTTTTTTAAAATAATAAAAAAAAAAAACAATAAATGTACACATATTAGGTATCGCCGCGTCTGTAACGACCTGCCCTATAAAACTGTCACATTAGTTAACCCCTTTAGCGAACCCCTTAAAAAATAAAAATAAAAAACGAAGCAAAAAATAATGATTTATTATCATACCGCCAAACAAAAAGTGCAATAACGCGAGATCAAAAAGACGCATATAAATATCCATGGTACCGCTGAAAACGTCATCTTGTCCCGCAAAAAACAAGCTGCCACACAGCATCATCAGCAAAAAAATAAAAAAGTTATAACTCGCAGAATAAAGCGATGCAAAAATAATTATTTTTTATATAAAATAGTTTTCATTGCATAAAACCGACAAAAACATAAAAAAACGACCTAAATGAGGTATCGCTGTAACCGTACTGACCCGAAGAATAAAACCGCTTTATCAATTTTACCGCACGCGGAACGGTGTAAACGCACCCCCCCCAAAAGAAATTCATGAAACGCTGGTTTTTGTTCATTCTGCGTCCCAAAAATCGGAATAAAAAGCGATAAAAAAATTTCACGTGCCCGAAAATGGTACCAATAAAAACGTCAACTCGTCCCGCAAAAAATAAGACCTCACATGACTCGGTGGGTCAAAACACGGAAAAATTATAGCTCTCAATATGTGGTGATGCAAAAACTATTTTTACAATAAAAAGCATCTTTTAGCGTGCGACAGCCGCCAAACATAAAAACCGCCATATATAGTAAATCAAACCCCCCGTTATCACCCCTTTAGTTAGGGAAAAATAATAAAATAAAAAAAATGTATTTATTTCCATTTTTCCATTAGGGTTAGGGCTAGGGTTAGGGCTAGGGGTGTGTTGGGGTAGGGTTAGGTTAGGGTTAGGGTTAGGGTTAGGGCTAGGGTTAGGGTTAGGGCTAGGGTTAGGGTTAGGGCTAGGGTTAGGGCTAGGGTTAGGGCTAGGGTTAGGGGCGTGTTGGGGTTCGGGTTGGAGTTAGAATTGGGGGTTTCCACTGTTTGGGCACATCAGGGGCTCTCCAAATGCAACATGGCGTCTGATCTCAATTCCAGCCAATTCTGAGTTGAAAAAGTCAAATGGTGCTCCTTCCCTTCCAAGCTCTGCTATGCGCCCAAACAGTGTTTTACCCCCTCATGTAGGGTATCAGCCTACTCAGGACAAATTGCAAAACAATTTTTGGGGTCCAATTTCTCCTGTTACCCTTAGGAAAATAAAAAATTGGGGGCAAAAATATCATTTTTGTGGAAAAAAAATGATTTTTTTATTTTCACGTCCGAGTGTTATAAACTTCTGTGAAGCACTTGGGGGTTCAAAGTGCTCACCACACATCTAGATAAGTTCCGTGGGGGGTCTAGTGTCCAAAATGGGGTCACTTGTGGGGAGTTTCAATAGTTTAGGTACATCAGGGGCTCTCCAAACGCACATGACACCCGCAGACCATTCCATCAAAGTCTGCGTTCCAAAACGTCACTGCTTCCCTTCCGAGCCCCGACGTGTGTCCATACAGTAGTTTTCTCCCACATATGGGGTGTCAGCGTACTCAGGACAAATTGGACAACAACTTTTGGGGTCCAATTTCTCCTGGTACCCTTGGGAAAATAAAAAAAATGGTGACTAAAAGATCATGTTTGTGGAAAAAATACAAATTTTTTATTTTCACGCCCGGGCGTTGTAAACTTCTGTGAAGCACTGGGGGGGTCAAAGTGCTCACCACACATCTAGATAAGTTCCTTGGGGGGTCTAGTTTACAAAATGGTGTCATTTGTGGGGGGTTTCCACTGTTTAGGTACATTAGGGGCTCTCCAAAGGCAACATGACACCCGCAGACCATTCCATCAAAGTCTGCATTCCAAAACGTCACTACTTCCCTTCCGAGCCCTGACGTGTGCCCATACAGTAGTTTTCTCCCACATATGGGGTAGCAGCGTACTCAGGACAAATTGGAAAACAACTTTTGGGGTCCAATTTCTCCTGGTACCCTTGGGAAAATAAAAAAATGGTGACTAAAAGATCATGTTTGTGGAAAAAATACGAATTTTTTATTTTCACGCCCGGGCGTTGTAAACTTCTGTGAAGCACTGGGGGGGTCAAAGTGCTCACCACACATCTAGATAAGTTCCTTGGGGGGTCTAGTTTACAAAATGGTGTCATTTGTGGGGGGTTTCCACTGTTTAGGTACATTAGGGGCTCTCCAAAGGCAATATCACACCCGCAGACCATTCCATCAAAGTCTGCATTCCAAAACGTCACTACCTCCCTTCCGAGCCCCGACGTGTTCCCATACAGTAGTTTTCTCCCACATATGGGGTATCAGCATACTCAGGACAAATTGGACAACAACTTTTGGGGTCCAATTTCTCCTGGTACCCTTGGGAAAATAAAAAAATGGTGACTAAAAGATCATGTTTGTGGAAAAAATACGAATTTTTTATTTTCACGCCCGGGCGTTGTAAACTTCTGTGAAGCACTGGGGGGGTCAAAGTGCTCACCACACATCTAGATAAGTTCCTTAGGGGGTCTAGTTTCCAAAATGGTGTCATTTGTGGGGGGTTCCACTGTTTTGGTACATCAGGAGTTTTCCAAACGCGACATGGTGTCCGATCTCAATTCCAGCCAAAAACGTCAAATGGCGCTGCTTCCCTTCCGAGCTCTGCCATGCCCCCAAATAGTGGTTTACCCCCACATGTGGGGTATCAGCGTACTCAGGACAAATTGCACAATAACTTTTAGGGTCCTGTTACCCTTGGAAAAATAAGAATTGAGGGTGAAAAGATCATTTTTGTGGAAAAAATATGATTTTTTAATTGTATGGCTTTATGTTATAAACTTCTGTGAAGCCCATGGGGGTTCAAAGTTCTCACCACACATCTAGATAAGTTCCTTAGGGTGTCTAGTTTCCAAAATGGTGTCATTTGTGGGGGGTTTCCACTGTTTTGGTACATCAGGGGTTTTCCAAACGCGACATGGTGTCCGATCTCAATTCCAGCCAAAAACGTCAAATGGCGCTGCTTCCCTTCCGAGCTCTGCCATGCGCCCAAATAGTGGTTTACCCCCACATGTGGGGTATCAGCGTACTCAGGACAAATTGCACAATAACTTTTAGGGTCCTGTTACCCTTGGAAAAATAAGAATTGAGGGTGAAAAGATCATTTTTGTTGAAAAAATATGATTTTTTAATTGTATGGCTTTATGTTATAAACTTCTGTGAAGCCCATGGGGGTTCAAAGTTCTCACCACACATCTAGATAAGTTCCTTAGGGGGTCTAGTTTCCAAAATGGTGTCATTTGTGGGGGGTTTCCACTGTTTTGGTACATCAGGGGTTTTCCAAACGCGACATGGTGTCCGATCTCAATTCCAGCCAAAAACGTCAAATGGCGCTGCTTCCCTTCCGAGCTCTGCCATGCGCCCAAATAGTGGTTTACCCCCACATGTGGGGTATCAGCGTACTCAGGACAAATTGCACAATAACTTTTAGGGTCCTGTTACCCTTGGGAAAATAAAAATTGGGGTGAAAAGATCATTTTTGTGGAAAAAATATGATTTTTTAATTGTACCGCTGTACGTTATAAACTTCTGTAAAGCCCTTGTGGGTTCAAAGTTCTCACCACATATCTAGATAAGTTCCTTGGGGGGTCTAGTTTCCAAAATGGGGTCACTTGTAGGGGGTTTCCACTGTTTAGGTACATCAGGGACTCTCCAAACGTGACATGGCGTCCAATCTGAATTCCAGCCAATTTTGCATTGAAAAAGTCAAACGGCGCTCCTTCCATTCTGAGCTCTGCCATGCACCGAAACAGTCGTTCCCCCCCACATATCAGGTATCTGCGTACTCAGGACAAATTGCACAATAACTTTTGCAGTTCAATTTCTCCTGTTACCCTTGGTAAAATAAAAAAAATTGAACCTGAAGTATTTTTTTTATGAAAAAAAGTTAGATGTTCATTTTTTTTTAAATATTCAAAAAAATTCCTGTGACGCACCTAAAGGGTTAATAAACTTCTTGAATGTGGTTTTGAGCACCTTAAGGGGTGCAGTTTTTAGAATGGTGTCACTTTTGTGTATTTTCTATCATATAGACCCCTCAAAGTGGCTTCAAATGTGATGTGGTCCTAAAAATAAAATAGTGTTGTAAAAATGAGAAATCGCTGGTCAACTTTTAACCCTTATAACTTCCTAACAAAAAAAAATTTTGGTTCCAAAATTGTGCTGATGTAAAGTAAACATGTGGGAAATGTTAGTTATCAAGTTTTTTGTGTGCCTTATCTCTGTGATTTAAGGGCATAAAAATTCAAAGTTGGAAAATTGCGAAATTTTCAAAATTTTCGCCAAATTTCCGTTTTTCTCACAAATAAACGCAAGTTATTTGAATGAAATTTTACCACTAACATGAAGTACAATATGTCACGAGAAAACAATGTCAGAATCACCGGGATCCATGGAAGCGTTCGAGAGTTATGACCTCATAAAGGTACAGTGGTCAGAATTGTAAAAATTGGCCCGGTCATGAACGTGCAAACCACCCTTGGGGGTGAAGGGGTTAAACAGCACATGCCCGGTAGATTTTCTCTGGCATGAATGTTAACACTGTAAGCGTCTCTCTCTCTCTTTCTCTCTCTCTCTACCCTTTCCAGAGTCCTATAGCTTTAAATTTCAAACATTGCTGGCTGAAACGGATCCGTCAAAACAAAGGATCCGGTGCAACCGTTTGTTCTCAAACGGAAACTGATCCATTTTTTAGATCTTTGCCGGATTGCGGCAGACGTCAAAAAACTGAAGTGTGAAAGTAGCCTAACCCTCACACTTTGGGTCAGACCAATCAACAATTGTCTCTTCTCTCTGTCTGCTCCAGCAGTCGGTTGCTGGACAAACTTCACCTTTCACCTATTTAAAATCAGTCACTACCTTCTAAGTGAGTATAATAAAACCTATTTTTCTTCATTTGCAGGTTGGATCGGGGTTTTAGATAAGCCCTGAAAGGCAGTGGTCGCATCTTATAGCGGCCAAAACAGGTTACAGATTCCCTTTAAACTTGTAAAAACACTTTTAAAAAGTTGCTTTTGTCAAGCCTCAATACTTTGCCCAGATGGCAAAGATGGTTAATTTTGCCTACCACAGCAGTTCAGAAAACTACCCTTTAAAAGATGGGACTGTCAAATCCACCAGATAACTCTAGAAATGTAGGAACTGTGAAATGTATCCATGACCTACCGAGCATGGTGGCTCAGTGGTTAGCACTGTTGCTTTGTGGTACTAGGGTCTTGAGTTCAAATCCTACCAAGGACAACATCTGCAAGACTTTTGTATGTCCTGTCCATGCTTGCATGTGTTTTCTCTGGTTTCTTCCCACACTCCAAAGACATACTGATAGGGAATCTAGATTGTGAGCCCCAATGGGGACAATGATGGTGATGATGTCTGTAAAGCTCTGCGGACTATGATGGTGTTATATGAATAAGCATAATAATAAGTAAACTTACAATATATGACTACAAGAAATGTAGAATCTAGTCAGGCAAACACAGTTGTGCCCCGAGCAATTGATAGCTTTTGGTTAATTATCATGGAAATATTTCCTAGCTAATAGTGGTAGATAGTTAAAATTTTACTTTTAATATATTCTTTAAAAATTCTACACACAATAATAAATATTAAAAAGATTGTCCCCAGGGCAGTGATGGCAAACCTTTTAGAGACCGAGTGCCCAAACTGCAACCCAAACCCACTTATTTATCGCAAAGTGCCAAGATGGCAATTTAACCTGAATACTGAGGTTTTAGTTTAGAAAAAAACAACTCATGCAGAGATCAGGTGGGGGTAGCAAAGATCAGACGGGGGGGCAGCATAGATCAGATGGGCAGCAGAGAGCAGCCATAGACAGGAGCAGGGGAGCCAGCCTGCAGATATAAAAGAATATGCTTCCTATCCTATTATATGCTCTCCTCATCCTGGCATGTGCACCCTCATCCTGGTATATGCTCTCCCCTTATCCTGGTATATGCACCCTCATCCTGGTATATCCACCCTCATCCTGGTATATGCCCCAACATCCTAGTATATGCCTCTCATTTTGGTATATGCCCCCCATCCTGGTTTATGCATCCCCATCCTGGTATATACTCCCCCATCCTGGTATATGCTCTCAACCCATCCTGGTGTATGCTGCCCCTCATCCTGACATATGCTCCCCCCATCCTGGTATATGCTCTACCAATCCATGTATATGCCCTCCATCCATGTACATGCACCCATCCTAGTATATGCTCCCCATCCTAGTATATGCTCCCCAATCTATATATATGACCCCCATCAATGTATATGTTCCCTCAAGTCATGTATGTGCCCCACATCCGTGTATATGCTCCCCCATCCTTGTAAATGCTCCCCCATCCTTGTATATGCTCCCCAATCCATGTATATGCTACCCCAATCCATATATATGCTCTCCCATCCTTGTATTTGCCCTTCATCTTGGTATATATGCCCCACATCCTTGTAAATGTCACCCCATCATTCTATATGTGTCCCCATCCTGGAATATATCCCTCATCCTACCGGCGACATTGTTCAATGCATAGAAAGAAAGAAAAAACACAATAAACACTGCTACTGACCTTCCTTCCTCTACCCCACTGCTGAAGCTGACAGCTGATTTCAGCGTCAAAGCGATGTGTGGCACATGACATCACTGCCATACGCTCAGTCGCATGTACGTCGACGTCAGTTTCTGGCCTCTGATTGGCCAGCAGTGTGTATTGCGGTGCACAGACCCAGCAAATTTGTGAGCTACAATACACTTTAGCTGGATGTGTGTCCAAAGCAGGGGTGGATTAAGTCTAGCCAGGGCCCCGGGCTGTTCAGATTCTGTGGGCCCCCCGGTCATGTGATGGGGTTATGTGACGGGGTCGGGAAGTCACTAGTTTTCATGACGCATATGGTGCGTCAAGGGGCGGGAAGGGGTTAAATACTGAGGTAAAAAACAGCAAATACACAACGTGTGCACAAGGCCTCACAAATACTGAGGTAAAAAACACCAAATACTTAGCGTGTCCATGAGGCCTTATAAATACTGAGGTAAAAACTCACCAAATACTCAGCGTGTGCACGAGGCCTTATAAATACTGAGGTAAAAATTCACCAAATACTCAGCGTGTGCACGAGGCCTTATAAATACTGAGGTAAACACTCACCAAATACTCAACGTGGTGCCCGAGGCCTTACAAATACTGGAAGACTTCCACCCAACATCTAGTCCTGACTCACCTGTACCTAACATCGAAACCAGCTAATAGTCTGCAATCACCTGCTGACCTGGACCCATGACCTGTCAGACAAGTTACTTCACATGAGTCACACAGGGGCTTCTGCTTCATGAACTTCCCCAGATAGAAGAAGCAGCCTCCGATGTGCAGCCTGTGGTTGGATACACAGGAAGAGACGCTCCTCATCACAGGCTGTGCCCAACATGGCAGCAGAGGGGTTAACGCCACAGATAAGTCCCGTCTCCTCACACACTGGTCATGACACTGCATATGGCAATGAACAAGCGCACATTGCGCAATGTTAGTCATGTCCCAGATGTTCAGCAGGTGGAGGACCAAGGGGGGACAAAAAGACCCCAGGATTGGAACAGGAGCATGGGAAAGTGGACGGCAGTCGGAGCAGCAGGGTTTATATAGGGGTCGGAGTAAGTAAATATAAACACACATATTGCTACATGCGGGCAGCGCACACATGCACAAACCTCAGGTTGTATAACTTTCAACTGGTCAAAACATTTCTCTCAGTAGGCCAAGAAAGAAATGTGGCAGGACTAAAGTACACCTCATAGTAACTTATGTGTGAGGCAGAGGTGACAAGACCTGCCATCTCGTGCCCACCTTACTAGAGGTGCCCACTGCCCACATATAACAAAGTTGATGGAAACAGACGACTTCCACTATGATAGGTTACCGGCCCCCTACCACACCCATTTTCACAACTAGTCACACCCATGTCCATGCCCCAACCACACCCATTTAGCACTGCTGATCACACTGACTGGTACTGAGGGCACAGTGGCTGGCATTGTGGGCACAGTGACTGGTACTGAGGAAAAGAAAGAACAGAGAGAGAAAAAAGAAAACAGAGAGAGAGAAAGAAAGGAGAGAGAATGAAAGGAGAGAGAGAAAGAAAGAAGAAAGAGAGAAACAGAAAGAAAGAAAAGAGAGAAAGAAAGAAAGAAAGAAAAGAGAGAAAGAAAGGGGACAGAAAAAAGAACAGAGAGTGAGAAAAAAAAGAAAGAGGGGAAAGAAAGAACAGAGAGGGAGAGAGAAAGAAAGAGGGGATAGAAAGAACAGAGAGGGAGAAAGAAAGAGTAACATAGTAACATAGTTATTAAGGTTGAAGGGAGACTTTAAGTCCATCTAGTTCAACCCATATTCTATCCTAACTTGCCCTAACATGTTGATCCAGAGGAAGGCAAAAAAAACCCATGTGGTAAACAGTAAGCTTCACATTGGGGAAAAAATTCCTTCCCGACTCCACATACGGCAATCAGACTAGCTCCCTGGATCAACGCAATATTAAGGAAACTAGTGTATATACCCTGTAATATTATACATTTCAAGAAAGGCATCCAGTACCTTCTTAAATTTTAGTAGGGAATCACTCATTACAACATCATATGGCAGAGAGTTCCATAGTCTCACTGCTCTTACAGTAAAGAATCCGCATCTGTGAGTATGCTTAAACCTTCTTTCCTCCAGACGTAGAGGATGCCCCCTTGTCCCTGTCACAGGTCTAAGAGTAAAAAGATCATTAGAAAGGTCTTTGCACTGTCCCCGCATATATTTATACATTGTAATAAGATCACCCCTAAGCCTTCGATTCTCCAAACTAAATAACCCCAAGTGTAATAACCTGTCTTGGTATTGCAGACCCCCCAGTTCCCTAATAACCTTGGTCGCTCTTCTCTGCACCCGCTCCAGTTCAGCTATGTCTTTCTTATACACCGGAGACCAGAACTGTACACTGTATTCTAAGTGTGGTCGCACTAGTGACTTATATAGAGGTAAAATTATTTTCTCCTCATGAGCATCTATGCCTCTTTTAATGCATCCCATTATTTTATTTGCCTTTGCAGCAGCTGCCTGACACTGGCCACTAAATGTGAGTTTGTCGTCCACCCATACACCCAGGTCTTTTTCAGTGACAGTTTTGCCCAGTGTTTTACCATTAAGCAAATAATTATACATCTTGTTTGTTCTACCAAGAGCATGACCTTACATTTATCCCCATTAAAGCTCATTTGCCATTTATCAGCCCAAGCTTCTAGTTTACATAAATCCTCCTGTAATATAAAATTGTCCTCCTCTGTATTGATTACCCTGCAGAGTTTAGTGTCATCTGCAGATATTGAAATTCTACTCTCTATGCCCCCTACAAGGTCATTAATAAATATGCTAAAAATAAACGGGCCCAAAACTGACCCCTGTGATACCCCACTGCTAACCGTGACCCAGTCCGAGTGTGCTCCATTAATAACCACCCTTTGTTTCCTATCCATGAGCCAGCTCTTAACCCACCTACACATATATTCCCCTATCCCCATTGTTCTCATTATTATTATTATTATTATAGCGCCATTTATTCCATGGTGATTTACATGTGAGGAGGGGTATACAGAATACATACAAGTACAGTAATCTTAAACAATACAAGTCATGACTGGTACAGGATGAGAGAGGACCCTGCCCACAAGGGCTCACAATCTACAACGGGATGGGTGAAGATACAGTAGGCAAGGGTAGAGCTGGTCATGCAGCGGTTTGGTGGATCAGTGGTTACTGCAAGTTGTAGGCTTGTTGGAAGAGGTAGGTCTTCAAGTTCTTTTTGAAGGTTTCCATAATAGGCGAGAGTCTGATATGTTGTGGTAGAGAGTCCCAGAATAGAGGGGATGCATGGGAGAAATCTTGTATGCGATTGTGGGAAGAGGAGATAAGAGGGGAGTACAGAAGGAGATCTTGTGAGGATCGGAGGTTTCGTGCAGGTAAGTACCGGGAGACTAGGTCACAGATGTATGGAGGACTCAGGTTGTGGATGGCTTTGTATGTCATGGTTAGGGTTTTGAACTGGAGTCTTTGGGTAATGGGGAGCCAGTGCAGGGATTGACAGAGGGGAGAGTCCGGGGAATAGCGGGGGGACAGGTGGATTAGTCGGGCAGCAGAGTTAAGAATAGATTGGAGGAGTGCGAGAGTGTTAGAGGGGAGGCCACAGAGAAGGAGGTTGCAGTAGTCAAGGCGGGAGATGATGAGGGCATGGACTAGGGTTTTTGCAGATTCTTGGTTGAGGAATGTACGGATCTGTGAAATATTTTTGAGTTGAAGTCGGCAGGAAGCGGAAAGGGCTTGGATATGTGGTATGAAAGAGAGATCAGTGTCAAGGATAACCCAGAGGCAGCGAGCTTGTGGGACTGGAGAGAGTGGGCAGCTGTTTACTTTAATGGATAGGTCCGTTGGGGGGGGGTCACGCGAGATGGACAAAAGATGATTAATTCTGTTTTGTCCATATTAAGTTTCAGAAATCTAGCGGAGAAGAAGGATGAAATAGCAGACATTGAGGGATTCTGTTTAGTAGGGAGGTGATATCTGGTCCAGAGATATAGATCTGTGTGTCATCAGCATAGAGATGATACTGAAAGCCATGAGATTCTATGAGCTCTCCGAGGCCGAAGGTATAAACGGAGAAGAACAGGGGCCCTAGGACTGAACCTTGCGGGACTCCGACGGATAGAGGGCGCGGTGAGGAGGTGGTGTGCGAATGGGAGACGCTGATTGTCTGGTCTGCTAGGTATGACGCAATCCAAGATAGGGCCAAGTCTGTGATGCCAAGAGATGAGAGGGTCTGTAGTAATAGGGAATGGTCCACTGTGTCAAAGGCAGAGGACAGGTCCAGGAGGAGGAGGACAGAGTAGTGTCGCTTGACCTCGGCGGCTAGTAGGTCATTGGTGACCTTAGTTAGGGCAGTTTCAGTGGAGTGGTGTGGCCGGAAGCCGGATTGCAAATGGTCAAGGAGGGAGCAAGAAGAGAGGTGGGAGGATAGTTCAAGATGGACGTGTTGTTCCAGTAGTTTTGAGGCATAGGGGAGAAGTGATATAGGGCGATAGCTAGATACAGAGGATGGGTCAAGAGAGGGCTTTTTGAGAATAGGTGTGATTTTGGGTGTCATTTTATGTATCAACATTTTGTGTGGCACCGTATCAAAAACTTTTGAAAAGTCCATGTACACCACATCCACTGCATTCCCTTGGTCCAGTCCAGAACTTACCTCTTCATAAAAGTTTATCAGATTAGTCTGACAGGAACGGTCCCTTGTAAACCCATGTTGATATTGGGTCATATGGTTATTAGTGTTGAGCATTCCGATACCGCAAGTATCGGGTATCGGCCGATACTTGCTGTATCGGAATTCCGATACCGACATCCGATATTTTTTCAATATCGGGCATCAGAATCGGAAGTTCAAAGTTGATTGACAGCCGAAATGACGTCATCATGATGCGCGGTGTGTGCGCATCATGATGCGCCGTTATTTCGGGCCTTCCGGGGGTCTCTGCCGGCCTGCCGGGGGGCTGTGCCGGCCTGCCGGGGGGCTGTGTGGACTGCCCGGGGTCTGTACCGGCCTGCCGGGGGGCTGTGCCGGCCTGCCGGTGGTCTGTGCACCCTGTGGGGGTTTGGACCGGCCTGCCGGGGGGCTGTGCTGATGTCCGGGGGTCTGTGCAAGCATCGTCCGATGGGACTACAAGTCCCATCTGGCGATGCCTGCTACCATGACAGTGATTGACACATTAGCCAATGATGGGACAGTAGTAGTCCCATCATCCGGCTAATGTGTTAAATGTTTAAAAAAAAAAAAATACTACATACATACTACATGCATGCTACATACATACTACATGCTACATACATACCACATATATACTACATGCATGCTACATACATACTACATGCTACATGCATGCTACATACATACTACATACATACTACATGCATGCTACATACATACTACATGCTACATACATACCACATATATACTACATACATACTACATGCATGCTACATACTACATGCTACATACATACCACATATATACTACATACATACTACATGCATGCTACATACATACTACATGCTACATATATACTACATGCATGCTACATACATACTACAAGCTACATACATACTACATACATACTACATGCATGCTACATACATACTACATGCTACATACATACCACATATATACTACATGCATGCTACATACATACTACATGCTACATACATACTACATACATACTACATGCATGCTACATACATACTACATGCTACATACATACCACATATATACTACATACATACTACATGCATGCTACATACTACATGCTACATACATACCACATATATACTACATACATACTACATGCTACATATATACTACATGCATGCTACATACATACTACATGCTACATACATACTACATACATACTGCATGCATGTGACATACATACTACATGCATGCTACATACATACTACATGCTACATACATACCACATATATACTACATGCATGCTACATACATGCTACATGCTACATACATACTACATACATACTACATGCATGCTACATGCTACATACATACCACATATATACTACATACATACTACATACATGCTACATACATACTACATGCATGCTACATACAATACATTCATACAATACATACATAGACATACAGTACATATAACATAGAGTAACATACTTACCAATACTTGTCACATTGTTCCCCGAAGCCATTGTCGTCTACGGAATAAATATTAACATAACAAACCACAAAAATACTCACCCATGATCCGAAGCAGTCCACGAGTGTGTCCCACGACGATCTTGGGTAGAGAACTGCAGCATCAGCTGATGCTGCCGCTCTCTACGGGCTGCAGGAATCCAATAACGGAAGGTAGGTATCCTTCCGCACTGTATTCCTCCGCCACTTCAAAAAAAAAAGTCCCTAGTCTCACTTTATGGTAAAAGCTGTGTGGGAAATTCCCACACAGCTTTTACCATAAAGTGAGACTAGGGACTTTTTTTTTGAAGTGGCGGAGGAATACAGTGCGGAAGGATACCTACCTTCCGTCATTGGATTCCTGCAGCCTGTAGAGAGCGGCAGCATCAGCTGATGCTGCAGTTCTCTACCCAAGATCGTCGTGGGACACACTCGTGGACTGCTTCGGATCATGGGTGAGTATTTTTGTGGTTTGTTATGTTAATATTTATCCCGTAGACGACAATGGCTTCGGGGAACAATGTGACAAGTATTGGTAAGTATGTTACTCTATGTTATATGTACTGTATGTCTATGTATGTATTGTATGAATGTATTGTATGTAGCATGCATGTAGTATGTATGTAGCATGTATGTAGTATGTATGTAGTATATATGTGGTATGTATGTAGCATGTAGTATGTATGTAGCATGCATGTAGTATGTATGTAGTATGTATGTAGTATGTATGTAACATGTAGAATGTATGTAGCATGCATGTAATAATAATAATAATAATAATAATAATCTTTATTTATATAGCGCCAACATATTCCGCAGCGCTTTACAGTTTAACAGTTTCAAAACACAAGTCATAAGTAACAACGCTAACAATACAATAATTAAAGCAAAATAAGATGAAATAAGACGACCCTGCTCGTGAGAGCGTACAATCTACAATGAGGTGAGGGAGATACAGAGTACAGGTGTGTATTTACAATGGTGTATTTACAATGAAGGTCCAGCCATCTTGCAGGAGTGAAGGATGGATGGAGATAGTGAATGGGCTACGCACGCACACTTACACAGAGAATGACTTTGATTAGTGAATGTGATAGGCCGCTCTGAACAGGTGTGTTTTGAGGGAGCGCCTAAAACTATGCAAATTGTGGATAGTCCTGATTTCTTGGGGTAGAGCATTCCAGAGGATAGGAGCAGCACGGGAGAAGTCTTGGAGTCGGGAGTGGGAGGTACGGATTAGTGCAGAGGTTAGTCGAAAGTCGTTTGCAGAGCGCAGCGATCGGCTAGGCCGATAGACAGAAATGAGAGAAGAGATGTAAGGGGGTGCAGCACTGTGGAGAGCTTTGTGGGTGAGAACAAGTACTTTGAATTGGATCCTATAATGAATGGGCAGCCAATGTAAGGACTGGCGAAGAGCGGACGCGTCCGAGTACCGATTACCCAGATGGACGATCCTGGCTGCTGCATTGAGTATGGACTGGAGAGGGGATAGTCGAGTGACGGGGAGGCCAATTAATAGAGCGTTGCAGTAATCCAGGCGAGAGTGGATCAATGCAACAGTGAGGGTTTTTGTTGTTTCCATAGTGAGAAAAGGGCGGATTCTAGAGATGTTCTTTAGGTGTAAGCGGCAGGAGCGGGCAAGGGATTGTATATGGGATGTAAAGGAGAGATTGGTGTCAAACATAACACCCAGACAGCGCACCTGCTGCCGGGGTGTTATTGTGGTACCACCCACGGAGAAGGAAATGTCAGATTTAGGGAGGTTAGTAGACGGCGGGAGCAGAAGAAGTTCAGTTTTGGAGAGGTTGAGTTTCAGATAGAGAGCGGACATGATATTGGAGACTGCGGACAGACAGTCACTGGCGTTCTGTAGTACAGCGGGGGTAAGGTCGGGGGAAGACGTGTATAGTTGTGTGTCATCAGCATAAAGATGGTACTGAAAGCCAAATCTGCTGATGGTCTGTCCAATTGGGGCCGTGTAGAGAGAGAAAAGAAGGGGGCCAAGGAATGAGCCCTGAGGTACCCCGACAGCAAGAGGAAGAGGAGATGACGTGGAGCCAGAGAACAAAACACTGAAGGAGCGGTCAGAGAGATAGGAAGAGAACCAGGAGAGTGCAGTGTCCTTAATGCCTAGTGACTGGAGCCTAGAGAGTAGGAGATGGTGGTCAACAGTATCGAAAGCTGCAGATAGGTCAAGAAGAATGAGCAGAGAGTGGTCACCGTTACGTTTTGCTGTCAGAAGGTCATTGGTCACTTTGATGAGTGCAGTTTCAGTCGAATGTAGGGGGCGGAAGCCGGACTGTGAAGGGTCTAGAAGGGAGTGAATGGAGAGGTAACGGGTAAGGCGGGAGTAAACTAGGCGTTCCAAAAGTTTAGAGATGAAGGGGAGATTGGAGACTGGTCTGTAGTTGTTTGTGCAGGATGGGTCGAGAGCAGGTTTCTTTAGTAGTGGAGTAACGATGGCGTGTTTGAAGGAGGATGGGAAAATGCCCGAGGAGAGGGAGAGATTAAAGATTGTAGTTAGGTGGGTTGTGACGACTGGAGAGAGAGACTGGAGGAGATGTGAGGGAATGGGGTCGGTAGTGCATGTAGTCGGACGAGAAGAAGAGAGGAGTCTGGAGACTTCTTCTTCTGTTATGGGATCAAATGTGGAGAGTGAGCCAGGGGAGATGTAGGAAGGGATGGGAGTCACAGCACTTGGTGGTTGGGAGCAGATTTCTTGACGGATATTATCTATTTTTTCTGTAAAGTGGGAGGCCAGGTCATCAGCACAAATGTCTGTGATAGGGGCTTGTGCTTTTGGCCTGAGGAGGGAGTGAAAAGTGTCAAAAAGTTTCTTGGGGTTGTTGGCTAGTGAGGAGATCAGGGTGGTGAAGTAGGTCTGTTTGGCAAGGTGAAGGGCAGCGTTATAGGTTCTTAACATAAATTTGAAGTGGATGAAGTCTTCTGGTGTGCGGGTTTTTCTCCATAGGCTTTCAGCACTCCTGGAGCATCGCTGGAGAAGTTGAGTTTGCGATGTGAGCCAGGGCTCTTTTACTCTGTGTTTGGAGGTTCTGAGGGTGAGGGGAGCTACTTGGTCAAGGGTGCTTCTAAGGGTGTCATTGTAGTGATGAACAGCCAGATTAGGACAGGAAAGAGAGGAGATTGGGGACAGAGATGAGTGTAGGGAATCTGAAAGTGTCTGAGGGTTAATAGCTTGTAGATTTCTGACTGTGTGGTAGGTAGGAATGAGCTGGGGTGGGCGAGGATTTGTGAGCGTGAAGGAGAGAATGTTGTGGTCAGAGAGTGGAAGCGGTGAGTTGTTTAGGTGGGAGATTGAACAGAGCCGGCAGAAGACCAGATCAAGGGTGTTACCGTCCTTATGTGTCTCAGAGGTTGAAAGCTGTGAGAGGCCTAGAGAGGTGGTTAGTGATAGAAGCTGGGATGCAGATGTGGAATTAGGGCTGTTAATGGGGATGTTGAAGTCTCCCAGGATGAGGGTTGGTAGTTCTGAGGACATGAAGTGTGGCAGCCAGGCTGAAAAGTGGTCAAGGAAGAGGGTGGGTGAGCCTGGGGGCCGGTATATGACTGCTACCCTGAGGGAGAGGGGACGGAAGAGCCTGATGGTGTGGACCTCAAAAGAAGGGAATAAGAGTGATGGGACTGGGGGGATGACCTTGAAAGTGCATTGTGGGGACAGGAGTATGCCAACTCCACCACCAGGTCTGTTTGTGGGTCTCGGGGAGTGAGAGAATTGTAAGCCACCGTAGGAAATGGCAGCAGGAGAGACAGTGTCAGAATCCTGAATCCAGGTTTCAGTGAGGGCCAACAGATTAAGAGAGTTGTTCAGAAAGTAGTTGTGTAGGAAAGGAAGCTTGTTACAAGCAGACCGTGGATTCCAGAGGGCACAATTAAAAGATTGAGATGAGGGAGTGCAAGTAATGTTAATCAGATTATTGTGGTTTCGATATGAGGTAGGGTAGGGGTCGAGGTTGGGGGATGGTGGACCAGGGTTGGGGGAGATGTCCCCTGAAATCAGTAGGAGAAGGAAGATAAAGAGCCAATAGTTGTTGGAATTGTAAGTAGTTTTTTTCTGCGATGTGTTTGGGCAAGATGGGCTGAGGTTTCTCAGGAAGGTGAGGAGTGTGTGGGAGCTGTACATGGGAGAGGGAAGTATAGAGGGGCTGATGTGTATGAGTCGTGATGGAGGGGGGATAGGGTGATGAATGTGGATGGCAAGGGAACACAGGAGGATAAAAATAAAGCACATGGTTAAAGGGGAAGGCAAGGTGTGGGTTACCTGACTCCTGCCCTGACTAACTGCCATGTATAACTGCCGTTTTGCTGGATGCTTATCTTCTGTGATGCTTTGCTTATGGGATGCTTGCGTGCTGTACCCCACACTGCGTGCTTCCCCTTAGCAACTACTACATATATAGGCCACACTACAGGGTCAGGAGAGAGGGATTGTGGGAGATGGTTGGGTATAATTTGGCAGCTGGGGCCAGCACACCAGGGGATGGTTAGATGATCAAAGGCACTAGACCAAGATGTGGCAAAATGCTATAGCACCTTCCACCTGATAAGATCTAGAAAGGCCCCAGTCACAGATCTAAAGCAGTAAGTATTACATACAGTGCAACAAATGAATTATACCAAAGCTTTAGCAAGCACATTTAAATATGCAGCAAAATGGTCAAGCAGCAGAAGTATGGAGTTGTACCATTTGGATATATTACAGCAGAGAAATAGAGGCAGCAGAGGTGGGAAGTTGTATCATTCAGGCTGCTTGCTGGCAGTGAATGGAGTAAATACATGCAGGGTGGCTCAGTTGATTACCATTTGGATATATTACAGCAGAGAAATAGAGGCAGCAGAGGTGGGAAGTTGTATCATTCAGGCTGCTTGCTGGCAGTGAATGGAGTAAATACATGCAGGGTGCCTCAGTTGATTACCATTTGGATATATTACAGCAGAGAAATAGAGGCAGCAGAGGTGGGAAGTTGTATCATTCAGGCTGCTTGCTGGCAGTGAATGGAGTAAATACATGCAGGGTGATGTAGTATATATGTGGTATGTATGTAGCATGTAGTATGTATGTAGCATGCATGTAGTATGTATGTAGTATGTATGTAGCATGTAGTATGTATGTAGCATGCATGTAGTATATATGTAGTATGTATGTAGCATGTAGTATGTATGTAGCATGCATGTAGTATATATGTAGTATGTATGTAGCATGTATGTAGCATGTAGTATGTATGTAGCATGCATGTAGTATATATGTAGTATGTATGTAGCATGTAGTATGTATGTAGCATGCATGCAGTATGTATGTAGCATGCATGTAGCATGTAGTATGTATGTAGCATGCATGTAGTATGTATGTAGCATGCATGCAGTATGTATGTAGCATGCATGTAGTATATATGTAGTATGTATGTAGTATATATGTAGCATGTAGTATTTATGTAGCATGCATGTAGTATGTATGTAGTATGTATGTAGCATGTATGTATGTAGCATGCATGTAGTATATATGTAGTATGTATGTAGCATGTAGTATGTATGTAGCATGTAGTATGTATGTAGCATGTAGTATGTATGTAGCATGCATGCAGTATGTATGTAGCATGCATGCAGTATGTATGTAGCATGCATGTAGTATATATGTAGTATGTATGTAGTATATATGTAGCATGTAGTATGCATGTAGCATGCATGTAGTATGTATGTAGTATGTATGTAGCATGTATGTAGCATGCATGTAGTATATATGTAGTATGTATGTAGCATGTAGTATGTATGTAGCATGCATGCAGTATATATGTAGCATGCATGTAGTATGTATGTAGTAGTATGTAGCATGTAGTATGTATGTAGCATGCATGTAGTATGTATGTAGCATGCATGCAGTATGTATGTAGCATGCATGTAGTATATATGTAGTATGTATGTAGCATGTAGTATGTATGTAGTATGTATGTAGCATGTAGTATGTATGTATGTATGTAGCATGTAGCATGTATGTAGCATGCATGTAGTATATATGTGGTATGTATGTAGCATGTAGTATCCATGTAGCATGCATGTAGTATGTATGTAGTATGTATGTAGCATGTATGTAGCATGCATGTAGTATATATGTAGTATGTATGTAGCATGTAGTATGTATGTAGCATGCATGCAGTATATATGTAGCATGCATGTAGTATGTATGTAGTAGTATGTAGCATGTAGTATGTATGTAGCATGCATGTAGTATGTATGTAGCATGCATGCAGTATGTATGTAGCATGCATGTAGTATATATGTAGTATGTATGTAGCATGTAGTATGTATGTAGTATGTATGTAGCATGTAGTATGTATGTATGTATGTAGCATGTAGCATGTATGTAGCATGCATGTAGTATATATGTAGCATGTATGTAGCATGTAGCATGTATGTAGCATGCATGTAGTATATATGTATGTATGTAGCATGTAGTATGTATGTAGCATGCATGTAGTATATATGTACTATGTATGTAGCATGTATGTAGCATGCATGTAGTATGTATGTATGTAGTATTTTTTTTTTTCACATTTAACACATTAGCCGGATGATGGGACTACTACTGTCCCATCATTGGCTAATGTGTCAATCACTGTCATGGTAGCAGGCATCGCCCGATGGGACTTGTAGTCCCATCGGACGATGCCTGCACAGACCCCCGGACATCAGCACAGCCCCCCGGCAGGCCGGCACAGCTCCCCGGCAGGCCGGTACAGACCCCCACAGGGTGCACAGACCCCGGGCAGTCCGCACAGCCCACCGGCAGGCCGGCACAGACCCCCGGCAGGCCGGCAGAGACCCCCGGAAGGCCCGTACAGACCCCCGAGAGGCTGTACAAGGGCAGGAAAGGGTTTTTCCAATTCCGATACCGGAAGTCTCATAGACTTGAATGGGACTTCCGGTATCGGCATCGGCGATACCGATACTTTTTTTAAAGATCGGCCGATCCATTCCGATCCGATATTTTGAAGTATCGGACGGTATCGCTCAACTCTAATGGTTATGCTTCTCCAGATACTCCAGTATAGTATCTCTTAGAAAACCCTCCAGGATTTTACCCACTGTTGAGGTTAAACTTACTGGCCTATAATTTCCAAGTTCAGTTTTTGGCCCCTTTTTCAATATTGGCACCACATTTGCTATACGCCAGTCTTGTGGTACAGACCCTGTTATTATGGAATCTTTAAAGATTAAAAGTAATGGTCTATCTATGACTGTGCTTAATTCCTGCAGTACTCGGGGGGTGTACCCCGTCCGGGCCCGGGGATTTGTCAATTTTAGTGATTTTTAGACGCCGCCGTGCTTCCTGCTGGGTATAGCAGGTGACATTTAATGGAGAATTTTTATCCCTGATCATGTTATCCGTCATGGGATTTTCTTGTGTAAATACTGTTGAAAAAAAGTCATTTAGCATATTGGCTTTTTCCTCATCTTCATCCATCATTTCACCCAGACTATTTTTAAGGGGACCAACACTATCATTTTTTAGTTTCTTACTATTTATGTAGTTAAAGAATATTTTGGGATTATTTTTACTTTCTCTGGCAATGAGTCTCTCTGTCTCAATCTTTGCTGTCTTGATTTGCTTTTTACAGAATTTATTTAATTTTCTGTATTTATTTAATGCCTCATCACTACCTACTTGCTTTAATTCTCTAAATGCTTTATTTTTATCTCTTATTGCACCCCTTACAGCTCTTTTTAGCCATAGTGGTTTCCTCCTATTTCTAGCATGTTTATTCCCATATGGTATATATTGTGCACAGGTCTTATTCAGGATGCTAATAAATGTCTCCCATTTTCTTTGTGTATTTTTATGTCTCAGGATATCGTCCCAGTTAATTACACCAAGATCATCTCTCATCCGTTGGAAATTTGCCTTTCTGAAGTTTAGTGTTCTTGTAACCCCTCTACTACACATCTTATTAAAGGATACATAAAAACTTATTAATTTGTGATCACTATTACCCAAGTGACCCTCAAACCTTACATTTGATATGTGGTCTGGCCTGTTGTTTTATATTAGATCTAGCAGTGCCCCCCCTCTTGTTGGGTCCTGAAGCAGTTGTGAAAGGTAATTGTTTGTCATAGTTGTCAAAAACCTATTACCTTTGCTGGAACTGCAGGTTTCGGTTCCCCAATGTATTTCAGTGTAGTTTTAGTCCCCCATAATAATGACTTCACCTTGAGTCGCTGCTTCATCTATTTGCTTTATGAGGATATTCTCTGTTGCTTCCATTATTTTTGGAGACTTATAACAAACCCCTATCAGTAATTTATTATTTTTCCCCCTCCCCTTATCTCTACCCACAGGGACTCTACATTTTCATTAGATTCATATACATTATCACGAAGGATGAGTTTTAAGGATGATTTTACATATAAACACACACCTCCCCCTTGTTTATTTCTACGGTCATTTCTGAACAGACTATAGCCCTTTAAATTAATCGCCCAGTCATGGCTCTCGTCCAGCCATGTCTCAGATATCCCCACCATGTCATAATTATGTTCCAACAACATTAACTCCAATTCCTCCATTTTGTTGGCGAGGCTTCTGGCATTAGTATACAGTACATGCACTTTATGTATCTCTCTGTACCTCTATTCTTTCGTAAATTATTAACTGTTCTAACCAAACCCCCCATGCCCCCCACCCCCAATTTCATTATTTGTGCCCAGGTCTCTATCTACACTGTCTTCCTCTCCTATAAAAGGAATGCCCTCCCCCGTCCCTAGTTTAAACACTCCTCCAACCTTCTAGCCATTTTCTCCCCCAGCACAGCTGCACCCTCCACATTGAGGTGCAGCCCATCCCTAGCGTAGAACCTGTAGCCAACTGAGAAGTTGGCCCAGTTCTGCAGGAACCCAAACCCCTCCTTCCTACACCAATTCCTGAGCCACTTATTAACCTCCCTAATCTCCCGTTGCCTCTCTGGCATGGCACGTGGTACAGGAAGTATTTCTGAAAATACCACCTTGGAGGTCCTTGCTTTAAGCTTACAGCCTAATTCCCTGAAATCATCTTTAAGGACCTTCCACCTACCTCTAACTTTGTCATTTGTGCCAATGTGCACCATGACCGCTGGATCCTCACCAGCCCCTCCCAGTAATCTGTCAACCCGATCAGCGATGTGTCGGACTCGAGCGCCAGGTAGGCAGCACACCGTTCGCCGATCACTGTCTTTGTGACAGATTGCCCTATCTGTTCCCCTAATAATTGAGTCTCCCACTACCAGAACCTGTCTGGCCTGCCCTGCTCTCCTAATTCCCCCCTTACTGGAGCAGACACTCCTCCGGCTTTCAGAGGACATGCCTTGCTGCAGCAGTGCTACTCCTGCACTAACACTCCCCTCATCTGCCAACTTAGCAAACTTATTGGGCTGTGCCAGATCAGGACTAGCCTCCCTGGCGCTCATCCCTCTACCCCGCCTTCTAACTGTCACCCAGCTAGCTGCTTCATTGTCTTGCAGCTCCAACCTAGCATCCCCCCCTCATCTATCCCATTGAGCGTCTGCTCAGTGAGCAGAAGACTCCTTTCCATATTGTCTATGGATCTCAGTGTTGCCAGCTGCACATTTAAATCCAGTATCTGGGCTTCCAAATGTAGAACGTGCTCACATCTCGCACAGCAGTATGCACCCTCGATCGGCTATTCAAAGATTTCATACATGCGGCAAGACTTGCACTGGATAGCATTGGCAATAGTGGAGCACATCTTAATGGGGATTGCACCAGACAAAAAGATAAGCAAAAATAAATAAAAAGTATTAATAAAATATAACAGCAATTCAGTAATACCTCCCTTGGAAGCTCCCTGAATCCATATTCACTGAATCTCAAGTCACACACTTACCACAGTTCGCACTTACGCTCAGGTCACACTCAGCTCGTTCTCACTCGCTCAGGCAGAAGATTTAAAAGATTTTTTTTTCTCCCTTTAACCAGCACACCACCCTGCTGCTCAGTGCACTTCCAAAAAGAGGGGAAAGAAAGAACAGAGAGAGAAAGAAAGAGGGGAAAGAAAGAACAGAGAGAGAAAAAAAGAAAGAAAGGGGAAAGAAAGAACAGAAAGAAAGAGAAAGAAAGAGGGGAAAGAAAGGACAAAGAGCGAAAAAAAGAGAAAGAAAGAAAGAACAGAGAGAGAAAGAAAGAAAGAAAGAAAGAGGGGAAAGAAAGAAGAGAGAGTGAAAGAGAGATTCTATAAAGATACTATAGCAGCCTGGCTCCCATTGTAATGCCCACCTGAGCCTCCTGGTGCAGGACATATCATGATCGACTCACATGGCTGACATCCCGAGTCTAAGGCGATCCCGCTGTCCGCGCTGTTGGAGGACACGGTGATGGATCTGAAGCATTCCCTGAAGTACCTCCATGGTTCTGTCAGAATCTCCTCCCGAAATTACCTCATTTCCGGTCAGCTTCCAGCACGTCACTTCCGATGGAACGTCACGTGCGAGTTTTTAGGTGCTCCTCGGGGCTCCGCCGTGTACTCCTGTGTCCACAGAAAAAGTAAGCTCCCGGTCGGCGCAGTGGGGCAGACTCAAAATCTGGGACGGTTGGAAGGTATGAATGCTCCCCATCATACACCTTGTAAACGCATGGCTCCGCACACCTCATACACACACAGTTCAGCTTTGCATGCCTCGTACACACACGGCTTCGCTCCGTACACCTCGCGCTCACATGACTCCACTCAGTACACACATGGCTCCACTCCGTAAACCTTTGTCGTAGCTGTTTTCGTTCTGACCAAAGTCAGGTCTGCCAGATCACCAGTGAGGCCGAATTAGGAGTTTATGCCCTTAATTTACAAGTGCTTGGAGACAAAGGAGACTGCACACACACGCGTCGTGTGCAAATCACTTTATCTGACGTAATGAAACACAAGGCAATCTTTTATACCATTTACAACAATATGTAATTCTATGGAGCTCATGTGGCCCCCACCATCACTTCAGGGTCAAACATTATTTCTAATGTACCCAGAACATGTTGTGGCTGACTATTGAGAACATATATGATAAGAAGCGTATTTCCCTTGAAGAGGAGACAGCCAAAACTGCCGTATCATAAGAATAAATGACAGGCAAAAGGCAAATGAAGAATTTAAAGGCAGTTAGGCATGTAAAGGCAAATCATTAACCCTTCTATATCAATTTCCCCCTTTTGTAAATGGTATAACCTTTGCCCCAGGGTCAGCTGATGTCCACAAAGGAGCTACTGTCTCATGGGTCTAGTACCCATAAGGAGGCTTCCTACCTGCTTCGCCCATCCACCCTCAGTGTGGACACACACTTTCCCCATCAGCAATGGCTCTCTAGGGTCTATGATACACTACAGAAGGTTCAGCCTTAGATTCTTTTTTCATGCATACATTATTCAGTAGCTTAAGTAATACATATATTAGAGCTTTTACGGCTGCATAAAACAATAAGCAAAACAACAAAATTTGCATACAAGTCTGTACAATGCCAAAAATCCATCCTGCTACACCATTAAACCAATTTCCTGGATTTAAAAAAAGAATGTGTTACCTCACCAGGAGTCTCTGTTTGCACTGTGTTGTTTTAACCATTGGTCTCTAAGTTCACCTACTTTGACTATACTGGCCCTTTTCTGGAGATTGCCAGCAGGGTCGATATAATTACAACAGGTGGGACCAATTATTTGACACATTCCTCCTTCACATTTGTACCTTAGGCCGCGTTATATTAAACTGAAACCAGGGATTAGCGGCCCATCCGATTATAGCCAACGAGGCAGATATATCACGGGGCACATCTTTTCCCCAAAACCTTGATTGAGTCCAAGTCTCATTGTGTATGCAGTGTGGGGTTAATACCTCCCATGGCTCCAGAGGTAAGGCTAAGTACGGCATAGTCCTCGCAGATATTGGGCTGTGTGTACAGATCCAACAGTCTTTCGGTTTCTGTCCTTCCATGGCCTTTATGAAAAGAGCATGATGCCGAATAAGTTTGTTGTCCCAGTCAGCATTTAACAGTTTATCCTGTGTCTCTGTAGAGTGCAGTAACCCTGCCACTGCCAGCAAGGTGATTAGGAGAACAGTCATTCTGCTGTTGAAAGGACCTTCTTGCAGTGAATGGTGTGGATCCAGGTGGGCTTTCCCTCAAGTTTTTACTGAGGTGGATGTGGTCAGCTGGACTTGGAAGGGGCCGTCAAATCGTGGGTCCAGGCTCCTTCTCATGTGTCTGCGTATAACCACCCAATCACCTGGATTCAGCTGATGCACTTCTGCACTGGCATTAGGATCTGGAATGGATGAAAACACATGTTTATGCACCACATAGTCTTTTCTGCAAGGCCTGGACATAGGCTGTCCCAGCACCGTGTTGCATTTGTAGCACCTGTGAGAAGTACAGACCAGTCTTTGGTGCCCTACCAAACAGGACTTCAAAGGGAGACAAGCCTGTCTTTCTATTTGGAGTGTGTCTGACTGAAAAGAGTGCAAGAGGCAAGCACTCTACCCAGCTCTTTCCTGTGTCTGCCATGGCCTTTTGAATTTTCAGTTTAAGTGTACCATATAGTCTTTCCACTTTCCCACTACTTTGTGGTCTATATGGTGTATGAAATGCTTGCTGTGCACCCAGGGCCTGCCTGACTTCCCTCATTATTTCTCCCATGAAGTGTGTACCCCTATCGCTTTCTATGGTTTTCTGGGACACCATACCTGCAGATCAGTTCTTTCATCAGTTTCTCTGCAGCCGTTTTAGCATTTGCATATTTTACCGAATAAGCTTCCGGCCAACCAAAGAAGAGATCTACACATACTAGGACATTTGCATACACTCCTACCTTGGTAGCTGTATGTAGTCAATCTGCAGTCTCTGAAACGGGTAGACAGACCTAGGTGTCGCTTTCCTAGGGACTGTTTTACCTGGGTTGTGCTGTGCACAGATGAGGCATGATAGTACAAGGTTTGCAGCTGCGTAACTGAAACCAGGAGCGATCCAGAAGGCATCTACCATGGCACACATGTGACTTTTTGAAGCGTGAGTGGGGCCATGTGTTGCTTGCACCATGATTGGGAACAGGGACTTCGGTTGGCACAATTTATCTTTATTCTCCCATACTCCATTTGAGTTCAGCTCAGATCCCAGTCTCCCCCGGTGTACCTTCTCTGTTTGGGCAGCCTTTTGCTGGAGGTATTTCAGTGTGGCTGGAATACGCTGACTCCCCGCCACCGTCCACTGCTCCCTAGGCCGCCTTGCTGATACTTTAGAAGCCTCGTCCGCCCTTCTGTTGCCCTCTACCTCCACGGAGTCACCTTTTGTGTGCTTTTACCTTGACAATGCCAACCTGGACTGGTAACATCAATGCCTCCATCAATTGTTCCACCGGCTCTGCATTCTTAATGGGCTAACTGGCTGATTAGCGACTTTACCTGCAGTGGCTCTACACGCCTCAGTGAGTGCCTTCAACTCTGCCTCCTGTGCCGACATGTGAGGAGGAAGTGGTTCAGCTCGGATTACCTCATGCGAGGATACTACTGCATATCCAGTGTAGAATCGTCCATCCTGGTGGTATTTGGAGCCATCTACAAAAAACTCAAAATCTGCATTAGGAACAGGTTTTTCATGAACGTGTGTAAAACCCACTGTCTCCTGACTCATCAGTTCTATGCAGTCATGTTCATGCGTCATGTCAAAGTATTCTTCCTCACTTGCTAATACGGTCACCAATTCCCCCTTTTCAGGAGGGTGGCTGGATTCAAAATGTTACACCTTTTGAGGGTGACATACTCAGGACTTAGTAGAGCACATTCAAGTCGGAGCTGTTTGGCCATAGACAGATGTTTTGGTTGCACTTGTACAAGTATGGAATGGATGTCATGTGGGGAATAAATTGTCAAAGGAAACGTCAGTGTGATCTCACATGCCTTTCCTAGTAGTAGCTTCTCCTACCGCACAGACACACGTAGGTGACCCTCTGATCACTGAGTCTAATTGTGCTGAGTAGTAAGCTATTGATCTCTGTTTGCCTCCATGTTGTTGTGTCAGTACTGCGGTAGCATGTCCTCCCTGTCCTCCCTGCTCTGTGCAAAACAAGAAAAATGGCTGGTCATAGTTTGGAATGCCTAAGGCTGGGACTGACACAATGAGCAGTTTAAGAGAATGGAAGGAATCAATTGCTTCTTGAGTGAGATTGGAGTGCCCTCGGTCACCAGGGCAATGGGGTACTCGGTACCGGGCCCATTGATCTCTATGGGGAGTGTCACGGCAGCTGTGACCCGGCCCATGGCCCTGGGCTCCATTAAAAAAGGGTTATAAAGTTTATTGATGATTCGTGACGCCACCTGTGGTGTTCGGCAATGGAGGTGTTAAGCCGACGCTGCATACAGATCCTCTGGGACTGATGGTGTGGTGCAGCAAGGATATTGTAGCCCTCCACAGGCAGGGCTGTAGTCCCAGGGCAGTGTAGTAATGGAGGAGACAGGGAATAGGCGCAGACAGTGTAGTGGATGGCACCGAGATGTAGCCGTGCTGAATGTGCTGGTGCAGGAATAAGTGGAGGACACCAGGGCATGCAGTTCCAAAGCTTTACTCACAGTCTGTTGTACAAATGGGTGCCTGCCTCTGTGCCATGTCCTCCAGGTCAGGGACTCAGTCACCCTCCAGGCCAGATGAAATACTCCTTTCCAACACTCCGCCAACATGTACCTTCTCTGAACATCTCCTCTTATAGCGCCTAAGAATGAAGTACTCTCAGTACTGAGTTACACTGGAGTGCCTCCTGTCAGATGTTCCTATGAACTCTACTCGTATGGCAGACAGCTGTAGCCTGCTTCGGGGACTCCTTGCTACCAAGTCCCGGCTCACTATTCAGTTGCTGTTGTGCCCCCAAGTCTTGTGTGGGAATAAAGCGGTCACTACTTCTATTCTTCCGGTGTCTGCTGCAGGACCATTAGTATCCATTCAACCTCGGGGACCGGGTCACGGCCTTGCGCCCAGAACTTCTAGGAAGGGTTCTCCTCTAACCCAAGTCCTCTGTTCCCTTTTCTCCTCACGTTCCGAACTAATCCTTCCTTCTTATGGAGAATTAGGCTTTTCAGTCTTTGTCACTCTCTCACTCTTCCTTTCCTGTGCCAGCAGGCCCAGATCACTGGGATCTGCTGCAGCACTTCCATCCATCCATCCCTCTCTCTAGGGATCCACTCAGCTGCACACGCTGGCTGGCTCCTCACTCTCTGACTCAGACTACTCCAAAGACCCTAAAGACTTCCCGCTCTTTCAGTATAAACTAACTTCACCCGCCTCCCAGCACATTTCGTGTTCCAAGCAGGGAGCCACCGAAGGTGCTTTGCTACACTACTTTGTGATGTGGGGGTGCAGGTGTTGGAGTGTGGTCAGGAGTCTCCACCTTACCTGGATGGTGAGGTACCACACCTCAGGAGGAAGCCTCAGGGGCGCCACAAGATCATAGGGGTCTGATGACAAGCAGTCATAAAGTGGTTGCATCATTTGTGAAGCAGTCCAAGGCCTGCAGTAGGTCACCAAGCCTAGGAAAGTGCGTAGATGCTGATGTGACCTGGATAGAGGGAGATTTTGAATTGCCTGTTTTCTGTCTTCAGTCAGGTGTCTCGTACCTTCGGCAATACAATGTCCCAAAAATCACCTTTTGTTTGCAATACTGTAATTTGTCACGTGAGACCTTGCAACCCTTTTCTGCTTAAAAACATAGCAAGAAACCTGTAGCTTCCCTGCAGGACCTCTGGTCCGGGCAGAAGAGCAAGAGGTCATCCATGTACTGTAATAGTACAATCTGCGGATGAGGTGATTGCCACTACTCAAGGATCCCTGCCATCGCTGCTGATTAGATGGCAGGGGATTTCTTTCCCCGTTGTGAGATGACTGTCCAACAATATTGTTTACCTTTATGAGTAAAGGAAAAAGATACTGACAGCCAGGGTGCAGGGGTACAGAGAAAAATGCACCCGCTAAATCCATGACTGTGAAACATTTTGACATCACTGGGATCTGTGACAGTATGGTGTGTGGGTTAGGGACAATTGAGGTCACACTTTCTGTAACATCATTAATAGCCCTTAAGTCATGAACCATTCTATAAGTGTCAGGGGAACCCTTAGGTCCTTTTTTCTTAATGGGATTCAAAGGGGTGTTGCAAGAGGAAGATTTTTGCACCAGAACTCCTGCCTTAACATACTCTTTAATATCCCTGCTCAGGGCCATTGACTTGGCTAGGCTCAAGGGGTAATGCTTTAAAAAAAGGAGTGGTTCCTTTTTTCAATTTAATCATGACAGGGGGGAATGGGCAGCCGACCCACATCAGTTTTTCCCCTTGCCCAAACAGTGTCGGGCACCTGCCCCATTTCCTCATCCTCAGGCATTTTGGTGTCAGGTGTTAGTTTCACTGCTTTTGTCATATACACCATTGCTGCAATCTTACACAAATGTTTATCTGAGAGGGGACTTGTGACTGTAATACGCTCAGGAGAGTACTGTATGGTGGCCTGGATCGCACTCAACACATCTGCTCCCACTAAATTCATAGGGGTATTGCCACTAACAATAAGTTTTGTAAGCACCTCTTGGCTATCTCATAATTTTAGTCTTATTTGTTTAGTCATAGGGGCATCTGTCACTTGCCCCTCTACCCCCACACATTCCACAATCTCATTAGTAATCATGTCTGGCATTATCAAATCTTTGTGTACCACAGTCCCGGCTGCCCCAGTGTCAATCAAAAATTCTGCCTCTTTCCCGCCCGGCATTGTTATGGTGGTCATCAAGGCAGGACCAGGTGCGGAGGGGACAAGAACAGGGCACACATTTGTCACTGGGTTGCCAGTATTCTAGTCTGTATGTGGAGGAGGTGGAAGATTGGTCTGCTTACTTTCTTTTATAGGGTTCTTGCAATGGTTGGCGTAGTGCCCATTCTCACCACAATTCCAGCACCTCACTGTTTCTATGTCCCTAGGTCCCTTGCTACGTCTCCACTGTTTTCCTTGTGCTCCAGCATACATAACAGGTTGTCTTATCGTCCTTGTTTGCTCAACTACTTTAGCTACCTTAAGGAGGTATTTCGGATCTACATATCTCCATTCAGGTCTGGCTGTCTGTACTGCGTCTCGTAAGTCTTTGTTCATACTGTCAATGAATGCATTCACCAGTATTCTAACATCAAGTGGGTTTATGCAAATGTACCCATGTCTGCCCATTTCAGCTGTAACCATCCAAAGTACATCTCTACACTCTCTCCTTTTTGCTGTGTCACATTAGTCAGGAGAACAGACTGCTCTGCTTGTTCCACTGTAGCCCACTGTTTTAGTGACTCACAGTACGTCTCCCCAGACCGTGCAGATTTATCATCCATGCCCCAAGCCTGATTTTTTGCCACATCTGTGTGTGTCTTAATTATATGTCCTAGTGCGTCACCTGCCTTTAAACTCACCAACCTCTCTAGGTCTGCCCAGGTACACTTATACTGTATGTCTCCTGTATTTCCTTTATGTGTCTGTAAAATAGGAATGGTTGGTTTTCAGGGTCAGGCAGCTGCTTCAGCAAAGCTAGCTGGTCAGAGGGGCTCCAGGGATAATACACCTACATCTTTCTTATTCTAGTCGCCCTTCTAGGTCCTGATGTGGTTGGTTGTCTGATGTCTACTGTCAGCTTACTCCTCAAAGGTCAATGTCCCCACTACCCACTAACCACACTATTATGTCAGCTTCTTATGTCACTACATATGATCTTGTCTGGACAGGATTTAGCGCAAATCGCTTAGGTCGGTAGCAAAGGTCACACAAGTAGCTATTCAGTCTGGGTTTGTCTGAGTCTGACCACAGTGTTTACAAGTCCATCTGTTTTGTCTGGGTCTCTGGTTAAACTTTGTCAATCAAAACATTCATAATACACCTTCCATACTGCTGCACATTCTCAAACATCATTTATTCACTTGCTATTTTCTTCCCTTGTCTGTGCCTTTTTGTACATTCAAACATTCACACTCTGTTTTTTTTTGCCTTTTTCAATATTGGTTCCACTTGTTTTACTGCTTCATTTCTTCTCTGTCTTTTACAATTTGCATAGCTGTCTTGGATCCCATTGGGGCACCGACTGTACACAGAAAAAGTTGCCCATGGCTTCAACCTTTTCTCCCGACAGCTCACCTTTTTCTGAAATGCCCCTCTGTGTGCCTAGACCTTTGTCTTACAGGCCACACATAGCAAGTCAGAGAGAGCCTGCCAAGGTGTAGCGGGAAGGCTCCTTGCCTCTCACCCGGTAGATCTACAGGATGTAATGAGAAGGCTCTCTGCCTCTTACCCGTTAGATCAGCAGGCTAGAATAGGAATAGGCATTTTTCCTTCCAGCCCAGCTCCATGGAACGTGGGAAGGCTGCTTCAACTTAGACAGCTCACCTCTGTTCTGAAATGCCCTTATGTGTGCCTGGACCTTTGTCTTACAGGCCACACATAGCAAGTCAGAGTGAGCCTGCCAAGGTGTATCCAGTAGGCTCCTTGCCCTCGCCTCTCATTCACAACAAAAAAACCCGCTGACTAAAGTAAGAAGGCCCAGGTGTGATAGGCCTCTAACCTATTTTATTAGCCATACAGATGGCTACCTCCTTTGTTGATCCACAATTTGCTATACAAATCAATCACACAACTAGAAGCAGGTTCAAACACATTAATGACCAAACAATCACTTACAATTTCCTTCTAAATTAGGCACCATATTTTACTTTCAACTTCCAACGTCAACTTACAAAATTTCATTCCACTTCAATGAAGTACTGTTGCTTTAAAATGCACAAATCTCCTAGCGAATATTTACCCCAAGGACAGAAACACAGAGAATCTTGAGCGCACCTCCGTGAATCCTCCCATTAGACACTCAGCAGACATAACAACGGACAGAGAGGAGAGGAGAACCGCGCAGCCCTTTCATTCCCCCCTCCCATCAGAGTTTTAGAAATGTAGCGTCCTTCACACAGTAACAGGCAGTAATTCTTTTAAACTTAATCAAAATCAATCTCTGCAAAACTCTCAAAATCATGGGATTTCACTATAAGAGCAGGTAACTGTATAATGTGAGTAACCGAGCCTTGCCCTTTTCTGTCCAAATGCATCCAGGAAACTTTACAATGTAATGCCACATATAACACGAACTATATCATTACTCAATTCATTCAGTCTCAGATGTAGATTTGAAATATCTATAATGCATCTGTCCAGGATCTCCCACAAGAACTAGAAAGGTAACAATCTCTTGACACAAAATGATGTGTGATGATTTATTTATACATGCTCATTCAGGGATTTTTTTTCTTCCTTTCACTTTTCAGTGGTCATTCGATTTTACAAAGAGAAGATAACAAAAATCCCTTATACTCAATTACTCATCTCTCATCTCATTCAGAGGTTTTCATAGACATACATACAAGGATTCACACAGCCTGCCCATTTTGCACTTTGGAATTAACACCTTATGAAACTACAGCAGTGTCCACTGACACTCTGAGAACACCAAAGCCAACTTCTTAAACAACAAGAACAACAAAAACTAAGACAACCAAAAACCACAGCCCTATACAAAATACAGCCTCATATGATTTACTGCCAATCCAAAATCAACACTGCACGGAGTCTATCCCAGCCTCTGTGCTACGCAGTACACCAGTACACAACCAATTAGTATATTAGTATATTGCCAGAACAGATTGACAGAGAATACAGATGACAATTATTATCTTATTACTCTATTATTCAACTCTCATATGGACATACTCACTGCTCACTGGTGATGTGGGTTCTTTTGAACCGTGTTGTACAGCCTTACCCAGAGATATGTAGAGATCCTTAGAGCGATAACAAAATGCAAAATCAATGTAAGAGTAAAATTTCCTCACCTGCTGCAGCTGGATTTTGCATGTTTCAACTTCCCAGGAAGCTCCCACATACGGGTTCCGAATAAGCTGGTTTCTACGGTCCCTGTTCGGCACAAAACTGTCGTAGCTGTTTTCGTTCTGACCAAAGTTAGGTATGCCAGATCACCAATGAGGCCGAATTAGGAATTTAGGCCCTTAATTTACAAGCGCTTGGAGACAAAGGAGACTGCACACACACACGTGTCGTGGGCAAATCACTTCATCTGACGTAATGAAACACAAAGTAATCTTTTATACCATTTACAACAATATGTAATTCTATGGAGCTCATGTGGCCCCCACCATCACTTCAGGGTCAAACATTGTTTATAATGTACCCAGAACACGTTGTGGCTGACTATTGAGAACATATATGATAAGAAACGTATTTCCCTTGAAGAGGAGACAGCCAAAACTGCGGTGTCATAAGAATAAATGAAAGGCAAATGAAGAATTTAAAGGCAGTTAGGCATTTAAAGGCAAATCATTAACCCTTCTATATCACCTTGTACACAGGCGGCTCTGCTCCGTATACCTTGTACACACGCAGCCACGCTCTGTACACCTTGTACACACATGGCTCCGCTCCGTAAACCTTGTACACATGCGGCTTTGCGCCATACACCTCGTACACACGCGACTTCGCTCTGTAAACACACGGGTCAGCTCCATACACTTTGTACACATAGGGCTCCGTTCCATACATCTCGTACACACGCGGCTCCGCTCTGAACACCTCGTATACACACACGGCTTCGCTCCATGCACCTCGTACACACACGCGGCTTCGCTTCGTACACACACGCGGCTCCGCTCCGTACACCTCGTACACGCGCGGCTCTGCACACCTTGTACATGCGCAGCTCCGCTCCGCACACCTCGTACATGCGTGACTTTGCTCCACACACCTTGTACACACTCGCCTCACACACACGCTGCTCCGCTCCGCACACGTCGTACACACTCACCTCCGCACACATCGTACATGCTCCGCTCAACTCGTACACGCTCTGTTCTGTACAACTTGCACACGCTCCGCTCCGTACACCTCGTGCACGCTCCGCTCCGTACACCTCATGCACGCTCCGCTCCGTACACCTTGTGCACGCTCCGCTCCATACACCTCGCGCATGCTCCGCTCCGTACACCTCGCACACGCTCCGCTCCGTACACTTCGCACATGTACGGCTCCGCTTCGTACACCTTGTGCACACACACAGCTCCACTCCATACACCTCGCGCACACAGCTCTGCTACATCCACCCTGTAAACCCCTCCTGACCCCACACATACTTCCCTGTCATGAACTCATTTTCTGCTCCACCAGTTGAGAGTTCCCCTTCCGTTCCCCCTCTGGTGGTGACAGGAGGTCGTGCTGTTGGTTTAAGTGGTAGTGATCTGCCACCTGATGAGGAAGATAACGATTGGATCTCTCAAGTATCAGACTGGATATAAGACAGCCGACGCCCTATCCGGGTGCTGGTGATTCAGTCTGCTTCTCAGGTCCTGGACTTCAGCTCTCAAGTTAAGTTTGTTTTTTGCTAATGTTCACACTTGCGCTTGTTGGTCAATTCAGTTTTTTGTGTAATCAGCTTGCCCCTGCTGGGGCTATGCTGAATTTCCACTCCTATTAATCAGTATTTGCCAATCTGCTTTTTGTTCCTTATTAGATTGGCCTCTTTTTTGCTCTGTCTCAGAATATTTTAGAGTGCTGATATAGGTTTAGAAGTCTAGTGACTTCAGGGTTAATTTTGCTATCAGAAGTGTTGGACAATATTTTTGTAGGTTTTTTTGGCAGATTGCAGACAGTGTCTTTCCTTTCCTGTCCTTTTTAGTTAGCTGGGCCCCATAGTTTGCTCAGCCTATTTTCCTGCCTTTGTTTGTAATTTCATCTTGTTTCACCGTCAATACCATGTGGGGGGCTGTCTTTCCTTTGGCGCCTGCTCTGGGGCAGTTAGTTTTCCTCTTTTCCTGCTTTAGGCTTATGTAGCTCTCCGGATGTGACGAGGTGTCTAGGACCAACGTAGGAACGCTCCATGACTGCTTCTAGTTGTGCGGTTAAGTTCAGGGATCTGCAATCTGCATAGTTACCAACTTCTCTGGTTTTCTGAGACTTAGCTTGTTGTTTATTTTTTCCTCCTCGGTGACCCATTCATAACTCTTCCCTCATCCAGCACGATGACAACGTGCACAGCAGAGTCCTGCATACAATACATCGAGGGCTGTGCACACAGGAACTGTGATGAGGTCACAGGGGGGAGGAGTCAGGGGTCACATGATCAGGGGACTTGGACTGAAGCCTCTGATCATGTGACCCCTGACTCCTCCCTTCCTGTGACCTCATCACAGGTCCTGTGCTCACAGAGCGGGTATTTATGAGGGGCAGCGGCTGCAGTGGCGCCGGTGGGCTTGGCTGGAAGGGCGAGGATAGCGTCAGTGCATGGGGGGCCTTGGCGCTATGGTGGCTGATTATAATGGGGCAATTTACCCTGGAATGGTGGGCCCCCCAGACCACTGGGCCCTGGGCTACCGCCCAGATTGACCTCATTATAATCCATCACTGGTCCAAAGATGCAGATCCTGCTGAATGAAGAGCTGGCATTGCAGGGCTCCTCACCTGTGGTCCCCGGTCCACTAATGTGGAAAGGCAATGTCACATGTGCCCACAGGGAGAGCTCTGCGTGCCCCCTCTGGCATGCATGGCATAAGTTTGCCACTCCTTGCCTAGGGACATAAAGTGCAGAAGGCAGAAAGAAAAAAGTTGTAATTAGTGTGTTGTACAGCTTGTTGTATAGCTCCTTGAATAGCCATAGTTCAGTAGAAAACCTTCACAGAGCAGATTACATGGGATAACAAGCTTTTACTTGTCAGAACATGAGGTAAAGAAAAAATGCACAGTCATACAATGCATCATAGGGAAGTAGGAAAACAAAACTGAAACTAACAAAACAGACCTTTACTCTTCCAACACATTAAGCAAGGAAACTTTACACAACATCGTCATCTATTGTCAGATCAGCATAAAGTCCTCCTTTAACATAAAAGATAAGTCCACAGCTGTTGCATATGCCAACATAGTGATGGCGTGCTCAGAGATTTAGGTTGTTTCAACGTAGCTACATGATTTTCAGCTGATAGCCAGCCTGAAGACATGAAGACTTTTCGGATTTTGGCGCGCACGGCGCACCGTCAAAAGTGCGCAGCGCAGGTCAAAGCGCAACTAGCGCACGGCCTGCGCACGATCTGCGCACCCTATGCTAAAGATAGGGTGCGCCGATCGCAGGCGCCGCTGTGCGCTAGGAGGCGGCGCTACAAGCAAGGGGCGGGCACGCCGGGCAGAGAGCCGGCTCGGGGGCGGAGCTACCCCCGGCCGTGCGTGCGCTTAAAAAGCGCTAATGTGAAACCACCCTTAGCTAGGACATATTGAAATCCAGTGGATCTGCCTTTGCACATCTTTTGCTACATTAATTATCATGGGAACAACTCAGTATTTCCTTTGCACTTCTAAATATTTACAACCATGAAAAACTGCACAAGTGCAAGGAATTGTATAACATTGGTATTGCAGTCATTTCTGGAGTCACGGCAATTCTGTTTCTCTTTGATTCATTTTGTCCACATCTTACTTTTGAAGTAACTGGCGCAGCATGAATCAGCAATGGTAAGAAAGTTGGTGAAGAATTAAGCCAGCCTGACTGTAACTGTTATACGTTTAGTTGACATAATGTATCACAAAGCTTGTACAAGTCATTGTAACCCTTTAAGGACCAGATGATTTTTCGCTTTTGTGCTTTCATTTTTTTTCCGCTTATTCCAAGAGCCATAACTTTTTTTTATTTTTCCATCGACATAACCATGTAAGGGTTTGTTTTTTTGCTGGAAGAGTTGTTCTTTTGAATGACATCATTCATTTTATCATATGATGCAATGGAGAGTGGAGAAAAATTCCAAGTATGTTGAAAAAACAAAAAAAAGTGAAAATTCCACAATTGCTTTTTGGGTTTTTTATTTATAGTGTTCATTTTACTGTAACAATGACCAAACAATATGAGTTTCCTGGTCAGTATGGTTACGCAGATAAAAACATGGGTAGTTTTTGTTTTATTTAAGTGGTGAAAAAAAGTTCAGAAATTTGTAATATATATATACTGTATATATATATATATATATATATATATATATATATATATATATATATTCCTGGTGATGTCATTTTCTCAGAGCTGTAACGTTTTCAATTTTTGGGATGTGGATCTGTGTGAGGGCTTGTTTTCATTGTTGTCATTGATGTCAGCGCTGTTTTCATTGAATTGATATCATTTTGTGGTGTATACAATGTTTTGGTCACCTCTTATTGCTTTTTTTTTTGTGGTGGCAAAAAACGACAATTATGGCGCTTCGATTTTTTTTCTCGTTATGTCACTTACCGATTGGATTAATTTACTTTATATTTGATAGATCAGACTTTTACTAATGCAGGAATACCAATTATGTGTATTTTTTACATTTATTTACTTCTTTATTTCAATGCGGTAAAAGGGGAGTTTTAACTTTAATGGTTTTTTTTTCATATTTTTTAAAACTTTTTTTACTTTGCACTCTATTTATTAGTCCCCTTAGGGGACTTGAAACTGCCATCATCTGATTGCTGAGCTACACATACAGTAACAGTGCTTCGGTATAGTCTTCTTTGGACGCTGGCGTCAGACTGGTTTTTACAGGAGTGCCTTGCTGACAGACTCAGGTGTCTTCAGCAGACCTTTGGCTGTCATGGCAACCCGTCAGGGTCCCGCTATCGGGTCACGCCCACATTGATGACCAGATAAAACAGCGCACCCTGCCTCCATTGTAATAAAATCATAATTGTGAGTGCTGCCTGACACAATTTTATTATACTGGGGCACCAGAAATGACATGCTTAATATGCATTGCAGGAGGGAGGAAGTTCAGTGTGCTCCTCTTCTGCATGCCAGAGAACACTGGGAACTGAAGTTACTGTGGATCTTTGGCCCCTGTGCACAACAAAACTGAAGTCAGTATCCAGAGAAGGAGGAACATTGCAGAAGAGAGACAGAAGGCAGAATGAGCAACCGCAGGATTTCTGGCGCATACCTGACGTCAAACGCACACTGTGAAGAGTGGAGAAGTGAAATCTGGTATGAGGTATAACAAAGGGATGAGACAGTCTTCCGGGCAGCATACACCCCATAGCCTGGAAGATCTAATAAACATAAAGCGGTAAAAGGCGATTTTTAGTGAACAAGGCATCATACTGGAGAAATATAGGTATGACTAGTTTCCACTGTCTACAACCTCTATGCCCATATTAGCTCAAATGGGGTGACAAATTCCTTTTAAACTACTTATATAGTTCTATAGGGGACTTAGTCCTTGTAAAACCCATAATTGTTTTATATATTACCCTTCTTTTGTTGTATAGAAAACCGCCAGCGTAACATAAAGCCAATTCAAATGATTCTTTTTTTCTGGCCTTATTCCCATGCCTACCAAAAAAAGGGTATATGGTTCATGATTTCTTCTTTTTCTTTACCTCCTCCTCCTTCACCATATCAACAGGGTCATCAAATGGTCCTCGCTCCAAATTTTTAGAGGGTTGTCATGTCAGGTGTCCCTCACTCATAATTTTTAGAGGATCATCATGCGGCTCTCGTCCAAAATTTTTAAAGGGTCATCATGTGGCCCTTACTCCAAATCTTTAGAAGGTCATCAGGCGGTCCTCACTCTTAATAATTAGAGGGCCATCAGATTGCACTTACTCATAATTTTAGAGGATCATCAGTCAGCCCTCACTCGTAATTTTTAGAGGGTCATCAAGAGGCATTCACTCATAATTTTCATCAGGCGTCCCACACTAATAACTTATAGAGGGTCATCAGTCGGCCCTCACTTATAATTTTTAGAGAGTCATCAGGTGGTCCTCACTCATAAAATTTAGAGGGTCATCATACGGCCTTTGCTCCAAATATTTAGATGGTCATCAGGCGACCCTCACTCATAATATTTAGAGGGTCATTGTGCTGCCCTCGATCCAAATTTTTGAGGGTCATCATGCTGCCCTCTCTCATAATTTTTAGACGGTCATCATGTGGCCTTCGCTTCAAATTTTTAGAGGGTCATCAAGCAGCCCTCACTTATAATTTTCAGACGGTCATCAGTCTGTACTCACATAAAATTTAGAGGGTCATCATGCAGCCTTCACGCCAAATTTTTAGAAGGCTATCATGCGACTCTAGCTCCTATGTTTTCCAGGGTGTGCAGGATGCCCTCCTTCATAATTTTTACAGGAAGTGTATGAGGCCTAGTTCTGCAATCCATATATATATATATATATATATATATATATACATACACCCCACAGGGGCAAAGGTTTTCCGGCCATTGAGATATGGAAAAATGATATCAATTCCCCACTAAGATAAAGTTTAGACCAAAACTGCTTGCTTCAGACCACTCAGCCCCCTCCCTTGACATGCATTCCCCAAGGCCATAAAGGGCAATGCATTGTTTTCCTTTAATTAAATCCAAGAACAAGCCCTTCGAAGCTCGGTGACCACCAATTAGCACAAGGGTGTGAGTTCTAGTGCAGGCACAGCCAAACTGGATTCTTTTTGTGTAACTCAGGCACTACAGGTTACATCAAGGCTCTGAGGTATTGAATCTGGAAAATGACCTATAATAACAGAATGCAATATTTCTGAGGTGAGCTGAGCACATAATCGGAACCGCATTCTTTCCACACACGCCTGTGCCCTGCAGCCACCTGTAGCACTCTGCGTTATGGAGTTATGAAGTGTAGCTACCAGGAATTACATATGGTAGGCAGATTTAGCCTCTATGGGCAGATACAATCCAGCAGAATCCAGTGGCACCACTGTCATTCCATTCAGAGCTTCGGATGGAAAGTTATGAGCCTCCACGGTTCTGGACAGAAAATCATACTCTCAGAGATGGGAGGAGAGAGGCTGCACAAGCCCAGGGGTGGGCACAGAGTGTGGGAGGGAACAGCCTAGGAGATAAGAGCAGCTGCTCATTTTGAACTGAGTTTTTCTACTGCCAGGAGGATCCGTTAGCTGACACAGCCAGGAAACCATGTAGCTAAGATTTGGACCTGTGATCCATCAGTGCCTGCCTGTGTTCACATGCCACTTAATATGATAATTGAAACCTACCTATACCCTATCCTTGTACTACACTCCTGACTGTATACCTGAATATTGTTCTTGTAAATATATACCTGTATATTTCTAGTGCGCCTTTTCGGCGATTAAATATAAAAATAACCTTCGGCTGCTCTTTTATCTCGATATACGAATCCTCACGTCTGCATGCTTGGTTGGTTATATTATACACTACCTGGGTTGGTTTCTGACCTGATATAAGCCTGTTGTCGGACAGGGCTTATGTCAAATGAGGAACTGGTGGCAGCATACTGTACTGTTAGTGAGGAACTCTGGCAGTGATGGCCAGGAGGTTTATATATATATCCACAGCCTGGTCTGGAGATTTATATCCCCCCTCACTGGGAGTGCCTCAATAACTCGTACATATAAGGGAAGCCTTTCCAGCAACTATTTGTCCTCAGTGCAGTTCCCTGACTGACCTGGGGTAAGTGGTGGTGCCAGAGAGCCGATCTCTGCTGGGTCCTTCTCTCCCTTCCTACGAGGTGAGCGAAGTCTACACCCCCTTCCCCTGTGCGATTCATCACACGGCCCTTTCACTCTGTATGCAGTCTAGGAGTCCCACTCCTTAAAAATGGGGAAAAAATGTTTCCTGAGACCCTCCTCTATGTGTCTTTTAGGGTGTATTGCATGCAGTTGCTCCTTCTAATTTTTGGCATCACTGGCACTTAGCGCATAGGCTTTTCCATTCTAGCAGTCCTACTCCTTAAAAATTGGAAAAATGTTAATTGAGGCCCTCCTTTATGTGTCTTCCAAGGTGTATTGCAGTCCCTCCTAATATTTGGCAGCCCTTGCACATAGTGCATAGACTTTATGAGTCTAGGAAACTCGCTACCTAACAATATAAACAGAATGTGAATGAGGCTCTCCTATATGTCTAATACGGGTGTATCAGAGTGCCTCTTCGTTCTGATTATATATTTATTGTCTGATCTTGCATTGTCCACCTAGTTTTTGTGAGTTTCAGAGTCTTTCCTTCCTTCATAAATTAAACAGGTTGTGTATGACTATGTCGCACACACCACATGCCCAGAAAAGGTAGTAAAATGTTAAAATTACATTTACAGGTGACTACCAGTGGGTGTAGCCAGGGCTGCCACGAGGAATTTCAGGGCCCCATACTGGCAAAATTTTTGGGGCCCCCTTGAGACTCCGCCCAGGCTCCACCCAGCCCCGTCTCCACCCCTCAAACTGTCCACAGTCCCACCGCTCTCTCTTGGAAAAACTCCACTTCTCACCTATCACACATTAACGGTTCCCATCACCAGATCACACATATAGCCGACAGCTTTTGCTTTGGAGAAAATATTTTTTTAAGCCGCCACCATAACAGGGTAGACACTTTTGGTGGGACTCTACTCTACTGTAACCTATTAAATATTTGTTAAAATATGCAATACAATTTAGGTATATTTTTATTTATTTTTCAATTTTTAAAATGACCAATAATACCACATACAAGGAACAAATACCGCCACACCATGACCAGACCATATATTACTACCATAGTGACTGAATAATATCACACACAAGGAGCAAATACCACCCCACCATGAGCAGACCACATATTACCACCACATGGTGACTGAATTCTACAATACTGATCATTAATAAAAAAATATACAGTTGTGGCCAAAAGTATTGACACCCCTGCAATTCTATCAATACTCAGTTTCTTCCTGAAAATGATTGCAAACGAAAATTCTTTGGTATTATTATCTTCATTTAATTTGTCTTAAATGAAAAAATACAAAAAGAATTGTCCTAAAGCCAAATTGGATATAATTCCACACCAAACATAAAAACGAGGGTGGACACAAGTATTGGCACTGTTCGAAAAATCATGTGATGCTTCTCTAATTTGTGTAATTAACAGCACCTGTAACTTACCTGTGGCACCTATCAGGTGTTGGCAATAACTATATCACACTTGCAGCCAGTTGCATTAAAGTTGACTCAACCTCTGTCCTGTGTCCTTGTGTGTACCACATTGAGCACGGAGAAATGAATGAAGACCAAAGAACTGTCTGAGGACTTGAGAAACCAAATTGTGAGGAAGCATGAGCAATCTCAAGGCTACAAGTCCATCTCCAAAGACCTGAATGTTCCTGTGTCTACCGTGCACATTGTAATCAAGAAGTTTAAAGCCCATGGCACTGTGGCTAACCTGCCTAGATGTGGACGGAAAAGAAAAATTGACAAGAGATTTCAACGCAAGATTGTGCGGATGTTGGATAAAGAACCTCGACTAACATCCAAACAAGTTCAAGCTGCCCTGCAGTTCGAAGGTACAACAGTGTCAACCCGTACTATCCGTTGGCGTCTAAATGAAAAGGGACTGTATGGTAGGAGACCCAGGAAGACCCCACTTCTTACCCCGAGACATATAAAAGCCAGGCTGGAGTTTGCCAAAACTTACCTGAAAAAGCCTAAAACGTTTTGGAAGAATGTTCTCTGGTCAGATGAGACAAAAGTAGAGCTTTTTGGGCAAAAGCATCAGCATAGAGTTTGCAGGAGAAAAAAAGAGGCATTCAAAGAAAAGAACACGGTCCCTACAGTCAAACATGACAGAGGTTCCCTGATGTTTTGGGGTTGCTTTGCTGCCTCTGGCACTGGACTGCTTGACCGTGTGCATGGCATTATGAAGTCTGAAGACTACCAACAAATTTTGCAGCATAATGTAGGGCCCAGTGTGAGAAAGCTGGGTCTCCCTCAGAGGTCATGGGTCTTCCAGCACGACAATGACCCAAAACACACTTCAAAAAGCACTAGAAAAGATTTGGTTTGAGAGAAAGCACTGGAGACTTCTAAGGTGGCCAGCAATGAGTCCAGACCTGAATCCCATAGAACACCTGTGGAGAGATCTAAAAATGGCAGTTTGGAGAAGGCACCCTTCAAATATCAGGGACCTGGAACAGTTTGCCAAAGAAGAATGGCCTAAAATTCCAGCAGAGCATTGTAAGAAACTCATTGATGGTTACCGGAAGTGGTTGGTCGCAGTTATTTTGGCTAAAGGTTGTGCAACCAAGTATTAGGCTGAGGGTGCCAATACTTTTGTCTGGCCGATTTTTGGAGTTTTGTGTGAAATGATCAATGTTTTGCTTTCTGCTTCATTCTCTTTTGTGTTTTTTCATTTAAGACAAATTAAATGAAGATAATAATACCAAAGAATTTGTGTTTGCAATCATTTTCAGGAAGAAACTGAGTATTATCTGACAGAATTGCAGGGGTGTCAATACTTTTTGCCACAACTGTAATACTATCACCATACGTGGCATTATACACAGGAGATCTGTATTTAGTATGCAGTGTCTGTGTACAGGTAATAAAGTGATCAATGACATTATACACAGGAGCTCTGTATATAATGTACAGGTAACACAGTGATCATTGGTAACATTATACACAGGACCTCTGTATAGTGTCAGTGTTAGGTAACACACTAACTCACCAGTGATGTCTCTAGGTGAAGTCCTTCATCCTTGCTTTTTATTCATCCAGCACAGATCACTATCACGTCTTCCAGCCAGGACTCGTCTCTGCAGGAAATAACACAGGTATCTAGAGCTCTGCTTGCAGAACACATTACTTATTTTTTTCCCAACTTCTACATCACATCACATGAAGAAAAAAAGGTGACATAGTGTCGCTCTGCACAGTAACAGGACCGCCCCCCCCATTTAAAACAGTATCCTCAAAAAATTAACTACATCACTGCAGTAATAATATCCCTTAATTAGCCCCTATGGTAATAATATCCCCCATCCTGACCCCTGTGTGTCTCATTCCTGGTTTTAGCCATATGTTCTCCCATCGCGCCCTCATGAGTATCCATTCTGCCCCATCTGTCTCCATCATATCCATCCTGCTCCATGTTCCTGTGCGATCTGTCTCCAACCCTGCCCCATTTGTCTCCAATCATGCCACGTATCTCCATTCTGCCCAGTGTCTCCAATCATGCCCCATGTCCAGCATTCTGCCCCCAGTCTCCAGCATTCTGCCCCAGTCTCCAGCATTCTGCCCCAGTCTCCAGCATTCTGCCCCATCTCCAGCATTCTGCTCCATGTCCAGCATTCTGCCCAGTCTCCAGCACTCTGCCCCAAGTCCAGCATTCTGCCCCATGTCCAGCATTCTGCCCCAGTCTCCAGTATTCTGCCCCATGTCCAGCATTCTGCCCCATGTCCAGCATTCTGCCCCAGTCTCCAGTATTTTGCCCCATGTCCAGCATTTTGCCCCAGTCTCCAGTATTCTGCCCCATGTCCAGCATTCTGCCCCGTCCAGCATTCTGCCCCCAGCGTCCAGCATTCTGCTCCCAGCGTCCAGCATTGTGCCCCATGTCCAGCATTCTGCCCCAGTCTCTAGCATTCTGCCCCAGTCTCTAGCATTCTGTCCCAATCTCTAGCATTCTGCCCCCCAGCCCCCCGGATTGCCGCTGTGAAAAAAAACAAAAAAAAAAAAGTTCTCCTTACCTGCCCACACTCCAGCGGCGGGCGAGGCTCCGACCCTCCACGCTGCTGAAGCAGAATCGCGCTCTAGCCGGTGACTGACAGTGACATCAGACGTAGGCGATATGCGCACTGCGGCTGACGTCAGCTGCCAGCCTCTGATTGGCTGGCGGCTGTTAACTATTGATGTGCGGGCCGCATGTCAATAGCGTTTAGCTGCCGCCTGCAGCGCTGCGCTAAGGGCCCGGTTTACCAGGCCCCATAAGCCAGTCAGGGCAGTAAAGCCCTGATGGCGGCCCTGGGTGTAGCTTTATTTCCCCCACTACTACAGTTGTGGCCAAAAGTATTGACACCCCTGCAATTTTGTCAGATAATACTCAGTTTCTTCCTGAAAATGATTGCAAACACAAATTCTTTGGTATTATTATCATCATTTAATTTGTCTTAAATGAAAAAAACACAAAAGAGAATGAAGCAAAAAGCAAAACATTGATCATTTCACACAAAACTCCAAAAATGGGCCATATAAAAGTATTGGCACCCTCAGCCTAATACTTGGTTGCACAACTTTTAGCCAAAATAACTGCGACCAACCGCTTCCGGTAACCATCAATGAATTTCTTACAATGCTCTGCTGAATTTTAGACCATTCTTCTTTGGCAAACTGCTCCAGGTCCCTGATATTTGAAGGGTGCCTTCTCCAAACTGCCATTTTTAGATCTCTCCACAGGTGTTCTCTGGGATTCAGGTCTGGACTCATTGCTGGCCACCTTAGAAGTCTCCAGTGCCTTCTCTCAAACCATTTTCTAGTGCTTTTTGAAGCGTGTTTTGGGTCATTGTCATGCTGGAAGACCCATGACCTTTGAGGGAGACCCAGCTTTCTCACACTGGGCCCTACATTATGCTGCAAAATTTGTTGGTAGTCTTCAGACTTCATAATGCCATGCACACGGTCAAGCAGTCCAGTGCCAGAGGCAGCAAAGCAACCCCAAAACATCAGGGAACCTCCGCCATGTTTGAATGTAGGGACCATTTTCTTTTCTTTGAATGCCTCTTTTTTTCTCCTGTTAACTCTATGTTGATGCTTTTGCCCCAAAAGCTCTACTTTTGTCTCATCTGACCAGAGAACATTCTTCCAAAATGTTTTAGGCTTTTTCAGGTAAGTTTTGGCAAACTCCAGCCTGGCTTTTATATGTCTCGGGGTAAGAAGTGGGATCTTCCTGGGTCTCCTACCATACAGTCCCTTTTCATTCAGACGCCAACGGATAGTACGGGTTGACACTGTTGTACCCTCGGACTGCAGGGCAGCTTGAACTTGTTTGGATGTTAGTCGAGGTTCTTTATCCAACATCCGCACAATCTTGCGTTGAAATCTCTTGTCAATTTTTCTTTTCCGTCCACATCTAGGGAGGTTAGCCACCGTTCCATGGGCTTTAAACTTCTTGATGACACTGCGCACGGTAGACACAGGAACATTCAGGTCTTTGGAGATGGACTTGTAGCCTTGAGATTGCTCATGCTTCCTCACAATTTGGTTTCTCAAGTCCTCAGACAGTTCTTTCGTCTTCTTTCTTTTCTCCATGCTCAATGTGGTACACACAAGGACACAGGACAGAGGTTGAGTCAACTTTAATCCATGTCAACTGGCTGCAAGTGTGATTTAGTTATTACCAACACCTGTTAGGTGCCACAGGTAAGTTACAGGTGCTGTTAATTACACAAATTAGAGAAGCATCACATGATTTTTCGAACAGTGCCAATACTTTTGTCCACCCTCTTTTTTATGTTTGGTGTGGAATTGTATCCAATTTGGCTTTAGGACAATTCTTTTTGTGTTTTTTCATTTAAGACAAATTAAATGAAGATAATAATACCAAAGAATTTGTGTTTGCAATCATTTTCAGGAAGAAACTGAGTATTATCTGACAGAATTGCAGGGGTGTCAATACTTTTGGCCACAACTGTATGTCATCTACTAGTCATAGGTGACAGGAAATTACTGTGACAGATGGCCTGGCTATTAAGGGGTGGAGGAGGCGTGTTTTTTTTTGTTTTTTTTTAATTTTGCCTTATATACAAGTTATTAAACAGAAAAGAATGTTTCCTAACAATTTTTTCCTGTAAAATGTATCTAATCTTTGGCTTTGTATGTTTTATTCTCAGTCCGTAAAAGTTGCATAATACTCTGACAACATTGTTAGGATTGCTACTTCCTATTGGTGGCATTAGAGCTCTAGTCCTCTTCTCTGAAGAGGCAATCTACTCAGGTATGGAACTGGACGTTAGTCCCATCGATTTCCTGAGACAACACAGCTCCCAAACTGACCTCGGAGGTGTCCGTCTGGACCACAAACTCCTCAGTGAAATGAGGTGCTACCAAGACCGGATGTTTAAATAGGGTGAGCTTCAACTTCAACTCTTAGAACGCCATCTCCACTTCAGAGAACCATTTGGCCAGCGGCACCTTCATGCCCTTAAGCAGATCAGTCAGGGGGGCAGCTATCATGACGAAATTCAGGATAGAATCCCACAATTCCCAGAAATGCCCGAACCCGCTTCTTGGAGACCAGTTACAGCCATTTCTGGATTGCCTCCATCTTCTTCAACTGCGGCTTTATTTTGCCCCTTCTGAGGCTGGAGCCCATGTATTTTGCCTCTTCTTTCCCCATAGCGCAATTTTTTGGCTTTATGCTAAATATGGTAAACTCTGACTCTCCAGTACCACCTGGACCTTCTGCAGGTGAGTTCTGTTGCATAGTTTGGTTGCAGAAGAAAATTGTGAGAGTAGATATGGTGTGATTCAAATTTTATCTTCACAGAACATGAGGTACATGCATCAGCTTCTTAACACAGCATAACAGGAAGTCTGAAAAGACCTTTTACCAGAGACAAAATGAAACTAAAGTCCAACAAGTATATGCATTACATTCAAGTATAAGCATTACATGGGCAGCATGGCGGCTCAGTGGTTATCACTGCAGCCTTGCAGCGCTGGAGTCCTGGGTTCACATCCCACCATGGACAACATCTGCAAGGAGTTTGTATGTTCTCCCCATGTTTCCTCCAGGTACTCCAATTTCCTCCCACATTCCAAAGACATACTGATGGGAAATTTAGATTATGAGCCTCATTGGGCACAGTGAAGATAATGTGTGCAAACTGTAAAGCAAAAATCTAAGCATATAACAGTAACAACATTGCCATCTACTGTCAGAAAAGTGTAAACTTTTCCTGCACACAAATAAGTCTGTATCTGTTGCCAACACCCTTTCTCAACAGTAAGGTCTTATTCAGTTAAGCCTAATTTCTTCATCAGGCTCTGATGTCTTTCAGCATTCAATGCCTATGTGAAAATATCTGCTGTCATATCATCAGTTGAGCAGTACTCCAAATTTAGGATTTCTTGTTCTTGGTGAAACTTAACATCAATGTGTTCTTGGATTGACATCCTTGATTATCCTCACACATCTTGATTGGTCCCAATTGTTGTTGTCCTAAGTCTGTTAGCAGTTGTCTTAACCATAGAACTTCTTGACTGGCATGTGCTGCGGCGACATACTCTGCTTCTGTCGACGACAGTGTTACTATAGATTGTTTCTTACTAGTCCAACTAATTGGTCTGCCTGAGAGCAAGAAAAGATAGCCACTGGTAGATTCCATGTCAATTAGATCTCCAGCCCAGTCTGCATCAACGTATTCGGTTAAAATGCATTTCTCGCTTGCAGGTTGTTTCAGTTTAACACTGCTAGTCCATTACAAATAATAGATTACTCTCTTCACTGCATTCCAGTTCATTTTGTTTGGCTTTGACACCTTCCTGCTCAAAATTCCCACTGCTGCTGTGTAAGAGTAAGGAAACAGTTTGTCGGATGCAATGAGTAACCGGAGACAGAGAAGGGGTTAACAAGAATTTACTGAACGTGAATATGTTTGGATCGAGTGGACCAAGATGGGGCTTTTTTCCATGTGGAACCTGTCTTGCATGTCCCAACATGATGAGGGATGCAGAATTTTTCTCTAGCGGTGGAAAAAAGTTCCAGTTAACTCAGCATATTACATGCAATACGGAATGCGTAGTTTACTATGCTACTTGTTCTTGCAATCTCATCTATGTTGGTTTGACCACTAGGAAATTGCGTGTGAGAATTCGTGAACATGTTTTGGATATCATTAATGTGGAGAAAGTGGAAGATTTGCTCTCTTTGAAGCCTATCCCGAAACACTTCAAATCTGTACATGGATGTAACCCCAAATATTTGAAGATGATCGGCATCGATTGTGTCAAAATGAACCACTGAGGTGGAGATGTGAAGAAGATGTTATCACAACTTGAATCAAGGTGGATCTGGAAGTTACAAATGGTACGCCCCAAAGGTCTCAATAAGATTCCGAGTTTTGTCCCTTTTTTGTAATTTTTGTTTTTTTTTGGCATTCTTTGCAATTGCATTTTTTATTTGTTTTTAATTGTTTTTAAATTAATTAACTAATGGGCCATTCTTTTGTTTTACCCAAATTTTAGGAAACGTCCCCCATCCAATATGAGTCCAGTGGATGATATCTTCATAGCAGAATTGGAATTCGTAGATTTTGATTGTTTGGTCATAAAATAATATATCTACTGGCTAAATGAATAACTTTTTCTTGGACTATGGTTTATGAACCTGCAAATGATGAGCATAGTTAATCCATTTTCAACTAAATATTGGAGTATTCTGATTCATCAGTAAAAAAATTGTTGGACATCTTAATTGGATTGGTTACCTATTATTAAAATAATTGAATTGTCGTGTCTGGATTATTGAATTATTCGACTTATTAGATCTAATATTTTTTGTGTACTTTTGAGCCCTAGTCCCTCGTTATACCATTTTTGAAATATCTAGATTTTTGTCTTCATATCTATGGCCAAGTCCTCTATATATTTAAGTATTTGACCTGTATGTTCATTATTTTTACAGTTTATTTAGGCACTTTATTAGCACTTATCACTTTATTTACATAATTTTCACGTAATAGATGTATTCATCTAGTTATATGTGTGAGCACTTATATGCATGTATTTGTGTACGCACTTTCAATACTGCATTTTTGCACTTTCAACTACATGCATTTTTGCATTTTTCACGTATGCACTTTATAGTTCTTATATGCATTATATGCATTGCAATATTGTGTAATATGGTACCAGTGATATCACGGCACCCTTTATAGTTATATATATTCACTATAGCACTTTCTGCATGTCATAAGAGCCCTTTCTGTATGCACTTCAATATTAATAAACATTTTATCTCCATTTTCAACCTAGTGCACTTTATATTTGTGTTCTTTTCATTTCTTTACCTTCACTGTTTTCAGTATTTTTTAACCTGTATTTCCTTACAGATTTTTATCCTTTTTTGCTATTTTTTAATTTTTCATTTTTTGTTGATTTTTATTTTTAAAAAAAATTATTTTATTTTTACATCTATATAGATTTATTATTGTGTATTCTTTTTCATTCTTTTTTAGTTTTATTTTTTATTATTTTTTATTTTCTATTATATATTTTTTATTGTTCACATGATTTTTTTCACATATTTTTTAATAAATATTTTTTCAGCTGCAGAATTTATGAAATATTGAGCTCATAGTATATTTATATGTCATCAGGTGTTGATTCTGAATTTTATGCTGCTAGATGTTGCATGTGGGCCCACATGCACCATCTGTTAGTATTTGGCTAATCTATTTGTGGATTTTTGAATGTATTTTATTTACTATCCAAATGTAATTTACTAAAACAATTTAATCTACATAATTTATTTTGGATTCAAACTGGTGCTATATTGTACATTTGATGATTTTATGCTTTCTGAGGTATACGGGGTAATGGATTAGCGGTAATGTTTATTCTCGTGCTTCTCCTGACTTGCAGAGAAAAAGAGGAAAAAATATATAAAAAATTCTGACACTTTTTTTGTTTTTTTGTTTTTTACAATTTTTCCCTTCTTTAGCGTACCCTAGAATTACAGTTTAGGCTGGTGATTCTGTTATGATTAGGTCACCGAGGAGGATAGACGGGAAATAAGCTAGGCAACCAGAACACCAGAAAGGTTGGCAACTTAGCGGATTGCAGACTTCTAAACCTAACAACACAACTAGAATTAGCCGTGGGACGTACCTACGATGCCCTAGACGCCTCGGCACAGCCAAAGAGTTAACTAAGCCTGAAGCAAGAAAGGGGAAAGCTAAACTGTCCCGGAGCAGAACCCCAAAGGAATAGATAGCCCCCAAACATATATTGCTGGTGAGACAAGATGAGGCACAAACGCAGGCAGAAAATAGAGTAAGCAAATGATGGGGCCCAAGCTGTCTAGATTGCAGACAGTATATTTTCTGTCCTGTGCTATCATGCAAAAACCCTAAAAAATCCAACACGTCTGATATGCAAAAATACTGAGGCCACACGACCTCTCCCCCCATTAGATCAGCATTCTGGTGTGAACTGAAAGCAAAAACCAAAGACACTGCTATATCAGGGGATTAGCAATACTGAACAGACTGACATAAGCTGTGGCATATGGAGCGGGGTCCAGCACTGGTCCCAGCAGGGAACAATGCCGAACACTATTCAGCAATGCAGAAAGCAGAGAAAGGCAAAACTGGATCAAATGCAAAAAGATTCCAGCAAACAAATAACTTATCTGAACGATGCAGGACCAAGCAGGGGGCAAGCGGACTTCAAGATACACAGGAAGAAAAACAAATCACCAGCAGCAACTGAGGGAAGCTTGCTCACTTAAATCTTCCCAGTCTGTAACACCTGACTTCTACTCATCGTCTTCAGGTGATGAACTTCTGTCAACCCGACCAGCTCCACTACCCGCAACAACCACCAGAGGTAGCCCACACTCAGAAGTCAGGATAAGAGTGTTCACAACACTGTACAATTTCATAACCCATCTGTTTGTCCTCTAGGATTTGTTTTGAGTCTCCATTTATTTGTATGACATTTATTCCATTGATCTATTGAAAAAATTCTCTTAACACTCTTGTCAGGAATTTTGGCTTAATTGTTTTATTTTTTTTATGGGGCAAAAACTCATCCTCCCGCACAATGTTGGCAGTGTTTTTTCTGAGTGTTATCTCGTTTAACTAAAAAAAATTTATGACATGGTTCAACAAAATTTATGTTTTTATAAAAAAGAGTCTATTGGAGGATCTTTACTCACATGTAGGTTTTGGGGACAGATCAAGATGGGCACAGCTATGGCTTGGGTCACTCTTGTCCAATTTGGAGGAAACTCTCCGAGTACTGTACTGATCTTATTCTCCACCTCTTCCATGGGTTGAAGAAGGTCTGGGTCTTCAATCCTTTTCTTTAGTTAGTCAGGGCACAGTTTTAGATGATCTCTTGACACTGCCGCTGAGGTTTCTCCTCCATCTTTACTGATGAGGCACACCTTGGTGTTATCAAACTCTGAAGGTAAAACGGTGTATGGCTAAGCCTCCCACTGGTCATCTAGTTTGTGTACTTGTCTCTTCCTTTTGAGTACCTGTTCTCCAGGTGACAAGGGAACTGCAGGGGCATGCTGATTATAATTTCTTTCCTGCCTCTGTCTTGCCTGGGATAGACTTTTCTCTACACATTCTTGCACTCCGCAGTATTGTTGCTGCCGCTCTGTATCCCAGTCTGCATCCAGTGATGTCGTCTCAGGTGTTAAAACTCCCATGTCTAAGTCAATAGGTAACTTGCCAGGTCTTGCCCTCATCAGGTAGGCCGGAGTGCAGTTATTGAAATTTCCCGGGATATGATTGTATAGATCTACCAGATCTGGCAACTTCTCTGGCCACAGGTTTCGCTCTTCCAGAGGCAAGGTCTTCAATAGGTCAATTACCACCTGGTTCATCTTCTCGCACATGCCATTTGTCTGTGGATGGTGTGGCGTCGTCCTGATTTTCTTGCTGCTGTACAGGTTACAGAGCTCCTGGAACACTTCTGCCTCAAAGGCTCGGCCTTGGTCTGTGAGCACTTGTTCAGGGTAACTTTGCGGTCGACAAAAGTATTCTTGAAATGCTTTGGCTGCCGTCTTCTACAGGGCATTGCTCCTACTGGCCAGTTTCCTACTCCACACTGATGAGGGGCAATACCCCGAAACAGATGTCTGTGGATGGATACCATGTTTTGGCATAGGTGGCTTCCTTCATTGGAGACTGCCCTTCCCGTGGTTGTTCCTTCCCGGGAAAAGACCTGGCTAGTCATTGCTTGCACTGAGAAACATGTGATGGTGTCTCCGCGGGTTGTGTTTTGCTTGTTTTTACATATTTCCCATAAGGGATGGGGGCATTGCTCTAGAATCACTGCGTTGAGAAACATGTGATGGTGTCTCCGCAGTGTTGGATGTTGATCTCCATGAGTTCATTCATCCTCATTTTTCACAGTCTTCTACTAGGCATTGCTCCTACAGGCCAGTTTCCTACTCCACACTGATGAGGGGCAATACCCCGAAACAGCTGTCTGTTGATGGATACCATGTTTTGGCATAGGTGGTTTCCTTCATTGGAGACTGCCCTTCCCGTGGTTGTTCCTTCCCGGGGAAAGACCTGGCTAGTCATTGCTTGCATTGAGAAACATGTGATGGTGTCTCCGCATGTTGTGTTTTGCTTGTTTTTACATATTTCCCAAAAGGGATGGGGGCATTGCTCTAGAATCACTGCGTTGAGAAACATGTGATGGTGTCTTCGCAGTGTTGGATGTTGATCTCCATGAGTTCATTCATCCTCATTTTTCACAGTCTTCTCTGTTTGGTCTTTGACAGGTACGAGTACCAAGAACCTTGAATAATGGCCAACGATGGTCAGAGCGTAGGTGTAGCCAGTCCTGCTCGGAGTCAATTTCACATGATCCAAAGCTATCAGTTCAAACGGCTGTTTTGTGATGATCAGCTGTAATGGGGCTCGCTGGCTGCTACGGTCTTCCCTGCGCATGTTGCATTGGCCACATTCTCGGCACCGCTTTTCAATGGCTTTCCTCATGCCAACCCAGAAGAATCTCTCATGAAGAAGGGCCTCCAACTTCTTCCACCTGAAATGTCCGGCTCCATCGTGGTATGCCTCCAAGACCATTGGCACATCCTGCTTCGGGACAACCACCTGCCAGACGAGTTCATGAGTGCACGAGTTGATGTTCCTCTGACACAGCTTACCCTCATAGATGAACAGCTTGCCCTACTCCTTCCACAACTGCTGTGCTTCCATCCGAACGGAGGACTCTTGTTCTTGGCCTTCTTGGATTGGCCCACTAGCAGGTCTTGCAGAGGTGCGGCTATTTTGATGAAGCCCTTTATGAATCTCCGGTAGTAGCCCACCAACCCAAGAAACCGCCATACTTCATGAATGGTGCTGGGTCTTTGCCAGTCCCGGATAACTGTGACTTTGTCAGGGTCTGGTGCCACGCCTTCCTCACTTACCATATGGCCGAGGTACTGCACTTTGGGTTTCAAAAGGTGGCATTTGAATGGCTTTACTTTCAAGCCAAAGTTGGACAGGGCTTCAAACACTTCGGCCAGGTGCTTCAAGTGGTCTTCATAGGTTTTGGAGAAGACGATGATGTCATCCAGGTACAGCAGAACGGTTTCAAAGTTTTTATGTCCTAGGCAGCATTCCATTAACCGTTGAAATGTTCCCGGGGAACTGCTGAGGCCGAATGGCATGTTGTTAAACTCGCAGAGGCCTATTGGCGTGGTAAACGCTGTCTTCTCCTGCCAAGGGAACCTGCCAATACCCATTGGTGAGATCCAAAGTCGAGAAATAGTTAGCAGTTCTCAATGCAGCTAATGATTCCTCAATTCTAGGTAGCAGGTAGGCGTCCTTATGTGTAATTTTGTTAATCCGCCTGTAGTCAACACACATTCTCATGGTACCATCTTTCTTATTAACAAGGACTAATGGAGCTGCCCAGGGGCTACAACTATCTCTGATTACCTCAGCCTCCTTCATCTCCCGTAACATATCCTTGCCACGTTGATAGTGTGCTGGGGGTACAGGCCGGTACCTCTCTTTAATGGGTAGATGATCTCCAGTGGGGATATGGTGCTGGACCCCTTTTACCTGCCCAAAGTCTAGAGGATGTTTACTGAAGACCCGCTCATACTCTCGAGCCATCCGGTAAGCCCCATGCTTTTGGTGCAAAGGGGTGGAGTCAGTGCCTACGTGTAGCTGCTGACACCAATCCTCCAGCTGCCCCTCAGAGCCATTGTCCTCCACCTGGTCGGACGGAAGCAAGGGCTCTGCTGCCTCTATTGCATTGTTACTGACAGTGAATAGCTTAGCAAGGGTGGCATGCTGGGGTAAATGGACCTCTCTCCCCCCACAATTCAAGATGTGTATTGGTACCCTCCCCTTGCGGACATCGACTGCCCCCCTGGCTGTCAGAATAGTGGGCCTACTATCAGAGTACACTGGTTCTACTAGGGCCTAGTAATCTTGACCCCTGAGCCCTATTGCTGCCCGACACCAAATTAACATTTCAATCCTTGGGGGTACTGCAATGGGGAATGGATCAATCACTTTGACACTGCCAACTTCTCCACCATACAGCTCTACCTGTTGTCTCTGGATCAGTGCTCTGATCTCCTTTTGCAGGACCCGCTGCTGACTGGAACTGGCGGTCTCAGCTACCTTTTGCAACAAAACAATAATTTCTCCAAGACAATTTTCTATTACATTGGTGCCTAAAGTAATCATAGGATGGCATTCTCGTTTGTCACTATCAACTATAATGAAACCTTGTGACTGCAATTCTACTCAGCCAATCTTAATGGTCACCTCTTTATACCCCACTTGAGGCAAGGGCTGATCATTGTTGGCAAAGATGGCAAGGTGTTCATCTGGGCTGCGAGTAATGTTTGAATCAGCCCAGTACCGCTTAAAGAGGATATATGGCATCGTTGTCACCTGGGAACCGGTGTCCAGTAAAGCGTTCATCGGAATGCCATCAATCACGACGTTCAGGACCAGTCGTCCTCCCATGTACTTGTCTCGCCAGTTTTGCGGGCCTGGACGTCTTACTCCTGGGGGTTGGCCCACTGCCCCAGGCACTGCTCAAGCAATTACAGGAATTATTCTAAAATATCCACCAAGGACACTTCAAAATTCTAGGAACTCAGCAACCTGCTGTTTTAACTCCAGCTGGCCAAAACAGACACCTGGCCTCAGCTACCTGGATACCACACGTGGGGTGAAACCCATAGTAGCCAAGCTGCTATATAACGTGCAAGAAAGGTGGACTACGCTAGGGACAAGTTACAATGAGGAACACCAGGTGTCCTTTCCTCTGTTCTCCTTCTTCTGTAAGTTCATCAAAGACATTGCAGAGCGTAAGGCTGACTCAAGCTTCACCTATGGAGAACCCTCCTAAATATGAGAGACCTCATCAAATTGACAGAAAACATAGAAGCCCAGTATCTGGAAAAAAGGCTGATGTTCTTCCCGCACCAGCATCAGTTCCTGATAAGGATGACAAGGGTGAGTCGAGAATCCAAACCGTCAGTGTCCCATCCACAAGAAGCCACATCCGCTGAAGAAATGTATTGGCTTCAGAAAGAAACCACTCCAAGAATGCAAGGAGCTTCTAAAGAAGTTTGGAGTGTGCTTCAGATGTTATGCTTCTACCGAACACTTTGCTAAGGACTGTAAAATTACAATCAAGTGTATGGAGTGTGACAGCGAGGACCATGTACAATCGCTCCATCCATCCCAGCTTAACCCTACACCTATGCTTTCTCCCACCACAAGCCATGGTGGGGAGAGTACAGGCCAAGCAGCAAGCCATCTCACAGTATCTTCTTCATGCACGGAAGTCTGCGAAGAAAGTCTTTGGGACAAGTCTTGTGCGAAAATTTGCCTGGCAAAGGTATATCCCAAGGCCATGAAGGTGTATAGCATCCTGGATGATCAGAGCAACCGATCACTAGCAAGGTCAGAACTCTTTGATCTGTTCAATTTAAAGAGAAGTGCCTACCCCTACATCTTAGGCACCTGTAGCGGCATCTCAGAAGTTTTCAGAAAAAGGGCCAGTAGTCTCATGGTAAGATGCCTTGAAAATACCGTTGAAATACCTCTACCCACATTCGTCAAGTGTAATCAGATTCCGTCCAACAAGGAAGAGATCCCAACGCCAGAAGCCGATCTTCATCACCCTCACCTGAAGACTATAGCCAGCAAGATTCTAGCCCTCGATCACAACTCATAAATCCTGATTCTACTTGGAAGAGACATTGTCCATTTACACAAGGTAGGCCAGCAAATTAACGGCCCACACAACGCACCATTTGCTCAGTGCTTCGACCTAGACTGGGTGATCATAGGGAACGTCTACATAGACAAAATTAAGAGACCAACCTCTATCTTCCACAAGACGTACATCTTGCCAAATGGTCGCAGCACTCATTTCCTGCTATGCCCACATAATTACTGGGTGAAAGACAAACTGAGCGATACCAAGTGGCGACGGCCACCACTTGACAGTGAGAACACGGACAGTCCCTGGGATGACGACCTCAGGTCAACGGTGTTCAATTCCACAAATCTAGACAAGTTGGCACCCCCAAGAGAAGATAAAGCGTTTATAATGGTTATGGACAAAGAATTCACTCAAGACGACCCCAACAGCTGGGTGGCTCAATTACCCTTTCGTTCGCCAAGGCCAAGGTTGCCAAACAATCTGAAGCAAGCAACTGCAAGGTTCTCTTCTCTAAAGCGCACTTTAAAAAGAAGACTAGAGATGGAAAGACATTTCATCGATTTCATGCAAAACATCTTTGACTGAGATCATGCAGAACACGCACCACTACTGAAGGAAGGAGAAGTGATAGGAACGGCGGAACGCACTAAATAAAAATAATAATAAAGTGGTCACAGAGGTGCCAAAAAAGACAAATACAATAAGGCTGAGCCTGTTGGAGTCACAGTACTCAGAGTAAATGCACACACGGTATCTGGTCACGGGAGCAGAGCCAAAGACAGCGGAACTACGTCCGTCTAGACCTACCGTGCGTGCGACGTCGCAACTGTGGACAACAAGGAGGGCTGCAACTGCAGCGAGGCGTAGGACACTGCCGCTAGACAACAAAGCTAGTACGCAAGCGCAATGTCGGACGCTAGCAACTGTGGATGATGTAGTAGTGGTGCCCTGGCGCTGACTCTAAGCTTAGTCCCTGTCCACAAACGTAATATCAGTGGGAAGGGGTTTCAAATGAGTCATTCACCAGAATCATACATTCATCATCATTCACACAGTAGCAACTAGAGACTATACTAGCGCATGGCGGAACGGCCATGCGCGCTTTTTATAGCAGCCGGGACCTTCCAGAAGCTTCCAGATCTCCGAGATGGACCAATGAGATCTGGAGCAGGACCTGAGCACATGACTCCCGATCTCCAATGGGAAATCATCTCATGAGCATGCTCAGTAGGAGGACACAGGGACTTAGCCCCTGGAGAGATTTGCTGCAAGGCAATCTCCTCTGTGGTAGATAAGCAGCAAGAGACCACAGAATGTAAGGGTCTGGATTCCTGCAGAGCAGACGCAGAAACCTGTCGCCTAACAAGAAGAATGCTGATACCTTCTATCTTTCAGGGTCTACCACCCTCATAAACCTCACCAGATCAGGGTGGTATTTGACTCCAATGCACAGCATGAAGGCGTCTCCCTCAACAACTTGCTTCTTACTGTATCCAACATGAACAACAGCCTCATAGGAGTGTTGATTTGCTTCAGGCAGGAACCCATGACGATAATGTCTAACATCCAGCAGTTGTTTCATAGTTTCTACTGTCTTCCTTCAAAATGAAGCAATCTCAGGTTCCTATGGCACAAGGGCAATGACATCCACAACGAGGTAATAGACTACCGGATGAAGTTACATGTCTTTGGCAACAGCCCTTCACCTGCTGTAGCAATCTATGGACTGAGATGGGCATCCCAGGAATGTGAGAGAGAATATGGAAGTGATGTTCGCCAGTTTGTAGAGAAGATCTTCTACGTGGATGACGGACTCAAGTCTTTATTCTTGAGTGAAGAGGCTATCGATCTGCTCTCCATGACTCAGGAAATGCTCTCATCATCAAATCTCACGCTCCACAAGATAATCTCTAACAGCCAAGAGGTAATGGGAGTGTTTCCATCCGAAGACTATGCCATGAGCTTAAGAGACCTCAATTTAGGTTCCGACGTCCTTCCCATGCAACGCAGCTTCGGACTGCTATGGGATATTTCACAAGACGCATTTACTTTTCAAGTGTCACCCTGCAACAAGCCATTCACAAAATGAGGAGTCCTGTCTGTCATAAACAGTATCTACGATCCTTTTGGGTTCGTCGTTCCCATCACTATTCAAGGCAAGATACTGCTAAGACAGCTCACTGCTGAAAATACTGATTGGGATGCTCTTCTGCCGTCCCAGAAACAACAAAGAAGGGAAGCCTGGAAGAAGTCACTGAAGGTCCTAGAACAACTCCAAGTCCAACGTTGTTATTCTGTAAAATCTTCAGTTGCCAACAGAAGAGAAGTCCACATTTTCTCTGATGCGTCTACGGAAGCCATAGCCGCAGTAGCTTATCTGAAGACCCCGGGACTACACAATGAAGTGCACTGTGGTTTCATTCTGGGTAAGTCCAAACTAACCCCTAAGCCTGCACACTCAGTACCAAGGTTTGAAGTTTGTGTCGCTATTGGTTGTGGAAATCGCTGAATTCGTGAGAGGTGAAAAGGACATTGCAATCGATTCTTTTACGTTCTACACAGATAGTAGGGTGGTACTCTGATATATATAACCAAACAAAAATATTCTACGTCTATGTGAGTAATAGAGTAGAGCGCATCAGAAGTTTTGCTACTTCTGAGCAGTGGCATCACATCCCCTCTGATCTTAACCCAGCTGACCAAGGAATGAGACTCACAGCCGCATCCAAGCTCGGTGACATGTGGCTGACACCTCCAAGTATCTTAAACGAGGATACCTACGATAACTACATCCTCAACGCATGAGCTGGTGGATCCAGACTCTGACAAAGAAATTAGACCAACTATCTCCACACACTATATTTCAATGACATCAAGGCTGAAGTTGAAACCTCATAATTTTGAACTCTTCTCAAGTTGGTCATCCGCTGTACGAGCCGTGGCTTGTCTTACTCACATCACTCATTGCTTTACCAATGACAAGATATCAGAGTGCCGCTGCTGGCACATGTGCAAGGGTCATCCTACCATCGAAGGCAAGGAAAAAGCTGCACAAGTCATCATCAGGTGCATACAAGAAGTATATTGCCATAAAATTGACAGCATTACGAAAGGTGTCAACCTCTCCAAAAACAGTACGCTCCTTGACCTGAACCCAGTCACTGAACTTGTGTTACCTATACTGAAAGAGGACATCACATGAACTGAACATTGTTGCTGGACTCCATCACAGCGGGGAGCATACTTCCTCATACCACAGCCGTGTTAGGACATAAAGCCCGCTACCTCTTTCTCTCTCACCACTACCGGTGATATCACCTCAACCAACACCGGAACTGCTGCAACCCACCAACCTACTGTCTCCTTCCCCACCATCCTGTAGCATGTAAGCCTGAAAGGGCAGGGTCCTCTCTCCACTCTGTATCAGTCTGTCATTGTTAGTTTGTTTACTGTAAGCGATATCTGTAATTTGTATGTAACCCCTTCTCATGTACAGCACCATGGAATCAATGGTGCTATATAAATAAATAATACAAACAAAAAGCACAGAATGACAAATGTGCAAAAATACCTTGCAATAAGACATATAACAGTAGTCAGCAAGTGCTGATAAAAGGTAATAACAAACACAGGGTATTTAGTCTATACGTTTTTTTGCAAAAAAATGTATACCAAGCTGCCTCACCAACATCAAGGTAACCCGTATTGAAGCAGTCCCTATCTAATGTATTTAATACCTGAACATATGAACTGTGTCTAAATGAGCAGGATTAAGACAGGTGCTTTCTGGTATGGGCACGTGATGCAAGACAGCTCCTTATGTGCATGTCACACAAGAGAGGGGTGGGGTCTCTCAAATCATGCATAAGCATGAAAAAAACTGGATTAAAAACACACATGTGACATGCACAATGTGAACAAGTCTGTTGGACCATGTTCATAAATACATTAGATAGGGACTGCTTCAATACGGGTTACCTTGACGTTGGTGAGGCAGCTTGGTATACATTTTTTTGCAAAAAAACGTATAGACTAAATACCCTGTGTTTGTTATTACCTTTTATCAGCACTTGCTGACTACTGTTATATGTCTTATTGCAAGGTATTTTTGCACATTTGTCATTCTGTGCTTTTTGTTTGTGTTTCAGTCAGGGTGGAGTGAACATGGTCCAACAGACTTGTTCACATTGTGCATGTCACATGTGTGTTTTTAATCCAGTTTTTTTCATGCTTATGCATGATTTGAGAGACCCCACCCCTCTCTTGTGTGACATGCACATAAGGAGCTGTCTTGCACCACGTGCCCATACCAGAAAGCGCCTGTCTTAATCCTGCTCATTTAGACACAGTTCATATGTTCAGGTTTAAATACATTAGATAGGGACTGCTTCAATACGGGTTACCTTGACGTTGGTGAGGCAGCTTGGTATACATTTTTTTGCAAAAAACGTATAGACTAAATACCCTGTGTTTGTTATTACCTTTTATCAGCACTTGCTGACTACTGTTATATGTCTTATTGCAAGGTATTTTTGCACATTTGTCATTCTGTGCTTTTTGTTTGTGTTTCAGTCAGGGTGGAGTGAACATGGTCCAACAGACTTGTTCACATTGTGCATGTCACATGTGTGTTTTTAATCCAGTTTTTTTCATGCTTATGCATGATTTGAGAGACCCCACCCCTCTCTTGTGTGACATGCACATAAGGAGCTGTCTTGCATCACGTGCCCATACCAGAAAGCGCCTGTCTTAATCCTGCTCATTTAGACACAGTTCATATGTTCAGGTATTAAATACATTAGATAGGGACTGCTTCAATACGGGTTACCTTGATGTTGGTGAGGCAGCTTGGTATACATTTTTTTGCAAAAAAACGTATAGACTAAATACCCTGTGTTTGTTATTACCTTTTATCAGCACTTGCTGACTACTGTTATATGTCTTATTGCAAGGTATTTTTGCACATTTGTCATTTTGTGCTTTTTGTTTGTGTTTCAGTCAGGGTGGAGTGAACATGGTCCAACAGACTTGTTCACATTGTGCAAGTGCATGTCACATGTGTGTTTTTAATAAATAAATAATAATAGTAATAAAAAAGCGCTCTGTGTGCAACCGAACTTGAGCACTTCCCCATGGATTAAATGCCAAGCCAAGAGTTGGCTTGTTGTGGCTTCCACAACCCGAAGATGGTTTTTTTTACTGAACTCATATTCATTTTTATTTCTTTTTTCAAGGACTATGCGTCGTCGCTCAAGTATGAACTTGAATTGTTGCATTATTGTTGCATAGTGTTTTCTTCTCTCTCCTCTTTTCAGGTTCTTTTCAGAATCACACATCTGTAATGCAGACATTTGTTGGGAATCTCTCTCAGGCAAAACTAACAGGTCAAGGAAATTCTTATCCTCTCTTGCTGACAACTTTATCTTCCAAAAGGTAAGGGAGAAAACAAGGGGAACTGCTACCTTGGATCTAATCCTTATAAACAGGGAGGAAATGGTTGAGGAGGTAAAAGTGGCTGGGACCCTAGGAGGTAGCGACCATGCTATTTTAGAATTTTGGATAACTAGAGGCGGAAGACCTGTGAAGACTCAGACGTCAAGGTTAGATTTCAGAAAGGCAGATTTTAAGGGATTCAGAAAGAGAATTGGAGGGATCCAATGGCTGGATATCCTTAAAGACAAAAATGTCCAGGAAGGATGGGAAATCTTGAAAAATGAAATTCTCAAAGCACAGTTGTTAACAATTCCGAAAAGAGGGAAGAATAGGAAGCAGTTAAGGAAACCAGGATGGATGAACACAGAACTTAAGCACATGCTAAAAAGGAAGAAAAAAATGTTTATAAAATGGAAAGAGGGAGGCATATCTAAAGAAGAATATAATGCTGTCTGCAGAACCTGCAGGGCACAAATCAGATTAGCTAAAGCTGAAAATGAATTGAGGCTTGCAAGAGATGTCAAAAGCAATAATAAAGGATTTTGGGGATATGTCAAAAGTAAAAGAAAAGTCAAAGATGCTATAGGATTTTTACAGGATGAAAATGATGCAATGGTAAGACAGGATGTTGAGAAGGCTGAACTTTTAAATTCCTATTTTGCATCTGTTTTCTCTCAGAAAGGAAATGTAACATCAACTGTTATTCACTGTCCTATTAAGGGAATAGAAGAATCCAGGATATCTATAAACAGAAAGATAGTGAGGAAACACTTAGCTAGCCTAAATGAATTCAAGTCTCCAGGTCCAGATGAATTACACCCCAGAGTACTGAAGGAGATAGCAGAAGAAATTTTTGAACCCCTCTCTATAATCTTTGAAAATTCTTGGAGAACAGGAGAAGTGCCAGAAGACTGGAGAAGAGCAAATGTTGTTCCTATCTTCAAAAAGGGGAAGAAGGTGGACCCAGGTAACTATAGGCCGGTGAGTCTGACTTCTATACCAGGAAAGATCTTTGAACAAATTATTAAACAACATGTATGTCAATACCTGGATAAGAATGAAGTGATTAAACAGAGTCAGCATGGGTTTGTAACTAATAAGTCATGTCAGACTAACTTAATTTCCTTCTATGACGGTATCACTGATTGGGTGGATCAAGGAAATGCTGTAGATATAGTATATCTTGACTTCAGCAAAGCATTTGACAAAGTCTCTCATACAATCCTTATTGAAAAAATGATTAAGTATGGAATGGACAAGGCAACTGTTAGGTGGATTCATAACTGGCTTAGTGATCGGACCCAAAGAGTGGTCGTAAATGGCTGCACATCCAGTTGGAAGAATGTCTCAAGTGGGGTACCACAGGGCTCTGTCCTGGGCCCTGTATTGTTCAACATCTTTATCAACGATTTAGATGAAGGCATTGAGGGTAAACTGATTAAATTTGCTGATGACACAAAGCTAGGAGGGATAGCTAATACTAGAGAAGAGAGAGAGAGGATTCAAAAAGATTTAAATAAACTGGAGAAGTGGGCAGCAACAAACAGAATGGTTTTTAACAGGGAGAAATGCAAAGTACTACATCTGGGCAATAAAAATGGAAAAAGCATATATAGAATGGGAGGAATAGGGCTAAGTGACAGCACATGTGAAAAAGACTTGGGTATACTAATAGATCACAGACTGAATATGAGTCAACAGTGTGATGCAGCAGCAAAAAAGGCAAATGCAATTCTAGGATGTATTAACAGAAGCATACAGTCTAGATCACGTGAAGTCATTATTTCCCTCTACTCCTCTTTGGTCAGACCTCATCTGGAATATTGTGTCCAGTTTTGGGCACCACATTTTAAAAAAGACATCAACAAACTGGAGCAAGTTCAGAAAAGAGCGACCAGAATGGTGACCGGTCTGCAAACCCTGTCTTATGAGGAAAGGTTGCAGGATTTGGGAATGTTTAGTTTGCAAAAGAGAAGACTGAGAGGAGACTTAATAGCTGTCTACAAATATCTAAAGGGCTGTCACATTGTAGAAGGATCAACTTTATTCTCATTTGCACAAGGAAAGACTAGAAGCAATGGGATGAAACTGAATGGGAGGAGACACAGATTAGATATTAGAAAAAACTTTTTGACAGTTAGAGTGATCAATGAGTGGAACTGGCTGCCACGAGAAGTGGTGAGTTCTCCTTCAATGGAAGTCTTCAAACAGAGGCTGGACAGACATCTGACTGGGATGATTTAGCGAATCCTGCTTTGAGCAGGGGGTTGGACCAGATGGCCCAGGAGGTCCCTTCCAACTCTACGATTCTATGATTCTATGATTCTATGATTCTATGAAATCATGGATCTGAGTGTGAGATCCATGTGACTCAGAGCAGGTCCTATTCTCATCTGATTTGTGGATCAGACCCATCCATTCAAGTCTAAGGGGATCTGTAAGAAACCAATGCAAATTGGAAGGCTTCACATTTTCTTCCATTTTGCATCTGTGTCTCAGGGATTTGTTATTTAGTGATAAACTTGAAAAAAAGTGACCTTCCAAATTTTTTTTATTGGATTGGAAACAAGCACCTATTCAGTGGTAAAGAACGGAAGATAAAAAGGCAGAAGTTACTAGGATGACACCTGAGAACAAATTGTTCCTTTTCTGTCAAATGTTATTACAAGTAGGTGAGGTGACCCCTTAAAGTGCCTAGGGCAGCTTGAAAGCCAAAGACGGCACTGCCAAGAAGCCGTGGCTCACAGGATTGTCTTTGCATGTGTCTTTAGGCTGTTGCATTATTACCCTGAGCCATACCCCCTTGGTACAAACCATAAAAATTAGCATCAAATAAAAAGGCTCATACCTTGGGAAACATTTAGCAGATTTAGGCTGTGTGCCCACGTTGCAGATTCTGCTGCGATTCCGCAGCGGTTTTGGCCCAGCGGAAATGCAGCAGTTCCGCTGACATGGTACAGTACCATGTAAACCTATTGCTTTTCAAAACCGCTGTGCTCACGCTGCGTTTTTTTCGCGCGGTTTTGCTGCGGTTTCCAAACCACAGCATGTCAATTGTTTGGGCGGTTTCCGCAGCGGTTTCACACCTTTAACATAGTAGAGGTGTGAAACCGCAGGTCTCTTTACCTGCGGTTTTACCTGAGGATCCTCGCGGAAAAACCTGCAGCTGAATCTGCAACGTGTGCACATAGCCTAAAGCAAAAAACGAAAACCAGAATATTCAAGGGAGAATTGGGAACATAATAAGAGCAAAAACTGGTCATTTTTTTTACCTGGTTTCAGGTTCTCTTTAAGTCTTTGTGAAATGTAAGGGGTTAAACAATATCCATTCTCAACAGTTACTGTCAAATGCTAGATATGTAACAGAGTTGACAGTTGCACTTGGAAGGAGCAGGTTCAGCTCCTGAGCCCACTCCATCCTGAGACAGTGCACGACCACTAAATATGCACTGCGGTAAGTTGATGAATTACTCCCATAACAGACACGCTCCAAGGCAATGACCAGTCAGGAGGCTAAAACTGAAGAAGAAAATGTGTGTGTCACCTTTCATTTGTATAATTTTTCATAAATTAATTTTCAATTTCTTGTCTTCACTTTTCCACTTCATGGGCAACTGTCACTCCCAGCATGCCCTGACATCTAAAGACTTTCAGGTTCCGCTGGGACTTGTATTCAAATGTATGAAGAATGTTGACTAAGAATTGACAAACAAATGTCAGGTACCATTAACATGTAACTGCAGAGTGAGCCCCCAGAATTAAGACCCCTCACATCCCCCAGTCCGACACTGTATTATGTGCAGAACATACAATGATTTTATATTGAGAGTGGGCAGTTCTCCCCATTCATTTCTATGGGAGTTTCAGAGTGGGCTCATCAATTTTTGGATCTCCCAATGAGATGAATGGAGAGAGCCATACACATGTGACAACCTCATCTTTTAAAAGCGGTGTGGAACAATTTTTGAGACAGATGTGGGTCCCAGTGGTCAATTATACCTTTTTGGCATATCCTCTGGATTTGCCATTAATCTAAAATATAGGAATAAGCCTTTACATTGCTCATCTTAATGCTTATTTTACGATCATGTAAATATATGTTCCATTGACTGTATTTCATCATGTGTCACAACATCATTACTACTTCTTGCAATGTAATGACAGGGCATCCATCATTTCTTAATCGCTCATCCTGGATACGTCACGGAGGCTCCTGGCAATCTTGTCTCCATGATGTAACTGGTCCAACAAACATATACTTTAACATCAAAGCTGTAATTAAAAGTTCAGACAGGAAGCCGCTGCACTCAGTCCTCTGCAGCTTCAAATAGCATCCTGGATTGAGAAAATGAAATCCCCATGTACATCTATGTAGAAACACTATAACCAGAGACCCAAATAGCAGTAATGCTCAACATTTCGTTCTAATGACTAGAGAAATAGCTGAAGACTTTAGAGATCAATGGAACTTCCTAGGGAAACTGCAGAACACACGTAAATGATCTGCTTCATTACTCCAATGTACTATGGAGAAAAGAAGCTTGCGAGACAAACAAACAAGCAGGGATGTGTAAGAAAGCCAACACGTAAACTTTCTTTCTTTTTTGGATGAGCATTGAATTTAACCCTTTAGAGGCTGGAACCCATCCATACTGGATTCATCTTACCTTTCTGTTCATTACTATCAATATTCCTAGACTCAACTAAAGCAGCGAATGCCATCCAAATTTTTTAACTTCCTCCAGCTTGAAAAGGAGGAAAACATAAATTCCACTTAAAATTCCTCTGGGCCTCGTATTTGTGATTGACAGTTCTGAGGAATTCCAGATGGATTAACATATTCTTTTGAACATATTAACTGTCCTTTTCATTTCACCTGCTGAATGTTTATAAAGTGGGGGAAGTCAGGTGGGCCTGTGACATCAGCACCATGAGTAGTAGTAAAAAAAAGGAGGAAAAAAAATAGGTAATGTATTGTTACAAAAAGTGAAACAATTTAAAAATTGCAAAGTATTAAGGTATTGAAGTTTTAATTGTGTATATATGTATATATATATATATATATATATATATATATATATATATATATATATATACATACTGTATCATTTTATAATTTTAATGGTATAAAACCTGAAAAATTATTTAAAAATATTTGATATCACACTTAAACACTGCAGGACTCTGCTCTGCCCTCAACAGGACAGAGCAGTGCGCCTGTGCAGGAGCAGTGACAGGAAGCAAAGAAGAGGACGTCACCGTTAGAAGATGGGAGACGCCAGACCAGACTGCGACACCCATCGGACCAAAACCGGACCCAGACCGCCCCTGGGTGAGTATAATATAACTGTTAGGCGTCTTGTTCCTGCCACTGCACAGCAGGAATCCAGAGCCTTGCACCCAGCGGTCTCCCATTCTTCTTCAGCCGCAGTGGAGCCTGCTTAGCAGATTTGTCAGTCCCGGTGCTCTGCCCAGGCCAACTCCGTGGGTTTGCTTGCTCACTCCTGCCACCTCTGGCACAGCTATGACAATGCAGGCTACTCAGCAGCGAGATTCTCCAGGGACTAAGTCCTCATGTCGGGGCACTGAGCATGCCCGTGGAGTGATCTCCCATTGGAGATCGAGGGTTACGCGCTCAGGTCCTGCTCGTGTTCGCATTGGCCCATCCGAGAAGCCAGGAAGATCCCAGATGCCCGTGGCTATAAAAGGTTCGCATGGCCACTCGCCCATGCGCTAGGATAGACTGTATTTACAGACTATAAGGTGTGAGAGATGTATGCACGTATGAATGTATCTGGTGACTGACTCATTATGAAACCCCTACCCTTGGTACGCATGTGTTGTGCAGCCTAGCCTGCTAGCGCCCAGGCATAGGTGTAGGTAGCTCAGGGTTTGAGTCACACATTGGTCCTCACCAGTGATCCAGCACGCCTCAATGCACGTGCTCCACACTCCACTGCCAGCGTCTTTAGCGGCGCTCGTGGCAGCGACGCCGCGCGCTCTGTGGGCCTAGAGGGACTCTAACCCCGTGTCCTTGGGGTAGCGTTCTGTGGCCGTACACTGTGCGCTCTTTTAGCCGAGCTCTGTGAGCACAAACAGGCTCCGGCGTTTATGTTCAGCGGTAGTGCGGCTCTGTGAAGCAACAGAGTCCGCCTCCGTACACACCGGGTGATGATAATCCGCATGTGTTTTTTATAGTATACCGCCATATAGCATCCGCCATTACTGAGCAGCGGTGGACCCCGGGCTGCGAACGCACCTTATTACCATCTTTATTATTTGGTGCGTTCCGCCAGCCTTAACATTATCCTAGCGCCAGGGTCTGGCTAGTAATGCCGGATGAAAAGCGACTGCTGCAGTACATCCGGCAGCTGCAAGGCAGGTTGGTGGCTCTCGAGCGTTCAGCCTCAGCTGCGGATGTTACTGCGGTCGCTGTTCAGGCAGCCACAGAGGCTGTCTCCCGTGTGACCACAGCCATCCCTACACCGACTTTGTCCCGCCTCCCGCTGCCCGAGAAGTTCTCGGGTGATAGTGCTTCTTGTAGGGGTTTCATAAGCCAGTGCTCTATACAGCTGGAGCTGCTGGCCGCACGATTCCCCTCTGAGTGGGCTAAAGTTGGATTTATTATTTCCCTCTTGTCGGGCAGGGCTCTGGAGTGGGCCACACCGCTGTGGGAGCGTGGTGATCATGTGGTGCAGACTGTCTCGCAGTTCTTGGACACTCTGAAGCAGGTCTTCCTGGGACCACGAGTCACTCATGACACCGCGCTCCGGCTGCTGGCATTGTCACAGTGCTCGTCCATGGTCAGCCACTTTGCCATCCAGTTCCGGACGCTGGCCTCAGAATTAGAGTGGCCAGATAAGGTCCTCAATCTGGCATTCTGGAGAGGTTTGGCTGGCCATGTGAAGGACGCTCTGGCCACCAGGGAGATTCCCGCTACACTGGAGTAGCTTATCACTGTCTCCACCAGTCTTGATCTTTGCTTCGCCGAGCAAAGGTTGGAGCGTGCCCAGTGTAGGCAGAGGTTTAGGTTGGCACCTAGTTTTGCTAAACCTCTGGAATCTTCCGATCGGGCGTCCGAGCGTCAGGGGGCTTCCCGTGAGGGATCCAGGCCTCGGTCTGCTCAAGCTCTTGTGAGCTGTCATGTTTGCCGGCAGTCCAGTCACCTTGCCAACCGGGGCCCACAGCAGCTGGGAGAACGCTCACGCCTAGTGGCCATAGGAGGCGGCGCACTAGAATCAGCGGCGTTTTCCTCCAAGCTGTCCTTTAAGGGGACACTTGAGTTTGATTCTTCCACTCTGGCGATGGAGGTTTGCATGGATTCCGGGGCAGAGGGCAATTTTATGTCGTCAGCCTTCACTCAACGGCACGCTATACCCCTGGTTATGATGTCTACACCAGTCACCGTCAGAGTGGTGAATGACGCCACTCTACCCTCACAGATAACCCACCAGACCACCCCCTTGTTACTCTCAGTGGCTCCATATCATCAGGAGACGATATCCCTCCTCATCATGCCCGAGGGTATTGGCCAGGTACTTCTAGGGGTCCCCTGGTTGCGGTACCACTCCCCCCATATAGATACAACAAGAGAACACAGAATGACAGATTTGCAAAAATTCTCTGCAGCCAAAAATATGGCAGTGATCAGCAAGTGCTGGATAACAAACACAGGGTATTTTGCCTCACCAACGTCAAGGTAACCCGTATTGAAGCAGTCCCTATCTAATGTATTTAAAACCTGAACATGTGAACAGTGTCTAATATGAACAGGATTCAGACAGGCCGCTCCACAGTATGGGCTTATGGTCTGAGACAGCTCTTTTGTGCACATCACACAGGAGAGGGGTGGGGTCTCCCAAACCATGCTAAGCATATTTTTGGCTGCAGAGAATTTTTGCAAACCTGTCATTCTGTGTTCTCTTGTTGTATTTTAGTTAATGGGTGGTGTGAGCGTTGTCTGACCGACGTGTTCACATTTGTGCATGTCACATGTGTTTTTAATCCCCCCATATAGAGTGGTCCTCAAGGAGGATTATTGGGTGGAGTAAATCATGTGAGGGTAGATGTCTGAGGGAGTGCATTCAGGTTGCCTCCACCGAGGTTCCCGCAGATCTCTCCTCGCTCCCCAAACACTATCGACAGTATGCGGACGTGTTCTCCAAAAAGGCTGCGGAGACACTTCCACCGCATCGCCCCTATGACTGTCCTATTGACCTCTTGCCTGGTGCTGAGCCTCCCCAGGGTCGAGTCTATCCCCTATCTCTCCCGGAGACAGAGGCCATGTCTCAATACATCAGGGAGAATCTGGCAAGAGGATTCATTAGGAAGTAAGTGTCACCAGCGGGGGCGGGATTCTTCTTCGTCCAGAAGAAGAGTGGGGAACTACGTCCTTGCATTGATTACAGGGGTCTTAACGCCATCACCATTAAGAATAAGTATCCTCTGCCCCTGATATCAGAGCTGTTTGATAGGCTACGGGGAGCGAGGGTGTTTTCCAAACTTGATCTGCGGGGGGCTTACAACCTGATTCACATCCGTGATGGGGACGAATGGAAGACGGCATTTAACACCAGGGATGGGCACTATGAATATCTGGTGATGCCCTTCGGCCTCTGTAATGCCCCGGCCGTCTTCCAAGTCTTTGTGAACGATATCTTCCGGGATATGCTTACCACCTCGGTAGTAGTCTATCTGGATGATATTCTCATCTATTCTCCAGATATTGACTCCCACCAGAGAGATGTTTGCAAAGTTTTCGATCGCCTGCGGGCAAACTCCCTCTATGCCAAGTTGGAGAAGTGTGTGTTTGAGCAGGAGTCCTTGCCTTTCCTGGGCTATATCATCTCCGCCCGGGGATTGGCCATGGATCCTGCCATGCTACAGGTGGTGATGGATTGGCAGGAACCTCATTCTCTCAAAGCGGTGCAGCGCTTTCTGGGGTTCATAAATTACTTTCGCCAATTCATCCCCCACTTCTCGACTTTGGTAGCACCCTTGGTAGGTGCAGATACGATGTAGATAAGCCCTTCATTCTGGAAGTGGATGCCTCTTCCGTGGGTGCTGGAGTGGTCCTGTTTCAGAAAGACACGCAAGGTCGGAATCACCGATGCTTCTGTGGCGCCCCCAGGAGTATGGTCGCCACACTGGCTTTGCCTTCCTCCAGGGGAGGGTAATGCCAGGCTTGGAAGCAGTGATGGGTCTCTCCAGCAGTTAACCTAATGCATGCAACACAGTTCCACTCCGGGCCACCAGGGGGAACTCTGAACCAGGATTGAGGAGCAGAGCACTCTCTGAGGGTCAGGAGAAAGGAGTAGGCAGATAGTGTGAGGAGGTCCAGACGTGTGGAACAGGGTGGAGGTTGAGCTCCGGGAGGAGAGCTCCCTCACCGCTAGAGCGCAAAGACTGGAGCCTGGTCTCCACGGTGGTATGGATACTAACGGTCCTGCCACAGATACCAGAGGAGTAGGAGGCTGTAAATGCCCTGCTCTCACCAAAGACTTGGGACACAACAGCAATTGAATAGAGAGCCAGGACTCAGGAGAGGAGTCCCCGAGAGAGGCTACAGCTGTCTGTCATACAAGTATAGTTCTAGGAACATCTGAAGAGAGGCATTTCAGAGTAACTAAGTACTGGAGTGCTTCACACTACAAAGCGCTAGGAAGGAGACTGCACAGCCCTTCTGCTGAGAGAGAATCCTGATCTGCTTCCAGACTAACCTGCTCCAATACCATCTGTAATCAGGACTCTGGACTGGATATACTCAGTAAAGGTACAGAAACTACAACCGCTGTGTCTTGACTGTTCCCTATGCTTTCGGCACTGCTACATCCCCGTGCCAGCTACATCTACACTACCCTGGGACTACAGCTCCACCTGTGGGGAGCTTTACCATCTAAGCTGCACATACCATCAGTCCCAGCGGATCTCTATGCAGCGTTGGCCTAACACCATATTTGCCAAACACCACGGGCGGTGTCATGAACTATTCTACCATTAACTACATCTCCCCATTGATTGGGCGCCCAGGGCCACAGACCGGGTAACCGCTGCTGTGACACATCCCCCTGACACTGGCCCGGTACAGAGTACCCCACAGCCCTGGGTGTGAGGGGCGACCCACTTCTTCTCCAAGACCTTCACACCGGCGGAGAAGAATTATGCTATCGGGGACAGGGAGTTGCTAGCGATGAAGTTGGCCTTCTCGGAGTGGAGACATCTCCTGGAGGGGGCTCGCCACCCTTTCCAGGTGTTCACCAACCACAAAAACTTGGTGTATTTGCAAACAGCCCAGCGGCTAAATTCTCGCCAGGCCAGATGGTCTTTGTTCTTTTCCCAGTTCCACTTCACCCTCCATTTTCTCTCCAGAGAGAAGAACGTCCAAGCTGATGCTCTCTCCCGCTCCGTGGTGTCATCGGAGGAAGAGGAGGAGGAGCCTCGGCTGAGCGTCCCATCCGAGAGCCTGAGGACTGTGGCTCCGGTTGCCCTTGAGTCAGTACCTCCGGGCAAGACATTTGTCCCTGCCCGTCTGCGACCAGAGGTCCTCTCTTGGGCTCATTCGTCCAGGGTGGGTGGACATTTTGGGACAAGACGGACCTCTGAGTGTCTGGCGAGGATGTACTGGTGGCCGCATATGGCCCGTGACGTCAGGGACTATATTCAGGCGTGTGTCTCTTGTGCTCAGAATAGGTCCTCTCGGCAGCGGCCCGCTGGGCTTCTTTATCCTCTGCCGGTAGCGGACAGACCCTGGGAGATGGTCGGTATGGACTTTGTGGTGGGGCTACCCAAGTCCAGTGGCAGCACAGTCATTTGGGTTGTCACCGACCATTTCTCTAAGATGGTGGTGTTCACATTTTGCTTGCTTCCTTGGAGGGCTGACATAACACTCGGGTTAGCACACAAAATGCGCACATTCGAACCCTCTCCATGCACGTGACAAGCAATAATTAAATACACAGCAATTGTGGTCCAGAAATGGCCTCAGAACTTGTGTGGTTAGAAGGGCAGCACATTGGCTCCGTGGTTAGCGATGCAGCCTTGCAGCGCCGGAGTCCTGGGTTTAAATCCCACCAAGGACAACATCTGCATGGAGTTTGTATGTTCTCCCCGTGTTTGCGTGGGTTTCCTCCCACATTCCAATGACATACTGATAGGGAATCTAGATTGTGAGCCTCATCGGGGACAGCGATGATATTGTGTGCAAACTGTATAGCGCTTCGGAATATGTTAGCGCTATATAAAAATAAAGATTATTATTATTAAGGCCTCATCCCCAACCACTACATAAAGGGCTGGATCAGCAGTAGAACCAAGTAGGAGTCCTTTTTCCAAACCCACCAACCCATTATGGAAGAATTGAAAATTCTTGGATCTCTAGTTCTTCCATAGACCAAATATCAGCAATTGCAAACATATATACGCTGTCAACCATGGCCAACAGCACAACAGAAAAGTACAGATTGTAATTAAAATATTGGGACCATGTGTTCGGTGGCTTCTTCATGTGGATGTGCTTGGAAACTGGTATCTTTTCATAAATGCTTGCGCAAACTGTTCCCAGTATTGTGGCCTGGGCTCTGAAATTGCTGTTGGTTTCAGTTTGGTCCAGATCTCATCACATGTAGTGTGGACAATTCCTGAGATGGTGGACTTGCTCAGGAGGAACTCAAGATGTAAGGCAGCATAAGACAGGCCAGTGAATAGAAACCTATAGGGGAGAAAACAAAACAACACACATAAATATCTAACACTTTTTAAGTCTAAACTACATACAGTCATATGTTAAAGTTTGGGCACCCCTATTGATGTTAACCTTTTTTCTTTATAACAATTTTGGTTTTTGCAACAGCTATTTCAGTTTCATATATCTAATAACTGATGGACTCAGTTATATTTCTGAATTCAAATGAGGTTTATTGTACTAACATAAAATGTGCAATCTGCATTTAAGCAAAATTTGACCGATGCAAAAGTATGGGCACCTCAACATAAAAGTGACATTCATATTTCGTAGATCCTCCTTTTGCAAAAATAACAGCCTATAGTCGTTTCCTGTAGCTATTAATGAGTTCCTGGATCCTGGATGAAGGTATTTGTGACCATTCCTGTTTACAAAACAGTTCCAGTTCAGTTAAGTTTGATGGTCACCGAGCAGCCCGCTTCAAATCATCCCACAGATGTTCAATGATATTCAGGTCTGGGGACTGGGATGGCCATTCCAGAACATTGTAATTGTTCCTCTGCATGAATGCCTGAGTAGATTTGGAGTGGTGTTTTGGATCATTGTCTTGCTGAAATATCCATCCCCTGCGTAACTTCAACTTCGTCACTGATTCTTGCACATTATTGTCAAGAATCTGCTGATACTGAGTTGAATCCATGCGACCCTCAACTTTAACAAGATTCCTGGTGCCGGCATTGGCCACACAGCCCCAAAGCATGATGGAACCTCCACCAAATTTTACTGTGGGTAGCAAGTGTTTTTCTTGGAATGCTGTGTTTTTTAGCCTCCATGCATAACGCCTTTTTGTATGACCAAACAACTCAATCTTTGTTTCATCAGTCCACAGGACCTTCTTCCAAAATGTAACTGGCTTGTCCAAATGTGCTTTTGCATACCTCAGGCGACTCTGTTTGTGGCGTGCTTGCAGAAACGGCTTCTTTCGCATCACTCTCCCATACAGCTTCTCCTTGTGCAAAGTGCGCTGTATTGTTGACCGACGCACAGTGACACCATCTACAGCAAGATGATGCTGCAGGTCTTTGGAGGTGGTCTGTGGATTGTCCTTGACTGTTCTCACCATTCTTCTCTGCCTTTCTGATATTTTTCTTGGCCTGCCACTTCTGGGCTTAACAAGAACTGTACCTGTGTTCTTCCATTTCCTTACTATGTTCCTCACAGTGGAAACTGACAGGTTAAATCTCTGAGACAACTTTTTGTATCCTTCCCCTGAAAAGCTATGTTGAACTTTGTTTTCAGATCATTTGAGAGTTGTTTTGAGGAGCCCATGATGCCACTCTTCATAGGAGAATCAAATAGGAGAACTACTTGCAAGTGGCCACCTTAAATACCTTTTCGCATGATTTGATACACCTGGCTATGAAGTTCAAAGCTCAATGAGGTTACAAAACCAATTTAGTGCTTCAGGAAGTCAGTAAAAAGTAGTTAGGAGTGTTCAAATCAAGAAAACGATAAGGGTGCCCATACTTTTGCACCGGTCAAACTTTGTTTAAATGCAGATTGCACATTTTCTGTTAGTACAATAAACCTAATTTGAATCCAGAAATATAACTGAGTCCATCAGTTATTAGATATATGAAACTGAAATAGCTGTTGCAAAAACCAAAATTGTTATAAAGAAAAAAGGTTAACATTAATAGGGGTGCCCAAACTTTAACATATGACTGTAAGGTATGTCATTTCCCATTCTGTGTCAAAAAGAGTTATCTACTTCAAGCAACAGTAACATCAGTAATTTGTGAAACCTATAAATGTCTCTCCAGAATAAAAAATGTGGCTTCAAAAAACATCAATAGATGTCCATAATACTTAACCTATAGAAATATAGTCAAAATCTCACTATATACTTAATAGTGATCGTGTACTTATACTATATAGCTCATCAGAAGCAACAAGAATAAGAGGATAAATATATATCAAAAAGATCAAACTTTATTAGACATATTATACAAAAAGATCAAACTTTATTAGATATATTACACAATATTAACTAGAATTACATATCAAATATCCAGTATCAAAAAACGTGAGTTACACAAAGGACAGACAGAAACAAAAAGACTAAAACAGCAGGGCTAAACAGAGACATCATAATCCCTATAGATCCTAATAAAGGCATCTGAAAGGAGCCTCAATGTGAATGAACAGATATCTATGAGCAGACATTCACATGACCACTAATCAGATTAAGTCTAATCATAAATAGGAAAAAATTCAAGTGATAAAGAGTCACTTGAACAAGGTATACTATCATGCGGTCGAGTATTTAACTAGGATCACTTATCTGAAAACAGTTAACTATGGTTGAAATAACCAGAAAAATTCATATAATACCTGTGGCCTTGGTTCCTTAAATAGGGGACAGGTGTACTCTGCTGCCGTGTTGCCAAGCACCTCAACGCACGTTTCGCACACCAGCTTTCGTCAGGAGACATGGCTAACACGTGGGTAATGTTGGCTAACCTGATTTAGTCAAATATTTGTGTGATCTTTGTGACTTTTGTTTTTGGAACAGATTTAATTTTTTGACAGACAACTTGCACAAAACTAACCTAAATTACAAGAATTGGAGGAAGAAGGGTTAACAACCGTACCAAATAATGTAACGCCATAGAAGCTACACTGTGATTTACAATCTTAAATGAGAAGAACATATGCATTAAAGAATGCAGGCTTTGATAGGTAAGTACACAAAACAACATCATACTGCTTCCATCCAACTGAATGGTGTAGCCCTTAGCATGCCTCCAATGAAGGTTTGCAGACGCTACACAAAAATAGTCATAAAGCTGTATTGTACTTGTAAGGAGGTGGCGGAGAACCTCGGTTGCTCCCTCCCTCCTTTCCTGTATGTGGTTCCCCTCCATGCGGTGCTCTGACAGGAGTTTATGCCTTAATGTGTTAGTACTGTCCTAATCTGTATTGTTTTGCAATGTTTTCTATATGTGTTAATGCAATGAGTAATGTCTGCAACTTAGGGACAGTAAGAGGTTAAGTTAGTAGGCTGGGTCAGCAGCGTCCCTCATGACTAGTTATGTAGTGATCATCACTTAGTAGGATTTGATTGTCACTGTGACTACTTCACGCTTAGATACAATCCTTGGTTCCTACTCATATCTGATATATGTTCGCATCTCTGTCCTTTAATATTGACACTGCTACACTGTTACTGATCTTGATTCTGATTAGTAAATTTTGCTGTATAGTAGAATCAGATCAGTAATAGTGCAGCAATGTCCCCATTACTTTCTGCCTCCCTGTGTTCTTTCTTTTTGAGTCTTCACTTTGGACTCCATTTTTTAGCTATCTCTTTTTATTATTAAAACCTTTTTATGTACTTTAGATTTATCTCGTATGTAATAAAGTAAAAAAAAACATTTTTTTACTTGTTTATGTTTGTGAGTTTTGAGAATCCATATATTCAAAAGTCCTTGTATAGTTATTAGTTTGTAATGTACCATCTATCTAAACAATGTTAAGGACTAAACACTCCTACAGAAATCCTTTAATAAAAACTCATTCAGGGAATATAGACCTCTTGTATCTACATAGCGCTTTGAAAAATTCAGCTTGTCAGTTTTTAACCCCTTTCTGACATTAGATGTACTATTCCGTCCATATAACCTGGGCCTGTCTGACCATGAACGGAATAGTACGTCATGCCCTTTATTGCGACACTGCGACCGAAGTTGCGGTGATCACATTAAAATTCCGGCGCCATCTTACCTGTGGGAAGATGGTGTCGGCATCCTGGGGGTGTCCCCACCCATACTCATGATCGCTGTGATTGGCTGTTCAATTCTGAACAGCCAATCGCAGCCTCTCTCATTGTTTCAGGCAATCAGATTGCCTGAAACAGTGATGTCCCAGCCTGGGATCAAGTACAGATGTACTCGATCCTAGGCTGGTGCCTGGCAATGCCAGGCATCTGCAAAAACTGCTCAGATTTGCGCGATTGATGATTACATCGATTGCACCATCCGCAGGGCACAGCCGCAGTGGTACCACGCTGTGCCCTGCCTGTGATCTGCCTCAGATCAGTGCTGTAAGATCCCTGATCCCTGCCCGATGTCTCTTCATCCACCCCAATCCCCCTTCCCCCTTTCCTTTCCCCCTCTTTTTACCCCCTCCACCCCCCTTGCGCCTCCTCCGTGTGCACATTTAGCAGCCGCCGAGCGTTGATTGGTGATGCAGTTCACCGATCAACACTCGTGCTCACTTTTCTCACTCCCCTTTTCGCCACCTCCATGTGCACATCCAGCAGCCGCCGAACTTTGATAAGTGACGCAGTTCACTTATCAGAGCTCGTTCCTGCTGTTTTAGACACTTATTTTTGTCACCCCCGTGCACACATCCAGCATTTTGTGTGACATATTTCTCTGTTTTAAGGGCATAAAAATTCAAAGTTTGAAAATTGCTAAATTTTCACCAAATTTCCATTTTTTACACAAATAAACGCAAGTTATATTGAAGTTTTACCACTAATGAGAAGTACAATATGTAACAAAAAGACAATCTCAGAATCGCCAAGATCCGTTGAAGCGTTCCAGAGTTATTACCTCATAAAGGGACAGTGGTCAGAATTGTAAAAACTGCCCTGGTCATTAACGTGCAAACCACCCTTGGGGGTAAAGGGGTTGATTTTATCTTCTGTCATCTTCATCAACACAGATGCATGTCTAGTTTTAAATCATTAATCTGTTAGCTGTTGCTGGTTTCCAGCAGAGATCAATAGTCCTGAAACTGCTCTGCTCTGCCTGCACAAAAGCGTTTGTATTAATTTGGCCCTGCAAAGCTGACAGAAGCCGGGCTTAGATGACTTTGATGCCTGCTGATGACAGATCAATGATGCAAAACTGAAAATTCTGCTCTGTTGATGCATATGGTAGAGGATTATCGTTAGCTTTATAAATTATTGATCTGTCAGCAGCCGGCATCAACACAGCTCAACCAGGAACTATAAAGAAAGACATGACTAGTTCAGTGCTGGCTGCAATGGGCTTCTTTCCACCCCACTCCAGTTGACTGAAAGATCCTTCCCATGTGTTTACAAAGGGAGAGACCTAACCATCAACTGGAGCGGGGCGGGGAGAAGCCAGCCAGGGATCACATTGGACAAGTCAAGTCTCTCCCTATACTTTATAGCCAGCTTTTCAAAGTATGCTTTCTCTGAAAAGCTACAGTGTTAAACATACTTGAAAGTCAGATGCCAATTCATACTGCCTGTGCTTTGGGCAACATGATACCTAATGACAGGATCCCTTAAAACACTTGATGTTGGGTTCCCTCACAGATAATAGCTGATCATTGCAGAGGACACCTTATGACCTCATTGAGGAAGCAAAATATGATCGCCCTATACAGTATCCAATTATACAAAGGCAATTGTACAAATATAAGGGCAATTATAAAACTATTGTACTTCTTGATGGGTTGATATATTAATTAATATGAGTATAATGATCAACAGAAAAAAGCTCGTTAGTAGCTGAGAGTCATGTATTTGGTATACAGCTACTAAAGCAATGTTACTATACAGTGTGTTAAAAAACAAGAGTTAATCACAAAATCTTTACACTAGTTTTTATTTCCATGCATTAGGAACATTGCACACTGTTTTCTAAATCAAAACTTGAAGAGAAATGTATATAATTTGTAACTACTTTACAGAAAATAACAAAAAATCAACATTAAGCTGTTCTAAAAAATAGTAGTGTCTGCATTTGTCTTTACAAACTGACAATATGTACTATTTTTTGAGAATTAGCATTCCTGTGAATGACTTACCTAATATTTAATTGTATACTGACAGTTTTTTTAGAACTGCTTTACATCTATGTTGCATAGAGTCAACCAAATTCTGGCACCTGCCAACTGTTATTCCAGCCCAGGATGCTTTGACTACATCCCACAATTTTTTGGCATTTGTTGACTATGCCTCAGAAACAGAATTTTTAATGTCACCCCATGAGTGTTCTATCGGATTAAGGTCCAGGGATAAGGATGGCCATGCCATAACCTCAATTTTGTTGGACTGGAACCAAGAGTTTGCTTGTTGACTGGTGTGTTTAGGGCCGTTGTCTTGTTGAAACACCCATTTCAAGGTCATATTCTCTTCAGCATAAAGCAACATGACCTCTTCAAGTATTTCAATATATGCAAAATGGTCCATGATCCCTGGTAAGCGGTAAATAGGTCTGGTACAAGAGAAACATGCCCATATCATGATGCTTGCACCACCATGTTTCACTGTCTTCAGAGTTTACTGTGGCTTGAATGCAGAGTTTGGGGGTCGTTTCTCCATTTCTCTTTAGACCAGTTGATGTGTTCTTTTACAATTTGTATTCACTTCAGTACACATCTTTTTTTAACAGTGTGACTTTGCGAGGTCTTCTTGCTAAGAGATTAGCTTCACACAGGCATCTTCTAACTGTCACAGTACTCATCCTGTATTTGATCATCCTGTAGCTGAGCCTTTGCCATTCTGGCTATTCCATGCATTAAAATGGTAGTCTTCCATTTTCTTCCACGTCTCTGGTTTGGCTTTCAATTATAAAGCATTGGAGATCATTTTAGCTGAACAGCCTACCATTGTCTGCACTTATTTATAAGTTTTACCCACTCTAATCAACTTTTTACACTGTTCTGAACAATATCTCAAACAACCCATATTTCTCAGGCTTTCAAGGAGAAATGCATGTAAGACATGTCCTGGCTTCACCATTAAATGAGGGCCACCTGATTCACACCTTTCAATTAACTATTCTAATACGTAGACTCAAAAACAGACAGATAATGAATGCTGATTCTATTGGTTTTCTTACAATCTACTGCACCAACTGGTAAATTGTTTGCCATGTGGTAGCATAATTTATGCCAAAAACAGCGATTAATATGGTTAGTCATATTGGACTGCTATTATTTTGAACGCTACTGTATAAGCCATACAGCATATCCGAAGCTTTGGGTTTCCTACATTTATTTCACAAACCTTTTTCCTAAATTGCTAATTCAGACAAGTACTATGGCATCGCATAAAGTCAGAGCTCCTAACAAAACCTTGTGTGAAATTTTGCATACACAATGAGAACAATAATCTCAAAACTGGCATTTAAGAAAAAATCTCCTGAACCTTTTTATACAATAGCTTAATTTTAATATAAAAAGATAGTAATCACTTGAAGATTTAAATTCTATCTCTGTTGCTCACATTTTTCCAGCTCTGGTTATGCTGTCCGTAGTTCAGTCAGTACTTTTTTTCATATATTCTATGTATAACCAGGAGAAATTGTAATCACATTTTAAGCAATCCATGGATATATTCATAGTGGTTATAATGAAAATAGCAAATACATTAATTGTTATAATTAGAGAATTATAATTTGCATCACAAAATGTGCTTATAGTTATTCAATTGCTCTATATCATGATTCATATCACACACACATTAAATGTTGTATTTTTTTGTGCAAAATGCTGAATACACACACCTCTGAGTAATGCTGTAAAGAAATGTACCATGTAACAGCATTACATATGCTGATTATTGATGAGTAGAGATGAGCAAACTTGTTTGGAAAACATTCTCCAATATCAAATTCGGCATGGATGTAGCACATTCGGATTTGTGTTTCCCGAGCATTTTTCGTCATTTGAGTCGTCAAAATTCGGTCACAGTGCGATAAATGATCAACTTTCCACTAATGCTTTTGTTTTGACTTTGTCTAGGATAGTGGTGCTGTATGATGAGCAGAGGGGACATTTTTTATGAGGGGATGAGGTGTGGAGTGTATTTTTTTTTCTTTTTTTTAATAACTTAATGTGTGTACAACCCGGCAGTCAATCAGGGCGCAAAAACAATCAACAACATCATGACACAAGGTCTTCTGTGATTGGCTACCAAAGTCACATGTCCTTGTCTATATAAAAAGCAGACATCTTGTTTTGCTGTCATCATTTTCACAGTGTTGTAATGGGTACGACCAGACAGCGGGTACCTGCGTGCCGGGTCTGGAACTTGAGAGGCTGCATCCACTGCTTCCGGGGGAAACCTGAGTGAGCCAGACCTCCTATTTCCAGGGGGAAGAGCTAGTGAGGGGGACCTTCCTGCTTTCCCAGGAGGGCGGGGAGAGCCTGAAAAGCTTGCACAGCAGTGGAGGAAAAGAGGTAAAAAGCACGCGAAGCAGAGCAGTGTGGCACCAGCACAGAGCAGTGAGGAGTGAGCTCTGATTCCCCCACCAGAGAGCGCTGCAGCAGGCCTGAAGGACAGGAACTGCTGCATTGAGGGGAGTAGTGTGCTCAGCAGCAATCTGGAGAGAGAGAGCCGTGCAGAGCCGAGCCGTGCAGACCAGAGCCGAGCCGGGTGTTACAGCAGCAACAGAGAGGAGTGCTCCGGCCAGGAGCACGAGCGCCACGGAGACAGCGTCACCTGCCATCAACAGCGGTAACCAGGGAGGAAGAGATGTACCGTGTGTCCAGTGACAGCCAGAGAACCAGGGACAGTACACTACATGACCATGAGTATCGCACACGTGTGGCGCCCCTGAGGATTCAGTCGCAAAGAGGTACTGCACCTCCTCCTGAGGTGTAGTATCCCACTCCCCAGGTAAGATGGTAACACCTGACCAGCCTCCAACATCTGCATCCCACACAAACACAGTAGTGTAGCAGAGCAACCTTTGTGGCTCCCTGCTTGGAACACGAAGAGTGCTGGGAGGTGGGTGGAGCTGAGACTGCACAAGAGAGCGGGAGAATGTTAGAGAGAAGATGTGAGAGAAATGTGAGAGAAGATCCACTGAGAGGGATGGAGTGAAGGAAGTGCTGCAGCAGACTCCTGTGACCTGTAGCTGCTAGCACAGGAAAGAGCCATAGAAAGCCTGATTCTTCAGAGGGAAGATAGGTTAGTACGGAACGTAAGGAGAAGAGAACTAAGGACGAGGGTCAGAGCAGAGCCCTTCCTCAAGTTCGAAGCGGGGGTCCGGTCCCCGAGGTTGTATGGATACTGATGTTCCTGCAGCAGACACTGGAAGAATAGAAGTTGTCACCACTTTATTCCCACCTAAGACATGGGGGCACAACAGCAACTTGAGTGAGCCGGGACTTGATAGCAAGGAGTCCCCGAAGCAGGCTACAGCTATCTGCCGTACAAGTAGAGTTCTAAATAACATCAAGAAGGAGGAACTTGAGTTTAATACGCAACTACAAGTACTTCAGATTAGGCGCTAGCGTGGAGACGTTCAGAGAAGGCACATGTTGGAGGAGTGCTGGAAAGGTGTACTTTACCTTGCCTGGGAGTTGGCTTCTTTACATCATCTCCCTACTTGCCAACCTCATCTACACTGCCCTGGGACTACAGCTCCACCATGTCGGGAGCTTCAACATCATTGCTGCACCACACCATCCATCCCAGAGAAGCAACCCTGCAGCGCTGGTCAAACTGACCAGAAACCACAGGTGGCGTCACGAATCATCTCAACAACTTTATCCCCATCACTCTACCCCCTTTTACATTTACCGCCTGAGGCCACAGACCGGGTCATAGCCACTGTGACGTCTCCCATTGTAATCAACGGGCCCGGCACCGAGTACCCCACGGCCTCTGGGGGCGAGTCAATTTTGGCGTCATGAACAGGATGACGAAGCCCGGTACCACCAGGTCCTGTGTGCTGAAGATTTATTACATTGGATATTGCTGAAAATGTGCAAAATGACCAAAATGATAGACTGTAAAATGGACTCTCAAAATGGCCGCCGGCGCGGTGAAGAAGGACATGACAACATGTGTGGCCTTAAGAAAAGAGCGCAAACTGTCCTGGGCCTCCCCTGCCTGAACTTCTATGCAACAGCAACATGGCCCACCCCCAGAGGGGTTCGTATACTGGCTTGGTATGGAGGCAGAGGAAGAAGATGCCGCCCCAGGAAGGAGGAGCAAAGTCCCGTGGTGGGAAAGGAGCCCAGAGAGAAGCCAGAACACCAGGACGCCATGATGGAAGAAGGACGGAGGCCTGAAGAGTGCGAGGAAGAGGAGCTTGCCTTCCCCGGTGCAGTAGTTGAAGGCTCCGGCCCTGTTTCTGTGATGGACCGTCAGCAGCTGGAGGAAGAAATTGCCATGCTGAACAGCAGTCTGCGGCTGAAGCAGGAAGCGCTGCGGACCTTGGATCAGCAGCGCACCCAGGAGGGGCCTGTAGAAACGGTACCTCCACCACCGGTACCCGCCACCGCTGCACCAGTTCTCCTCAAGGCAGCACCTGTGAAACCCGCAGCCGCTGCTATACCATCAGCAGCGCCTGTCACCACCTCCCCGCTGCTGCCGCCGCTGGGCGCTGCCTGCCAGGAGGAGTTACCAGAGGGTCCGGGTGCTGAATGTGAGGCAGAGACTGTGATCTTGCTTGGACCTGGCGCGGCCACGCAGGTCCCACCGGAAGCCTCAGCAGACCCTGAACCAGCACCTGCTCCACTTCAGTCGCCACCCGCTGACCAGGCAGCTCCAGCAACCATCACTGCCACCGGCTGCCATCCAGTGCCCGCACCAGAGTCGGAACACCATCAGGAAACGTCCGGTATGACCGTCGCCCCTGCAATCGGGTTGACCCCTGAGTTTCCGTCCACCGCGTGCAAAAGGCCTGTACTCTTCATGGAGCAAATGGAGGAGCTGTGTTCTCAATTCCAAGACGCTAAGCTGATCGCAATGGAGAACTGGAAGAAGTCCCTGCTGAAAAGAACAAAGCTGGAGCAGACGCGTCCCATCCGACGGCTTCTGAACTCAGCGGAGGAACCTGAACTGATGGTAGGTGTTACTATGCATCATGGATTTCCCCTACAAGAGATTTGTCATCCCCACATTTCACTGTGCAAGCAACAACAGGCTGCTACTCCACCAATAGCTGCTGAGCTAACACCACAGGCAGCCATTCCCCAAGCTCAAAAGGAGGACTATAGACCGTATGTTATGCTAGTAGGAAGTGGCCATCCTGAAAGTCTTCCCTGGAAACAAAAGAAACCTGCTTCCACCACCCCAGGAGGGGACCATCACTAGAACATTTACCAGTAACTGAACTGTTACCCAGGAGGGTATTGGTGCCGTTGTTCCTCAACGTTTGCTTTTGTTTTCTTGCTGTTTTCTTCAGTTTTGCCTCAGTTTGGCATTTGTTGCACTAAAATCAGAACTGCCGTGATCATGAACTGGGAGTGATTCACAAACTTTCCTGTAAATAGTTTGCACCTCTTAAGGTGCTCTCTCTTGGTTTTACACAAGCCTTCTTCAAACAAGGACTACCTCAGACCTGGAGTACTGCTCCAACCCCAAGGACACTGCAAGACATCCCGGCTGGGAGCGGTGTCCAGCACTTTCAAGCATAATTGCACTTAATGTCTAGAATTTCATAGTGAAGCATTTTCTACAGAATTTTATAATGGTCTATAATAAAAAAAAAATGTTGGTAGCAATGTTTAGCTATCTGATTAGGAGTGAAGATATTGCAGAATCTAGCTTAGGAGCAATGTTTAATAACGATGTGAAGTTTTGAATAAAGATTTGAACCAGGTGGTGAACCTAGAGCAACAGTTGTCACCTATGGGTCTAGAAGTAGCAGCAGAATGTGAAAATGTGAATGACAGAGGAAAATATGTTGAAGTAAAGATAGTAGGGCCTGATCTAGCAGTGAGCTTCTTGGTAACGGTTACTGCCAATAGCACTTTATTCTGTACACTTGTTATGCAACGTTCAAGCTTTAGTCCTCTCTTTAGGAGAAGCTGTTTTTACATTGTTAATTTACAAAGAAAATGTTTGTATGTTCTGGTAACATCTTAATTCTCATTTGTTTACAGCCCGTGGATGTGCTGCGGTTGCTGGAGGGGGTATGTGGCGCCCCTGAGGGTTCAGTCGCCACAGAGGTACTGCACCTCCTCCTGAGGTGTAGTATCCCACTCCCCAGGTAAGATGGTAATATCTGACCAGCCTCCAACACCTGCATCCCACACAAACACAGTAGTGTAGCAGAGCAACCTTTGTGGCTCCCTGCTTGGAACACGAAGAGTGCTGGGAGGTGGGTGGAGCTGAGACTGCACAAGAGAGCAGGAGAATGTTAGGAAGTGGTCAGTCTGTGAGAGAAGATCCCCTGAGAGGGATGCAGTGAAGGAAGTGCTGCAGCACACTCCTGTGGCCTGGAGCTGCTGGCACAGGAAAGAGCCATAGAAAGCCTGATTCTTCAGAGGGAAGATAGTTTAGTATGGAATGTAAGGAGAAGAGAACTAAGGACTAGGGTCAGAGCAGAGCCCTTCCTCAAGTTCGAAGTGCATGGCCGGGGTCCGGTCCCCGAGGTTGTATGGATATGGATGTTCCTGCAGCAGACACTGGTGGAATAGAAGTTGTCACCACTTTATTCCCACCTAAGACATGGGGGCACAACAGCAACGTGAGTGAGCCGGGACTTGATAGCAAGGAGTCCCCGAAGCAGGCTACAGCTGTCTGCCGTACAAGTAGAGTTCTAAATAACATCAAGAAGGAGGAACTTGAGTTTAATACGCAACTACAAGTACTTCAGATTAGGCGCTAGTGTGGAGATGTTCAGAGAAGGCACATGTAGGAGGAGTGCTGGAAAGGTGTACTTTACCTTGCCTGGGAGTTGGCTGAGCCCCTGACCTGGAGGACATGGCACCGAAGTGGGCACCTGTATGCGCAACAGACTGTGAGTAAAGCCTTGGAACTACATGCCCTTGTGTCCTCCACTTATTCTTGCGCCTTACACCCGGCTCTGCTACATCTGCTTCTTTACATCATCTCCCCACTTGCCAACCTCATCTACACTGCCCTAGGACTACAGCTCCACCTGTGGGGAGCTTCAACATCATTGCTGCACCACACCATCTGTCCCAGAGAAGCAACCCTGCAGCGCTGGTCAAACTGACCAGAAACCACAGGTGGCGTCACGAATCATCTCAACAACTTTATCCTCATCACTAAGGATGAGCGATACTGCCAGATATCGTATCGGAATTCCGATTTCCGATATTGAAAAAATATCGGATATCGGAATTTCCGATTTCCGATAACAATACAAGTCAATGGGAGAAAAAAATCGGAATTACAAAATGACCACTACAGTGCTATATAAAGGATAAAATGGAGGGGAAACACCTCAGGATAATGGGGAAGGAGTTTGCTGAGGCAGAGGAGCAAAAAAATCGCTAGAAAAATGCACAGAGCAAAAGCTGTAGCAGGAAAACTGGTCGCCATATTCTTAACAGCGGTGTTTTTTCTTTGGGTTAGGATTAGTTGGGGTAGGGTTAGGGGTTATGGTTAGTAGGGTAAGGGTTAGGGTAACAGTTAGGGTTAGTAATTTTACATTATTACATTAAAACTGCGGGTGATGGTGTCAATATGCCCTTTGACTGACATGTGTCCACGTTCAGCTCACCTTGCTTTGCAGGGAGTTTCCAGGAGCACCATGTGGAGGAACGGATGCACTCCGTTTAAACCATGCTTAGTCTTCTTCTACTGATTATATTACTGTTATTCAGTAATTCTGCATATTGATATTCTGCTTTTGGTTCATGTACATCTGCTCCTACTGCTTCCTAAACCTCTGTCTATGGTTATCTTGCTATTGGCTGGTCGCAGAATGTCCCAGACCCAGAGGAAATACGCAGAAGTAACAGTAGGCACAGGAACTTGAGAGAACCAGCTGGTAAGTCTGGAACCCGTATAGGCAGCAGAAATCAGCATAAGAGCCAATGGAACTAACGGGCACCAGCTGACGTTACCGGAGGCCGATAACTAAGCAGGAGGTAACCTGTGCCAGAATGCACTACCAAGGGCCAGCAGACGTTACTGGAACTCGGATACCACAAAGGTGGGACCTAAGCCATTGACTCTACTGAGAACCAGCTGATGTTACTGGAACCCAGATAAGCAGAAGATAAAAGTGCCAGTGGCTGTACTGGACAACAGCTGACATTACTGTAGCCCGGATACCACAATGTAGTAGTGACATAAGCCAAAACCACTGCCAAGAAGCCCAAAAAAACCCCACAAAGATGCAAGTTCAAGAGCAAAAAGACAGGAGTCCAGGGACATCTCCATCTGTCTTCTTGTCTTGGGTCTTCTGCATCTGTCTTCCTGTCTTGGGTCTTCTGCATCTGTCTTCCTGTCTTGGGTCTTCTGCATCTGTCTTCCTGTCTTGGGTCTTCTACCAGAGTAATGTCTTCTCGGCAGAAGGTGCAAGAGCCACATTTGCCCCCGCAACCCGGACGCAGTCTTCTTTACTCCCCAGTCGCAGCAGGGGAGGAGGAGGGCCTACTGGCACTGTCGAGACCAGCCTTGAGCGCCAGGTCCCAGAGTCCACGTAGGGGGCTCCTACACTGCCGACACCACGGATAACAGCAAATTGAGCCAGAATGATGTACAGTGGGGGCATGGAACAGTGTGGCGGACACAACCGTGTAACGGCGAACGTTGTCGAAACACGGTTTGGAGCAGGAGGTACCCGTGCCCTTGGGCACTCCTGAGAACAAGCTGGTGATGCTGGAACTCGGTTTACCCCTCGGGGGAAGCACCTGTGTCCGCACTTCACTGCCAGGAAACAGCCGGCGTGGTTGGATCCCGCCTCTTGTGCTTCTGTCTAAAGGTGTTTGGCATCTGTCGTCCTTTTTTTCCACTTTGGTCTAACGAGGTACAACTGGTGTTACTGTTGCCCAGAAACACAGCATGCTGTGAAAGTGGCAGTCACGGAAATGGGCAATAGCTGGCGGTACTAGAGCCCAGAAACACGGCATGCTGTGAAATCAGCAGTCACGGAAATGGGCACTTGCTGGCGGTACTAGAGCCCATAAACACGGCATGCTGTGAAAGTGGCAGTCACAGAAATGGGCACTAGCTGGTGGTACTAGAGCCCAGAAACCCAGCATGCTGTGAAATCAGCAGTCACGGAAATGGGCACTAGCTGGCGGTACTAGAGCCCATGGAAAACAGTATGAGATGAAAGAGTCAGAACCAGGTGCTAGATGTTGGTAGTAGAGGCCAGAGCACTGGCATAACAGATGACGCTGTGTGCAACATAGGCACATGACAGAACATGCATACTGCTACCAACCATGCATGTAACCTGTCTACTCTGGCCCAGGGCAGCAAAAGTCACCAGACATCCAGGCCTGGTTCATTTTTAGGAATGTAAGTCGGTCCACATTTGCAGTGGATAGTCTGGTACGTTGGTCTGTTAGTACATTGCCAGCTGCACTAAAGACACGTTTAGAAATCACTCTGGCACCAGGACGAGCCAGGACCTCCAAGGCATACTGGCTAAGCTCGGGCCATGTATCCAACTTGGAGACCCAAAACTTGAAGGGGGCAGATCCATCCTGAAGCACACTGACAGGGGTGGAGAGGTATTGTGCCACCATGTCACGGTAACGTTGCCTCCTAGTGCGTTGCACTGTCTGTGCTGATGGTGCCCGAACTGTTTGCGGGTTCAGAAACCGTTGGAACAGGTTGGGTATACTGAACCTGTCAGTAGCAGATGTACTGCTTCTGCTACCAGCTTCTGAACGGATTCCGCTGGGCCCAGGACGCACTGAGGTGCCTGCTAGTGCACGCGCATCACTGTTATGCGGTGGAAAAGAGTACATGAGTGAATTAACCAGTGCATCTTGGTACTCCTGCATTTTACGCACCCTGTTCAACGGTGTAATTAGGCTTTGAAGGCTGTCCCGGTAACGTGGATCAAGCGTGTTCCACAGCTCGGTTGCGGTGTGGCTAACATCACCCAGATAAACCAATTTCAACACGGCCTGTTGATGTTTGGCTGATGCAGTGCTGAAATCGGTTGTTGTGGTACGTCTGGGTGCAGGCGAGTCTGACGAGGAGTATGAGGAGGAGTCAATTTGTACGGAGGAGAGGCCTGCAATTCGTGGAGTTGGCAGGACCCGCGCACTTGCACTGTCTACTTCAGTTCCAGGCTCAACTACATTTACCCAATGGACGGTGATGGAAATGTAGCGTCCCTGGACATGCTGACTGGTCCACGCGTCGGTGGTCAGGTGGACCTTGCTACTAACTGCATTTTGTAGTGCATGCTTAATTTTACGCTTCACATTCTGTTGCAGGGCGGGGACAGCTTGCCTGCTGAAGTAGAAGCGGCTGGGAATGCTGTATTGTGGGATTGCAAACCCCAACATATCGATAAAGGCTGGCTTGCTCACCAGTAACTATATAGGCTGCTTTTTTCACTGCCTCTAATGTACAATTTTTGTACTTTTTTCCAATTTGTGTCTGGGGTTCCGGACAAATATATCAGTTTATGTGCTTTTCATTGAATTTTCTTGTAGCCGTTTTTTAATTTTACTATCTGGTAATTGGGTCTGCCATTTGCAGCTTATTAGCATTTTTGTGACTACGAGATAAGTCCTTCCCTAAGCTGTCGGATATTAACCCCATCTATCATTTTTTTGACTCCGAGATAAGTTCCATTTTGGGGTTCTCATACTATTAGAAATACTACGAGATAAGTTCATAGCAATTTAGTATTATCTATGAGACTATTCATGTCTCTTTATATATTTTTTTCGGTACTATAAGTGTGTGTGTGTTCCTTTTTTGTGTCCCTTTTTGTATATGTAGGGAGACGTAGGGGTTATTAGGGATACCGACGTTGAGCGGGGGCGCCATATCGTCTACAACTAGGGTGCCAACCTCCGCGGTTAGGAAGGGTGAAACTAGGGCTGACTAGGGCAATTTAGCCGGTGGCCCATTATGTGATTACTGAAGAGAACTAAAACAGTTTTTCTCCCTTCATTTTTTGTCCTCTACTACTCCTTCTTTTAGTCATTTTCACTAATGTTTTTAGTCATTGAATTAAAAGCTAAATTTTAGGGGTTATTTTTTGGTGCTTCTGGTGTTACTACTGAATATATAATCCCATTGATTAGTTTTGAGGTCTGGCTTGCTCACCAGCCAGAATGGTAGCATTTCCACTGCAAGCAGTTTGGCAATGCGAGAATTCATGCCCTGTGCTCGTGGGTGGTTTGCCGAGTACGGGCGCCTTTTCTCCCACACCGGTGTGACAGATGGCTGCACACTGGATTGGGAGTGTGAGGAAGCCAGCGATTGGGATGCTGATGCTGACGAAGTACAGACAGTGTGCCGCCGTACAACACTGCCTGCAGATGCACCCTGGCATTCTGGCGAGGAAGCGGGAGCAGCTGTTTGCGAGCTGGAGTAAGAGGTGGCCGCTGTGGCTGAAGAGGTGGAAGGTGGGGAACCAGCTGCAGGTGGCGAATCATCTTGGGTGTGATGCTGCCACTCCACAGGGTGCCTCTTCCTGACATGCGTCAACATATTGGTGGTATTAAGGTTGCTGACGTTCTTCCCTCTCCGCACAGTTGGTCGACAAAGCTTGCATCTGACTACTGTAACATCATCTGCAACTTGGTCGAAAAAGGCCCATGCACCACAATTCTTGGGCGCACCCCTTGTGTTCTTTAAAAGAGCCATGCTCCTAACAGGTGCTGAAGTTGAGGGAGCCGACAACCAATTTTTCCCTCTTCCTCTCCAACGTGGACGGCCACGCTGCGCGACACCTGCAAGCTCTTCCTCTGAGCTATCCCCACTTGCTTGCTGCCCCTCAGCATGCCATGATGGGTCAAGGACCTCGTCATTCAATACACTTTCGTCAGCAGAAACTGGCAGCTGAGTTTCATCATCATCTGCTGACTGGGGTCTGGTCACTGTGGGCACTGGCCCACCCTCCACTTCTTCCTCAGACGGACACAGTGGTTGCACATCTGTGCACACTACCTCTTCTTCAGCTGCAGGAATGCTGTCTGGATGGCACACAGATTCCAAGTCAACAGATTCTGAGAAGAGGATTAAGGTTGGCTCCTGGCCCTCTGAATGTCTGGGCAATTTAGTGGGCGGTGAAGAAGCAGATAGGTGCTGCTCTTCAGTGGCCTGACCCGATGTGGTGGAGAGGTCCTGGGAGGATGCTGTGCTCATTGAGGTGGATTCCTCAGCTGCCATCCAACCAACAAAGGTTTCTGCTTGATCCTCTCTTATCAGCCTATGGCCCTGTGCTCCTAACAAGCTGCGCATAAATGACTGCTGCCGGTTGAAAGTAGGTGCTGAGTGACTTGGGCCTGCTGCTTGCTCTGGATGTGCACCATGTCTAGCTGCTGATGCACCTCTTTCGCGGCCGCCGCGGGGACGTCCCTATCTCTATCGATGGATTCAGAACGGCAAGAAAGTAATTATCGGGCCGATTTCCAATATTTCAATATCGGAAAGCTCATCCCTACTCATCTCTCTACCCCCTTTTACATTGACCGCCTGAGGCCATGGACCGGGTCATTGCAACTGTGACATCTCCCATTGTAATCAACGGGCCCAGCACCGAGTACCCCACAGCCTCTGGGGGCGAGTCACACGCGCTGCCCATGAGGGACCACATACGAGTCTGAATTTTGTGCCCTGATGTTGGCAGTGATTAGTTGCCATGACGCTTGTGACCTGACTTCATCAGTGAAGAATAGTTGTGGAGCCACGTTGGGCTCAGACAGTGCCGTGACCCACGCTTCTCCGGCCACAGTCTTATATGGACTAGGGGCAGCGGAAGGTGACGGAGACCAACCGCTGTTACCAGAAGACGGGGTATTGTTGTTTACTGGACCCCAATGGAAAGGACACTGTGCAAGCCGCTGCTGGTGCTATTGAGTTCGCAGCAGGAGCTGTAGTTTAAGGGCTTCCAGACACACGTGTTAATGAACTGTCGTTTATTTTGTTCAAATTACCGTTTAACACTTTTACTCCCTGCATGGAGTACTCCCCTGTAAATAAACCTGTTTAACCCTTGCTCTGCCTCCCCGTCCCTCACTGCATCCCACTTTCCTGCGATTTCTACAGTGTCACAGTGCAGAGAGGCCGCTCCTGCTACTGCTACATGTGAACTTGTCAGTTAGGCTAGGTTCACATTGTGTTAATGCAGTCCATTCAATGCATAGCTTTCTGGTCATCCACATGCTCGACCACACTTTCAATTGTCTGTGTGAGGAAGTGGTTGTCCCAGAGGAAGGAGGAAGCAGAGGAGGATGCAAAAGGGCTGACAATATCTCTAAATTCCGGACTCTCGTCGCACAGGCGGATGCCATGGGAGGGTGGATTACAGCTATTGAGGGGGACTTATGATACAAACTGTTAGTGAAAGTGCAGGAGCAGAGGAACAAATTGAGGAGGATGAGGAGGAAAAGGTGATGTACGGGCAACAGTCAGGAGATGAAAAGGATAATGATCCCTTTTCTGATGTCCGTGGTTGGCAGGAGGGGATGGAGGAAGCAACATTGAGTGTTACCCAGCTATCAACACACCATTGAATTGGACCTCATGGAGGCGCCCGACACAGGAGTGCTTGATCTTGCGTTATTGCAGTCTGTGCCACCTTTGTCTTGGGTTCTGTGTGTGCTATTGCTACTGCTGTTGATGTTACAAACAATTTTTTGAAATGTGTATATTCGAAGTTGGGTCGCCATCTGGTGTGTTGACTGTAGTGGAAGAGGCCTATTATACTGTTTCTACTCTGTGGAAATTGATGCCACTTTAGTGGTGTGTGACAATAATTTTTGGAAATATGGAGAATCCAAGTTGGGTCTCCTTCATGTGTGTTGCCTGTAGAAGTAGGACTCCCAGACAAGCAAGCCTACGCTTCCTTTCAACTCAACTACCTTTGTTACTATCCTCACATTTTTCTGCCAATAATACTCTAACTGTTGCATGAGGTTTCAGGGCTCCCAGCATCCCAGGAAAAAAGGCTTACACCGCTCCCTTAACCAACAGGTCTTCGGTGAACTTCAATTCAAAGCTCTTAATGCTGGACCAGACACTGATACCTCCTGCATGGCCCATGGCTGACTGCTGCTATGCCATTAGCAAATATCTACTGTGGGTCAATTGATGCCACTTTTCATGGTGTCTGCCCCTAATTTGGGACAATTTTAAGGTGTTGTGTACACGTTTGGATTGGCCTCCCAATGAATTTAATATGGTTTGGGTACATTTATCAAACATCGGGATGTTCGGTAAACCGAACCGAACCTTGAAAGGTTCGCTTATCACTAGTGATGTGCGAACGTGCTCTGGTAACAAGTTATCAGAGTAGAGGCGTAATTGGGTTTTCTGGCACCTGGGAATTCAGTTTGGCGTCCCCCCCCAAGCACATATGCGATTTGCACAGTTAGCCATGTGCCGACGACCTGCTCGCACTAATTCAATGTTCAGTGAAAAACTGAGAGAAGAAGAAAGAGAAGCTTGTTGTCACCTGACAGTGTAAGTATGAAAATTGTATGATTGAAGAGGCCATGTGACGACTGCTGGAACAAGCAAGCAGAGCTGAATCCTGAGAGTATGATACACGCTGTTAGTATTGGCTGCAGAGCTTTATTTTATAATTAAAGGGCTCATCCATGTGACTGCAGGCTTCTGAATTCTCACAGGGCATGCACTACACGCTTAGGATTCTCCCTTGCACAAATATTCAATTTGTACAGTATACTTCTAGCCACCTTCCATCTAGACATATCTGACCTCGCTCAATTCATTTTCATTGAGTTAGGCCACGCATGTCTAGCCGACATATGACTACATACATGCAAATCGCTGGCACAAGAGAATTCTGACAGCGTGCAGTGAGCGCTGTGAGAATTCAGTAGTCTGCAGTCACATAGAATGACTACAGACTCATCACAAACTTGGATAACTAATTTAATGCTCCTAACATAAATAAAAATAAGAGAATTAGTCATTATCACAAGAGAAATTTACATCCAGGCACCTTATAGATGACATTGTCTCTGGAGTTGTTCTCTTTATTTTTTCTTTATCTTGTCCAGACACCAAGATGAGTTTTCTCATGTACAGCACATCTCTGCAGACTTCCATCTTCTACAGTCTTCTGCAGCACATCCCCACACAATGCCCTTAAAGATAATGTTATTATAATGCTCCTGAATTAAAATATCTGCCCTACACTGAGCCCCTGAATAAATAATTGCCCCTCACTATATTCCCTGCACAAAATATGACCTACACACTGTCCCACTTATGGTGCATGCTCTCCACACTGTCCCCTCCTTTCCATACTGGACGCCCTCTTCTAACTGTTATGTCACACTGGGTCCCCCCTAGGTAGACCAGTCTATATACTGTGCCCCCTCATCACACTCCTCCTCCTTGGTATACTGTCCCCTCCTGGCTGTGCCTTTACACTGTTCACCCATGCTACCCCCACTCTGCTCAGTGTCTATTCTGTGCCCACTCACACTTTTCTTCCCCCATACTGTCTCCTTGTACTGTTCTCCTCAATAGTCTCCTCACATGTTTCCACCTCCCTCCTCATACATTTACCCTCTCACTCTCCATACTGCCTCCACACTCATCCTCCAACTCCCCATACTGTGTCCGCATACATTTTCCCCTCGCTCCTCCTACTGTGTCTGCACCCATACCCCCAAACAAACCCCCCATTTAATACCTTCCTCCTCATATAGTGTCTGCACTGATACCTTCTTTCCTCCCCAAACTCGTGTCCTCAAATCATCCCCCATACACAAAATCTACCCCATTTCCTTTACATTAAATACCCCCATTACAGTAAATCTCCCCCAGCCTCATTACAGTAAACCTCCCTAACACACAGTTAATACCACCACACAGTAGATACCCCACACACATGTTAAATACCCCCAAACAAACACAGTAAATACCCACATGCAGGCACAGTAAATATCCCCACACACACCCCACACAGTAAATACACCACCCCATACAGTAGTAATAGATTATCAACACCCAGTAAATAACCCCTCCAACCACTAAATACACACCCAAGAAGTAAATACCCCCACATGCAATAAATACCCCCCCAAGCAGTAAATACTCACTCACAATCAGTAAATACCCTCCCCATCTTCGGTGTCTTCAGCTCCACTAATGCGGAGCACTTACCACCAATACTCCCCGCACTGGCGAGTGACGTCACCAGCGTGATCACATGACAGTCAGAGCTTCAATTGTACTTGTGTCTGTAAGACACTTACTGTGGTGGGCTCTGGCAGCGTCCTGGCATTGGATCAGCTGCGTGTCGTTGCGGCCCAGTTGCGTACCCCGCGGAGCAGACTGTGTAGACAACTTGCCTCTGTCACTGCTGGCAAGAAACTGCCTGATGCTGCGTGCACTTTCACTTTTGACCTCGCCCCTGGCTTCTGGGTCAGAGCATCTGTCCACTGTCCAGGCCTGTTTGCCTTTCCCCAGACAATATGGGATGCAGCCTCGACAGTTCTGGACCCGATTTAGTACAGGTATCCGTGGTCTGGTCTTCCTCCTTCACTCCCCCTCTCCTTTAGCTCACCATTCCACAGGTGAGAGTTCTTGCAGTAGACGTTGGCACTCTTCCATTTCTTGGGCAATCCGCTGCCAAATAAACTGATCCTGTTCATAACGGTTAAGGGGTCTCCCAACTGTTGTCCGTTCAGTGCGGCATAGGTCATGCTGAGTGGTGGAGTCAGGTTGGATAGTGGAAGGCAGGGGTGCACCTGGTTCCAATGGAACAGCCATTTCTGGAATTTCAGGTCAACATATTTCCCCTGGGCAAGCGGCCGGTGAGCTTTCCAACTTTGAGGCCGGTGCAACTGGTTCTTCCTCATAGTAATCAAAAGTCGGAGGGCTTGGTGCCTCAATAGAGTCAGATTCTCTCTCCTCCTCAGGGTTCCACGAATGGCAGGGACTCAACATGTTGAGTTGGACTATGCGAGTAGGTGTTTCTTCTTCACCTTCTGGTTGAATCTCATACACCGGACCAGCATTGTCAATTTGGCGTTTCACCAGATATGGAATTTTCTCCCATCGGTATTCCAGCTTGTCCAGTGGCCTCTTGTCCTGGACCAGCACCTGATATCCCACCTTAAGAGCTGTCCCTCAGAGGGGCAATGCTTCGTGGTGCACCAGCCGGTGAAGAGTCTGCAACTGGTGTCTATGTTCTCGGACCCAGGAAGACACCCCGGTCCATGGGTAGTCTTCTTTTGGTTCCAGCTCAGTGATTTCTCATCCTTTCCGCCCAAAAAGGAGAGTATACAGGGTGTATCCTATCGTGCGGTGCACCCGGTTGTTGTACACCCAGACCAATTCAGCCACATACTCGGGCCAACAGACTTACCGATCCTCCTCCAATGTTCTCAACATCTGAATCAGTGTCCGATTAAAGCGTTCACAGGCTCCATTCACTTGGGGATGATAGGGCGTTGTTCTTGACTTATCAATTTGGTATAAACGATATTACTCTTCCATCACTCAGCCTTGGAAACAAGCGCCTTAGTTTGAATGAATTCACTTTGGGCAACCATACACCCGGATGAAGTCTTGACAGATAGCCTGCGCAGCTGACTCGGCAGTCTGTTCTTGGTTCGGAATGACCACCCCGAACTTGGTGAAGTGGCCGGTCATCACTAGACAATGTTCATAACCAAGACGAGCAGGTCCCACAGTCAAATAGTCAATCATAAGCAATTCCAAGGGGGCTGAGGTCACGATGGTCTGGGTGGGAGCTCTCTGTTCTGGAGGTTTAGCCAATTTACAGCTTTGGCATCACTGACAGGGCTCCTCTACTGCAGCCCTCAAGCGAGGGTGATAAACCAACTTCTGTAGCCACTGGAACATCTTCTCCTGACCGAAGTGAGCTCCCCTCTCATGGGCCTCCATGGCCACTATACCGATCAACCTCTCGGGGAGTACCACTTGCCAGGTGGTCCCCAGCTCATGCACCAACTGCACTTTTCGATACAGCAAGACATCTGTCAGTCTGAGTCTTTCCCATTGTCTGAGAATCTGAGCCCATGAGGGCAGGGCATCTATTTAATCTCGGCTGGGTAGCCGCATCAAAGCTACCCACTGTCTCAGTTGAGCAAATTCCTTATCTTCCTGCTGCAGCTGTACCCAGTCATCTCAAGGTTGTCCCACCACCTGCTGTCCGGATGCCTCGCCGATCTGTCCCTGCGTCGTCACGGCCTGGGGTTCATGAGTCACTCTAGATAGCGCATCAGCGTGTGTATTTTCAGCTCCTTCCCAATAGGCGATCTTGTACCGGTATTTTGCCTTGTGTTCCACTGTAACGCTCGCACCCAGACTGGTTGGCACAAGCGTGGGGGTGTGGCCCCACTGTGCCATAGACCAGACTACCCTGGAAGGGGCGTGACTAAGCAGCTACCTTGGTGTTTGCTGGAGCCTCTGATGGTGAGGTCAGGCTTGTGTGGCAAGTAGCTGCCAGATTCCACTCCAGGGCAGTGTCTGGCTGTAGCAGCTGATCCCACTGGGGAACGGAAACTATGACAGATGCGGACAAGTGTCGATGGGTACGGATGGCACTCTGGCAGGCAGGTTGGCACAGCTAGCACTCTGGCAGGCAGGCGGGCACTCTGGTAGGCATGCGGGCATGGCTGGCACTCTGGCAGGCAGGTGGGCACAGTTGGCACTCTGACAGGCAGGCGGGCTTGGCTGGTTCTCTGGCAGGCAGGTGGGCACGGCTGGCACTCTGGCAGGCAGGCGGGCATGGCTTGTGTGGCAGGTAGCTGCCAGGTACCACTCCAGGGCGGTGTCTGGCTGTAGCAGCTGATCCCACTGGGGAACAGAAACTATGACAGATGCAGGCAAGTGTCATGGGCACGGCTGGCACTCTTGCAGGCAGACGGGTATGGCTGGCACTCTGGCAGGCATGGCTCAGATGAAAGGGACAGGAACTGACTTGGAGGGGACAGGAACACAGGCAGGCATGTGTGGTATAAGGGAGCAGGTAGGGATCTGTTCAGACTGGAGAAGCTGGAACTGATTCTGGAAGGACAGGTACACAAACAGGTATAAGTAGTGTGTGGGAACAGGTAGGACCCAGTTCAGACTGGAGGGACAGGAACTGGTAGGGTACGGAGCGGGAATAGAGCAGAACGGCAAGGTGCGGAACAGGATTGGAACTGCAAGGTGCAGAACAGTAGCGGAACTGCAAGGTCCGGAACAGGAGCAGAACTGCAGGGTGTGGAACAGAACAAAGCAGAACTGCAAGGTGCAGAGCGAGAGCAAAGCAGAATCGCAAGGTGCGGAGTGAGAGCAAAGCAGAACCACAGGATGCGGAGCGAGAGCAAAGCAGAACCGCAGGATGCGGAGCAAGAGCAGAACTGCAGGATGCAGAGGAAGAGCAGAACCGCAGGATGCGGAGCAAGAGCAGACCCGCAGGATGCAGAGCAAGAGCAAAGTCGCAGGAGGAGAGACCACAAGGAAACACACAGCGGTATATGAAAGTGTTGTGAATTCTCTTACTTCTGAGTCGGGGCTCCCTCTGGTGGTTACTGTGGGTAGTGGAGCTGGCCGGATTGACAGAGGTCTGCCACCTGATGATGATGATTGGAGATCTGGGGTTACTGATTGGAGTATTTAAGTCAGCATGCATCCTTCAATCCCTGCTGGTGATTAGCTCTTCCTGTGCAACTTGAGGGCTGCTGTCTCATGCCTGATTCTGCAATTTTCAGATAAGTTGTTAATTTGCTAATCCTTTGCTTCTGATCTGGTTTTGCCTCTTTCTCCTTTGCTTTGCGGGTTCAGCATGCTCCCTGCTGGGGATATGCTGGACCCTGCTCCATATGTTACAGCTTGTGTCAGTTTGTTCAGTCCCCTGTTATATTAGTCTCTTTTGCTTTGCTGCCAGTTTACACCAGAATGCTGAAATAGTGGGGGAGAGATCGTGAGACCTCAGTGCTTTTTGTACATCAGACGTGTCGGATTTTTTAGGGTTTTTGCGTGATTGCAGACGGTGTCTTTCCTTTCCTATCCTATCTAGACAGATTGGGCCCCATCATTTGCTCAGTCTATTTTCTGCCTGTGTTTGTCCCTCATTTGGTCTCACTGACAATATATGTTTAGGGGCTATTTCTTTGGGGTTCTACTCCAGGGCAGTTTAGATTTCACCTTTCTTGCTTTAGGCCTAGTTAGTTCTCCGGCTGTGTCGAGGTGTCTGGGGCATCATAGGTACGCTCCACGGCTACTGTTAGTTGTGTTGTTAGGATTAGGGGTCTGCAATCTGCTAAGTTACCAACCTTTCTGGTTTCCTGGTGGCCTAGCCTATTCCTGCCATCCTCCTCGGTGACCTGTCCATAACAGGAAAGGTAACAGACAGGGATACAAACAGACACAGATAAAGGACTTAGTTCAGACAAGGTCAGGTGAGGGATAAGGTACAGGAATAGGACACAGTACAGACAATGACGGTTACGGAAACAAATGCAGGACAAGGATACAGGCCTGAGTATGCAGCCCTCAGGGAGGTGGGAACACAAGACACATATAGCACAGTAACAGGTCTGGGAATGCAGCCCCCAGGGAAAGTGGAAAACAGAGACAGGACCTGGCAACTCAGCAGCAAGACACTGAATGAGAGAAATTGTAGCTCAGGCATCCTCCAATGAGTGAGGGTGCATTAAGTACCTGAGGATTCTTGGCAATTGGCTGGGGACACCTTAGGAAGGTGCACATTGTCTCTAAGAACCAGGAAGTGCCGGGGCCTCCGCCATAAGCATACAGCCAGGAAGTATGCAGCAAGCAAGGACATGGAGCCGGCAGAGGACAGAACTCACAGCATGGCCTGGAGTGGTGAGTAAGATGGGAGATGGGAAGCCATGCATTGATGCCGGCAGGGATGTTACAGGCACCCATTTTTGCTCCAGAGCTCCCAGTTTTGTATTCTGTAGATGGGCCACAGGGTTGTTTGTTGTGAGTTCGTTTTCCCCTTCACTACTGAGGCTCAAGGAACTCCCTCTTCTGGTAAAGAAAGGTAGTGAGCCTGATTATCAAACACCTGAGTCTGATGATGATGACTGGCTGAGTGGAGTTACTGACTGGATATAAGGCTGCCGACGCCCTTCTGCCCTGCGGGTGATTTCTCTGTGGGATCCTTGGAGACCAGTCTGAATTCCTGCTCCTCTAAAGCTAAGTTTTCTGCTCGGCTTTTTGCATTTGTGCTTAGACTTTGTTTTGCTTTGTTTTTCTGGATTTTTGCCATTCCCTGCTGGGGTGTGCTGAATTCCTTTAGCTCTGTCTTCTGAAAATACCTGAGTGCTGATTTAGTTTTTGAAGCCTAGCTGCTTCAGGGTCTTTTTCATATCAGCTTGTTGGCTTATGTCTTTGATAGGGTTTTGGGAGATTGCAGACAGCTACCTTCTTTTCCTGTTCTGTTTAGATAGCTTGGGCCCCATCGTTTGCTCAGCCTATCTTTCTATCTGTGTGAGTGTTTTTTCATCTTGCTTCACCATCATTATATGTTGGGGGCTGCCTTTTACTTTGGGGTCTGCTCTGGGGAAGTTTAGATTTCCTTTTCTGTCTTTAGGCTATTTAGCGCTCCGGCTGTGATCGAGGGGTCTAGGGCATCGTAGGAACCCCCCACGGCTACTGCTAGTTGTGTTGATAGGTTCAGGGGTCTGCAATCTGATAGTTGCCAACTTCTCTGGTTTTCTGGACGTAGCTTCTATTTTTGTGTCTGCCTCCTACGGTGACTCGGTCATAACAGAATCACCCGCCATACCACAGATCCTAGGGTACTCAATAGCAGGAAAGAATTGTATAAGAAAAAAAAAAAAAGTGTGTATATTTTTTCCTCTATATCTCTGAGGCCGTAGGGGGAATTTTTTTCTCTCTCAATGGAGATAAAGCAATTGTCTGATCGTGTGGAGCAGCTCGCTGTGGAAGTGCAGGGAATTTCCACCTACCTTGCTCATTCACATGCTGCTGAACCAAAGATCCCTACTCCTGATGTATTTTTTGGGGATCGGTCTAAATTTTTGAATTTCAAAAATAATTGTAAATTATTTTTTGCCTTGAAGCCTAACTCGTCAGGGAGCTCCGCGCAGCAGGTTAAATTTGTCATCTCTTTGCTGCGTGGCGATCCCCAGGATTGGGCGTTTTCTTTGAAACCAGATGATCCTATTCTGACTAATGTGAACGCATTTTTTCAGGCCTTGGGGTTGTTGTATGACGAACCTAATGCCATTGATCAGGCTGAAAAGACCCTGCTGGCATTGAACCAGGGTCGTGATTCTACAGAATTGTACTGTCAAAAATTCCGAAAGTGGGCAGTACTTACTACCTGGAATGATAATGCCTTGGCTGCTCTCTTTCGGAAGGGGTTGTCAGAAGCCGTAAAAGATACTATGGTGGGATTTCCTGTTCCCTCTGGTCTTGACGATTCTATGTCATTAGCCATTCAGGTTGATCGGCGTTTGCGCGAACGCAAAGCTGCACGAGAGGTGTTGCCACCTGTTGAACAAATGTCTGAACCTATGCAATGTGATAGAGTTTTTTCCAGAGAGCAGTGTCAGGAGTTCAGAAGACGTAATAAGTTGTGTTTTTTCTGTGGAGATGCCTCGCATATTATTTCTGTCTGTCCAAAACGAGAGAAACGCTTTGCACACACGTTTTCTGTTGGGGGTGTTCAACCTAAATTTCTTCTGGCTATTACTCTGATCTGCTCCCTGTCCACATTTTCCGCCAAGGCTTTTGTGGATTCGGGAGCAGCCCTAAACCTAATGGACTTGGATTTTGCTAAACGTTGTGGATTTCCGATGACACCTCTGCAGACGCCCATCCCTTTGAGGGGGATTGATGCTACTCCTTTGGCTAAAAATAAACCTCAGTTTTGGACCCAGGTGGTAATGCGAGTCGCCCCAGACCATCAAGAAAATTGCAGATTTTTGGTGTTACATAATCTGCATGATAATATTGTTCTGGGGTTTCCCTGGTTACAAATTCATAATCCAGTTTTGGATTGGAAATCTGTGTCTGTGGTGAGTTGGGGTTGTCGGTGTGCCTTTAGTGAGGCTCCGGTGTTTTCCACCTCTCCTCAGTCGCATCATGTTCCTGATTATTTGGCGGACTTTTATGATGTATTTAGTGAGAATGAGTCTGCGTCTCTGCCTCCTCATAGGAGTTATGACTGTGCAATTGAACTGAGCCCGGGGTGTAAATTTCCCAAGGGTCGGCTCTTCAATTTATCTGTACCCGAGCACGAGGCTATGCGATCCTATATTAAGGAGGCGTTGGAGAAGGGTCATATTAGACCATCCTCGTCACCCTTAGGTGCCGGGTTTTTTTTTGTAGCCAAAAAGGATGGATCATTAAGACCTTGTATTGATTATCGTGCCCTCAACAAAATTACTGTTAAATATCAGTATCCGTTACCCCTGATTTCTGATCTATTCTCCAAAGTTAAAGGTGCTTGCTGGTTTACCAAGCTTGACCTCAGGGGGGCGTATAATCTTATTCGCATTAAGCATGGGGATGAATGGAAGACGGCGTTTAATACTCCGGAGGGACATTTTGAGTACCTGGTGATGCCTTTTGGGCTCACTAATGCCCCTTCTGTCTTCCAGTGCTTCATGAACGATATTTTCCGAGATTTTGTCGATAAATTTTTGATCATCTATCTGGATGATATTTTGATCTTCTCCAAGGATTGGGATTCTCATGTGGAACATATTCGGACTGTGTTCCGGATCTTGAGGGAGAATTCCCTGTATGTCAAAGGATCTAAATGCCTTTTTGGAGTACAGAGGATTTCTTTTTTGGGATTTATTTTGTCCCCGTCAACTATTGAAATGGACCCGGCCAAGGTACAGGCCATTTACGATTGGGTTCAGCCCACTTCTTTGAAGGCCCTCCAGAAGTTTTTGGGTTTTGCTAATTTTTATCTGAAATTTATAGCAACATTTTCTAGTATTGCCAAGCCATTGACTGATTTGACTAAGAAGGGTGCTGATGTGTTAAATTGGTCTCCGGATGCTGTTTCTTCCTTTCAGGAGCTGAAGCGAAGATTCACCTCCGCCCCGGTTTTGCGGCAACCTGATGTCTCACTTCCGTTCCAGGTAGAGGTGGATGCTTCTGAGATTGGTGCAGGATCTGTTTTGTCCCAAAAGGATCCTGTAACATCTAAAATGAATCCCTGTGCTTTCTTTTCCCGAAAGTTCTCTCCATCTGAACGTAACTATGATGTGGGGAATCGGGAACTGTTGGCCATGAAATGGGCATTTGAGGAGTGGAGACATTGGTTGGAGGGAGCTAAGCATCAAGTCGTGGTCCTCACTGACCACAAGAATTTGATTTACCTAGAGTTGGTTAAGCGCTTGAACCCTAGACAGGCTAGGTGGGCCTTGTTTTTTACACGTTTTGATTTTGTGGTTTCTTTTCTTCCTGGAACTAAGAATGTCAAGGCAGACGCCCTCTCTAGGACCTTCTTTGCTGATTCTCCTGTGGTGACCAAGCCTGCTACCATCTTAGGCGAAGGGGTAGTTCTTTCTGCCATCTCGCCCGATTTGAGACGTGCTCTGGAAGAGTTCCAGGAGGACAAACCTGAGCGTTGTCCCAGTGGAAAGTTGTATGTTCCTGACCAGTGGAAGAAGAGAGTGATGTCTGAAGTTCATTGCTCTGCTTTGGCTGGTCATCCAGGTATTTTTGGTACTAGAGATCTGGTGAGTCGGTCTTTTTGGTGGCCCTCCTTGTCTCGTGATGTCAGGAATTTTGTGCAGGCCTGTGGGACGTGCTCCCGGTCTAAATCGTGTTCTCGCTCTAGTGGGTTGTTGATGCCTTTGCCTGTCCCCAAGAGGCCATGGACCCATATTTCAATGGATTTCATCTCTGATATGCCTGTCTCTCAAAGGATGACTGTTATTTGGGTGATTTGTGATAGGTTCTCTAAGATGGTTCATCTTGTACCACTCCCTAAGTTGCCGTCTTCCTCTGAGTTGGTGCCCCTGTTTTTACAACAGGTGGTTCGCTTGCACGGGATTCCTGAGAACATTGTATCTGACAGAGGAGTCCAGTTTGTGTCTAGATTTTGAAGAACTTTCTGTTCCAAGCTGGGAATTCAGTTGTCCTTCTCCTCTGCTTTTCACCCTCAGACCAATGGGCAGACAGAGAGAACAAACCAGACCTTGGAGTCATATTTGAGATGTTTTATTTCTGCTGATCAGGATGATTGGGTTTCATTTTTGCCCTTGGCCGAATTTGCTTTAAATAATAGAGCTAGTTCTGCCACTTTGATGTCACCTTTTTTTTGTAACTTTGGGTTTCATCCTCGATTTTCTTCAGGGCAGGTGGAGCCCTCTGCCTGCCCAGGTGTTGACACTGTGGTGGAGAGAATGCACCAGATCTGGGACCAAGTGGTGGATAAGTTATCTCTCTCCCAGGAAAAGGCCCAGCGGTTTTCCAACCGACATATGACCATTGGTCCCCAGTTTAAGGTTGGTGATATGGTGTGGCTATCATCAAAAAATATTGCTATGAAGGTGGCTTCTCCTAAGTTTAAGCCTAGATTTATTGGACCTTACAAGATTTTGGAGATTATTAATCCGGTCTCTTTTCGTTTGGCTCTTCCTGTCACATTTAAAATCCATAATGTGTTCCATAAATCTTTGTTGAAGAGGTTTGTTGAACCTGTTGTTCCGGGGGTGGCACCTCCAGACCCTGTATTGGTTAAAGGTAACATGGAATATGAGGTAGAGAAAGTACTGGATTCCCGTCTGGCTAGACAGAGACTCCAGTATTTGGTTAAGTGGAAGGGTTATGGTCAGGAAGATAATTCCTGGGTCTCTGCCTCTGATATTCATGCCAAAAGATTGGTGCGTGCCTTTCATCGGGCTCACCCTGATCACCCTGGTGGCGTGGTTGAGGGTTCGGCGACCCATCCTCAAGGGGGAGGTACTGTTGTGAGTTCGTTTTCCCCTTCACTACTGAGGCCCGAGGAACTCCCTCTTCTGGTAAAGAAAGGTAGTGAGCCTGATTATCAAACACCTGAGTCTGATGATGATGACTGGCTGAGTGGAGTTACTGACTGGATATAAGGCTGCCGACGCCCTTCTGCCCTGCAGGTGATTTCTCTGTGGGATCCTTGGAGACCAGTCTGAATTCCTGCCCCTCTAAAGCTAAGTTTTCTGCTCGGCTTTTTGCATTTGTGCTTAGACTTTGTTTTGCTTTGTTTTTCTGGATTTTTGCCATTCCCTGCTGGGGTGTGCTGAATTCCTTTAGCTCTGTCTTCTGAAAATACCTGAGTGCTGATTTAGTTTTTGAAGCCTAGCTGCTTCAGGGTCTTTTTCATATCAGCTTGTTGGCTTATGTCTTTGATAGGGTTTTGGCAGATTGCAGACAGCAACCTTCCTTTCCTGTTCTGTTTAGCTAGCTTGGGCCCCATCGTTTGCTCAGCCTATCTTTCTATCTGTGTGAGTGTTTTTTCATCTTGCTTCACCGTCACTATATGTTGGGGGCTGCCTTTTACTTTGGGGTCTGCTCTGGGGCAGTTTAGATTTCCTTTTCTGTCTTTAGGCTATTTAGCGCTCCGGCTGTGATCGAGGGGTCTAGGGCATCGTAGGAACCCCCCACGGCTACTGCTAGTAGTGTTGATAGGTTCAGGGGTCTGCAATCTGATAGTTGCCAACTTCTCTGGTTTTCTGGACGTAGCTTCTATTTTTGTGTCTGCCTCCTACGGTGACTCGGTCATAACAGTTGTTGTTGGTTCGCACCAAGACTTTGGATCCTGACAGGTATTCAGCAAACGTTTCAGTCATCGCCCACACCAGCGCCAGCAGCTCCAGTTTGAAGAAACTGTAGTTGTTGGGGTTCAACTCGGAGTCGTGGAGAGATCGGCTCACGTAAGCAATCTCTCATTCTTTCCCTTCTTGCATTTGACAGAGCATGGCCCCCAGACCATGAAAGCCTCCATCGATGTGTAGAATGAAAGGTTGCAAGAAATCGGCATAGACCAAGATTGGAGCTTCTATCAGAGGCATCTTCAAGGCCTGGAAGGCCTTCTCCTGGCTGTTTCCCTACTGGATGGTCCGATTCTTCGCCCCTAATGGCACCCCCTTGAGTAATTCCAACAGCATATTGGCGATGCGGGTGAAATTCTTCACGAACCTTTGGTAGTAACCAGTAAGCCCCAGAAAGGCCCGAACATCTTTCACTGTCTTTGGGGTGGGCCAGTCTTGAACTGCTACTATCTTCTTTCAAGCAGGCCTTACACCGTCAGCGGATACGATGTGTCCTAGATACTCGATTTGGTTGCGGAACAGGTGGCATTTTTGGGATTTCACTTTCAGGCCATGTTTCTGCAGCCGACTCAGCACGTGCTCTATTCGTCAAAAGTATTCTTCAAAGGTGGCTGCGTAGACAATTATATCATCCAGGTAGATAAGGGTTGCCTCAAAGTTCACATCCCCAAGTACCTTTCCATCAAGCGTTGAAACATCCCAGGAGCGTTAGTCAGCCTGAAGAGCATCCTATTGGACTCAAACAATCCCATAGGCAGAAGAACGCTGTCTTCGGCTGATCCTGCTCAGCCATGTGCACCTGCCAATATCGACTGGCCAGGTCTAGAGATGAGAAAGGCATATAGTGACTCCTCAATTCTGGTAGGGGGTTCGAATCCCGCACTGTGCAGGCGTTAATCACTTATAGTCGACACAAAAACACAGGGTCCCATCTTTCTTACGAACTAACACGATGGGGGCCGCCCACGGACTCTGGCTCTCCCGGATGACTCCACTTTGCAGCATGTGCACCAACATTTCCTTCACCTCCTGGAGTCCTGGTATATCTGGGGCGGAATCTGGCGGTATCTCTCCCAGATTGGGGCAGCACTCTCCGTGGGTATCCCGTGGGTTATAGCAGTAGTGCACCTGAAGTCATTCTCGTGACGGGCGAAGACATTCTGGTAGCGCTCCAGCACGGCTTCCACCTGTTGCATCTGCTGTGGGAAGAGTCCCGACAATTCGGCCTGCATCTGTTCCAAGATCTGGTGCCTTTCTCTGGTACTTCCAGGCGGATGCTCCGGGGCCATGGTGAAAGCTATAGTCCACGGTTGTCCCTGTCTCACTGCTAACTGGATGGTCTCTGGCAGCACCAGTTCTTCCGGCATACCCAGCACCTGTGCCACTTCACTTATGGATGAGAGGGTCAAATTGTCTTCCCCAGGTTGACACACCACACCACTACGTTATCGTCGAGAACAATGGCCAATGTCGGAGCAACGAGGAGTCCCAGGGGTATCTGGCCCACTGCTTTTGGTTCTGTCTGGACTTCCACCCCTTCAAGCGGTGTGCAGGCTCGTAGGGTAGCGTGAGCACCGTCTTAAAAGGCAGTAGAACGAGTTTGGTAGCAACGTGGACTACCACCTTTCCTAGGATTTTCCCGTCACTTGACTTCTCTTGCGCCTGGGCTACTCGAATAAATAGCTGGAACACCTTCCTTTGGGGGGGTCTGGGGGCTCCACTGGTCCAGAAAGGCATCTGATGGCTCACTGATAAGAAGGGTTCAGAGTTCTTTCAGCACATTCATCCCCAGGGTCACCGGAGAGCCATTCCCAGGGTCACCGGCGAGCAACACTATTCCTTTTCGGCCTACATCTTTTCCACATACAGTAACTTGCATCCAGATCCCCTGCGACTGGGATGGGCAATTGGTTGGCTGTATTCACCTTAATTACTAGGCCTCATTTGGGCCATGTGGCCCCAGAGAAATGACATGTGAAGTATGCTTTGGGCATGGTCATGACCTGGGAACCGGTGTCAACTAAGCAGCGAATGGCTCGGCCGTCCATTTCGGCCCATATGAGAGGACTCAGGGAAACTAAACTTTTTGGACTACCTTCTCTCCTTCTTGGCTGTTCAGGCTCTGGGCGTCGCCCCCCTGCCGCGGAGCCCACTAGTTTAACGGCTGCCAGGTAAGCGGCCTTACACGCTTCGTGCACCCTCGGGCATAGTGTCCAATGTCTCCACATCTGAAGCAGATTGCCTGTCTGTCTTGGGCTGTCTCATATCCTGACAAGGTGCAGAAGGCAAGCAGTACTCGGGGCTAGCCCTATCTCTGGAAAGATCTGGGGCCACCGGATAGGTTCTTCTGAAGTCAGACCACTCTTCCTGCATTCCCCGGATCTCTCGGACTCATCCTGGTTTAGTTTCAGGTGAAGTGAGTACCTCCCCACTCCGGACCTTCCCTGCCAAGGCTGCCGTCCCCTGCTCTTGCTCACGCGTGTGCACTTCTGCCTCAATTTCTAGAAAGGACACACGAGGATTAGCGCGCAAGCGTTCTCGCAGGGCCTGCTTAAGCAACAGGCTTCTAAGACCGGCTCTTAGTATCACCTCAGGAGGCCCCACACCCACATCATCCTGCTTGGTGATTGCTGCATGAATATTTTGCAAGGCATTCGTATATTGGGTCATGGACTCCCCCTCACTCTGTACTCGGCTGAACAAGCCCATGCGCTTTTCCCCAATATCCGTGGGGTCCCCATGAATCTCCTCTAGAATTTTCAGAACCTTGGTAAAAGGTGTTCCACTCGTGCGCTGAAACATCACAGAATATCTGGCTTCCCCGTCCAATGCCATCACAGCAATCTCCGCCTGCATAGCGGGTGTCATAGGGTGCATTCTTAGCATCCCTTGAACTCGCTCGGTCCAGTCCCACAGCAGTTAATTGCTCCCTGTGAATTTTGGGAGATTGCTGAGCATGGCCCCCAATGGTAAGCTGGCACTTGGGTCACCCATGGCCACTTGGTCTGCTGTTTCTGTGCTTGTAGACTGCATCCTGCCAACTACGCCAAGTGTGAGCAGGTTGCGGGATGCAGTGACACACAAGAGGCAGAGCAAGGGATAGCAATTTAATTTAACAATGGGATACTCCTCGCAGGGAGACAAACAGTTAAATGAGATAATAAACAGTTCAGTTGTAAAGGATACACGGAGTTAATGAGCAAGGTAACGGCAGTTATTTCAAACACTTATCATTTCAGAGGTCTCTCAGGCTGTAGATGATGCTTGGGAGTTACTAGTGCCAACAACAGCTGGCGCAGTGCTTGTCCAATGAGGTCCTGCAGGCAAAGGCGGTCCGTCTTCTGGTGGCAGCCGTCGGTCTCCGGTACCTTCCACTGAGCCCCTAGTCCACCAGTTGCTGTGTTCAATGCAAAAAAGGCCGCAGTACTGTCAGAGTACTGGTCGAGCGGCGTGGCAATGTCTGGTAGGGAGGGCAGCGGCGAACAGTCCTGCATTCTGTCCTGGCTCTTAGGCTGACATGTGGTGCTTATCTGAACAAGGCTCCAGGCTCTCTCCCTGTTACTGCAGTGGGCTCCAGCAGCGTCCTGGCGTCAGATCGGCTGTGTGTCGTTGCGGCCCTGCTGCGCACCCTGTGGACCACACTGTGCAGGTACCTTGCCTCTGTCACTGCTGGCGGGAAACTGCCTGATGCTGTGTGTGCTTTCCCTTTTAATCGCGCCCCCGGCTTCTGGGTCAGAGCATCTGTCCGGGCCTTTTTGCTTTCCCTCGGATGACATGGGATGCAGCCTCGGCAGTTCCAGACCCGGTTTAGTATAGGTACCCACGGTCCAGCCTTCCTCCTTACACATTCATCCTTTGTATGTGTTTGCAAAGTGCTGTTATCCAATACAGGTAACCAAGAACAACAGTGGCTGTAGGGGGTCATAACTAAATAGAAATTTGGCATCATTTTTATTGGTAAAACATTGTACATATTCCATATTTAAAAGATGCTAAACAACTTCAGCATTTAACAGGTTAACAGCATATAGAGGAGACATGCGGTAGCAGCATGGCAAATCAAACAGGAGGTTTTAAGAGATCTCATTCCTCTACAGAATTTCTATCCATAAGTCTTAAACTGTTAACATTCCAGTAAAACATCAATGTAAAAGTATGCCGGACTGGTTAACCAGAACCATGCAGGTACACCTCCATGAATGATATTCCATCCTGTATCCAGATGTGGGTGCTCTTAAAAAATAGGACCATTGTAGCCACTGTGTATATAATATCACACAACACTTACTTAGAGATGTGATTCCTTACTAGTAATGGATGTTATTTCCCTGAAATGTAAATAGCTTCTCCCTGAGTTTGAAAGATAAAACTTAAGTTTATTTTGTGAAAAGTACATCAAAGACATCCCATATTTTAATGTATACATACACACCTACAGCTGATAGTAGTATACAAAATGTAGAAAGCAAACAGTAAGTTGTAGGCCAAAGCCAGTGAAGAAAAAAAACAGCAGACCAAGGTTTAAGAAGTCTACAGTACAAAAATATAAAAGAAAATATAGACACTGAGCAAAAATATAAACGCAACACTTTTGTTTTTGCTCATATTTCTCATGATCTGAACTCAAAGATCTAAAACTTTTTCTATGTGCATAAAAGACCTTTTTCTCTCAAATATTGCTCACAAATTTGTCTAAATCCTCTTCAAAGGTTGTGCGAACTTCTTGCATGGCCAGCATACATGTCACTTATTGAGCATGTTTGGGATGCTCTGGAACGGCATGTACAATACCGTGTTCAGTTTCCTGCCAATATCCAATAACTTTGCACAGCCATTGAAGAGGAGTGGACCAACATTCCACAGGCCACAATCAGCAACCTGATCAACTCTATGTGAAAGCAAATAGTGGTTACACCAGATACTGAATGGTTTTATGACCCCCCCTCCCGAAACTCCCCAATACAGTAAAACTGCACATTTTAGAGTGGCATTTTATTGTGGCCAGCCTAAGGCACACCTGTGTAATAATGATGATGTCTAAGCAGCATCTTGATACACCACAAACTGTGAGGTGGATGGATTATCTCGGCAAAGGAGAAGAGCTCACTAACACAGATATTGACAAATTTGTGAAAATTATTTGAGAGAAAAAAAGCCTTTTGTGTACATAGAAAAAGTCTTTGATCTTTGAGTTCAGGTCATGAAAAATGGGAACAAAATCAAAAGTGTTGTGTTTATATTTTTGCTCAGAATAAAATATTTAGAATATTAATACTGGAATACCATTGCCATGTAGGTGGTATACCTCAAGATCATTACACTGCCTCCTCCGACCTTCTTGCCATAGTTCATCCTGATGTCATTCCCCTAGTAAGTGAAGGACAGGCAACCAGCTGTGCATATAGTGTAAAAGAAAATGTGATTCATTAAAGCAAGTCCAAACTGATAGATATAAACCAAGACTATCGGGCTGTAGCTCCTGTAAAAATTGCAAGTGATTGAATGCACTGGCTTGTCTGGAGAGAGCAATATCTGCAGAATAAGCTCAAGCAAGTCAGCGCTGTCAATCACCATTAAGGGAGGCAGAGGCATGGACACCAGTCGACAAAATGGTACCCTGAGCGTCTCAGCCACACCATTAACCTAATTATCATATTTCATTGTATTTCAGGGCAATTTTTCTAACTCCGTTGTCTTGCAATTACTATTAGGCCTTTATCAATGTTATCTCCATCCTTATTCTTGCCATGTTTCCTATTCCCATCAATTTAAATGAAATGACTGTTTCTGCATAAATTGAACCTAAAATTACATCAGATTTACACAAAAATCCTAAAACTAGATAAATAAAACCAAATAAAAAAAATGAGCCAAAAATATTAGACTATCATATTTTAAAAAAGGAAAATAATCCAGTATCACATGTCTGCGAGTGGCACAAGGATGTGAAGCTTTAGGATTAGCAGATTATTTGAAGGTGAAATTAAAGTTTAGTGTTTTCAATCAATTGGATGACAATAAGTTGTGAGTGGTTGGCACGTTTTAATTAAAGATCAAGGATCAATCAAATTCTGACTTTACACTTGTGGAAGTGTATCATCGTACAAACAAAGGAGATTTTTGAGGGCCTCAGAAGACACGTTGTTGATGTTCATCAAGCTGTAAAAGGTTACAAAAACATCTATAAAGAGTTTGGACATCACTAATCCATAGATAGACAGGTTGTGTATTAATTAGGGAAATTCATGAAAGTTATTAGCCTCTCGAGTAACATTGGACCAACAAAGATCACTTCAAGAGCAGGGCATACAGGGTCCAAGAGGTCACAAAGGAACTCAAGGTAATCTCTAAGCAAAATAAGATCTTTTTTACATTAGCTCATGTTTATGTTCATAACTCCACTATCAGGAGGACGCGGAAGAACAATGGCATTCATTGCAGGATAGCAAGGAAAAAGCCACTGTTTTCCAAGAAGAATATAGCTTCCCTTTTGCAGTTTGTTAAAGATCACATGAAAAAGCCAGAATGCTGTTGGAACAATGTTTTTTGGATGGATAAGACCAAAATAGAGTTCTTCGCTTTAAGTGAGAAGTGTTATACTTGTAGGAAGAAAAACACAGCATTTTAGCATAAAACCTCATATCATCTGTGTAACATGGTGGTACTATTATGCCTTGTACCTGCTTTGCTTCATCTGAGCCAGGATGGCTTGATATCATTAATGGAACAATGAATTCTGAAGTATTACAGCAAAATAGAAAAGAAAATGTCAGGAAATCTGTCCATGAGCTGAATCTTACACCTTACATCGTTACACCGATGCCTCTACCTTGTGCCAGTCATTACACTGGCTACCCATCCACTCCAGAATTCAGTATAAACTTATTACCCTCACCCACAAAGCCCTCCATGGCTCAGCACCACCCTACATCTCCTCCCTTGTTTCAGTATACCACCCTACCCGCGCCCTCCGTTCTGCTGATGACCTGAGGTTAGTATCCTCAATAGTCAGAACCTCCCACTCCCGTCTCCAAGACTTTACACGTGCCGCGCCAATTCTTTGGAATGCACTTCCCAGGTCAATACGATTAGTCCCCAATCCCCACAATTTTAAGCGTGTCCTGAAAACGCATTTATTCAGACTGGCCTATCGCCTCAACACATTAACCTAACCTATCCCTGTGTGGCAGAGCCAAAAGTTTTACCATAACCAGGTTCTCAGCATCATGTTCCCACATGCTTTATGCATCCATTAGCCCTTTGTGTCTGTACTGTTACACACTTAACATTATGGCTGGTCCATACAATCAGGGCAACTGTTACCACCCACCTTTCGTGTCTACCTCTTTCCTCATAGACTGTAAGCTTGCGAGCAGGGCCCTCATTCCTCTTGGTATTTGTTATAATCTACTGTATGTGATTATTGTTATGCTGTAATGTCTATTGTCTGTACAAATCCCCTCTGAAATGTAAAGTGCTGCGGAATATGTCGGCGCTATAAAAATAAAATTTATTATTATTATTATAATCTTATGACAATAACTCAAAGCACGCAAATCGTTCTGCAAAAAAAAGTTAAAGATTAATGAAGTCAAAGTTTTGAAATGGCCAAAGATCTGAAGCGAGTAGTTCCTGGAATAAAATCTAACATAATAGAGTTGAAGCTATTTTTTAGGTAGGAATGGGATAAAATTCCACAAAGCTGATGTGCAGGACTAATCAACAGTTATTGAAAATGTTTAGATGCAGTTATTGCTGCACAAAGGGATCACAGCAGATACTGAAAGCAAGGGTTTGCATACTTTTGGACTAAAAGACATGAGATATTGGTTTATTTTCCTCATTTAAATAGAATCTAACAAAATCTAATAATTTTGGCTAATTTGTTTGATTTGACTCGCTTTATCTACTTTTAAGACTTGTGTGAAAATCTGATGTAGTTTAGATTATGCAGTCATTTTAATTTCAACAGATACATATTGTATTAAGAATAGCAGAAATCTACAAGTGTGTCTTGAGCTTTTATCATGACTACAAATATAGTCATTTTTACACCTTTCATGTGAAAAAAAATGTTTCAACTTTCAAATTAGGACAATACTATTTAATAGAAACACTGTGAAAATGGTAGCATTCACATTTGGAAATAATCTTTGCTTGTAATGATCTGTAGAAAACCCATTAAAGGTCAAGTTGTGAACATATGCCAGTAAAATCAGTTTCTAAAATGTTTGAACTTCATGCTTAGAAGGCAACTGAAGATCCTAACAACCCTATTCATACCAACGACAACACTGGGATAATAGACAAATCTCTGGCTGAAATCAACAGGCTTGATTAGTCTTACTACTAATTACTGATGGACCACATCACAGATCCTAGTGTTATCCCGCCTTCACATCACTTCTCTGCAAGCAGTTATAATTTCCAAGAAAAAAAATATATTCTGGCTAAAAATGGGAGATAACTGCCAAATATTTAATTGTAAAACAGCAGATTGTAGTGAAATAGCGAGCACATCAGGAATGCATTGCCATCATGAAAAAAAAATAAAAGACGGTTGGAAACAAAAGCCTACTGTACGAATTGCTTGTTAGTATCAAGTTCTTAACCATAGCAAACTTGCTCCTTTTGATGTGGGAATAGAATAAGGATCAAGTGTCCAAGAAGATTAGTGTGACATAAACCATGCAAATGTTTTGTTTAGTGGTTAATATGTTTACGTACATTTTTGTCTAAATACTTTGTAAATTCTGGAGGAAATCTTGTGTGTGATTTTTCCTTGATCTTTGGATGGGCCAACAAATGCAATTAATGGCCATACCAGTATGTTCACATGTTTATACACTAACGGGAACGTCTCACTTGGAATAATACAATGTTGATAAAATATTAATTACGGTATTTGTTTTTCATCTATTATTAGGTGGATAGTGTTTTCCTACAAAAAATAGTCTGAGTTTAAAGTATGAAGCTCGAAACGATTTTTTATATCGTATGAGCCCTTCTTGACTGTAAATTAATTTATCAATGTTATACTCCATTATGGCCCAGTTTCGAGCCACCTCTCAGCTTAATTATACCACTTTTTTTGTTCTTGGTGCACTGTAAACCAGGAAGACAGATTAAGTTCCCTAACCCGCGGTCCTATTTTTCCTACTGAAGAAATATACTGAAATCAAGGATACTCTGAGAAAGTGTGTTTCCTGGCTTGTGAGACTGAAATGCCATAAGTAACACCTTTATGCATTTCTTTAGAATTTCTTTTTGTAAAGGTTTTTTTTAAAAGACAAAAGAAAATTCACAATAATACAGAAACTGAAATGCAACTGTCTACTTACAGGATTTTATTCAATAGATTTTGTAATAAAAATTAGTTCCACATTTGGATGTGTTAAAGATAAATGTCCCCGTGGTGAGATAATCTTATAAATGTGTCCCTGCTGTGTACTGTGTAATGGCTGTGTCTGACCTTGCAGCAACATGGTCTGATCATACCACAGCTCCTGGGCAGAGAAGGAAGCAAAAGAATATACAGACAGGACAACATGGGATCACAGTTGATTCTTTCTATGAGGGAAAGCATTTGCTTCTTGCGCTAAACATGTTTTACCTCACAGAAAGAATCAGCTGTGATCCCCTGCTGTCCTGTTTGCAGGGTCGGACTGGCCCACTGGAGAATTCTCCGGTGGGCACAGGCACTGACTGTTAGGAACGGCGGAACACACTAAATAAAATAAATAATAAAGCGCGTTCGCTGCTCGGGGTCCACCGTGCAGAAGATGAAATGACTGCTGCTAAGTGGTGGCAGGCAAGCAATATGGCGGAAATGCGCACGTGGGTTAAACGTCACCCAGGTGCGCAGAGTAATCTCTGTTAAGTCACAGAGGTGCCAACAAAGACAAATACAATAAGGCTGAGCCTGTTGGAATCACAGTACTCAGAGTAAATGCACACACGGTATCTGGTCACAGGAGCAGAGCGTCCGTCTAGACCTACCGTGCGTGCGACATCGCAACTGCGGATGCCAAGGAGGGCTGCAACTGCAGCGCGGCGTAGGACACTGCCGCTAGACGACAAAGCTAGTATGCAAGCGCAATGTCGGATGCTAACAACAGTGGATGATGTAGTAGTGGCGCGCTGGTGCTGACTCTAAACTTAGTCCCCGTCCACATACGTAATATCAGAGGGAAGGGGGTTTCAAATGAGTCATTCACCAGAATCATATATCCATCATCATTCACACAGTAGCAACTAGAGACTATACTAGCGCATGGCGGAACGGCCATGCACGCTTTTTATAGCAGCCGGGACCTTCTGGATGCTTCCAGATCTCCGAGATGGACCAATGAGATCTGGAGCAGTACCTGAGCACATGACTCCCGATCTCCAATGGGAAATCGTGTCATGAGCATGCTCAGTAGGAGGACAGAGGGACTTAGCCCCTGGAGAGATTTGCTGCAAGGCAATCCCCTCTGCGGTAGATAAACAGTAAGAGACCGCAGAATGTAAGGGTCTGGATTCCTGCAGAGCAGGCGCAGAAACCTGATGCCTAACATTACGCCCCCTACTAGGACCCCCTCCTCCCTGAGCCTTCCGATCCACCACCTTGTGCCCATCAGGAGCATAGGCATCAGACCCGTCCGACGGCAAGTCTGATGTCCCGGTAGGTGACAATGAAAACCGGGACACGTGGAAGGCATCAGAGGCGGCAAGGTCGCCAGGTTTGAGAAGGGACGCGATGGAGACAACGGGGGTGGCAAAATCGCCAGGAGCAGAAGCTAAAGTGGAACGCCGCAGTGTGTTGGCTGGCGTCTCCACTCTCTGTTTAAGGAAGCTATTCCGAGCACAAAAGGCGCAAACCCGAATATACTTTTTTACGTCCCGAGCCCTGTGCGGCCACCAATACGACCCCGCCAGGAGTTTTGTGGTCTGCATGTAGCCACAGTGACTACCCCTCCTGGAGGTGTGTGCCCACGCAAGAACCCTCGGCCGAAGGCGGGGAGGGACAAAGGTCTTGCCCGGCGGCACAGAGTTTGGCCATTGCGGGGCACTGTTGTCCTGAGAGATAGCGTGAAGGTGTCTCGCGCCATTCTCGGGGCGTGTCCGGTGCAAAACTCCATTTGCAGTTACCATTGTCAACGCGCTGTTTCTCAGGACAACCGTGCGTGCGACGTCACAACTGCGGATGCCAAGGAGGGCTGCAACTGCAGCGCAACGTAGGACACTGCCGCTAGACGACAAAGCTAGTATGCAAGCGCAATGTCGGATACTAGCAACTGTGGATGATGTAGTAGTGGCGCGCTGGCGCTGACTCTAAGCTTAGTCCCCGTCCACATACGTAATATCAGAGGGAAGGGGTTTCAAATGAGTCATTCACCAGAATCATACATCCATCATCATTCACACAGTAGCAGCTAGAGATTATACTAGCGCATGGCGGAACGACCATGCGCGCATTTTATAGCAGCCGGGACCTTCCGGAAGCTTCCAGATCTCCGAGATGGACCAATGAGATCTGGAGCAGGACCTGAGCACATGACTCCCGATCTCCAATGGGAAATCGTGTCATGAGCATGCTCAGTAGGAGGACAGAGGGACTAAGCCCCTGGAGAGATTTGCTGCAAGGCAATCTCCTCTGCGGTAGATAAACAGCAAGAGACCGCAGAATGTAAGGGTCTGGATTCCTGCAGAGCAGACGCAGAAACCTGATGCCTAACACTGACACCTGCTGGAGTACAGGGCAAGCAGCTGCCTAGGGCCTCTGCTGCTCCAGTGGCCCCAGCCAGTGGTGTGTTGCTAATAGCAGCACACCACGCAGCTGCTATGGGGGCCGCCGTGCCAGCGGAGCAGCAGCGTGGGACAGGAAGCAGAAGCCGGCTGCTGTGGCTAAAGTCTGTCCCTGCTGCTAAAGAGAAATGAATATTCACTCTTCCCCATGCACCCATGGGTGTGTAGAGGATCTGAATAGTCATTCACTTTAATAGCGGGTAGTGTTTGCCGCAGGCTGCGGATAACACTGCCCACTATCAGGGCCGTCAGACTAGGCCCCCCGCTCCCCCAGCCCATGTGGCCACTATAGGGCCATAAGACAGTGGGGCCCGGCGCCAGCGCTGCCCCCCCAGTGCTTGTCGCATTCAACTATGCCCATACAGTTGAAAGCAATAATGGAGGAGAAATCTTCAAATGATGCTCCCTCTCTTATCATTCCCCTCTGCCTCTAACACAGCGGGTGCGTGATGACACTTCATCGCATACCCACTGTGTGTCGGTTAGACTGCAGTGCAGCTGCTGAGACCGGAGCAGAGCCAGAATCAGCATGGGAATGAGGAGGAGAGATGAGTATTGTGGGGTTTTTTTGTACACATACATATATATATATATATATATATATATATATATATATATATATACATATATATATACACTGCTCAAAAAAATAAAGGGAACACTAAAATACCACATCCTATGTTATAGTTTTCCCTATATATATACTGCTCAAAAAAATAAAGGGAACACTTAAACAACAAACTTCTGTGAAATCAAACTGTCCACTTAGGAAGCAACACTGACAATCAATTTCACATGCTGTTGTGCAAATGGAATAGACAACAGATGGAAATTATTGGTAATTATCAAGACACCCTCAATAAAGGAGTGGTTCTGCAGGTGGGGACCACAGACCACATCTTAGTACTAATGCTTTCTGGCCGATGTTTTGGTCACTTTTGAATGTTGGTTGTGCTTTCCCACTCGTGGTAGCATGACACTGACTCTACAACTCACACAAGTGGCTCAGGTAGTGCAGCTCATCCAGGATGGCATATCAATGCGAGCTGTGGCAAGGTATGCTGTGTTTGTCAGCGTAGTGTCCAGAGGCTGGAGGCGCTACCAGGAGACAGGCCAGTACATCAGGAGACGTGGAGGGGGCCTTAGGAGGGCAACAACCCAGCAGCAGGACCTCTACCTCCGCCTTTGTGCAAGGAGGAACAGGAGGAGCACTGCCAGAGCCCTGCAAAATGACCTCCAGCAGGCCACAAATGTGCATGTGTCTGCACAAACGGTTAGAAACTGACTCCATGCAGATGGTCTGAGTGCCCGACGTCCACAGATGGGGGTTGTGCTCACAGCCCAACACCATGCAGGACACTTGGCATTTGCTGTGTAGAGCGATATGCTGCCTGCAACATCCTTCAGCATGACCGGTTTGGCAGTGGGTAAGTATACTTGCCCTGTGTGAATGGTGACGGATGTATGGTTCTGGTGACTGACTCATTATAAAACCCCTTCCCTCTGATATTACGCATGTGGATAGGGAATTAGTTTAGCAGTCAGCGCCAGTCAGTGGCAAGCCTTAAGACATTGCACTTGCTTTCTGACTTTGTCGTCGAGCGGCAGTGTCCTACGCCGCGCTGCAGCCCTTCTTGGCGTTCGCAGAAGTGACGCCGCACACACGGTAGGTCTAGAGGGACGCAGCTCCTCTGTCTTGGGTCCTGCTCCTGTGACCAGATACCGTGTGTGCATTTACCTGAGGCCTGTGTCTCTAAACAGGTTCAGCATTTTGTATGTTTTTGTTGCGGCACCTCTGTGTGTGAACAGAGCCCGCTCTGCGCACTCCGGGTGAAGTTGAACCCGTGTGCATCATACCGCCATATTGCTCCTCTGTCATTACCTAGCAGCGGTGTAACACCTACTGCACGGTGGACCCCGAGCGGCGAACGTACTTTATTATTTATTTTTATTTAGTGCGTTCCGCCGTTCCTAACATTATACTAGCACCAGGGTCTGGCTAGTGATGGCAGATCAGCAGCAACTCCTTCAGTGCATTTGCCAGCTAGAGGGCCGGTTGGCTATTCTTGAGAGTGTTATCGCAGCGGCGAAGTCTTCGGAGGCTGCTGTACAGGCGATCGCAGAGGCGGTTTCACGTATGTCCACGTCCTCCCACTCGCCGACAGTTACCCGCCTCCCGTTGCCCGATAAATTTTCTGGTGATGGCGCCGCCTGTAGGGGTTTCATCAGCCAGTGCTCTATCCAGCTGGAGTTACTGGCTGCGCGATTCCCTATGGAATGGGCCAAGGTGGGGTTTATTGTTTCCCTTCTGTCGGGCAAGGCATTGGAGTGGGCTACGCCACTATGGGAGCGTGGTGACCCAGAGGTTCGGACCACTGCTCAGTTTCTGACAGCTATTAAGCAGGTCTTCCTGGGACCACGGGTCACGCACGACACCTCTCTTCAGCTACTCGCTTTGACTCAGGGATCCCTCTCGTTTAGCCAGTATGCCGTTCGTTTTCGGACACTGGCTTCTGAGCCGGAGTGGTCTGATAAAGCCCTCATCCCTGTGTTTTGGAGAGGTTTGGCGGAGCATGTTAAGGATGCTCTCTCTACCAGAGAGGTTCCTGCAAGTTTGGAAGAGCTGATTGTCATTTCCACCCGCATTGATCTCCGTTTTTCGGAGCGCTGTCTGGAGCGTGCTCAATCCAAACGGAAGGTTACCTCGGCTCCCAACTTTTTTGAGCCTCTGGAACCACCCGAGCCAGAGACTCCACTGCCAGAGCCCATGAAGGTGTCTCGCGCCATTCTCGGGGCGTGTCCGGTGCAAAACTCCATTTGCAGTTACCATTGTCAACGCGCTGTTTCTCAGGACAACAGTGCCCCGCAATGGCCAAACTCTGTGCCGCCGGGAAAGACATTTGTCCCTCCCTACCTACCTTCGGCCAAAGGTCCTCGCGTGGGCACACGTGTCCAGGGCGGGTGGTCACTGTGGCTACATGCAGCCCACAAAACTCCTGGCGGGGTCATATTGGTGGCCGCACAGGGCTCGGGACGTAAAAAAGTATATTCGGGTTTGCGCCTTTTGTGCTCGGAATAGCTTCCTTTAACAGAGAGTGGAGACGTCCGCCGTCACACCACAGCATTCCATTTCAACTTATGCTCCGTGCGGTTTTGCCGCCCCCGTTGACTCCCATGTGTCCCTTCTTAAACCTGGCAATCTTGCCGCCTCTGATACCTTCCACATGTCCCGGTTTTCCGTGTCACCTACCGGGACATCAGACTTGCCTCCGGACGAGTCTGAGGCTTATGCCTCTGATGGGCACAGGGTGGTGGATTGGAAGGCTCAAAGAGGAGGGGGCCCTAGGAGGGGGGTAATGTTAGGTGTCAGGTTTCTGCGTCTGCTCTGCAGGAATCCAGAGCCTCACATTCCACGATCTCCTGCTGTCTATCTACTGCAGAGAAGATTACTTTGCAGCAGACCGCTCCAGAGACTAAGTTCCTCTGTGCTCCTACTGGGCATGCTCACGAGACAATCTCCCATTGGAGATCGGGAGTCATGTGCCCAGGTCCTGCTCCAGATCTCATTGGTCCATCTCGGAGATCTGGAAGGTCCCGCACGGCTATAAACAGCGCGCATGACCGTTCGGCCATGCGCTAGTATAGACTATACTTGCTATGTGTGAATGGTGACGGATGTATGGTTCTGGTGACTGACTCATTATAAAACCCCTTCCCTCTGATATTACGCATGTGGATAGGGAATTAGTTTAGCAGTCAGCGCCAGTCAGTGGCAAGCCTTAAGCCACTGTGCACACCGCACCGCTATCCGACATTGCACTTGCTTTCTGGCTTTGTCATCAAGCGGCAGTGTCCTACGCTGCGCTGCAGTTGCAGCCCTTCTTGGCGTTTGCAGAAGCGACGCCACACACACAGTAGGTCTAGATGGATGCAGCTCCTCTGTCTTGGGTCCTGCTCCTGTGACCAGATACCGTGTGTGCATTTACCTGAGGCCTGTGTCTCTAACAGGTTCAGCATTTTGTATGTTTTTGTTGTGGCACCTCTGTGTGTGAACAGAGCCCGCTCTGCGCACTCCGGGTGAAGTTGAACCCGTGCGCATCATACTGCCCTATTGCTCCTCTGTCATTACCTAGCAGCGGTGTAACACCTACTACACGGTGGACCCCGAGCGGCGAACGCACTTTATTATTTTTTTTTTTTTTAGTGCGTTCCACCGTTCCTAACAGGGGGGCTGTATTATACTATGAGGGGGCAGCATTATACCCTATGAGGGCGGTGCATAGTACCCTATGAGGGGGCAGCATTATACCCTATGAGGGGGTGCATTATACCCTATAAGGTGGCATTTTACCCTATGAGGGGGGTGCATTATACCCTCTGGGGGTGGCATTATACCCTATGAGGGGCGTGTATTTTCCCCTATAAGAGGCATGTATTATACCCTATGAAAGGGGCTGCATTATACCCTATGAGGGGGGCTGCATTGCACGCTATGGGGGGCTGCATTATACTCTATGAGGGGTCTACATCATATTCTGTGAGGAGCTGCATTATACTCTGATGGGGCTGCATTATATTCTGTGGGGTGCTACATTATACTATATGAGGGGAGTGCATTATACTCTGTAAGGGGGGCTGCATTATATGAGGGAGCATCATTATATCCTATGAGGGGGCAGCATTATACCTTATGAGGGGGGCATCATTATATCCTATGAGGGGGCAAGATTATACCCTATGAGGGGGCGGCATTATATCCTATGTGGGGGGTGCATTATACACTATAAGGTGGCTGCATTATACCCTATGAAGGGGGCTGCATTATATCCTATGAGGGGGCTGAATTACAGTTGTGGCCAAAAGTATTGACACCCTTGCAATTTTGTCAGATAATACTCAGTTTCTTCCTGAAAATGATTGCAAACACAAATTCTTTGGTATTATTATCTTCATTTAATT